>NC_084793.1:181323070-182523070 GCF_963169125.1 Humulus lupulus
AAGCTGGTATTGAAAAAAATCAAAAGACTTGAATAGTACAATTAGCAGAATATTAATCAAGCAGAATTAAGATTGAATTGACCTATGGTCAACATTGTGATATGATTAGATTAGATAGTAACGATGCTTACTTATCTTGTCAATAATCAATATCAGTCCAGTTTAATATAACAAAATACATCCGATCTTATCTACTTGGTCAATGTCCTGGATATGACATCACATCAGATGTGTAAGTAGATCTTATCATAGATTACCCAATCAGTAAAAATCTAGTGTACTAATTTAATCTTAGGACAAAATACTTTTGAACATATAATTACAATTATAATCCACTGTGACCGAGTCACTATAATTATAACTATACATATGTTTGGGATTTTATAAATGTTTGTATTAATAATAATTAATCATGTAATAAAACATGTAAACAACGCAATTTGATTGAATAAAATGATTTATACTACTTTATTGATAATGAACGAATTACATAAGAAATGTGATTTTATAAGGGCATAATACCCAACACTTGCAAGTGGGAAACCCTCATTTGGAAGAAACTTGGGACCATTCCTCGCCAACAACAAAGAAAAATTCATCCCAATTTCTATTGGAACTCTCGAAGTCAATAAAGAAGGTCCTATCCTTCTTCGGAGAGAGGTAAAACGTCTGCCATGGTCTATTCTCTGAGATTTTATTGTTGGACATAGTAAATGACGCATAAATATCCTTTGCCTAGATATCTACGTTTCATAAGGCCCCAAAAATTTGAGCTCCCATGATAGCTTGCACAAAATTGGGAACAAATTGTGACATATGAACCTTGAAAGAAGAAATGATTTGAACTAGAATAGCTAGGAGTGGGAAGTAGACCGACTCGATATGTTTGGAGCTGAGCAAAATCTCTCTAGGATTCACTACGTCTTTGAATCACCATTCCCTAAACTCCTTGTCAAGAATCATGTGAATTGATACATTGTTATGGATGACACATGAAGTACGAAGGCGATTGAGCATGGACTGATAGTTTTCTTATTGACTGCAGCAGAGGATGTTTTGGAAGACATTTTCAAGTTAAGCAAAGAAATGTCGACGTCTGGTATTTTCTCTAAAAAATTCTTAGGGAAAAATGAGGAGTAAAGTAAGACGAATTTGGGGGAGCCCTTTTAGTTTTGTGCAAAGGTGATGAACTGTTCGCGCGAGTGCGGCAAAACCTGACTGGTCAATTGCATTTGAAGTGACGTGTGCCAGACTAAGTGATGATTAGCTGTCCATTAAATTCCCCAAATTTCTATTTTTGACAAAGATTTGTGTTAATCAAAGAGCCGGCCCATGACTTAACAATTTCCATTTTGCTTTCAATTTTCAAGCCACTGGTTGATGGGCAATTGTTGGGTCCAAAATATTAGACCCAAGTCATTTTTCATTATAGGATAAATGAAAAACATCGTTTCATGGTGAAAAAGAGAAGAAAAAATTACAAAATCTAGAAATTAGAAGGCGGTCCTCTGATTAGCTTCTGCAGAAGAGAAATGTAAGAAGACAAATGGTTGGGAAAATCAGTTGGTCAACCAATCGCAAGGAGATTTTCCTTATGAATTGTTATGTTATATTTTTTCATTAATAGTTGATGAATGGATTCATTAAGAGGACTTGAAATGACTTAGGCGTCGAAGTGCCATTCTTGCAGGAAACCCCAAGTGAATTAGCAGTCATCGGAGATTCAAGAACTTGATTGAAGAAGAGTGTTAAGTTGCATTCTCGAGAAGGAAAACATCCAGAAATAGAAAAGCAATTTTTTGATATCAACTATGCTCTAATAATTTGTTTCAAGTAAAACAATAATGAAAAAGCTTTCACTTTCTTTAAAGTTGATAAATTCATGCAAACTAATATTGGAAATTTGTGGTTCATTTAGAGAAACAGTCAAAGATTGCAGAGTATTACTAAGAAAAAAAACCCTTTATTAATATGTGCTCTCTTTCCTCTATCTCTCTATATTTATGTATAGAGTGAGGTTTCCTCAAGTAAGCCTTGGGTCACTCTTCTAATTGTATAGATTGTAAATAGAACAATTAGGGAATTTGTCTCCTAACTATTATTGGTAATATGATTTTACCCTTTGGCTTTTGACATAGTATTATTTTGCCCCTAAGTGGAAAAGTAAGGATTATTTTACCCCTTAAGCTTAACACCATCTATAAATCATTAGGATTTTTTTTGTTGACAAAATCTATAATCATTATTTTCTCATTGATATAGTGGTCTTTTATAACATTTATTATATAGCTATTTTTTTAACAAAATAATTATGCATGCAAAGTTTATATATGACTGTTGACTGGTTTTTTCATCAACTATACGGAGTAGTAAATGAAGAGTCATTTTGTGTGTAAAATCATAAAGAGAATATTTGTAACGACCCAAAATCGCTAATAAGGTTTAAGGGCCTTGATTAGTGTGCCAGGAGGGCATGTTGGGATTTATGTGTGATTTTATGAGTTAAATGCATGATTATGATTTAAAGCATGTTATATGACTAATTGAACATTCGAGATGCATGACTACGTGGTTAGTATGCATGTTAGGTGAAATAAATATGCATGTGGACCCCGTTTGCATGATAGGGGTAAATTGGTAATTTTAGCCCGCTGAGGGCATATATGTGATAATTGTATCCTGTGAATTGTACCACGTGAGTGTGGTGTTATTATTGTGATGCACGTGCCGAGACGGTCCTAGAGAGCAAGTTAACTTAAAGAGTCACAACGGGATTTTATACCCGGCTCGGGAGGAGCCTAGGGGTACTTTGGGAATTTTATGGTTAAGTAGAGAATTGGCGGTTAATGGTTATTGGAGATTTAGTAACCTGGGTAACCATTAGTTACTGCTGAGAGTAACAAGTTTATGTGAAAAAAATTGTAGAATTGCAATATAGGAGAAAGGACAAGAGTGCCCTTGAGGTGTAGTTAGCAAAGGGTTTTGATGAAGGGGTAAAATGGTCATTTGGCTGGGAATTAGATGTGTTGCAGCTGGGTATTAAGGGGTACACGGTTTGGGGCTTGGTCATTGTTTGGTTTTGTTAAAAATAAAGAGAAGAAAAGTTAGGGCAAGAAGAGGAAGAAGAGAAGAAGGGAGCTGAAACTTGAAGGATTTAGGGGGAGAATCAAGGAAGCTTAAAGGTTGAATTTTCTCTTGAGGTAAGGATTTAATGCAATCTTTGGGTTTGTTTCTATTTTTGATTTGAGGAATTTAAATGCATGAGTTAAGTTTTAAGTTTTGTTTGAGTTTGCTGAAATTAGAAATCAAAGGGTGGATTTTGAGTGTGATTATGTTTTGATCTTGATGCTAGTGTTTATGGGTTGTTGGGTGGTTCATTTGAGGTTTTGAAGTGATTTTTGGGGCTTAGGTGTGAGTTTGGGATGATTTGGGAGTGTTTTGGATGATGAAATGCAGAGGAAAAACCCAGTTTTTCTGGGTTCGCGAAGGAGCGCCGCGGCCCTGTTCTTGGGCACCGCGGCGCGAGGCTGTTTGCAGTCAGGGAGCTCTTTGACTTCTCTGGGCGCCGCGGCCCTTGCGGGTAGCGCCGCGGCGCTACGCCTTTTTCAGGATGGGAAATTTTGCAAATTTGAGCTTTTGCTCCGGGGGTTCGGGGGATGTTTCCGATGAATTGTTTTAGGAATTTGGGAGTCCCGAGAGGGTGGGATTGGTCCCGGGAAGTGGTTTTGAATTGATTAATATTAAAGGATGTTTCATGTGTGTTGTGACTAGGATATTGGAGAGGCTCGTGCTAGAGGACCGTGCTCGCGGCTTAAGTGCATCAGGAAGCTCGGAGTACAGGTAAGAAAACTATAACACCCGTAGGATGGGGCATGGGCCCATAGTGTGATTGCGGGGCACGACCCTATATTGCATGATGAGATGATTGCAGGGCATGGCCCTATATCGCATTACATGTTAGGGTGCAGACTTAAATGAATTGATATTTGTTTGAATGTTGTTTGATTTTATGCTATATGTGATTATAGTGAAATGAACGGCTATGGCCGAGGGCGGCAAGGCCGAGAACGGCAGTGGGGCCGGAAGTAACACTTAGCACATGGGATGCTTATAGTCAGGGTAGGACCCAGTGGATACATGTGAGATCCTTACGGTGAGGACCGAGACCCCAGGCTTCGGTAAGGCTTCTGGGGCGGCATGGCCGTGTTTGCTTAGTCTCTTGGTTGACTTGTTTATCTGTGGATTGTCTGATTTGATTAACTGTATAATTTGCATATGTTATGTACTGCATGAGTTTTCTTGCTGGGCTTCGGCTCACGGGTGCTCCGTGTTACAGGTAAGGGCAAAGGCTGAGTCAACCAACCATGAGTACGGAGAGCGTGAAGCGACGCGTACATGTTTGGCCTGCCCGACTGCTTTGGTTGGGGGTTTATTTGAGAAATGGCTGTAATAATCTATGATTTTTATAACTAATCAACCGTAAACTTATTTCAAGATGTAAATAGTTTTCAAACCTTATTTTGGGATCCCAAATGTTTAATATTGGAAGTCTTTAATGAAACGACGCATTTTCAAAGATTACAGCCTTAACTTTTTATTAGTCACACTTTTGTTTTAAAAACCTCGGTTAGCGAGTTCATTGCACACTGTTTTGTCTTAAAACTCACTTGGTAACGGCTCTAAGGAAGTAGGGCGTTACAATATTGGTTGTGAATAATGAACCAAAGATGGAGAAATAAATTTCGTAATAAATATAAGAGACAAAGATTTTATAGTGGTTCAGCCATTAATAAGACTTACGTCCACTGTAGTCAATTGTATTGATGATGAACTTTGAACCAGCAATAACAGTTACACTTGGTTTTGATTCTATTTTTGAGGTAATTGTGAATACAATAATGGGGAGTAAATGCTCTCTCAAGGTTGAACAATCTCTAACCCTTTTTTTTTCTTTCTATTTACATTGCAGTATTTATAGTGGCGGAAATAGGAATAACAAATGGTGGGAGTCAATTCCCGTTATGGCTAATTCTTAAGAAACGCGGAGGAGCTCCAGGTTTCGATACCCTTTAAATATGGCAATCCATATATTAATTTATGTTATTTTTTTCTTCATATATTAACTTTTTAAAAATACATATTAAAGTTATTGTCTCTTTTGTAATAGGTTGATAATTGTATGCAAATATTCATATCATAAATATTTTATTTACATAGTTTTTTCACAAAATATATACAAAGTTATTTTCGTATAAAAAAAATACTTGTTTGATAAATCATGTAAAAGACAATTATATCCTTAAGTAACTAATGATTTTTAAATGGTGTTAAACTTTAAGGGTAAAATAATACATATTTTTCCATTTAGGGGGCAAAAGAATATTATGTTAAAAGTTAGGCAGTAAAAGCATACTACTAATAAAAGTTGGGGGGTGAATCCACTAATTGTTCTTGTAAATAATCTCCTCAAAGTAAGCCTTTGGTCACTCCACAAGTTCTGCATATTGATTTTTTTTAAGGAAGGTTCTACATATTGATGAAATTCCAATATTAGTTCATAATTATATTACAATTTAAGTAAGTAGGGTGTACTTATAAATAAAAGTAGATTAAAAATACATATTTTACTCATCTTATACATGGATATATATATATAATTATCATTTTCTTTAAGAAAAAATGGGGTGCATTTATAAAAATTGGTCGTGTAAATATAACTCCCCTAAAAAATTATATATTTATATTATCAGGGAACATATTTTATCACATAACAGGATGTGCATCATTTAAGATAGAGATATTCGATCAACATAGTTACTGATGGGATAGTTTTAATTGTAGGAAATACATATTACAAGATCTTTGTTTATTTTTATGTAATTTATATATTATCAAACAAACATGTAAATACCTAGAACATGCTCCTATGAAATTGATACAAAACAGAATAAAGTAAAGAATCTTACATTACGCAGTGGAATTGGGACAACTCCTCCCTTCAATCTCTCTAACCCTTGATTCCTTTCTGTAGTAGAGTATTATCAAGAGATTGAACTAGATCAGCAACACAGTTGTAACGACCCAAATTCACTAATAAGGCTTAAGGGCCTTGATTAGTGTGCCTGGAGGGCGTAACGGAGATTATGTGTGATTTTGATGATTTAGATGCATGATTATGATTTAAAGCATGTTATATGACTATGTGTATTATGTTATGTGATAATTATGCTATGTGATTTGTACCGCATGGGTGTGGTGGTATCAATGTGACGCACGTACCGAGACGGTCCTAGAAAGCTAGATAATGGTAACTGGTGATTTGGTAACTTGTGTAACTGTTAGTAACCATAGAGAGTAACAGGTTTTGTTGGAAAAGTGGTAGAACTGTAAAGTAAGTAAAAGACAAGTGTACCCTTGAGGTTTAGTTAGAAAAGGATATTTGAGGAGGGCTAAAATGGTCTTTTGGCAGTGGTATAGATGTCTTTGGCTGAGGCAAAAGGATATATACGATTCTTTTATGCTAAGTATAACTGAAGTTAAGACTTGGGAGGCTAGAAGGATCAAGAAGGAAAGGGAGAATCAAGAACCTAGAAAGCAAAGTGGAGGAGGAGTTGAACTGTGATCTTTGAGGCTAGTAAAGGGCTTAAGGGTGTGGAATCAAGCATATATCAAGGTTTATACTGAGGTAAGGATTTGGTCCCTGTTTTGTTAAGTTCTGAATTTGGTTTTTGAAAGAATTGAAAGATAGCCATGGCTTGTCTTGCATGGAATTCAGCTGGTTTGTTAAGGTGGAATTCAGCTCAAAGCTTGGATTGGAGGAAGCTCAAGTCGAATTTCTAATTGAGGTAAGGGTGTTAAACATGTTTGCAATCTCGTAGCTGTTATGGTTTAGGGATTTGGAGGTCTGGTTTGTACTTTTCTTAAGTTTTAGTTTAAGTGTTAGAGTCTGAAACTTAAGTGTGAATTCAGAGAATAATTGTGTAATTGAGTTAGATTATGATGGTTATAGGTTGGGGTATGGCCTATTTGGGGTTTTGAGTTGGTTTTGGGGCTTAGGTATAAGGTTGGGATGATTTGGAGTGATTTGGGTTCGGGAAAAACGCAGGGGAAAAACCCAGATTTCTGGGCTCGCGAAGGAGCGCCGCGACGCGAGGCTGTTTCTGGGCAGAGTAGGTTCTCTGACTTGCTGGGCGCCGCGGCCCTACAGGGCTGCGCCGTGGCGCTAGGCCAATTTCAGGACATGGGATTTTGCAATTTTGAGCCTTTGCTCCGGGGGTTCGGGGGATGTCTTCGGGGCATTGTTTTAAGGATTTGGGGGAATTCCGAGAGTGTGGGATTGGTTCCGGGAAGTAGTTTTGGGATTGATTAGTGACAAAGGATGTTTCATTTGTGTAACGCCCTACTTCCTTAGAGCCGTTACTTAGTGAGTTTTAAGACAAAACAGTGTGCAAAGATCTCGCTAACCGAGGTTTTGAAACGAAAGTGTGACTAATTAAAAGTTAAGGCTGTAATCTTAGAAAAATGCGTTGTTTCAATAAAACTCCTAATATTAAACATTGGGATCCCAAAATAAGGTTTGAAAACTATTTACATCTTTAAAATGAGTTCACAGTTGATAAATCATAAAAATCATAGATTATTACAGCCATTTTCAAATAAACCCCCAACCAAAGCAGTCGGGTAGGCCAAACATGTACGCCTCGCTTCACGCTCTCTGTACTCATGGTTGGTTGACTCAGTCATTGCCCTACCTACAACACAGAGCACCCGTGAGCCGAAGCCCAGCAAGAAAACTCATGCAGAACATAACATATGCAATGTATACATTTTATCATAACAGATAATCCTCAAATAAACAAGTCAACCATTAGACTAAGCAAACACGGCCATGCCGCCCCAGAGACCTTACCAAAGCCCTGGGGTATCGGTTCTCACCGCGAGGATAACTCATGTATCCCTTGGGTCCCACCCTGAATATAGCATCCCATGTGCTAGGTGTTACTTTCGGCCCACGGCCGCCCCGGCCTACGCCGTACTCGGCCCACGGCCGCCCCGGCCTACGCCGTACTCGGCCCACGGCCGCCCCGGCCTACGCCGTACTCGGCCCTTGCCGTTCATTTCATCATAATCACACATATAATATAACACAACAACATGCAATCAAATATTAATTCATTTAAGTCTGCACCCTAACATGTGATGCAATATAGGGCCACGCCCCGCAATCATACTATGGGCCCACGCCCTATCCTACGGGTGTTATAGTTTTCTTACCTGAATTCCGAGCCTCCTGATGCACTAAAGCCGCGAGCACGGTCCTCAAGCACGAGCCTCACCAACAACCTAGTCACAACACACAAGAAACATCCCTCAATACTAATCAACCCAAAACCACTTCCCGGGACCAATCCCGCACTCTCGGGACCTCTAAAACCTTAAAACAACACCCCGGAGACATCCCCCGAACCCCCGGAGCAAAGGCCTAAAATTGCCTAAAAATGCCATCCTGAAATTTGCCTTGTGCCGCGGCACCCAGAAACCAGAGGCTCCCCGCCGCGGCAAGCAAAACCCGTGCCGCGGCACGCCTTTGCAGACCCAGAATTCTGGGTTTTTCCTTCGCGTTTTCCCGAGCTTCAACCTCTCCAAATCACCCTAGACCAATATCTAAACCCCAAAACTCAATTCCAAGCTTCATATGAACAACTTAACAACCTATAGGCACTAGATACAAGATCAAAACATCAACACACCCAAGAATCCACCCCTTGATTCCTATTTTCAGCCACCCAAACCAAAACTCAAACAACTAACTCAAAACTCAACAAAAACAACTTAAGCTCTAGATTTAACCAATCAAAACAGAAATCAAAACTTAGATGAGTCTAAAAACCTTACCTCAAATGGAGAACCCACACAAAGTCCTTGATCTCCTCCTAGACTCTCACTTCTCCTTCTCTTCTTCTTCTTGCCCTAACCTTCTTTCTCCTTCTCTTTCTTCTCTTCAATTTCTAACAAGCCTCAAGTGGCATAAATGCCCCAAACCGTATACCCCCAAATCCCAGCTGCCATTTATCTATTTCTCAACCAAATGACCATTTTGCCCCTCCTTGCCTATCCTTTCCTACTTAAACCTCAAGGGCACTTAAGTCCTTTCATTTCTATTTCATTTCTACCATTTTCTTTCTAAAACTTGTTACTCTCAGCAGTAACTAATGGTTACCCAGGTTACTAAATCTCCAATAACCATTACCCGCTAAACCTCAACTTAACCATAAAATCCCGAGGTACCCCTAGGCTCCTCCCGAGCCGGGTATAGAAATCCCATTGTGACTCTTAAGTTAAATTGCTCTCTAGGACCGTCTCGGCACGTGCATCACAAAATAACACCACACTCACGTGGTACAAATCACAGAATACAATTATCACAAATATGCCATCGGCGGGCTAAAATTACAATTATGCCCTTCAAACACAATCAGGGCCTACATGCATACTAATAAACATAGCCATGCATCTCAGTTAAACAAATAGCCAAATAACATGCTTTAAATCATAATCATGCATTTAATTCATAAAATCACACATAAATCCCAACCTGCCCTCCTGGCACACTAATCAAGGCCCTTAAGCCTTATTAGCGAATTTGGGTCGTTACAACTATCCCCTCCTCATAAAAATTTCGTCCTCGAAATTTACCCAAACACATCAGTCAGCAACCTGCCACCTGACCATAATCTCCAAGGTCCATCGCCTTACCTTAGTTCCCACCAAAGCTCTTTCAGGAGAACAATCTTGGCTCGCAAGATCTCGTCTAATAGCCATACTCTCGATAGCCCCCCTTTAACACCGCAACCCTGCCGAAGCCCTGGGTCTGCCTAGATTACAATGACCAATTCATTGTCTTATTCCTGATTCCATAGATACTAAAACGTCATCACCTCTACTAGGTGGGATCAGCTTGTAGGCCCCGCTGGCCTAACACTTAGCACAACTTCGAAATTTTATGTTGAATCAAGGGTCAGAATTCTCCCTTCTTTCTTTGAACGCCTCCCAGATCCTGGTCTGTTAAACGCGGAGACGTAGCTCTTTATTCTTCCAAATAGGCAGACACTCCTGCCTTAAGAAGTTCAACGACCTACTTGTCTTTCTCTCTGAACTAAAGCCAAACTGTAGTATTCACTATCCTTCACCTCTTATCAAGCCCTATGTCGCGTTACATCAACAAGACACCAGCAACTGCCATCACGACTTACTTCCCAGGGATTACACTTCCCTTAATACCTCAAGTCTTCGCCTACTCAGCGCTTAATTCTTTAAGATCTTTGATAAACTTTCAAACAACCATTCCACTTGCAATCAACTGATAATTCCAGGTTCCCACTCTGTTCTTTTCGTTCTTTAAATCCATTCCAACAATTTAAAATATCATAGGGCCTCAATTCAATGTCATCGATGTTCTATCACGAAACCAGTTCACTTGCCCCAACAACATTAACTCAAGTAGCCGAGTTAAAACTTTTCATGTCCAAATGCCTCACTTAAGGTCTATTGTGGTCTATTCCCACGATACACCACCACATCACCTAACCCCTCAGGGTCCAAAGGAAAACACTAGATTCTGTCATCCGCTCGACCCTCCTGGTACGACGTACCCTAGGAGGTGGAATGATGTCCATTCAGAACCCTCATTCAAAACCAAATCCTAATTGGATCCCTCACTCGATCCTGGTATCTTACTTGTACCACCATGACAGGGTCCTTCCCTGTTTCAACTCAAGCCAACACTTTGAATTCCATAGCTCAGTGACGCCCACCGGCTAACCATTACCTACTAACATCATGCCGATCTCAGTCGTTGCCTTGTCCACTCCATTACTGTAATGACCCACTAATCTAGACTAATTGGACCATTATCGAAACTATACATAAAAACTTACATTTTACGAAAATACCATAATTTATTGAGTAACTTGAAAATAAGAGTTATTTACAAGTAAAACGAATACTAAGAAGGATTTGGGGATCCCATTGTCTTTAAAACAAAATTAGATTTAAAATAAAAGACATTACATAATAATGCGGAAAATACATGTAAAACCATAAAAAAAACATAAAAGGAGACTACATCCTCGAATCGATAACGCTCGGCCCCTTGACTCCATTCATCATCGATACACATCCTCCCAAGCATCACGAATCTTACCGCCTCTAAGCTTATTTTCCTGCACATAAACAGAAAGGAGTGAGCCTAATGCCCAGCAAGGAAAAACCTAACACATAGTCATATACACAATTTCATAAGAAAACATAAAGACTTAACATAATACATATAACATACACTTATTATAATGGCCATTATTACTTGGGGTCCCATAGACTAAACAAGCATATGCCCATGGGGTTAATGGGGTCCTACTAGCTAAGTAGGTCATATGCCCATAACCCATTTGGGGTCTTGTTAGTCATATGGGTCATATGCCCAAGCCTACATACACATATACATATCATAACACTTTTAATAACATAAACATATAGATAACATAAGCACATAACATATTAATTCTAGCCTATTTTCCTTACCAAAGTTACCGGGATAAAATGGACTGAGTTAGGACTTTTGGAACACTCCTAAAACCACAATGAACAAGGGTGAGTCTAAAGA
This sequence comes from Humulus lupulus, assembly GCF_963169125.1. Classification (NCBI taxonomy): domain Eukaryota; kingdom Viridiplantae; phylum Streptophyta; class Magnoliopsida; order Rosales; family Cannabaceae; genus Humulus; species Humulus lupulus. Next base: position 181,334,733 of record NC_084793.1, read on the forward strand.
AAGGAGATGAAATGAAAGAGAATAGGAAGACTAAACCATTAAACGAAAATATGCTTACCACCACTTAAGTGCTTAAGAACTTGGATTCCCTAACCAAAAATAAGAATAAGGTTAGGGGACTGAGTAGAAGGTTTTGAGAAAAGAAATAACATAGAATACAGAAAGGACTAGAGTTTTGGGTTTACCTCAAAGATTGCAAGATCAATCTAACATCCACCGAAATACTATAGCACTCACTTACTTCCCAAGTGTTTGATAAGCTTATGATGTTTAAGCTTATAGTTTTTCCCCAAACCAAGTGTTTACACTCTCTCACTCACTTAACACTAGCAGCCTCTGAACTTAGAGCAAATGGTGAATAATGGCTGGGTACTAGGTCCTATTTATAGAGTTTGGGAATGAAAATATCTTGATTTTACTTGAATAAAAATAATGGCTTTTTAGGTGAAAATCATTTGAATAATCGTTCAGCAGAGGCTGAAGACTCGTTCAGAAGATGCTGGACTGTTGAAGGAGTTTGAATGGCTGAAGGGAAAAGAATTCAAATGTATTTGAATTCATGCTGGTGGAGGCGATATATCGCCCCCTATAGGCGATATATCGCCTGGACCTTTGTTCCCGAGGCGACCGTGCATCGATTCGTGTTTTCCGTATCTACGTGCTGCGACATATCGCCCCCTATAGCTGCGATATATCGGCATACGCTGAATATTTAAACACGAATTTACACATTTTTAGCTAAGTTTGAATGGATTAAACAGCCTTGACTAAGCCCTCAACGTGCTCAAAGCTGCTGACTGACCCTATACATTCAAACTTTTACCCTTATTTAATTTAATCCTCAAAAATACTTAATCCTTAATTACCATTCAAAACATGTGCTTAAAATCCTATTGGTTGATGTCTAAACCTTATAATATAATAATATAATCCTTAATATCAGTCACATTAATCAAACCTTAGGTTATACTTAATATTCTTAAACTATAGGTTAAACTTAGAAAATCTATAAGTACTACTATGAGTGTCCAAATAACTCCCGGTCTGAACCAAAAATCCAAAGTAACAATGATAACACTAAACATACTATAATACTACTAAACAATTAGCTAAGTAAAGTTCTTGGACTCTACAATTCTCCCCTACTAAAAAGAATTTCGTCCTCGAAATTTACTTACCAAATAATTCCGGATACCGGCTCTGCATGTCCTCTTCCAACTCCCACGTTGCCTCGCGTTCAGAACTATTGCTCCATAAGACTTTAACTATAGGAAAGCTCTTGGACCGTAACTGCTTCATCCCCCTATCTAGGAGGCTAACCGGTCGTTCCTCGTAACTTAAGTCTTTCTGGAGCGCTATGGTATCGTACTTGAGGACGTGAGATGGGTCTGACACATACTTGCGTAACATCGAGATGTGGAAGACGTTGTGACTATCGGCTAGTGCTGGCGGTAGGGCTAGTCTATACGCAACTGGTCCCACTTTGTCCAATATCTCAAAAGGACCTAAGAATCGGGGACTGAGCTTGCCTTTCTTCCCGAACCGCTTGACACCCTTCATAGGAGATATCTTCAGGAAGACTTGATCTCCAACTTGGAACTCCACATCGCGTCGCTTGGTATCCGCATAGCTTTTCTGACGGCTTTGAGCAGCAAGCATACGCTGTCTAATAAGCGTTACTGCTTCTTGAGCTTGCCTAACAGCTTTGGGCCCTAGAAGCTTCCTTTCTCCTACCTCGTCCCAGTGCAACGGTGATCGGCACCTTCTTCCATATAGCAACTCATAAGGTGCCATCTCGATCGTCGACTGGTAGCTGTTGTTGTACGAGAACTCGATCAGCGGTAAGTACTTGTTCCACGATCCTCCAAAGTCAAGTACACATGCGCGTAGCATATCCTCTAAGACCTGAATCGTACGCTCGGACTGCCCATCTGTCTGAGGATGGAAAGCTGTACTAAGACTTAACTTAGTACCCATGGCTTGCTGTAAGCTTCTCCAAAATCTTGACGAAAACACTGATCCTCTATCTGATACTATCGTCTTGGGGATTCCATGCAATCGTACAATCTCTTGGATGTAGATGTCTGCATATTGGTCTGCCGTATAAGAAGTCTTAACAGGCAGAAAATGAGCCGACTTGGTTAGTCTATCTATGACTATCCAAGCAGAATCATGCTGCTTATTCGTCTTTGGCAGACCCGTCACGAAGTCCATGGCTATATCGTCCCACTTCCACTCCGGTATGCTAAGCGGTTGCAATAATCCTGCAGGCCGCTGATGCTCCGCCTTCACTTGCTGGCATACCAGACACTTAGATACATACTCCGCTATGTCCTTCTTCATCCCTGGCCACCAATAGACTGCCTTTATGTCATGAGTCATCTTGGTAGACCCTGGATGAACCGAGTATGGGGTGCTGTGCGCTTCTTCTAGGATCGTCTTCTTAATACTTTGATCGTCTGGCACGCATACCCGATCCTTATATCTCAATAAACCTTGACTGGATATTGAGAAATCTGTAGTCTTGCCTTCTCTGACTGCATCCATGTGCGTTGCTAGCGAATCATCATGTCTCTGACCATTCCGTATGTCTTCTAGCAGATTCGATTGGATAGACAAGTTAGCCAGCTTGCCTACAACCACTTCTATTCCGGCACTGATAAGCTCCTGTTGTAGTGGCTTTTCCATTCCGGATAAGGCTGCTAAGTTCCCATAACTTTTTCGGCTAAGTGCATCGGCAACTACGTTTGCCTTCCCCGGGTGGTATAGGATTTCGCAGTCGTAATCCTTTACTAATTCCAACCACCGGCGCTGCCTCATGTTAAGCTCCTTCTGAGTAAAGAAGTATTTTAAACTTTTGTGGTCCGTATAAATCTCGCACCGTTCTCCGTAAAGATAATGGCGCCAGATTTTTAACGCAAAGACCACCGCTGCCAACTCCATATCATGAGTTGGATAGCGTTGTTCATACTCCTTTAACTAACGTGAGGCGTAGGCTATCACCTTGTCATTTTGCATCAGTACGCATCCCAATCCTAACTTTGATGCATCACAGTAGACAACGAACTTGTCGTTGGGTTTTGGGACACTAAGTACTGGGGTTGAGCAAAGCTTATCCTTAAGCAACTGGAAGCTTTCCTCACACTTATCATTCCAGTTAAACTTTTGTTGCTTCCGGGTCAGGTTGGTGAGTGGAGTGGCTATCTTAGAAAAGCCCTCTACAAACTTTCTATAGTAACCTGCTAGCCCTAAGAAGCTTCTTACTTCCGACGCGTTCTTTGGTCTAGGCCAATCTTTCACGGCCTCTACCTTCGATGGATCTACTGCAACTCCGTCTTTCGATATGATGTGCCCGAGGAACGCCACTTGTGAGAGCCAAAACTCGCATTTCTTGAACTTCGCGTAGAGTTGGTGCTCCTTCAATCGCGTCAAAATTATCCTCAAGTGTTCCTCGTGCTCCACTTCATCCTTGGAGTAAATTAAAATGTCGTCGATGAACACAACGACGAATTTATCCAAGTAGTCCTTGAAGACCCTATTCATTAAGTCCATAAACGCGGCTGGCGCGTTAGTAAGACCAAAAGACATAACCAAGAACTCGTAATGTCCATAACGAGTCCTAAAGGCTGTCTTAGGAATATCTTCCCCCTTTACCTTGAGCTGATGATACCCGGACCGTAAATCGATCTTAGAGAATACAGTCGCGCCTCGGAGTTGATCAAACAAATCATCAATCCGAGGTAGCGGGTATTTGTTCTTAATCGTTACTTTATTCAGCTCACGGTAGTCTATGCACATGCGCATACTTCCGTCCTTCTTTTTCACGAATAGTACCGGAGCTCCCCATGGTGAATGGCTTGGCCTAATGAAACCCAAGTCTAGGAGTTCTTGTAGCTGCGTCTTTAACTCCTTGAGTTCCGTAGGTGCCATCCGGTATGGTGCCTTAGAGATAGGCTCGGTGCCCGGTACTAATTCTATCGTGAAGTCTATTTCTCTAGTTGGCGGCAATCCTGGCAAGTCATCGGGAAATACTTCTGGAAATTCTTGTATGACTCGAACATCTCCAACTTTGAGTGATGTCTCCTTCTCCACATTCGTGATGTTGGCTAAGAATGCTTGACATCCTTTCTCCATCATTCTCTGAGCTTTGAGAGATGATACTAACGGTGTGCGTAGTCCTGAAGCTTGTCCCATGAAGCACAGTTTCTGGCCGTCAGGAGTATCGAATGTCACCTTCTTGCGTCTGCAGTCGATCGTTGCGCCATGCCGTGCTAGCCAATCCATGCCTAGTATGACATCGAAGTCTTTGATCACCAGCTCTATCAGGTCTCCTTCTAGTTCCTTGTCCTCAATCTTGATTGGTACGCCTCGTACAATTCGTGATGATAGAACTACTTTGCCCGAAGGCAACTCGGTTTCAAACCTAGTTCTAAATCTTTCACTAGGTTTGTCTAGTTTATCTATCATTCCTAACGAAATATACGAATGGGTGGCTCCCGAATCAAATAATACATGACATAGTTTATTGAGGATGGAAACCTGACCTGTGACCACCTTGTTGCTAGCATCCGCCTCTCCTTGGGTTAAGGCAAAAACCCGAGCAGGAACCATCTTTTCGTCCTTCTTTCCTTCCGGCTTTTGCTGAGGACAGTCTCTTTTACGATGCCCTTCTTGACCACAGTTGAAACACTCCTTGGTGTTGGCACGGCATTCTCCGGGGTGCTTCTTCTGACATTTGGCACATGGCGGGTATTCCACGTAGCCCGACCTATTTCCCCCATTACTTGGTCGTGCCCTTTTATTGTTGTCGGCTTGCTTGTTGTCAGGATGCCTTCTCTTCTGTCCGTTACCGTTGTTGTTGGACTGACTGTTACTGGATTGATTGTTGTTCCGACTGGCCTGAGGTTGGCTCTGCTGCCTAGGTTCCGGCTTGCTGGCTTCTTCTTTGCTCACGTTGGCTTGCAACCTTTCTACTTCAATTGCCGTCTCAAGAACGTCGGCATATGAAGTGTTTCCCGGGTTTGCTAGCTTCACCCCCATCTCAATCTTTGGTCGGAGTCCTCTCACGAATTTGTTCACCCTCAGATAATCGGTCGGAACTAACTCTGCCGCGAACTTGGCTAAGCGGTCAAACTGACGAGCATATTCCGCCACTGTTAAATTCCCTTGCTTCAGATTGGTGAACTCCTCAACTCTTGTAGCAAGTACTGCTGAATTGTAGTACTTCTTGTGGAAGAGCTCCCCAAATCGGGTCCACGTCATAGTGGCAGCATCGTGGGATTGCTGGACCAAATCCCACCATATCCTGGCATCTTTCTTGAGTAAAGATGAGACGCAGGATATGCGGTCAGCATTATTGAGGTTCATGTGGGCTAGGACCGGCTCCACATTCCTTAGCCATTCTTCTGCTTCAAAGGGGTCCGTAGTCCCTTCGAAGTTCGGAGCGTGCTGCTTGCGGAACCTTTCGTACACTGGCTCCATGTGTTGTACAGGATAAGGAGCGTAATTCGTCATAGGCCATCCCCCATACGGACCAACTTGTTGGGGTGCTGGGGCCATTGACTGTGGCTGCGGCTGCGGCTGTGATTGAGCCTGTTGGCGTTGTTGCTGCAGAAGTTCCTCGACTTGCTGTCGTAGTCTGGCAATCTCTGTAGTGTTGTCAGCTGGCTGTGCCGGCGCGTTGCGGCGAGCAGTAACACGTACTCTCCTTCGGCGAACGGTAGGGACCGCATTGGTCGCTAGAACATCGTTGGCGGCATTTCCGTTGGTGCGTGCGGATCTTCGGAGAGACATCGTAGCAGGGTTCTAACAGTTGGAAGAAACATGTTAGAACTTGACCTAATAGGCTCTAAGGAAAAATCTTATTCTAAACAAACATATCTCGGACCTATTTATTATGACTTCTTATGAAAAAAATTATATAGGTTTTTATTTATTATTAGAGCGGGTTTCTATACTTAGAAAAACAAGTCATCTTTATTTTCTAAGTATGTTTCTAATCATCCTATATGACTTAATTCTCAGGCTCGAAACTTATCTTTGTTCCAAAGTTAACCATATTGAGGGAGGGCTGGGATCAGTAAAATCGTTCCCACTACTATGGTCCCCTAACTCTCAATAAGGAAACCAGGTTCATTGATTTGTATCCACCCTCACCGAACTTAGTCATTATTCATTTTATTTAGTATTTATTATGATTGCGAAAAATCAAACTCACACATGATATTCAAATAGCATGTTATTCATTTGGAAAACAATTTCACTTATTACAATCAAAACGTAAATAAAACAAACATCAAAAACTTCTAATCTAAAAATCGGGATCTTCTACATCCGATCCATCATCTAACATATCATCATCTATTGCCTCATAGTCATCATTGTCATGAGCATCAAAACGTCCTACAGGAAGGTTGGTGAGAATCCTATTCTTTTGCTCATTGGTGAACTGAAATTCAATTTTAGCGGTAAACCTAACTAAGAGGAAGTAGTATCTCATTGCTAAGGGTAGTTCATCCTCCTCACGCATTTCTTCCCATATTTCTTCTAAGGCTGCTATTACAGGATGGAAATCTTTAAACAACCTAATCACTAATACATATTGTTCCGTTGATCTTAGCATTATTTGTTTATCCTCTTGAAGGCCACCTATCGCTTGGTGAAACAAAAGCAACCTTCGAGTAATCCTTTCTAGGGATCCTACGGTGTTTCTTGGCTCCCTTATTCTTTTTAAGGCCTTAATGGCTCGGATATCTTGGTAGGTTAAAGCTCCATTCATTCTTAACTGAAACATAAACACTAAAGTTGTTAGCTATACACATAGACAAAGTAACTTGTAACTTAAACACTTAAACACTTACTTGGCGGTCCGATTCGGAGCTTTGAGCATGTGTATCGAGGAGAACTTCATGCGAAGGAACCGTTTGCTCTGATACCAACTGTAATGACCCACTAATCTAGACTAATTGGACCATTATCGAAACTATACATAAAAACTTACATTTTACGAAAATACCATAATTTATTGAGTAACTTGAAAATAAGAGTTATTTACAAGTAAAACGAATACTAAGAAGGATTTTGGGATCCCATTGTCTTTAAAACAAAATTAGATTTAAAATAAAAGACATTACATAATAATGCGGAAAATACATGTAAAACCATAAAAAAAACATAAAAGGAGACTACATCCTCGAATCGATAACGCTCGGCCCCTTGACTCCATTCATCATCGATACACATCCTCCCAAGCATCACGAATCTTACCGCCTCTAAGCTTATTTTCCTGCACATAAACAGAAAGGAGTGAGCCTAATGCCCAGCAAGGAAAAACCTAACACATAGTCATATACACAATTTCATAAGAAAACATAAAGACTTAACATAATACATATAACATACACTTATTATAATGGCCATTATTACTTGGGGTCCCATAGACTAAACAAGCATATGCCCATGGGGTTAATGGGGTCCTACTAGCTAAGTAGGTCATATGCCCATAACCCATTTGGGGTCTTGTTAGTCATATGGGTCATATGCCCAAGCCTACATACACATATACATATCATAACACTTTTAATAACATAAACATATAGATAACATAAGCACATAACATATTAATTCTAGCCTATTTTCCTTACCAAAGTTACCGGGATAAAATGGACTGAGTTAGGACTTTTGGAACACTCCTAAAACCACAATGAACAAGGGTGAGTCTAAAGAAAGGAGATGAAATGAAAGAGAATAGGAAGACTAAACCATTAAACGAAAATATGCTTACCACCACTTAAGTGCTTAAGAACTTGGATTCCCTAACCAAAAATAAGAATAAGGTTAGGGGACTGAGTAGAAGGTTTTGAGAAAAGAAATAACATAGAATACAGAAAGGACTAGAGTTTTGGGTTTACCTCAAAGATTGCAAGATCAATCTAACATCCACCGAAATACTATAGCACTCACTTACTTCCCAAGTGTTTGATAAGCTTATGATGTTTAAGCTTATAGTTTTTCCCCAAACCAAGTGTTTACACTCTCTCACTCACTTAACACTAGCAGCCTCTGAACTTAGAGCAAATGGTGAATAATGGCTGGGTACTAGGTCCTATTTATAGAGTTTGGGAATGAAAATATCTTGATTTTACTTGAATAAAAATAATGGCTTTTTAGGTGAAAATCATTTGAATAATCGTTCAGCAGAGGCTGAAGACTCGTTCAGAAGATGCTGGACTGTTGAAGGAGTTTGAATGGCTGAAGGGAAAAGAATTCAAATGTATTTGAATTCATGCTGGTGGAGGCGATATATCGCCCCCTATAGGCGATATATCGCCTGGACCTTTGTTCCCGAGGCGACCGTGCATCGATTCGTGTTTTCCGTATCTACGTGCTGCGACATATCGCCCCCTATAGCTGCGATATATCGGCATACGCTGAATATTTAAACACGAATTTACACATTTTTAGCTAAGTTTGAATGGATTAAACAGCCTTGACTAAGCCCTCAACGTGCTCAAAGCTGCTGACTGACCCTATACATTCAAACTTTTACCCTTATTTAATTTAATCCTCAAAAATACTTAATCCTTAATTACCATTCAAAACATGTGCTTAAAATCCTATTGGTTGATGTCTAAACCTTATAATATAATAATATAATCCTTAATATCAGTCACATTAATCAAACCTTAGGTTATACTTAATATTCTTAAACTATAGGTTAAACTTAGAAAATCTATAAGTACTACTATGAGTGTCCAAATAACTCCCGGTCTGAACCAAAAATCCAAAGTAACAATGATAACACTAAACATACTATAATACTACTAAACAATTAGCTAAGTAAAGTTCTTGGACTCTACAATTCTCCCCTACTAAAAAGAATTTCGTCCTCGAAATTTACTTACCAAATAATTCCGGATACCGGCTCTGCATGTCCTCTTCCAACTCCCACGTTGCCTCGCGTTCAGAACTATTGCTCCATAAGACTTTAACTATAGGAAAGCTCTTGGACCGTAACTGCTTCATCCCCCTATCTAGGAGGCTAACCGGTCGTTCCTCGTAACTTAAGTCTTTCTGGAGCGCTATGGTATCGTACTTGAGGACGTGAGATGGGTCTGACACATACTTGCGTAACATCGAGATGTGGAAGACGTTGTGACTATCGGCTAGTGCTGGCGGTAGGGCTAGTCTATACGCAACTGGTCCCACTTTGTCCAATATCTCAAAAGGACCTAAGAATCGGGGACTGAGCTTGCCTTTCTTCCCGAACCGCTTGACACCCTTCATAGGAGATATCTTCAGGAAGACTTGATCTCCAACTTGGAACTCCACATCGCGTCGCTTGGTATCCGCATAGCTTTTCTGACGGCTTTGAGCAGCAAGCATACGCTGTCTAATAAGCGTTACTGCTTCTTGAGCTTGCCTAACAGCTTTGGGCCCTAGAAGCTTCCTTTCTCCTACCTCGTCCCAGTGCAACGGTGATCGGCACCTTCTTCCATATAGCAACTCATAAGGTGCCATCTCGATCGTCGACTGGTAGCTGTTGTTGTACGAGAACTCGATCAGCGGTAAGTACTTGTTCCACGATCCTCCAAAGTCAAGTACACATGCGCGTAGCATATCCTCTAAGACCTGAATCGTACGCTCGGACTGCCCATCTGTCTGAGGATGGAAAGCTGTACTAAGACTTAACTTAGTACCCATGGCTTGCTGTAAGCTTCTCCAAAATCTTGACGAAAACACTGATCCTCTATCTGATACTATCGTCTTGGGGATTCCATGCAATCGTACAATCTCTTGGATGTAGATGTCTGCATATTGGTCTGCCGTATAAGAAGTCTTAACAGGCAGAAAATGAGCCGACTTGGTTAGTCTATCTATGACTATCCAAGCAGAATCATGCTGCTTATTCGTCTTTGGCAGACCCGTCACGAAGTCCATGGCTATATCGTCCCACTTCCACTCCGGTATGCTAAGCGGTTGCAATAATCCTGCAGGCCGCTGATGCTCCGCCTTCACTTGCTGGCATACCAGACACTTAGATACATACTCCGCTATGTCCTTCTTCATCCCTGGCCACCAATAGACTGCCTTTATGTCATGAGTCATCTTGGTAGACCCTGGATGAACCGAGTATGGGGTGCTGTGCGCTTCTTCTAGGATCGTCTTCTTAATACTTTGATCGTCTGGCACGCATACCCGATCCTTATATCTCAATAAACCTTGACTGGATATTGAGAAATCTGTAGTCTTGCCTTCTCTGACTGCATCCATGTGCGTTGCTAGCGAATCATCATGTCTCTGACCATTCCGTATGTCTTCTAGCAGATTCGATTGGATAGACAAGTTAGCCAGCTTGCCTACAACCACTTCTATTCCGGCACTGATAAGCTCCTGTTGTAGTGGCTTTTCCATTCCGGATAAGGCTGCTAAGTTCCCATAACTTTTTCGGCTAAGTGCATCGGCAACTACGTTTGCCTTCCCCGGGTGGTATAGGATTTCGCAGTCGTAATCCTTTACTAATTCCAACCACCGGCGCTGCCTCATGTTAAGCTCCTTCTGAGTAAAGAAGTATTTTAAACTTTTGTGGTCCGTATAAATCTCGCACCGTTCTCCGTAAAGATAATGGCGCCAGATTTTTAACGCAAAGACCACCGCTGCCAACTCCATATCATGAGTTGGATAGCGTTGTTCATACTCCTTTAACTAACGTGAGGCGTAGGCTATCACCTTGTCATTTTGCATCAGTACGCATCCCAATCCTAACTTTGATGCATCACAGTAGACAACGAACTTGTCGTTGGGTTTTGGGACACTAAGTACTGGGGTTGAGCAAAGCTTATCCTTAAGCAACTGGAAGCTTTCCTCACACTTATCATTCCAGTTAAACTTTTGTTGCTTCCGGGTCAGGTTGGTGAGTGGAGTGGCTATCTTAGAAAAGCCCTCTACAAACTTTCTATAGTAACCTGCTAGCCCTAAGAAGCTTCTTACTTCCGACGCGTTCTTTGGTCTAGGCCAATCTTTCACGGCCTCTACCTTCGATGGATCTACTGCAACTCCGTCTTTCGATATGATGTGCCCGAGGAACGCCACTTGTGAGAGCCAAAACTCGCATTTCTTGAACTTCGCGTAGAGTTGGTGCTCCTTCAATCGCGTCAAAATTATCCTCAAGTGTTCCTCGTGCTCCACTTCATCCTTGGAGTAAATTAAAATGTCGTCGATGAACACAACGACGAATTTATCCAAGTAGTCCTTGAAGACCCTATTCATTAAGTCCATAAACGCGGCTGGCGCGTTAGTAAGACCAAAAGACATAACCAAGAACTCGTAATGTCCATAACGAGTCCTAAAGGCTGTCTTAGGAATATCTTCCCCCTTTACCTTGAGCTGATGATACCCGGACCGTAAATCGATCTTAGAGAATACAGTCGCGCCTCGGAGTTGATCAAACAAATCATCAATCCGAGGTAGCGGGTATTTGTTCTTAATCGTTACTTTATTCAGCTCACGGTAGTCTATGCACATGCGCATACTTCCGTCCTTCTTTTTCACGAATAGTACCGGAGCTCCCCATGGTGAATGGCTTGGCCTAATGAAACCCAAGTCTAGGAGTTCTTGTAGCTGCGTCTTTAACTCCTTGAGTTCCGTAGGTGCCATCCGGTATGGTGCCTTAGAGATAGGCTCGGTGCCCGGTACTAATTCTATCGTGAAGTCTATTTCTCTAGTTGGCGGCAATCCTGGCAAGTCATCGGGAAATACTTCTGGAAATTCTTGTATGACTCGAACATCTCCAACTTTGAGTGATGTCTCCTTCTCCACATTCGTGATGTTGGCTAAGAATGCTTGACATCCTTTCTCCATCATTCTCTGAGCTTTGAGAGATGATACTAACGGTGTGCGTAGTCCTGAAGCTTGTCCCATGAAGCACAGTTTCTGGCCGTCAGGAGTATCGAATGTCACCTTCTTGCGTCTGCAGTCGATCGTTGCGCCATGCCGTGCTAGCCAATCCATGCCTAGTATGACATCGAAGTCTTTGATCACCAGCTCTATCAGGTCTCCTTCTAGTTCCTTGTCCTCAATCTTGATTGGTACGCCTCGTACAATTCGTGATGATAGAACTACTTTGCCCGAAGGCAACTCGGTTTCAAACCTAGTTCTAAATCTTTCACTAGGTTTGTCTAGTTTATCTATCATTCCTAACGAAATATACGAATGGGTGGCTCCCGAATCAAATAATACATGACATAGTTTATTGAGGATGGAAACCTGACCTGTGACCACCTTGTTGCTAGCATCCGCCTCTCCTTGGGTTAAGGCAAAAACCCGAGCAGGAACCATCTTTTCGTCCTTCTTTCCTTCCGGCTTTTGCTGAGGACAGTCTCTTTTACGATGCCCTTCTTGACCACAGTTGAAACACTCCTTGGTGTTGGCACGGCATTCTCCGGGGTGCTTCTTCTGACATTTGGCACATGGCGGGTATTCCACGTAGCCCGACCTATTTCCCCCATTACTTGGTCGTGCCCTTTTATTGTTGTCGGCTTGCTTGTTGTCAGGATGCCTTCTCTTCTGTCCGTTACCGTTGTTGTTGGACTGACTGTTACTGGATTGATTGTTGTTCCGACTGGCCTGAGGTTGGCTCTGCTGCCTAGGTTCCGGCTTGCTGGCTTCTTCTTTGCTCACGTTGGCTTGCAACCTTTCTACTTCAATTGCCGTCTCAAGAACGTCGGCATATGAAGTGTTTCCCGGGTTTGCTAGCTTCACCCCCATCTCAATCTTTGGTCGGAGTCCTCTCACGAATTTGTTCACCCTCAGATAATCGGTCGGAACTAACTCTGCCGCGAACTTGGCTAAGCGGTCAAACTGACGAGCATATTCCGCCACTGTTAAATTCCCTTGCTTCAGATTGGTGAACTCCTCAACTCTTGTAGCAAGTACTGCTGAATTGTAGTACTTCTTGTGGAAGAGCTCCCCAAATCGGGTCCACGTCATAGTGGCAGCATCGTGGGATTGCTGGACCAAATCCCACCATATCCTGGCATCTTTCTTGAGTAAAGATGAGACGCAGGATATGCGGTCAGCATTATTGAGGTTCATGTGGGCTAGGACCGGCTCCACATTCCTTAGCCATTCTTCTGCTTCAAAGGGGTCCGTAGTCCCTTCGAAGTTCGGAGCGTGCTGCTTGCGGAACCTTTCGTACACTGGCTCCATGTGTTGTACAGGATAAGGAGCGTAATTCGTCATAGGCCATCCCCCATACGGACCAACTTGTTGGGGTGCTGGGGCCATTGACTGTGGCTGCGGCTGCGGCTGTGATTGAGCCTGTTGGCGTTGTTGCTGCAGAAGTTCCTCGACTTGCTGTCGTAGTCTGGCAATCTCTGTAGTGTTGTCAGCTGGCTGTGCCGGCGCGTTGCGGCGAGCAGTAACACGTACTCTCCTTCGGCGAACGGTAGGGACCGCATTGGTCGCTAGAACATCGTTGGCGGCATTTCCGTTGGTGCGTGCGGATCTTCGGAGAGACATCGTAGCAGGGTTCTAACAGTTGGAAGAAACATGTTAGAACTTGACCTAATAGGCTCTAAGGAAAAATCTTATTCTAAACAAACATATCTCGGACCTATTTATTATGACTTCTTATGAAAAAAATTATATAGGTTTTTATTTATTATTAGAGCGGGTTTCTATACTTAGAAAAACAAGTCATCTTTATTTTCTAAGTATGTTTCTAATCATCCTATATGACTTAATTCTCAGGCTCGAAACTTATCTTTGTTCCAAAGTTAACCATATTGAGGGAGGGCTGGGATCAGTAAAATCGTTCCCACTACTATGGTCCCCTAACTCTCAATAAGGAAACCAGGTTCATTGATTTGTATCCACCCTCACCGAACTTAGTCATTATTCATTTTATTTAGTATTTATTATGATTGCGAAAAATCAAACTCACACATGATATTCAAATAGCATGTTATTCATTTGGAAAACAATTTCACTTATTACAATCAAAACGTAAATAAAACAAACATCAAAAACTTCTAATCTAAAAATCGGGATCTTCTACATCCGATCCATCATCTAACATATCATCATCTATTGCCTCATAGTCATCATTGTCATGAGCATCAAAACGTCCTACAGGAAGGTTGGTGAGAATCCTATTCTTTTGCTCATTGGTGAACTGAAATTCAATTTTAGCGGTAAACCTAACTAAGAGGAAGTAGTATCTCATTGCTAAGGGTAGTTCATCCTCCTCACGCATTTCTTCCCATATTTCTTCTAAGGCTGCTATTACAGGATGGAAATCTTTAAACAACCTAATCACTAATACATATTGTTCCGTTGATCTTAGCATTATTTGTTTATCCTCTTGAAGGCCACCTATCGCTTGGTGAAACAAAAGCAACCTTCGAGTAATCCTTTCTAGGGATCCTACGGTGTTTCTTGGCTCCCTTATTCTTTTTAAGGCCTTAATGGCTCGGATATCTTGGTAGGTTAAAGCTCCATTCATTCTTAACTGAAACATAAACACTAAAGTTGTTAGCTATACACATAGACAAAGTAACTTGTAACTTAAACACTTAAACACTTACTTGGCGGTCCGATTCGGAGCTTTGAGCATGTGTATCGAGGAGAACTTCATGCGAAGGAACCGTTTGCTCTGATACCAACTGTAATGACCCACTAATCTAGACTAATTGGACCATTATCGAAACTATACATAAAAACTTACATTTTACGAAAATACCATAATTTATTGAGTAACTTGAAAATAAGAGTTATTTACAAGTAAAACGAATACTAAGAAGGATTTTGGGATCCCATTGTCTTTAAAACAAAATTAGATTTAAAATAAAAGACATTACATAATAATGCGGAAAATACATGTAAAACCATAAAAAAAACATAAAAGGAGACTACATCCTCGAATCGATAACGCTCGGCCCCTTGACTCCATTCATCATCGATACACATCCTCCCAAGCATCACGAATCTTACCGCCTCTAAGCTTATTTTCCTGCACATAAACAGAAAGGAGTGAGCCTAATGCCCAGCAAGGAAAAACCTAACACATAGTCATATACACAATTTCATAAGAAAACATAAAGACTTAACATAATACATATAACATACACTTATTATAATGGCCATTATTACTTGGGGTCCCATAGACTAAACAAGCATATGCCCATGGGGTTAATGGGGTCCTACTAGCTAAGTAGGTCATATGCCCATAACCCATTTGGGGTCTTGTTAGTCATATGGGTCATATGCCCAAGCCTACATACACATATACATATCATAACACTTTTAATAACATAAACATATAGATAACATAAGCACATAACATATTAATTCTAGCCTATTTTCCTTACCAAAGTTACCGGGATAAAATGGACTGAGTTAGGACTTTTGGAACACTCCTAAAACCACAATGAACAAGGGTGAGTCTAAAGAAAGGAGATGAAATGAAAGAGAATAGGAAGACTAAACCATTAAACGAAAATATGCTTACCACCACTTAAGTGCTTAAGAACTTGGATTCCCTAACCAAAAATAAGAATAAGGTTAGGGGACTGAGTAGAAGGTTTTGAGAAAAGAAATAACATAGAATACAGAAAGGACTAGAGTTTTGGGTTTACCTCAAAGATTGCAAGATCAATCTAACATCCACCGAAATACTATAGCACTCACTTACTTCCCAAGTGTTTGATAAGCTTATGATGTTTAAGCTTATAGTTTTTCCCCAAACCAAGTGTTTACACTCTCTCACTCACTTAACACTAGCAGCCTCTGAACTTAGAGCAAATGGTGAATAATGGCTGGGTACTAGGTCCTATTTATAGAGTTTGGGAATGAAAATATCTTGATTTTACTTGAATAAAAATAATGGCTTTTTAGGTGAAAATCATTTGAATAATCGTTCAGCAGAGGCTGAAGACTCGTTCAGAAGATGCTGGACTGTTGAAGGAGTTTGAATGGCTGAAGGGAAAAGAATTCAAATGTATTTGAATTCATGCTGGTGGAGGCGATATATCGCCCCCTATAGGCGATATATCGCCTGGACCTTTGTTCCCGAGGCGACCGTGCATCGATTCGTGTTTTCCGTATCTACGTGCTGCGACATATCGCCCCCTATAGCTGCGATATATCGGCATACGCTGAATATTTAAACACGAATTTACACATTTTTAGCTAAGTTTGAATGGATTAAACAGCCTTGACTAAGCCCTCAACGTGCTCAAAGCTGCTGACTGACCCTATACATTCAAACTTTTACCCTTATTTAATTTAATCCTCAAAAATACTTAATCCTTAATTACCATTCAAAACATGTGCTTAAAATCCTATTGGTTGATGTCTAAACCTTATAATATAATAATATAATCCTTAATATCAGTCACATTAATCAAACCTTAGGTTATACTTAATATTCTTAAACTATAGGTTAAACTTAGAAAATCTATAAGTACTACTATGAGTGTCCAAATAACTCCCGGTCTGAACCAAAAATCCAAAGTAACAATGATAACACTAAACATACTATAATACTACTAAACAATTAGCTAAGTAAAGTTCTTGGACTCTACAATTACAGCCTATAGCATTATTCCTTGACTGATACACACCTCCAAGCTAGGAGTTTCGCCTCCAATTATAGCTCCCCTCGCTCAATCGAGGATTTCAAACACTGATCGTCCGTCTGTTACTTTTCACCACATCTGGGTCTCAGCGCTAACCTTCTTACTAATACCCAACACTCAAGTATCTTATGCCATACACAACAGTCGACTTAACGTTCCAAGTGTATCAACCATGATCCATTCTGTCGCCTCCCGCAAGGTTCAATCCATCCTCGCGTCAATTTATTCCTGGGCATGCCCAACTCGTGATGCACTCCCACATTTTCATAACCCTACCATAGATCAGGTCCTTTATGAAATCACTCTTTACTTAACCAAAACACACGCAACTTCCATCATTACCCGACACTAAACAACCTTACCTTATCTTCTGAATTTCTCTCTGATTTGACACCACTCAGTCCGTCTAACCTCGAGTTTTACTGATCTCCTCATCTCTGATGTAGTTGTCTCCAGAGGTGCTTGTGCAATGGATGACGCGCTTACCAGTCTTGTTTTGCTTTCTATTCTTCAGACGTTCTTCATTAGCTTCTTTGTGGCTTCAGATCAAATCTTATCGTACCTGTCCTTTCTCCTTGTAGCTCTAATCTGAGTATTCCTGACGACGCTCAAACTAACAATCCGTAGAACCTTACCTGAGACTCTGCCTTCTGGGTACAAACGTCTTTCGCATAGTCACTTGCTCACCATTTCCGTCTGGGAGTAATCCACATGTACTGCTCATGAAATTGAAGGGAACTTGCCTGAACCATTCTTGTATCCTCTACTTAAAGAACTTACCTGTGCTGCCGTAGCTTGAACCAAATCTAGAATCTTTGTTACCAACTCCTCGCACTTTACTTAGTTCAACACAAAATTCCTGAAATGTCTCTTTCCTTGGTTTCCAACTGGAAATTAACAGGTCATAGATCAACTCTTGGAGACATCGTCCTACCTTATATCCAACATCGTACATTTCATCCTACCCCGACGATGCTAACAATCCCCGTAGTATAACACAGTGGCTACACCAGGCTCAAATTCCTTCGATTGTTTCAATAGGCTTTCTTTCGGCCAAAACCGTCTTTTACAACATTCCTTAAACCAATCCTATCTGTAGTCTGACCTTGAAGTATTGCCTAAATCTTTCTGTGCATAACCATATAGCTTTCCCACTGGTCAGCTCTGTCTCCTTCACGTACTCCAGATGATATCACAACAATCCATCTGCCAGAGCTTCTAATTCCTTCTCAATAAGCATTACTGTCCTTAGCCTCTCAAATGGCACCATTGAGGCAACCTCTCTATGTCCATCACCCTCTCGGAGCATTCACAACACCGAGTTCTTCCAGTTCGTTATATGTCCAAAGCATAAACCATTCTGTTAAATACTCATCCTCGAGGAATCGGCCTCGAACTACGAATGTAGCGAGGAATTCAAGTTCTCCGTTCCCTCACCATGGGAATTCCATTCTATCATACTGAGTCATCCCATGCAGACGTCATGCCCTCGCCTGACCTCCTCTCAGGTGGCATCCTCTCCCTTACGCATACCAATAACCTCCCTGGTTCCTATCGCCATCTTGGTAACTAGCTTCTCACTCATGTTTCTTTCCAAACTCAAATTAGGTGCCCAAGCCCTGTCTGGGGTCCTTCTACCTCAAGATTGAGAATCCTACCTCGCTGCGTTCTATCAACACAAGCACCATCTTATCAATCAGACTTTTCCCCTTTTTTGGCACACCAGAAGCCATAGAACTATCCGGGGTTCCTTTAACTCGATTAACACGAATCTAACTTTACTAATTCCATCCAAAGAAGCACTGCCATAGCGACTCAAGCACTCATGCTCCAGACATCAACCATCAGTTCCTCGAACCACATGGCCCTCTCCGCCATCCACATGCAGACGATAAGTCCTTACATCGAAGCGACCCAAATACCTTAGACTAAACCAGATCTCATATCCTTAAATGGGTCGCCACCAATTCTAGATACATCCATCAGTATAACTTCCTGAAATGGACTACTCGCTTTACCAAACCCATTGAATTACGCTGTTGTTACCCTAATGGTCCGAACCCAACTTATAAGCCCACCAGTCTCCATGGTACTAATCATGTCTTTAAAATCACTTCTAACTATTCATCATCTAGGTTCTTCCCAACCCATTAAGCCCGTACTTCAGCCCGAGTACCAGTTCCAGGCATCTCCCTGCCTCAACATTTAACACAACCCTCTAATCAGGATATCTCATCCCCTTAACCAAGGGTGAAGTTAACTCGGCTCGTCTATTGGTAAATTCCTCGTCAACTCATACCTTCCTCAATACTAGAGGATAACACCCCTTAAGCCTTTCAAATGGTACCCTTAACTGTCCATCCCTTACAGTAAACCATCACCGGTAACCTTACTGTTAAAACATCTAAATCATCCATCCCCCCAGAGAATCCGCTGTTCTTCTATCCCATCTCAACTAACAAACTCCACAGCTTACTCACACCCTAGTGACCTTTTGCTGCTACTCTCAGGGATAACTAGAGATCTTAACTCCAACTTATATCTAGAATCCCCCTTCCGACACAATATCAGGTCCCCAAACTCTCCTAGGAGCCCACAACCAACACGAGTTCATCCGTCAAAACCGACCAAACTCCTGAACTCAGAGGTTCATACCCTGAACCAATCCACAACTAGATCCGAACATTTACAGGTATAATACACACACAAGCATATACTAGGTCAAATCCACAATGATATACATTTAGCTACCAGATTCAATCATCACTAAGTATATCCATACTGATCATGCTTCATACAAGCCAATATACAGATATAACATATGAATTTCATCCAGAAAATTAATCGCATATACACAAAACGCGAACCAATATGCCAATATTCATCCATATACATCATAATGTCATTCAGCATGCATTAATCTCAACATGCAATAGTCAAGGGCCAGGCCCTATCAGTATCTCATGCATATGTTATTTCATCTATCATGCTCCATATAAGTAAACAGGCAAACAGGGCATTCAAACATATGTTCAGCATATCAATCAATCATACCAACCAACCCTGAGTCGAGCTTGTCACTGACAGCGAGCGTACATGTTCGGTCGATCTCCAGAACCAATAAACCTTGGCTCGCTCTGATACCAAGTTGTAACGCCCTACTTCCTTAGAGCCGTTACTTAGTGAGTTTTAAGACAAAACAGTGTGCAAAGATCTCGCTAACCGAGGTTTTGAAACGAAAGTGTGACTAATTAAAAGTTAAGGCTGTAATCTTAGAAAAATGCGTTGTTTCAATAAAACTCCTAATATTAAACATTGGGATCCCAAAATAAGGTTTGAAAACTATTTACATCTTTAAAATGAGTTCACAGTTGATAAATCATAAAAATCATAGATTATTACAGCCATTTTCAAATAAACCCCCAACCAAAGCAGTCGGGTAGGCCAAACATGTACGCCTCGCTTCACGCTCTCTGTACTCATGGTTGGTTGACTCAGTCATTGCCCTACCTACAACACAGAGCACCCGTGAGCCGAAGCCCAGCAAGAAAACTCATGCAGAACATAACATATGCAATGTATACATTTTATCATAACAGATAATCCTCAAATAAACAAGTCAACCATTAGACTAAGCAAACACGGCCATGCCGCCCCAGAGACCTTACCAAAGCCCTGGGGTATCGGTTCTCACCGCGAGGATAACTCATGTATCCCTTGGGTCCCACCCTGAATATAGCATCCCATGTGCTAGGTGTTACTTTCGGCCCACGGCCGCCCCGGCCTACGCCGTACTCGGCCCACGGCCGCCCCGGCCTACGCCGTACTCGGCCCTTGCCGTTCATTTCATCATAATCACACATATAATATAACACAACAACATGCAATCAAATATTAATTCATTTAAGTCTGCACCCTAACATGTGATGCAATATAGGGCCACGCCCCGCAATCATACTATGGGCCCACGCCCTATCCTACGGGTGTTATAGTTTTCTTACCTGAATTCCGAGCCTCCTGATGCACTAAAGCCGCGAGCACGGTCCTCAAGCACGAGCCTCACCAACAACCTAGTCACAACACACAAGAAACATCCCTCAATACTAATCAACCCAAAACCACTTCCCGGGACCAATCCCGCACTCTCGGGACCTCTAAAACCTTAAAACAACACCCCGGAGACATCCCCCGAACCCCCGGAGCAAAGGCCTAAAATTGCCTAAAAATGCCATCCTGAAATTTGCCTTGTGCCGCGGCACCCAGAAACCAGAGGCTCCCCGCCGCGGCAAGCAAAACCCGTGCCGCGGCACGCCTTTGCAGACCCAGAATTCTGGGTTTTTCCTTCGCGTTTTCCCGAGCTTCAACCTCTCCAAATCACCCTAGACCAATATCTAAACCCCAAAACTCAATTCCAAGCTTCATATGAACAACTTAACAACCTATAGGCACTAGATACAAGATCAAAACATCAACACACCCAAGAATCCACCCCTTGATTCCTATTTTCAGCCACCCAAACCAAAACTCAAACAACTAACTCAAAACTCAACAAAAACAACTTAAGCTCTAGATTTAACCAATCAAAACAGAAATCAAAACTTAGATGAGTCTAAAAACCTTACCTCAAATGGAGAACCCACACAAAGTCCTTGATCTCCTCCTAGACTCTCACTTCTCCTTCTCTTCTTCTTCTTGCCCTAACCTTCTTTCTCCTTCTCTTTCTTCTCTTCAATTTCTAACAAGCCTCAAGTGGCATAAATGCCCCAAACCGTATACCCCCAAATCCCAGCTGCCATTTATCTATTTCTCAACCAAATGACCATTTTGCCCCTCCTTGCCTATCCTTTCCTACTTAAACCTCAAGGGCACTTAAGTCCTTTCATTTCTATTTCATTTCTACCATTTTCTTTCTAAAACTTGTTACTCTCAGCAGTAACTAATGGTTACCCAGGTTACTAAATCTCCAATAACCATTACCCGCTAAACCTCAACTTAACCATAAAATCCCGAGGTACCCCTAGGCTCCTCCCGAGCCGGGTATAGAAATCCCATTGTGACTCTTAAGTTAAATTGCTCTCTAGGACCGTCTCGGCACGTGCATCACAAAATAACACCACACTCAC
The DNA here is from genome assembly GCF_963169125.1 of Humulus lupulus. NCBI lineage: Eukaryota > Viridiplantae > Streptophyta > Magnoliopsida > Rosales > Cannabaceae > Humulus > Humulus lupulus. The sequence goes on from NC_084793.1 coordinate 181,356,493, forward strand.
GTGGTACAAATCACAGAATACAATTATCACAAATATGCCATCGGCGGGCTAAAATTACAATTATGCCCTTCAAACACAATCAGGGCCTACATGCATACTAATAAACATAGTCATGCATCTCAGTTAAACAAATAGCCAAATAACATGCTTTAAATCATAATCATGCATTTAATTCATAAAATCACACATAAATCCCAACCTGCCCTCCTGGCACACTAATCAAGGCCCTTAAGCCTTATTAGCGAATTTGGGTCGTTACAATTTGTGTTGTGACTAGGTCTTTGGAGAGGCTCGGGGTAGAGGACCGTGCGGGGTAGAGGACCGTGCTCGTGGCTTCGTGGCATCGAAAACTAGTGAATTGAAAGGTAAGAAAACTACACCCGGTTGTAAGATTGTGATGGGACTAAGTGCTCCCGAAAGTTATATCGTGTCATTGTTGGTATTACGCCATGGGACATGTAAAAGCGGTCTAAGAGTACCGTACATGATTTAAGCGCACAGGGCGCGGATTGGCCACTGGGAGCCAGGAACAATGGGATAACAGAGGGAGCAGCCTGAGAGCGCTAACCCTGGTTATCATTTGTGAATTGTGAATGTTATGAACTGAAATGCCTAGTATGTGAAATACTTGATTATATTGGCTGATGATATATCTGAGTTTATGTGATGCAATGTGAGTTATTGACTTGTCTGTTAACTGTTCATGCTCTGTTGTTGTTGTTGTTGTGTTTTCTTGCTGAGCCTTGGCTCACGGGTGCTACGTGGTGCAGGTAAAGGCAAGGGCAAGCTGGACCAAGCCTGAGGTGGAGAGCTCCGAGGTGGAATGTACATAGCCAGCGGTTCGACCGCCACGGTCAAGGAGTGGATCAGGACAGTGATCACCTAACAGCTTATTTTGCCTAGTATGGCCGGTTGTTGTAAATAAACCTTGGGTCGTTTGTAAACGGTCTTTGAACCTGATATTTTTTTGGGATCCCATGTAACGGATGGTACTTTAAAATGAAAATGTGGCTTTCGAGACCAAAACGCTTTTAACCCTAGTTCCTTTATAGTTTTATCAACACGATTTTATTTACATGACTTGTTTAGCAAGTCTGGCACTTTATAAACACACAGTGTAACGGTCTTGGCTATCCAGGGCGTTACAACAGTCTTCCTCACCAAGCCTTTGATCTACCTAGAACTAGTGTGGGTTGGTTCTCAACAAATGAGAAAGAGGTCTAGAAGAGAAGAAGATAGCGAGTGACCAAGAAAGGTGGTTTATATAAATACTTCCTGCTTGAGACCATACATAAAAATGACATTGCCATAAATGAACAAGATAATATTTCCATTTAGACTGTCTAGGTTTTCATTTACACAATGAATCAACTGAGAGTCTCTTATGAAAACCCTAGATATCATATTCCTTATGTAACATCCCAAATTTCCTAATAAGGCTTAGGGCCTTGATTAGGGGGCCATGATGGAAAATTATGGAATTATGTGATATATATATGTGCATCATTATGTGATTACGTGAGTTATATTATAATATGACTTGATATGCATGTTTTGGTGTATTAAATATGCATGTGGGCTCATTTACGATTAATTGGGTAATTTTCGTAATTTGGCCTGTTTTGGGTATATTTGGCATATATATGGAATGTGTGTAGTACTACATGGATATGTTTGGGTTACTTGGCATGAGATGATCCTAGGGAGCAAGTTAGTAGGAAAGTCACAACGGGATCAATACTTGACTCGGAGTGGGCCAAGAGGTATATTGGGTATTTAACACATTACCGGGATATTGAGTAATGGGAATGATTATTTGATGATATATTGGGAGTTAGTGAGATCATGAGGGAATTCTGGGAATTTTGACTATTTTACCCCGGGGGCATTTTTGGGACCTCGAGCATTAGGATTTTCTTGAGGTTACTTAAGCTCGAAGTAACCTGTCAGAAATAAAAAGAATGTTTAGAATGTTCTCTCTCTCTCTCTCTCTCTCTCCCGTTCTCTTTTTGACGTCGTTCGCATTTTCGAAGGAAACTCAAGTTTTAGGACTCAGATTCAAGAAAGGTTAGAGTCATAGCGATTCTAGGGAAGATTAGAAGCTTATTAGCCGGAGGATTTAGTTGGGAAATGACTCAATCAGAGGTAATCCAAGATTTATGTTTTGAGTTTTTGAGTTTTTAAGCTTTGATTGGATTTTACGTTTTGATGAGCTTTTGAATTGTTTAAAGCTTAGGTTTTAATGGTTTTGGGCCATTGGGATGTTTGGGAACTTTGTTTTTGGGATTTGGAGATGTTTGGATAGGTTTTTGGAAGGTTTTTAATGGGAAAAACAGAGAAAATGGCTGGGTTCGAGGTCGGGCCGCGACCCAGGCTTGATGAAGGTGGGGGCGGTTCTGACTGGGGAGCATGTCGCAGCCCTTAGGGACATGTTGCAGCCTGTGTTCTGAAATTCAGACAGGGGAGTTCTGTCTTGAAAGCATACCACGACCCTTAAGGGCAAGTCGCAGCATGCCTGGGCTGCTTTAGCCAAAAGTGGGTTTTAGTCATGGGAACTTAAACCTAAGGGCTCGAGATCGATCCTACTACTCGGGTTGGTAGGATTCGACGTCCCGGAGGCTAGGAATCGGTTCGAAAGTCTTTATTCGCTCATTATTAATGAGATTCTATATTATGGTTGTGACTAGGTGATCGCTAGGGGTTTAGAATTAGGATCGTGCTTGAGGGTCGTTTATTGGTAACCTGTGCTTGGACCAAAGGTAAGAAAACTGCACCTAGTATGTGAGGCATGTAATGCAAGTGATACATGTGAATATGGCATGGCATGAATGTTGAATATGGAATTGATAAGAGCTTGAGTCTCTGTAAATGTGCATGATTATAATTATGCTTGTTATTATTAATGAAGCATGTTGAGCGCTCTATAGTTGGATATCTGTTGCATTGTGAATGTTGGAATACATTGTTTATCTGAGCTACGCACTGACTTATTAGTCAGAAAAGACAATGGTGTTTACTGCTGGTCGTGAAGCTTTGACTTATCATTCATGATCGACAATAGTATTGAGCGCTGGTCGTATGGAATTGACTTATGAGTCAAGAGATGAAATAGCGCATTGAACGCTAGTCGATATGATTAGATCTAATCAACAAAAGCATTATATGCTCATCCGACCTATTGGTTGAAGAAAACTAAAGTGCTTGGCTAGTCTAAGGCTAGTTACTAAGAGCCAGGGCTAAAAGGCTCAGGTGACTGGAACATCACATGGCTTAGGGCGCAAGACCCCAAAGTGACTTAATAGTCATCTATTCAGAGCGCATGACCCCATATTGACTTAATAGTCATCTATTCAAGGCGCAGGACCCCAGATTGACTTAATAGTCATCTATTTAGGGCGCAAGACCCAAGATTGACTTAATAGTCATCTATTCAGGGCGCAGGACCCCATATTGACTTAACAGTCATCTACTCATGGTGCAGGACCCCATAATCATTTATTTGTACTTGCCTGCATGCATGAATAGGGTTATTATTTCTAGGCATGCTTATTATGATTTGGTGACATGTTATTATCTGCTTATGAGCATATTTGAGTTTTCTTGCTGAGCCTCGGCTCACAGGTGCTATGTGGTGCAGGTAAAGGTAAGAGAAAGCTAGACCATCCTTGAGTTAGGGAGCTTAGGTGACGATGTGTACATATGCGACTGCTCGAACACCACGACCAAGAGTTTAAAGAGGAACTAGGGTTAAACCCTATTTTGCTGCTTAGGTCGGCTGATTGTAAATCTTTTATTGTAATTAACCTTTTAAATGTATTTTGGGATCCCAATATACAATAAACGTTTCAGTAAGACATTTTTATCCTTGACCAAAATTTTAACCTTAAACCATTAATCACATTTAGTTACACGATTATGGCCAAATGACTTGTTTAACGAGTTTAGCACTATTTAAAATACACAGTGTAACGGTCCCTAGGTAGTAGGGCGTTACACCTTATATAAACAACTTAATGAACTTTATTTAAATTTAAATTAATTAAAAATTATAAACAAAAAATAAAAGCCTTGGATTCCCACAAATGGACTTGGGTCCAATCTCTTTGTTTTGAATTTAAATCTCAATTGGGCCTAAATTCAAAACCTTTTTATTTATTTATTTTTAATTAATTAATTAAATCTGTATTCAAATTAACTAATTATAATTTGAAATTTTATTTAATATTATTTATTTATATTGACACCAATTTATCAATATTAATAAATTTACCCAAATATTCTCTTTTATTCTCTAAATCTCATATCTCTATAAAATTTTTCAAAATTGACCTAGTCAACTTTAAAAATCCTAATTGATAATTAAATCAATTAATTGAAACATTCTAGATGATTTACTCAAAGGTGATGCGGGGACCGTGGATCCATGAAATCAAGCTCCAATAAGTTAGCGTGAATTTATTTACGAATAATTTCACTATCTTATTAACTTCCCGTGACTCCACTATAGACTCGGAATTGAATTCTTGAATTCATAGAATGTATTTTCCAAACGATAAATACGTTATCCATTGTTATTACCATTACAATAATTCAATCCTCTATCGATGACTTACTAATGAGATGAGTGCAAATTAGTGTTTTTCCCCTCATCAGTATTTTATCCTTAACTCGCACTAAGTTCCTTATAAATGATATTTCTGTGAACTTGATCACAGAAATGAGATCTCAATCATTTAACCTTTTGAACAAAGCAATTAAAGAAATCATATTTTCACTTATCATACAGAAGTTATAGATTTCATATCTATGAATAATACTCCCACTCAATTACAATAATAAATCTCCAAGATGTAAGTATGGGCTAGACTGTAGGGTAAGCTGGTAACGAACAAGTCAAAAGATATAAATAATATAATTAGCAGAATATTATTATTTAGAATTAAGATCGACTTGGCCTATAGTCAAAGTTGTGACATTGATTAGATTTGATAATAACGATACTTATTTATCTATCAATAATTAATATTGGTCCTAGTTCGATGTAATCAGATACATCCGATCTTATCTACTTGGTCAATGCCTTGGACAAGACATCACACCCCAAATGTGTAAGTAGATCATATTGTAGATTTCATAATAAGTGAAAATCCAATGCAATGATCTAATCTTAGGACTCGTTCTTTTGAACATTGTAATGACCCAACTATTTCTATGACCTTGGACCATTAGATCTACTATACATAGCTACTATTTCGGGAAAGATACATAAGAAATAATATAACTTTATTAAATCTCAAAATATTGTATCAAATACATAATAATAGAAAATATGGCATGGGTACCCATTGTTTAAAAGAAAAACATAAACTTTAATTCAATTGTTTAAAAAAACTAAATGCGGAAAAACATGATCTAAAAGACTAAATATAAATAACTTCATCCTCGATCGACACGCAGTTCACTCAGTCCGTTCATCCTCAACTCACATGCCAAGCTTCCAAGAATCCTTCCACCTCCGTATCTAGTTTCCTGCATCACACTAAAAAAATAAAGGAATGAGCCTAATGCCCAGCAAGAAAAACCTAACACATAACTCATATACATAAAATTCATAACGTAGCATATAATAAAACATATCATAAACATATGTCACACATACTATAATGACCATTATTACTTGGGGTTCCCTAACTAAACAAGTCATATGCCCATTAGATTTGTGGGGCTTGCTAGCTAAGCAAGTCATATGCCCATAAATTTATTGGGGCTTGTTAGTGTACAGGCCATATGCCCAAGTCTACAAACATACACAATATAACATTTCATAACACAACATAACATAAGATAACATATCACATATCATATAACATATAAAATCCTATCCTATTTTCCTTACCAATATACCGGGATGATGAGAACAAAGTCAGGATTTTAGAACACTCCTAAAAACCATAATATAGAGGTGAGTATACTAAAGAAAAGAGATGGAAAGAATAAACTACACCATCGAAACGATACTTACCAATGAAAACCTTAAGTTCGAAGAACTTAGATGCCTAACCAAGAATAGGAAAGACTGAGTTAGGATTTGAGTAGAGAAGAACTATAAGAATCAATGCAGAAAGGAACTAGAATTAGGAATACCTTGAATGCTTCTATGATCGAACTATACCTCGAAACCGAAATACACTATAACCTTACTTCCCAAGTGTTTATTAAGATTATAACCCCAATCTAAGTGTTTATCACTCTATAGTCTCACTAGCACATGGAAGGCTCTGATCAATGGTTGAAAAATGAATGAAAAGACTTGGTGCTAGGTCCTATTTATAGAGTTCTAGGAATAAAAATCTTCTTTTTGGCTTTGAATAAAAACAATAAATTTAATTGAAAATATTTGAATATCCTTCAGCCAAAGGCTTAGGAATTGGTCAAATTTTTCAGAGAGATTTAAGGATTGAAATCTTGATTTTTAAAATAATAAAAACAAATAGAATCCTAACTTCTAACTCCCTAAATCTCGTAACTCTAAACTCTCTTGCAGTAAAATCAACATATCTAGAGCTGTAGAACTCCGATTTGGACTCTCTTTATACCGTTAGAAAGATAATTAAATTATCTACAACTTTCTAGAAATAATATTTTTCTAAATTCATAATATAACTGGGTCAAAAACAAGTCGGAAGTTACAGTACCCTAAAGTTACGAAAAATCTATTTACAACCTAATCCACAAATAAATAAAATTGTGACAAATATCATGCTCTTATCAGATTTTGGTGAAGACTAAGTCTTATATTTATCTTATTTTATCATTAAAATAATAATTCCTTAATAATCATACATATGACAAGTGTTATATTCCTATTGGCTCTATCTAAACCTTAGGAATAACCATGTTCATGACAAGTGTTATATTCTTATTAGCTCTATCTAAACCTTAGGTTATAATAATTATCATATTAATAACCAGCAATATTAATCAAACCTTATGTTATAATTAATATTCTTAAACTATAGGTTAAACTTATAAAATCCATAACTATTGCTAGGAGTTTCCAACTAAGTCCCGGCTTGAACCAAAATCCACAGTAATGAACATACTATAACTAATACTAGCTATTACTACTACTACTACTACTACTATCTAACTAGCTAAGTAAATTCTGAGACTCTACAAACATATAATTACAACTATAATCCACTGTGACCTAGTCACTATAATTGTAATTATCCATCTGTTCGGGATTTTATAAATGTTTTTATTATTCCAATAATCATGTAATAAAACAAGCAAGTAATACGGTTGTCAAACTAAATAATTTCTTCTACTTTTATAGACAATATAAAATCGCGTTACATGTCCTACATAGTTTTATAAGGCCATAAAACCCAACAATAATTTTAAATATATTTTTAAAAAATTCTAATTAAAAAAAATGTATACAACACGATAAATTAATTACAAATCATTTGAAGTAAATCTTAGTAGTTGTTTCCTTATTTTGTTGAAGGGACAAAATTAAAAGCTAAGCTCATATATTATCTTTAAGTAGGATATAAAGGTGTAAAAAGAAATAAGTTAAGACACTGTTTTAGTTGGAAAAGAAAGTTATAAGAAAATAATTTAATTTTATACTTATTAATTTTTCATAAATATAATAACAAATATATTTTTGAGATAGTTTCACTTTTAAACTTAACATGCATCTGCTCTTAAATTTAACCTAAGTGGTACCAAAATTTGCCTATTATAGAGGACTTAGATTCAATCCCTTATTCATATTTTTACTAAAGTATGTATACATATATACTTAATGAAAATTCAATAAAAAAATTAACATGTTTATAAAATTCATCCAAACAACTTAACTTGTGGCAATTAATTAGATTCTATAACTATTTTTGAGGTTTTTAGTTAAAGAATGTCTCTGTCATAATAATTACAAAAATAACTATTTTTTAGTTTAACATTCTTATTATGTTCTTGTTGATGGTGAGAACTCGTCAACTAAGTTATGGTCGGAAAATTAAAAAATGAGATAGGAATTAAAGAACTAACGTGAACTTGAGGAAAACTTGCAGAGTATAAAAATTCGTATATTTCTCTTAAGTATGTGTGTATGTAAATTTTCCAAATCCCTTCAGTGATAAAGTGAAGCCCTATTTATAGGTGGGCTTTAATGGCCCTTAGTACAAAGTGGTCCCAAGGGGACACAATAGTACTCTGACATGCTGCAAGTGGTAGTGGGGCAAAAGGTAGTGGTGCTAGGAGAGTGGTGGTAAGCTCTTTCATGTGTGAGGGGTATGTTTGTGGTGATTCCACAATGTACAATCATTGTACTACCACTACTTTTCTAGCGTAGGTACTTGATTCATACTCTGTACTATCCCGACTTGTACGTACCTGACCTAATGTACCTTGTGCCCTAGTCTCTTCTCTCATCCTTCTTAAGCATGGTTGATTATGGCTTGGTCACCTATACCTATGGCTCTCTTCTTGGGAGCTAGTTATTTCTTAAGCATAAAGGTCATTGTGCCTAGCACCAAGTGTTTAGGAATGAGGAAGGCCTAGCAAAGGAAGGAATGTGGCCCCTAGTGGGTGAGTGATAACCCTAGGGTACGTCCATTAGCTCTCCTAGACATGTCTAGTAGTAACCTGGTCTATCTTTCTCATTGGAGCTAATAGACTACCTTCCTTTGATGTCATGTGAAGAAATGTGCATCGCTGGTGGAACGAGACTTGGGTGGCTAGCTGTGGCCTCATCAACGAGGCAAGATGAGGTGCTAGGAGGGGACAAGGTACGAGGCACCTGGAGCAAGGTGCGACGTGTTGAGATTGGTTAAATATAATGGTTAAGATGTTTTACACGTTGAGGTGCAAAACACTTAAAAGTTTCTACTTAAAGAAAAGTGAAAACATGAGATTGTGTAGAAGGCATCTAAACGCGACTTTTGTGCGTCTAAAGTGATACAATGAGGTATCCAAACATTCCCAAAAGGTTTGGTATAATTTGGAGCAATTTTAGGACCATTGGAAGGGTCCAAAGTCAGAGAGGGTGGCGATACATCAACCCCTAAGTGGTGTAGCATCACTAAGATGTGAAGGGCTTCAAAAACCCTAGTAGGAGATGCATCGCCTGCTAGTAGGCGATGTATCACTTGACGGGCGATACATCACCTACATGCATGCGATACATCGCATGGGCGGCCTTTCGGGGTCGTACAGTTGACATAAAATGCTTCAAATGATGTGTTTTAAATGCTCTAATCCTATTGGTTAGCCTAATAATGATGCCTACACTATATATATGGGTTATTAGAGTTGAAAAGCCTTGATCACACTTCAAACTCTCTCTCTCTAAACTCATTATCTCTCTAGCTTTCTAAGACCAAAGTTTTCTCCAAGAAACTCATCAAGCATTGCTTGACTTGCATGGGTTTTAAGGCTTGTTCAATCCCAAATCTCATTCTACTTAGTTGAAGCTTCAAGAAATTGGGAAGTCTTGGAATAGATATTTTGGACAACAATATGATTATTGTATATAAGCCTTAGAAGTTCCCCAAGTTTGAAGATTCAAGTTGCTTAATACAATGGTCGTATCTCTCTAACCTTAATCTTGTATTTTGTAATTCTATTATGTTTTTCATTGTTGGTATTGATGATTAAATATATCTAATTTCATCTTATCATCATTCAATCATTTAGATTCTTATATTCAAAATAAACATTCATAACATGAACATGTTTATTTGATTATCAAGAATTGCACTCATACTTTAAATTTGAATCTTGATTAACATCTAGGGTTTAGAATATTGCATTATTATCATTATTCATTGTTTATTTGCAAAGAGTAAAGCCATATATTCCCAACAATAAAAATCTCTATATCTAATTACTTTCATTTTGTGTTTTGTATTATCAACAATGAGGGAAATTGGTTCATCTTCTACAACCTTCAAATCCTTGTTTCAAGATTTGGTTTGTGTTGGACACGTAACCATGAAAGATCAAGAAAGTTCTATTTGGAAATGCTCTACATGAATGTGGATATGGATTCAAAGTCTTCATCAACAAAGGATGGGACAACTCAATGGGATTACATGCTTAAGGAGATTGGTATCATCAAGTTCCTTATTTCTAAATGTGTAGATTTTAAGAATTTGAATGAAATGTGTTTGCTGCCATATTTTTGTGAGTTTGAGATCATTGTTTATATTAAGAGTATAATGATGAATGTTAATAAACAATTCAAGGGTTAATGTTGTACTTCTTTTTCTTGTAAAGTTATTGATCATCATGTGATATATGGTTATTGTAAAATTAAACATAATAAGATTGAGGCTAATACAATTGATGATGAGATCTTTGTGGCCTTAATTGAATTTAATGCATTCGATGAGGAATGTATGATAACCATAAAGAGAATTGACATGGTTCATGCACGTAGTGATGAGACTAATGCAACCTTAAGAGAAGGTGAACATGTCAATGCAATTGATGTTGGGATCATTGCAACCTTGAGTGAAGTTAATGTAACCCAAGGAAAGGTGCAAGGATGGTGGTATGATATTTGTGCCACCATTCATGCAACCTATGATAAAACTCTTATCAAAACCTTTGAAAGTGTAAAGGTGGGACTTGAAGTCCAAATGGGAAATGAAAAGAGATCCAAGGTACTTGGAAGGGGCTGCATTGATGTGTTCTTCACTAATGGAAAGAAAGTGACCCTAATTAATGTTTTCTATGTTCCCAATATGACTAGAAACATTATGAGTGGAAGTCTATTGATTAAGTCTGGTATTAAAATGGAATTTGAATTCGGTAAACTCACTATGACTAAATTAGGCACTTTTGTGGGAAATGGTTATACATGGGATGGAATGATCAAACTTTGTGCTCTTGATAGTGACAAGAATGATATGACATCTAAATCTTGCAATGTGAGTAATTTTAATTCTATTACTTTATGGCATAATAGACTTGCTCATATAGGTTGTAACACAATTAAAAGAATTTTTAAATGTGGATTGATTAATTGTGATGTGAATGAGCATGATAAATGTGAATTATGTGTTAAATCTAAAATGGTAAATAAACTTTTTCCAACTATTGATATATGTTTAAACTTGCTAGATTCAATACATAGTGATTTATGTGAACTGAATGGTATGTTGACTAGAGAAGGAAATAGATACTTCATGACTTTTATAGATGATTGCTCTAGGTATACTTATGTGTATTTGCTTAAGAGTAAGGATGAGACATTTAGTGCATTTAAAATCTATAAAGATGAAGTAGAAAAACAATTGAAAAGGAAAATAAAGACTCTAAGAAGTGATAGAGGTGGTGAATACTTTTCAAATGATTTCAATTTGTTTTGTGAACAACATGACGTTATACATGAATGCAATGCACCATACACTCCACAACAAAATGGAATAGTTGAAGGAAAGAACATGACTTATCTTGAGATGATTAACTCTATGCTTTTACATGATAAAATGTGTTATAATTTGTGAGGAGGAGCTTTGCTTGTTGCATGTCATATTTTGAATCGAATTCCTATGAAAAAGAACAATGTGTCTCCATATGCGTTATGAATAGGAAAGAAGCCTAACTTAGGCTATCTTAAAGTGTGGGGGTGCCTTGCTTATTGCAAGAGCACGAAGCCTAAAATGACCAATTTTGGAGAATTTATAGTTTGACTTATGGCTAAAGCTTCTACTTTTCTCGCTAATTTGTCTAAGGATGTTCTTAAGTCTAATTCATCTTTTACTTCATACCTTCCTCCTCTTATTGGTGAATTAGTTGACCTAGACCTAGGATCAAAATAATTTCATTGTTGTGAATTGATAGATAAATCTTCAAGGGCGTCCCAAGCCTCTTGTCCTTGAAATTTTAAAAATTTTCCAGTATGCATAGATTGAATCATTTGACGATTAGAGGGAGTAAAACCATCATAAAAATATTTTACAAGTCTCAATTTTTCAAAACCATGATGAGGACATTTAATAATAAATCTTTAAATCTTTCCCAACATTCATAAAACTCTTAATTATCTTTTTGAAAAAGCTTGGAGATTTCTCCTTAGACTATCAGTTTTAGACATAGGAAAAAATTTCAGCAGGAATTTATTATAAAGTTGATCCCATGTAGTTATAGATCCAGTGGGAAGGGAATTTAACCAAGCTTTTGATTTGTCTTTTAATGAAAAAGGGAACAATCTTAGTTTGACCGACTCATCAGAAAAGTTTTGAAATTTAAATGTTGAGAAAATTTCTAAGAAATCTTTGACATGCATGTAAGGATCCTCTCTATCTAACCCATAAAAAGATGGCAACAATTGAATGATTGATGGTTTAAGATCAAAATGGGTAGCATAAGTTGTTGGAAGAACAATAAATGAAGGAACATTAGATGAAATAGTTGCAAAATATTCAAGCAAAGTTTTTTTAGGCACAACATTTTCATCAACAGGATTAGCAATTGGTTTCACGATGCTCAATTTTTTACTAACACTTTCAATTTCAAACAAAGATAAATGTCTTTTTACTAATCAATTTTTAGAGTTAAGTTCCCAATGATGCATATAATTTTCACAAGGCAACAAAGATAATCTCAAACAAACAATTTTCTAATATGGAAGATCAGTAAAAACCGCAACCATAGAGCATACTTAGAATTTTTTAGAGATTTCACAACAATATAATTTTTATAGTTCACTTGTCCCCAGACCTATTTGATTCCACTTACTCGCACACTACTAACAACTCCCCGAGGTTAATTAGTAGAGGCAGATCGAGAATTTTGTTCAAATTTCCTTTAAGCAAAAATTGCTTATGGTGAAAGGACAAGATTTAGGTTTTTTTTTCAAGTATTTTTTTCACAATTACACACTATTATGACAAAAGACAAAGAAAATAAGGTAAAATTAAATAAGACTATAAAAATTAGGCAAGAGTAAGGAGACATAACATGCCATCAACCATAACAAAAATAAGGTAAAAATTAGGAGGCACAAGTGCCATCAACTAAAACATAAGATAAAAGACTAGGAGGAAAAATTGCCATCAACTAGCTAGGAGGCAGAATTGCCATCAACTAGTAACTTGCAAAAATAAAATAAAATAAAAACTACAACAAAATAAATAAAGAAAATTACAACAATGGTTAGGAGGCACAAGTGGCATCAACTAACAAAGAAATACAAGGAATAAAAACTATAACAAAATTAGGAGGCACGAGTACCATAAACTAAAACATTAAAAAGATAGATTGATAGGAGGAACAAGTGCCGTCAACTTAAAAAACAATAAATATAAATATATAAGTTTTTTTTATGGGTGGTAGAAGCGTCCCAAATTTTTTTTTTTTATCTTTTTTAGTTTTATATAAATATATATTTTTTTATATTTTTGTATATATAGTTTTTTTAAGTGCAAAAATCAAAATAACTAGTAGAAGAATTCACTAACCTTGAGATAAAAATCGTTTATTTTCTTGCAACTCCCCAGCAATGACGCTAAAAACTTGATGGACCCAAAACGGGTATGTTTTACAAATTTATAACTTGCAAGCACATGAATCGTATATGAAGTATAGTGTTCGTATAAGTACGAGAACGAACCCAAAGGAGTTGTCTAAAATAAAAAAGAGAACTATTTTAAACCAAAATTAATAAATTCTAACCTAGCTCCAAAGATTGATGAGATTTAATGTCATGAACATAAAATAAAAGATTTAAAATAAAGCTATTTAAGAGAATGAAAATAAACCAATAATGATTTGAAAATATGTGTTAAAAGGAAATATTATTAAGATACAAGAATCCACAAAATGTAAGTTTAATAATACTTATTAGTATATTGATTCTCAAGTTTTAATGATAGTTAAAATAAGTCAAACTATCATTTTCCGAATAGATTTATACTTTTAAGCACAAATTATTTCTAAAAAGATAAGATTTTTCTTCACTTTTCAAAAAAGTATAATTTCAAAGTATTTAATGGGAGTCAACCTAATGAAATAACAAAAAATCAAATAATATTATTTATAAGGCAAAACATAATATTTTTGTTCTAAGTATTGGATATGTACAATTTAATGACACATCTTACACAAAGAATATTATGTTTTGCAAAATGAAGAACAAAGTTGTAATGCCCCGATTTCTCCGATGTGGTTTAATGGCGGGATTAGTAGGTTGGGATGGCCATACTTGCTTAGTTAAGCCATTAAATGATATTATGCATGTATATGTGAATTATATTATAATATGATGTTAAATGCATGCATGTGAGTCCACATTTTAATTACAGGGGTGTGATGGTAATTTGGCCCGTTGAGGGTATAATTGTATGCATGTCAATGATATGTGTTGAGACCACATTATAATGTGGGTTTGTTTGAGCTATTCGGCATGAGACGATCCTGGATTACTAGTTAGCGGTCTGGTCATAACAGGTTTAAGTTCGAGGCTCGGGAAGAGTCTCGGGGTGATTTTAATGATTAGAGCGTTACCGGGCATTAAAGGGTAACGAGATATGAATTATTGGTGTTTGGGATTATTGAAAATAATGGGAATTGGAGAGCATTAATTATGATTTACGAGATAGGTTGGAAATGGCAGATTTGCCCTTAGGAGCCTTTAGAAACCTATAATTGACCTAGGGGTATAATGGTCTTTTTACCCCTAGGATAGATATAAACTGAGTTCAGCAATAAAATTGATGAGAAAAACAGAGCAAGTTTGGAGCTTACCCGTACCTTCCTTCCTCTTCATCTTCTTTGTGATTTTTGGTGATCTTGTTGAGGATTCAAGCTTGAGAAATAGACCTTGGGAGTTTGGGAGAGTGTTCCACCATTGAAGAGCATCACAACCTGAGTTTGAGGTAAGTTTTCAGCCATTAGTTTTCTGGTATGCTCTGTTTTGGTGTTAGTTTTCAGCTTGTGATTTTGTTGTGGATAGTTGGAATTGATGGAAGTTTTGGTTGGGATTTCACTTGGGTTTTGATGAGGGAGTGTTATAGATCAAGTTTAGGGGTTGTATCTGAGGTTTGAGTGATGTTTAAGCTTGGTTCCAAGAGAAATCGCAAGGGAAGAAAAGCAGGGATTTTGGCTGACCTGGAGGTTGGGCCGCGACATGGCTAGGGAGGGCCGCGACCCTTGAAGAGTGCTGAAGTTGGCCGCTTTTGTTTGAGGGGTGGGCCGTGGCATGTCCAAGGAGGGCTGCGGCATGCCCAAGGAGGGCCGCGACCCTTAGTGGCTTTTTGGCCAGAAATGGCTTTTTGGCTTAGGAATGTTAGTCTTAAGCCTCGGGGTCGATCCTACTACCCGGTTTAGTAGTACTCGATATCTTGGAGGCTAGATTTTGGTTTGGTAACCTATGTTGATAATTTTTATTGATGGTATCCCATATTTGGTTATGATTAGGTGATCGCTAAGGGCTTAAAGGTTGATCGTTCTCAAGGGTCGTTATTATATTGGTTCTAGCTCGAATCTGAGGTAAGAAAATTGCACCCTGTGTATATGTGACATGCATGGCTATTATTGGTGCATGTTGGATTGTTAAACATAATGCATATGATGCACGAGAAACATGTGATTAGGACATGCTTTACATATTGATTATGATATTGTTCAGAGCTTGAGCCTCTGTGTTCGTGCATAGTCCTAATTGTACTAGTACATGTTAAGTAAGCATGCTGAATACCTTGTTTATGGATATTAGATATGTGATATGTGTTTGGTGGCATGGCTTACTTGTGTGTGGCACTGACTTATTAGCTAGAATCGACAATGGTGTTAGATCCATGTGTGAAGCTGTGATTTACTAGTCAAGTTCACAATGGGTTGAACACTGGTCGTGTTTTACTGACCTAAGAGTCAGAAATGGCATAGCGTCATGAACGCCAAGCCAAATGAAGATTAGATCTAATCGATATCAGCAAAGAATGACTCATATGGGGTATTAACACTGGACCGACCCTAAGGTCGATGAACTTATAAGCGCTTGGCTAGTCTGAGACTAGTTATTCAGAGCCAGGGCATATGGCCCGGTGACTGTTTGTCACATGGCTAGGGAACATTGTTCCAAGGTTATGACTGTAAGTCATGGGGAAGGTTATGTTGGTGACTATTCACCATGCACCTATCCTGTTCAAACTTATGAAGGTTCTCTTATCAGTTAAGCTCGAGTGACCCTAACGTCACATGGCTAGAGGGGGCTGTACCCACGTTTGTGACTATTGCGACTGTCACCTATTTGTTTGGACTGAGAGTCCTAGATGATTATCACGATCATTGCTGATATTATACCGTGCTTTATTGTGTTTTCTTGCTGGGCGTCGGCTCATGGGTGGTATGTGGTGCAGGTAAAGGCAAAAGAAAGCTGGACCAACCTTGAGTTGGAGAGCTTAGGTGATAAGGTGTACATATGCAGCTGCTCGTCCACCACGGCCGAGGTTGAGAAGGAACTAGGGTTAAACCCTATTTTTCCGCATAGAACGACCTGTTGTAAATATTTTCTTGTAGCAGACTCTGAAATTATAATTTTGGGATCCCAACACATATATATATTAAGCGTTCTAATGAAACGTTACATCTTATCCAAAAATTTTAATCCCTAAACCGCTAATCATACTTAGTGCACGATTTTGGCCAAATGACTCGATTAGCGAGTTTAGCACTATTTACAAGGCACACCGTAACGGTCCCCGGAGTTTAGGGCGTTACAAAAGTACAATATTATCTAACAATCCAAAATATGAGATATTAAAGATGAAAGACATATATGAAGAAGAAAAATCCATAAACTTTGTTGCATTACAAGGTGTTGACTGTGTTTTTAGCCAACGATGTGAGAACGTCAAATACGACAAACCTTCAAGAGAATTTAAACAACACAGACGGTATAATAAAGAAAATAAAGAACACACAAGATTTTTATAGTGGTTCAGCCCCGATCAGTCGGTAATAGCCTAATCCACTTAGAGTTGTGATTATAGATCTGTACTCAAGATTAGATGGACTGAGCCAACTGAGTTTCTTCAGTACAGATTGCAAAAATACAAGAATTCTTTCAAATATCAGCACTTTCTCTCTCTAGAATACTCAGACCCAAATTTTCTCTCTCTAGAAAGAAGAAGCAGAAGAACCCCCTCTCTCATCCCATAAGCCCTCTATTTATAGGCTTAGGGTCATACATACGGTATCCCTTAGAACCAGGATGTTTTATTATATTTATTACATTTAAATTACAAAGAAACATTCAAAATTCAAAATGTAACAAACCCCCCATTTGTGGGAAGAATGAGAGATTCCCGCATATCTTGTTGAAGTTGTTTCTGGGAATCTTGACTTAGTCCTCCTCTAGCTAGTTGATCCACCTCCTATTGACCACCCATGCAAGTGTTGGTCGAACATGTGCATGGTGGTAGGACATACACTTGTTGGTCGGACGTGCATGGTGGTAGGACATGCACTTCTCTCCTCATCCTTGGGGTCTCCTAGGTCCACTCTCTTGAGTTCTCCTCGGACCAAGGTCTCTTGGGCTCTCCTCCTCGGACCTCATCCTTGGGATCTCCTAGGATCACTCTCTTGGGGTCTCCTAGAACCACATCCTTGGGGTCTCCTAGGACCACTCCCTTGAGTTCTCCTCGGATGCACTCTCCTTAGCTCTCCTAGGATGCACTCTCCTTGGCTCTCCTAGAATGCATTCTCCTTAGCCTCCTAGGATGCACTCTCCTTAGCTCTCCTAGGATGTATTCTCCTTATCCTCCTAGGATGCACTCTCCTTAGCTCTCCTAGGATGCATTCTCCTTAACCTCCTAGAATGCACTCTCCTTAGCTTTCCTCGGACCAATGTGCACTTGGCTTGGTTATGACATCTTTCAAGCAGTCCAAATTCTTCGTCAGTCTATCCGGTCACTTTATCACAACTCTGAGGAGTCAATGTATTTATTGACTATTTAATGTGTCTTTTAAGGACCATGTACTGCCATTTGTCACCATTATTGCCACGTCATTGATCTCCAATTTTTGGGTATAACACAAGGGAAATCAACATACAACATAAATATTATCCAGTTACAAGTTGCTTCATCATGATCTTAATAATCTTATGAAAAATATTAGAAGAACATAACTAGAATAGAAATTACAAAACAAATAAAATACATACTTGAAAATGCTCTTGAAAAACACCAAAATAGAAGAGAGAATGGTAGAAAGAAGATGGTAACTAAAAATTAAGCACCCCAAAATGGTCTTGAAAATCCTTATTTATAGCCAAAATGAGATTATTAAAATAATCAATTTAAATTAATTAAATTGATTAGATTAAATAAATTAATAATAATATGGCAAGTAGGAGTAAATTGTAGGAGTGATGATGATTTTGGGTAAAATCTTGTAGAAAAATTGGGTAAAAAAATGACATTTTAGACATAGGGGACAAAGGTACATTGATGGGCTCAAAGAAAGGTGGCTTGGTGGTGGCTGTTGACAGCTGGAAGAGCAGGAGGCGCAGGCCCAAAAAGAAGAGGAAGGCTGGAGGCATCTGGGGATGTTGGGCCGAGTGGCTGGGAGCTGGCGTGGTGGGCCGAAGGCAGGCAGGCCTGGAGTGCTTCAGTTTGGGCTGGGCAGAGGCGAGCCTGGGGCTTCGGCTGGGCCGAGTGGCTTGGCAGAAGGAAGAAGGAGCTTCAGGTTGGGCTTGGGACTTCGGTGGGCCGAACTAGGCTGCTGAAGGAAGGCTGGCAGCTGAAGACCTTTCTTAAATGCCAATTTTTTCATTTCTTTTCCTTGAAAATGCCATTTTTCCTTCATTTTTCTTGCATTTCAAGAGAAAAAAATGCAACAAATTCTCTACAAAAATAAACATAAATTAAATTAAAACTAAATATTTTCAATAATAAAATATACAATATAAGTTCCATGAAAATATTAATTAAAACTTAATTTACTTAAACATTTAAGCTCAAAGTTGCATCTTTTTACTTCTAGCTAAACAATATTAATTTCAAATAATTAAACTACAACATATTATAATAAAATATCTATAAAAACATATAAAAATCTAAAAAATTATAATAAGACTAATAAATTAAAAATTACTTAAAAACTTAATAAGTTACTTAAAATCTCAAAGACTAAGCAACAATTGGCATAAAAAAATGTGGTAAAATAGCTCTAATTTGTAGAGTTATCACACCCCAAACTTAAAGTTTTGCTAGTCCTCAAGCAAAAGAAAATTTAAACACACAATTTTTATTTTTTTTAATTTGTGATATAAAAAGGATTTTCTAAAAAATTGCACAATGAAAATAAGTCTAAAAAATTATTATGAGTAAAAGTTAAGCTTATGTAATTAATTAAATTGTCAATTTCGCTTTTAAGAAGAGGTTTTCATTAAAATTATTTTTCACTTAAACTTATAGGAAATAAGAGTGTTCTTGTTATGAAAAATGTAATTTTTGTGACAAGAAAAATTGACCCAATAATTAAAGACAAAGCTTAAAAATTATTCAAATTTTT
This sequence comes from Humulus lupulus, assembly GCF_963169125.1. Lineage (NCBI taxonomy): Eukaryota > Viridiplantae > Streptophyta > Magnoliopsida > Rosales > Cannabaceae > Humulus > Humulus lupulus. The sequence goes on from NC_084793.1 coordinate 181,376,032, forward strand.
AAGAGAATTAAACTCAAACTCAATCAAGATTTTTATCATTGAAAATGAAAAATATCACCAAATTTTTTTTGGAATTTTTATGAAAAATGAACAATTTTGAATTTTTTTTAACAAGAAAACAATACAAATAAATATATATATTTTTTTTCTTTTTTTCAAACAAACACAAAAATTAATAAATTTTTTGTTTTTTTTAACAAACCACACAAAACACAATAAAACAAAAATTAACACGAAACATAAACAATACAAAATGATAATAACCATATAAACTTAATACCCCCAAACTTAATTTAAACATTGTCCTCAATGTGTCAACATATAAATATAAATTAAAATTTACAAGAGGTTAGATTTTATAATGGTCGTACCTCATCGTGGTGCAGCATCAAGAGAGTAAAAGACACAACAAACAAAAATTAAATCACACATAAAACAAACAAAAAAAATAAAACATAAGTTATCAAGATCAATAGGAATCAAAGAGCTTGGTAAACAGGGTCCTCAAGGAGGATCTCATCCACTTCATTGATTTTTAATTCTAAAAATGGTTTTAATTTTTTTCCATTAACTTTAAATATATCACCATTTTTAGGATTTTCAATTTCAATAGCTCCATGTGGAAAAGCAATACAAACAATGTAAGGACTGGACCACCTAGAGCGTATCTTTCCCAGGAATAAATGGAAACGAGAGTTGTATAAAAGGACTTTCTGACCTGGAGAAAAATATTTTTATCATGGTAAAATTTCATACGTTCCTTATACTTTTTTGAATAGTTATATGCATCATTCCTAATTTTGTCTAGTTCATTTAGTTGAAACTTTAATTTCTCACCTGCCTTGTCTAAAGAAAAAATTAATTGCTTTATAGCCCAAAAGGCTCTATGTTCTAACTCAACAGGTAAGTGACACACCTTCCCATACACAAGTCTGTAGGGTGACATGCCAATGAGCGTTTTGTACACGGTACGATATGCCCATAGTGCATCAGTGAGTCTTAAGGACCAATCTTTCCTAGTTGGATTCACAATTTTTTCTAAAATGTGCTTAACTTCCCTATTAGACACTTCAACTTGACCACTAGTTTGTGGGTGATATGGTTTTGAAACTTTATGTGTAATGCCATATTGTTTCATTAAATGTTCAAATGGCTTATTACAAAAGTGTGTACCCTTATCACTAATGATAACACGTGGTGAACCAAAACAGGAAAATATATTTTCTTTCAAAAACCGAAGCAAAACTTTTTGGTCATTAGTGTGGCATGCAATATCTTCAACCCATTTAGACACATAATCAACTCCAACAAGAATATAAGGATTACCAAAAGAGTTAGGAAATAGTCCCATAAAATCAATGCCCCAAACATCAAATATGTTAATAATAAGAATATGATTTAAAGGCATCATGTTTCTTTTAGTTAAACTTCCTAACTTTTGGCAACGTTCACAAGCTTTACAATAAACATATGTATCATGAAAGATAGTAGGCCAATAAAAATTACATTGTAAAACTTTAGCAGTTGTTTTCTTACCACTAAAATGTCTCCCACATGCATGATCATGACAAAAAGATATGATTTTAGATTGGTCACAATTTTGAATGCATCTTCTAATTATTTGAACAAGGTAGTATTTAAATAAGTAAGGATCATCCCAAATAAAGTTTTTCACCTCAGAATAAAATTTAGATTTATCATGCTTAGACCAATGAGATGGTATTTCTTTAGTGACCAAATAATTAACAATATCAACATACCAAGGCAAGGAAGAAACATGCATCAATTGTTCATCGGGAAAAGTTTTAGTGATAGGAGTGGAGTCATGTATAGTTTCAACAACTAGTTTAGATACATTATCAGCCACAACAATTTCAGATCCCTTTTTATCACGTATTTCCAAGTCGAATTCTTGTAAAAGTAGGATCCACCGGATCAAACGAGACTTAGTATCTTTTTTCGACAAGAGATATTTTAATGCAGCATGATTAGAATAGACAATAATTTTAGACCCTAACAAATAAGATCTAAATTTCTCCAATGCAAACACAATAGTAAGCAATTCTTTCTCGGTTGTGGAATAATTTAATTGAGCATCATTTAAAGTTTTGCTAGCATAGTAAATTACATGAGGTATTTTTTCAAGTCTTTGTCCTAAGACAGCACCTATAGCCTAATCAGAAGCATCACACATTATTTCAAAAGGTATTTTCCAATCAGGGGGTCGAATAATGGGTGCAGTAGTCAACAAATTTTTCAATTTCTCAAAGGCAATATGACAATCATTATTAAAGACAAAAGCATTTTCTTTTCCAAGTAAATGCCATAAAGGCCGAGAAATTTTGCTAAAGTCTTTTATAAATCTTCTATAAAAATCGACATGGCCTACGAATGATCTAATTTCTTTCACAGTTTTAGGTGGGAGAAGTTTTGAAATAATATCAAATTTTGCTTTATCAATTTCTATTCCCTCAGATAAGATTACATGACCTAAAACAATTCCTTTTTTAACCATAAAATGACATTTTTCCTAGTTGAGCACAAGGTTTTTCTCTTTGCAACGAATTAAAACAAGTGAAAGATGGTGCAAACATTCATCAAAGGAAGAACCAAACACAGAGAAATCATCCATAAACACTTCAAGAAATCTTTTAACCCTGTCAGAAAAAATTGAAATCGTACACCTTTGAAAAGTCGTAGGTGCATTGCATAATCCAAAAGGCATGCGACGATAGGCAAAAGTTCCAAAAAGGCATGTAAATGTAGTATTTTCTTGATCTTCTAGGGCAATGGGGATTTGGTTATATCCCGAATACCCATCAAGAAAGAAATAATATGCATGGCCAGCTAAACGTTCAAGCATTTGATCAATAAAGGGTAATGGAAAATGGTCTTTTCTAGAAGCATTATTCAACTTTCTATAGTCTATGCACACTCTCCACCCCGTTTGTACCCTAGTAGGGATTAATTCATTTTTTTCGTTTTCAATAACTGTGATCCCAGACTTCTTAGGCACAACTTGAATTGGACTAACCCATTGACTATCAGAAATAGGGTAAATGATATCTACGTCTAATAATTTTATGACCTCTTCTCTAACTACTTCTTTCATATTTGGATTTAACCTTCTTTGACATTCCCGAGAAGTTTTAGCATTCTCTTCTAGATGGATCCTATGCATACATATGATGGGCTAATTCCCTTAATGTCTCCAATGGTCCAACCTATGGCCTCTTTATGTTTTCTAAGGACATCTAACAATTTATCTTCTTGTTCTTTATTTAAGGCGGATGCTATGGTAACAGGTAAGGTTTCAGACTCTCATAGAAAATCATATTTTAAATTTTCTGGCAAAGGTTTAAGGTCTAACTTTGGAGACTCGGAAATTGATTGAACATGATCTAAGGGTGAAAAAGGTTCAACTTTTGTTTCATTTAAGGGTATAGACTTTAGCAAAGAATTCAAATTATCATTAGAATCATCAACATGCAAGTTCATACCAAAGTATTTTTCACAAAAGTCAAGTAAGTCATTTCCATCATCTTCACAAATACTATCTATCATGTTAATTTCATGAACTTCCTCACACTCAACATATTTAGCAACATTAAAAACATTCAATTCAACAGTCATATTTCCAAAAGATAATTTCAAAATACTATTACGACAATTAATGATTGCATTAGATGTAGCTAAGAATGGTCTACCTAAAATGATAGGAATTTGAGCATGCACATTTTCCATAGGTTGAGTGTCAAGAACAATGAAGTCAACATGAAAATAAAATTGATCAAATTTTATCAAAACATCCTCTATAATGCCTCTAGGAATTTTCACAGAACAATCGGTTAATTGAAGAGTTATAGAAGTGAGTTTTAGTTCACCAAGACCAAGTTGCTTATAAATAGAATAAGGCAATAAATTCACACTAGCACCCAAATCAAGTAAAGACTTGTTAATCAAATGATCACCAATAATGCATGAAATTGTGGGACACCCAGGATCTTTATATTTAACAAGACTCTTATATTGAATAATGGAACTAGCTTGTTCAATTAAAAACGCCTTTTTAGGAACATTAGTGTTTCTTTTAACAGTACAAAGATCCTTTAAAAATTTAGAGTAGGCAGGAATTTGTTTAATGGCTTCTAAGAAAGGGATATTGATACTAACTTGTTTGAAAACTTCTAAGAAGTCATTATATTGGCCGCCTTTTTTAATTGGAAGTAATCTTTGTGGGAATGGGGCTTTTGGAATGAAAGGATGGATTAGAGTTTCATTGTTTGAAGAGTCATTGGCATTAGAACTAGAAGGCTGACTCTTTTCTTTTTCTTTTTGAACCTCGGGTATGTAATCGGGTTTGACAATGTTCTTTCTGGACCTAAGAGTTGAAATTGATTTGACTTCTCCATTATGACTAGACTTTCCTATCTCATATTGACCTTTTGGATTAGGGATAGGTTGACTAGGAATGTTCCTTTTTCTCTATTAGCTAAAACAGTGGCGAGTTGTCCTACTTGTGTCTTGAGCTTGGAAATTGATTGAGACTGATTTTGTAGGATTTTTTTTTGAGTGGATTGCATAAATTGTTGTAAAGTATCTTCTAAGGAAGGTTTCCTTTGTTAAGGATATGGTTGATTTTGTGGGGCATAAGTTTGGTTTTGCGTGTTGTATTGGTGCCCTTGATTCATTTGAGGTTGGTTTTGTCTCCATGAAAAGTTTGGATGGTGTAATGCCCTGGTTACCCCAGAATAGTTACGGTGAACGGTGAACCAGAAATTTGACTCGCTACCCGAGTCCTTTGGTTAAAAACATGCTTCTAAGTGTCATTAACAGGCTAAGGTGGAAAACCAATCAAAAGGAAAGGATATATTTTATTAAATACATAAAACTGTTCATGGGCCCATGAAACATTTACAAGTTATTTACAATTCAAAATGGTCATTATTGTTTCAAATTTACAAACCCGCCGACCTAAGCGACAAAAATAGGGTAAACCCCCTAGTTCCTCTGAGAACTCCTTGGCCGTGGTGGTCAAGCGGCCGCATATGTACACATCACCACCTAAGCTCTCCACTCAAGGTTGGGTGAGCTTTTATTTCCCTTTACCTGCACCACATAGCACCCAAGAGCCAAAGCCCAGCAAGAGAACACAGTAATGCATATAAATATTAACAACTGATTATTATTATAATCACATAGAGCTTATAGCTCTTAAATAGATGAGTGATTCAACACTTGAGGTTCTGGTAAACCATACTTAGTGACTATCAAGCAAGTCACTAATTTAAGCAGATGAATGACTGATGGGTAAGTCACCAGCTTAACAGATGAGAGACTGATGGGTAAGTCTCTAACTTAACAGATGAGAGATTGATGGGTAAGTCTCACGGGCTCACACCCACAGCCATGCGACTAAATAGTCACTATGGCTTTAAGTAACTAGCCTTTGACTAGACAAGCACTTATAGTATTCATCGAACTTGAGGTCCGGCATTAACGCTCTTCTGAGTCATTTAATGTAGATGTTGATTAGATCTAATCTTTTTTGGCTTGCGTTGAACACGCTAAGGCCGTCCTGACTTATGAGTCAGCACTGTGTGACCAGTGCCCAGTACCACTGCCATACTTGACTAATAAGTCACAGCTTCACAGTGGATACTGACACCTTTGCCAATTCTGACTAATTAGTCAGTACCATGCACAAGTGAGCAAGATTTGCTAAGCATTCAATAATAAATCCATGTCCACATTCACACATTCAACATGCCTCATGAACAACCATGCATGTCACATATGGGGTGCAGTTCTCTTACCTCTGGTTCGAGCGAGAAATATAATAAGAACGACTCCTAAGAACGATCGATCTTTAGATTCCTTAGCGGTTACATAATCACAACCAATTATAACCTCCATTAATGAAAATCAACAATGAAAGGGTCTTAACCTAAACCCCACTCTCGGGACCTCGAAACATGCCCACACGGTGAGTAGATTCAATCCCGGGCCTTAAGGATTGAAACCCCGAGCCAAAAACCCTTAAAAACACTCAAAACGGGATTCTGGAGGGACAGAGTAGCGCTACAGCACTGCTCCCTAGCGCCCCAGCGCTATACTCAGAACCCCCAACCGCCCAGAAAACATCCTGTGTAGCGCTATAGAGCCCTCTGATGGACGTTGTAGCGCTACCCCCAGACTGATGCTCCCCTAAAACCTCCTTCTTCGACTCCTTCAATTCCAACCTGATTCCAATGCTTCCAAATCCCATTTTTGGTGCCAAAAGAACCCAAAAACCATCCTCACATACCCCAAGCATCACAACCATAAGAACCCTAGCCAAAACTCCCAACAAAACCAATCATTCAACCTAGAAATCCCAACTGAAAACCAGAACTAAAATAGAGAAAAGTAGGGATTTTAATGGCTAGAAACTTACCTCAAGTTCAGATTTTGATGCTCTTCAATGGTGGAACACACTCCCAAACTCCCAAGGCTTACTTCCCAAGCTTCGATTCTCAAGAATGACTAAAAAATTACAAAGAAAACTGAAGGAGAAAAGGTACGGGAAAGCTCTTGAACTATACTCTGTTTTCTCTTATTTTCTACAGCCATAAATGGCTTATATCTATCCTAGGGGTGAAAAGACTAAAATACCCCTAGGTCAATTAAAGGTTTCTAAAGTCTCCCAAGGGAAAAATTGGTATTTCCCACCTATCTCGTTAATCATAATTAATGCTCTCCAATTCCCGCTATTCTCGATATTCTCAAACACCAATAATTCATATCCCGTTACCCTTTAATTCCCGACAATGCTCTAATCATTAATATCTCCCCGAGACTCATCCTGAGCCCCGAACATAAACCTGTTATGACTAGACCGCTAACTAATATTCCAAGATCATCACATGCCGAATAGCTCGAACAAACCCACATTATAATGTGGTCTCAACAATAGGTCACCGACATGCATACAAATATACAATTATGCCCTCAACGGGCCAAATTACCAAAACACCCCTGTTATCAAATGTGGACCCACATGCATGCATTTAACATCATATTATAATATAATTCACATATACATGCATATTATCAATTAATGGCATAATTAAACAGTTATGGCCCTCCCGACCTACTAATCCAACCATTAAACCGCATTAGGAATTCCAGGGCATTACAACTATCCCCTCCTTACAGAAATTTCATCCTCGAAATTTACCTGAACAACTTGGGATACTGACTCTGCATATCCGACTCCAGCTTCCAGGTCGCTTCCTCGACCTTGTTGTTCCTCCACAATACCTTAACCAAAGGTATCATCTTATTCCTAAGGACCTTGTCCTTTCTGTCAAGTACTTGAACTGGCTGCTCCTCAAAGGAGAGATCTGCCTCAAGCTCTAGATCTTCATAGCTCAAAATATGATTCACATCAGATACATACCTTCGAAGAGCTGAAACATGAAATGCATTATGCACGGCTGAAAACGCCGGAGGCAAAGCCAATCTGTAAGCCACTTGACCAACCCTCTCTAGGATCTCAAATGGACCTACAAATCTAGGGCTCAACTTGCCTTTCTTCCCAAACCTTCTCACCCCTTTCCATGGCAAGACTCTAAGGAAAACATAGTCTCCCACTTGGAACTCCACGTTCCTACGCTTGGGATCTGCATAACTTTTATGCCTACTCTTAGAAGCAAGCATCCGAGCTCTAATCTTCTCAATGGCCTCACTGGTCCTCTGAACTGCCTCAGGACCTAAGTATCTCCTTTCACCTGCCTCATCCCAATGAATGGGAGATCTGCATTTCCTACCATACAACATCTCATAAGGTGCAACTCCAATGGTAGACTGATAACTATTGTTGTAGGAGAACTCTATCAAAGACAGATACTTACTCCAAGATCCACCAAAGTCCAGCACACATGCCCGAAGCATGTCTTCCAATATCTGAATCGTCCTCTCAGATTGCCCATCTGTCTGAGGATGATAAGCAGTACTGAACTTCAATTGTGTACCCATGGCCTTCTGCAAACTCCCTTAGAACTTGGAAGTAAAATTAGGGTCCCGATCTGACACGATAGACCTCGGCGCTCCATGGAGGCGCACGATCTTTCTCACGTAGAGATCTACATACTGATCAACTGTATAAGTAGTCCTCACTGGCAAGAAGTGAGATGACTTGGTGTAGCGATCCACTATCACCCAAATAGAATCATGCTGTCCAACAGTCCTGGGTAAGCCCACCACAAAATCCATCGTGATGTCCTCCCATTTCCACTATGGGACATCCAGAGGCTGCAATAACCCTGCCAGCCTCTGATGCTCAGCCTTGACCTGTTGACATGTCAAGTACTTAGCCACATACTCTACTACATCTCTCTTCATCCCTAGCCACCAATACAACGATCTCACATCCTGATACATCTTCATGGTGCCTGGATGCAAAGAGTAAGGTGTAGTATGAGATTCATTCAGAATCTCTCGCCTCAAAGTAGTGTCTAACAGAACACATATCCGCCCCTTGTATCTCAACAAGCCTAACTCAGACACTGTACACTCTCTGGATGCTCCAGCCAAAACATCCTCTCTGATCTTGATCAGCCGTGGATCACTCAACTGACCCTCCTTGATTCTCTCCAACAGCGTAGAATGTAGCGTAATATTAGCCAACTGGCCCACCAGCAACTCTATACCAGCTCTGGTCATATCATCTGCTAACTCCCTGGCTATCAGCCTCATACCATAAATCTGTCTCGGACCCTTCCGGCTTAAAGCATCAGCTACCACGTTGGCTTTTCCTGGATGATACAAAATCTCACAGTCATAGTCTTTTACTAACTCCAGCCAACGCCTTTGTCTCATATTCAAATCTTTTTGGGTGAAGAAGTACTTCATGCTCTTGTGTTTTGTATAGATCTCACACTTTTCTCTGTAGAGATAATGCCTCCATATCTTTAAAGCAAAGACCACAGTCGCCAACTCTAAATCATGAGTGGGATATCTCTTTTCATACTCCTTCAACTGACGAGAAGCATAAGTAATTACCTTCTCTGACTGCATCAAAACATAGCCCAAACCCTGATGAGAGGCATCACATTAAATTATAAACTTCTCCTAATCTGTCGGAAGACTTAGAATCAAAGCTGTAATCAATCTCTGCTTCAGTTTCTGGAAGTTGTTCTCACATTTATCTGACCACACAAATTTCTGGCTCTTGCGTGTCAACTCAGTCAATGCAGTAGCTATCTTTGAGAACCCTTCCATGAAACGCCTATAATAACCTGCCCATCCAAGGAAACTTCTAACTTCAGAAGCATTCTTTGGCCTTGGCCAATCTCTGACCACTTCAATCTTTGCTGGATCTACCTTAATCCCCTCCTTACTGAAAATGTGCCCAAGAAAGGATACCTGAGATAACCAGAACTCACACTTCTTGAACTTAGCAAACAATCTGTGTTCCTTCAGTCTCTGTAGATGAATAAGTATCAGATGAAGCTGAATCCCCTCAAGTGTTCCTTCGGAGTTGGATCAGGGAAATTTTTGGGATTTATAGTGAAATTACGAGGAATTGAAGCTAATCCCGAAAAGATCAAGGCCCTGGTCGATATGAAATTGCCAACGAAGGTCAAAGATGTTCAAAGTTTAACAGGAAGAATTGCTGCTCTAAGTAGGTTTATCTCCAAATCGACGGACAATTGTGTCCCATTTTTTAATCTCCTTAGAGGCAATAAAAAATTCAAGTGGATGGAGGAATGCGAGCAGGCTTTTCAAGCTTTAAAGTATCATATGTCGTAGCCACCAATTCTATCTAAGCCGTTCAAAAAAGAAACTCTGTTCATCTACTTGGCGATCACAGAATATGCTGCAAGTGCTGTCCTGGTAAGAGAGGAGGAAAACATGCAAAATGTCGTATATTATGTTAGCAAAAGGCTAATAGGAGCAGAACTACGGTACCCGCCCATTGAAAAATTAGCCTACTACTTGATTTTAGCCTCCAGAAAGCTGCGACCGTACTTTCAAGCTCACCCCATCACAGTATTAACCGACTAGCCCCTTTGGCAAGTTCTACAGAAGCTAGAAGCCGCTGGCCGATCATTGAAATGGGCAGTTAAACTTGGGCAGTTTGAAATTTCTTACTTACCACGAGCAGCAGTAAAAGGGCAAGCTCTGGCCTACTTTGTCGCAGAGCTCACTGGGCTTCCAATCAGTGAAAAGATAGAAGAGCCTGAACCTCAAAGCCAAAATCCCTCTTGGAATGTAATGATCCAAATAATTCTAGACTTTGGACCATTAAAACAGCTTATACATAGACATTATTCTTAAGAAAACATACACATGAAACATTCATAACTTTATTAAAAACTACAAAGTAAAAGTTGAAATACACAAACGCGGGGTATGGGATCCCATTGTTTTAAAAATAAAACATAACTTAAATCTTAAATAAATTTGTTACAAAACCAAGTGTGGAAAATACATATAAACATAATAAAAGACTGAAATCAACGTCGTCCTCGAATCGTTCACGCAGTCCACCGAATCCATTCTTCCTCAATACACAATCCCAAGCTACAAAGAATCTTTCCGCTACCATAACTATTTTCCTACACATATAAAAATAAAGGAATGAGCCTAATGCCCAGCAAGGAAAATCTACTAAAAGCATAAAACATAAACATAAACATAAACATATGACTATAAAGACGTATACCATATAGGACTACAATATTAATGGCTATTATGACATGTGATAAACCATCTATGTCCCCTGTCTAATATCTGAGGTAGGTTAGATCACATGGTAGTATATGATAACCCATCTAGGTCCCCTGTCTAATATCTGAGGTAAGGTAAAACATAACTTTAAACATAAAAATGATAAACACTAGGGCTTGCTAACTAAACAACTATGAGCCCTAGATAAAAACATAACATAACATAACATAACATAAAATTATCATAACATATTATACATAAACATAACACATAAGAATATAGAAACTATCCTATTTTTCCTTATCAATACCGGGATGTGAGAACAAGGATAGGATTTCGGAACACTCCTAAAACCAACAATGAGAAGGTGAGTATTTCTAAAAGAAGGAAATGAAAAAGAAATGAGTCTAAACCACTGAGAAGAAGAGCTTACCGAAAAGAAACCTCAAGTTCAAGGAACTTAAATACCTAACCAAGATAATGAGAAACAATGAGTTAGGATTTGGGTAGAGAAAACTATAGGAAACTAATGAAACATACAGAAATGAACTAGGAATAGGAATACCTTTGAATGCACTAGAACCGAACTACACCTTGATATCGAAAAACACACTATTAACCTTACTTCCCAAGTGTTTAATAGGCTTAAGATGATAAAGCTTATAACCCAACCCAAGTGTTTAACACTCTAAAGTAAACCTAGCAGCTTGAAGGCTCTGAACTCAACTTGAATAATGAAAAAAATGGCTGGGTATTAGGTCCTATTTATAGAGTTCAAGAATGAAAAGATCTTCTTTTATCTTGAATAAAATAATGAATATTTAATTGAAAAATATTTGAATATTCGTTCAACAGAGGCTTAAGACTCGGTCAAAAGATTCAGAGGCTTGCTAAGAGGTAAGGATTAAAATGAGCTGGGTTTCAAAACCATTTAAAAATCTTGCCCTAGGGCCGATATATCGCCCATGGTAGGTGATATATCGCCTGGTCTTGTATTCCCGAGGCTCGTCGAAACATTCGTGTGAAGTTACGTGTTTTTTGTATTCCCCGTGTGGCGATATATCGCCCCTAGAGCTGCGATATATCGGCATACGCTGAAATATTATACATGTAATTGCACTTTTTCAGCCCAATTTGAATTGAGTAAACAGCTTTGACTGAGTCATATAACAATTTTAAAGCAGCTGGCAGATTCTGGGGTTTTCAAATATTTCTCTTATAAAACTATTCTTCAAAAATACTTAATTTCTCAATAAACATGCACATGACAAGTGTCATGATCTTATTAGTTTTATCTAAACCTTATAGTATAATAAATATCATCTTCATGATCAGCTATATTAATCAAACCTTATGTTATAATTAATATTCTTAAACTATAGGTTAATCTTATAAAATCTATATGTGTTGCTACGAGTGTTCAACTAAGTCCCGGCTTGAACCAAAATCCACAGTCATAAACATACTACTACTACTGTTGCTGTTGCTGCTGCTAAAATTCTTGGACTCTACAATTCTCCCCTACTAAAAATAATTTCGTCATCGAAATTTACTTACCAAACAATTCCGGATACCGTGCTTGCATGTCCTCCTCCAACTCCCATGTTGCCTCCCGTTCAAAACTATTACTCCATAGGACTTTGACTATCGAAATACTCTTGGATCGTAACTACTTCACCCCTCTATGTAGGATGCTAACCGGTAGTTCCTCGTAACTCAAGTCTTTCTGGAGTGCTATCGTTTTGTACTTGAGGACGTGAGATGGGTCTGACACATACTTTCATAGCATTGAGATGTGGAACACATTGTGGCTATCTGCTAAAGCTGGCGGTAGGGCTAATCTATATGCAACTGCTCCTACTTTGTCCAATATCTTAAAAGGACCTATAAACCGGGGACTAAGCTTGCCTTTCTTCCCAAACTGCTTCACACCTTTCATAGGAGATATCTTTAGGAAGACTTGAACTCCGACCTTGAATTCCACATCACACCGCTTGGCATCCGCATAACTTTTCTGACAGCTTTGAGCAGCGAGCATACGCTTTCTAATCAGCGCTACCGCTTCCTGAGCTTTTCTAACAGCTTCGAGACCAAGGAGTTGCCTTTCTCCTACCTTGTCCCAATGTAACGGCGATCTGCACCTTCTTCCATAAAGTAACTCATAAGGTGCCATCCCGATCATTGACTGGTAGCTATTGTTGTAGGAGAACTCTATCAGCGGCAAGTACTTATTCCATGATCATCCGAAATCAAGTACACAAGCGCGCAACATATCTTCTAAAATCTGTATGGTGCGCTCAGACTGACCGTCTATCTGAGGATGAAACACCATACTGAGACTTAACTTAGTACCCATGGCTTGCTGTAAACTTCCCCAAAATCTTAGTGTAAACACCGATCCTCTATCGGACACTATTGTCTTGGGAATTCCATGCAACCGTACTATCTCTTGGACATAGATGTCTGCGTATTGATCCGCTGTGTATGAAGTCTTAACAGGTAGGAAATGAGTTGACTTGGTTAGTCTATCTATTACTACCCAAGTTGAATCATGCTGCTTACTTGTTCGTGGCAAACCCGTCACAAAATCCATAGCTATATCGTCCAATTTCCATTCTGGAATGCTAAGTGGTTGCAATAAGCCCGCAGGCCGCTGATGTTCTGCTTTCACTTGCTGGCATACTAAACATTTAGACACAAATTCCGCTATATCCTTCTTCATTCCTAGCCACCAATACATTACCTTGAGATCGCGAGTCATCTTGGTCGATCTTGGGTGAACTGAGTATGGGGTGCTGTGTGCTTCTTCTAGAATCGTCATCTTAATCCTTCGATCATTTGGCACGCATACCCGATCCTTATATCTCAATAACCCTTGACCTGATATTGAGAAATATGTGGCCTTTCCTTCTCTAAATGCATCCATATGTGCCACTAAAGTGTCATCATGCCCTTGCCCAATCCGTATATCTTCTAGCAGATTTGACTGGATAGACAAATTAGCTAGCTGACCGATGACTACTTCTATTCTGGCACTGATCAGCTCCTGCTGTAGCGACTTTTCTATTCCGACTAGTGCTGCTATACTTCCATAACTCTTCCTACTTAGTGCATCAGCAACTATGTTTGCCTTTCCCAGGTGGTATAGGATTTCACAATCATAATCCTTCATTAGTTCTAACCACCTGCGCTGCCTCATGTTGAGCTCCTTCTGAGTGAAGAAGTACTTTAAAATTTTGTGGTCTGTATAAATCTCGCACCGTTCCCCGTAAAGATAATGGCGCCAGATTTTCAACGTAAAGACCACTGTTGCCAACTCCATATCGTGAGTTGGAAAGCATTGTTCGTACTCCTTTAGTTGCCTTGAGGCGTAGGCTATCACCTTGTCATTCTGCATCAGCACGCAACCCAACCCTTGCTTCGACGCCTCGCAGTAGATTACAAACCTGTTGTTGGGTGTCGGTACACAGAGTACTGGTGCTGAGCACAACTTATCCTTAAGCAATTGGAAGCCTTATTTACACTTATCAGTCCAGTTGAACCTCTGTTGCTTCCAGGTCAGGTTGGTGAGCGGAGTGGCTATCTTAGAAAATCCCTCTACAAACCTCCAATAATAACCTGCTATCCAGGAAAACTTCTTACTTCTGACGCATTCTTTGGTCTTGGCCAATCCTTCACTTCCTCTACCTTTGATGGGTCTACTGCAACTCTGTCCTTGGATATAATGTGCCCGAGGAATGCTACTTGCGAAAGCCAAAACTCGCACTTCTTGAACTTAGCATAAAGTTGATGCTCCTTTAGTCGTAACAAGATCAACCTTAGGTGCTCCTCGTGCTCGACTTTGTCCTTTGAGTATACTAAGATGTCGTCGATGAACACTACGACGAATTTATCTAAGTAATCCTTAAAGACCTTATTCATTAAATCCATAAATGCGGCTGGAGCGTTGGTAAGACCGAAAGACATAACTAAATACTCGTAATGCCCATAACGAGTTCTAAAAGTTGTCTTAGGAATGTCCTCTTCCCGTACCTTGAGCTGGTGATACCCAGACTGTAGATCAATCTTTGAGAATACGGTTGCACCTCAGAATTGATCAAATAAATCATCAATTTGGGGTTGTGGGTACTTATTCTTAATCGTCACCTTATTCAGTTCGCGGTATTCTATGCACATCCGCATGCTTCCGTCCTTCTTCTTCACAAATAGAACCAGTGCTCCCCATGGCGAATGGCTTGGCCTGATAAAACCCAAGTCTAGGAGTTCTTGTAGCTACGTCTTGAACTCCTTGAGTTCGGTAAATGCCATCCGGTATGGTGCCTTGGAGATAGGCTCGATGCCCGGTACTAATTCGATCGTGAAGTCAATTTCCCGAGTTGGCGACAATCCTCGCAAGTCATTGGGAAATACTTCTGGGAACTCCTTTACAATGCGGACGTCTCCAACCTTAAGTGGTGTTTCCTTTACCACATCTGTGATGCTGGCTAAGAATGCTTGACATCCTTTTTCCATCATCCTTTGAGCTTTGAGAGATGATATTGGCGGTGTGCGTAGTCCTGAAACTTGTCCCATGAAGCATAGTCTCTGGCCGTCAGGAGTCTCGAATGTCACTTTCTTGCATTTATAGTCAATGGATGCGCCATGCCTTGCTAGCCAGTCCATGCCTAGTATCACATCGAAGTCTTTGATCTCTAGTTCTATCAGGTCTCCGTCTAGTTCTACGTCCTTAATCTTGATCAGTACGCCTCTTACTATCCCTGATGATAGAACTACTTTGCTCGAAGGCAACTCTGTTACAAACCTACTTCTAAATCTTTCACAAGGTTTGTCTAGTTTTTCTATCATTCCTAATGAGATATACGAATGAGTGGCTCCTGAATCAAATAATACAGAACATATATTATTGAGGATAGAAACCTGATCTGTGACCACTTTATTGCTAGCATCAGCTTCTCCTTCGGTTAAGACAAATACCCTAGCAGGAACCATCTTGTCTTCCTTTTTCCCTTCTGTCTTGAGCTGGGGACAGTCTCTCTTCCGGTGTCCATCCTGACCACAGTTGTAGCATCCCTTGGTGTTCTCTCGGCATTCACCAGGATGTTTCTTCTGGCACTTAGCACATTGCGGATATTCTACATAACCCGACCTATTACCTCCATTATTCGTCCATGCCCTTCTATCGCTATCAGACTGCTTATTGTCAGGATGCCTTCTTTTCTGACCGTTATTGTTGTTGCTGGACTGATTGCTGTTGTTGTGGTGGTTGTTGTTCTGACTAGTCTGAGGTTGACTCTGTTGTCTAGGCTCAAGCTTACTGGTTTCTTCTTTACTAACATTAGCCTCCAGCCTTTCTACTTCTATTGCTGTTTCTAGAACATTGACATAGGTAGTATTTCCTGGGTTTGCTAGCTTAACCACTAGCTCAATCTTCGGTCGAATTCCTTTAACAACCTTGGTCACCCTCAGAAAGTCAGTTGGAACCATTTCTGGTGAAAACTTGGCTAATCGGTCGAACTGCCGAGCATATTCTGCCACTGATAAACTCCCTTGCTTCAGGCCAACGAACTCCTCGACTCTTGAAGCGATGATTGCCGAATTGTAATACTTTTTGTAGAACAACTCCACAAATCTAGTCCAGGTCATGGTGTCGACATCGTGAGTCTGCTGAATTAAGTCCCACCATATTCTGGCATCTTTCTTGAGCAGAGACAATACGCGGGATATGTGGTCCGCGTTGCTGAGGTTCATGTGCGTCAGGATTATCTCCACATTTCTGAGCAATTCTTCCGCCTCGAAGGGGTTTGCAGTCCCTTCAAAGTTCGGAGCGTGTTACTTACAAAACCGCTCATAAACTGGCTCCATGTGGTGAGCAGGAAATGGCGCATAGTTCACCACTGGCCATCCCCTGTATGGACCAACTTGATGGGGTGCTGGGGCCATTTGCTGAGGCTGTGGCGGAGGTGGAGGCTGAGTCTAAGGCTGAGCCTGTTATAGTTGTTGCTGCAATAGTTCCTCAGCTTGTTGCTGTAGTCGGCAATTTCTGCAGTTTTGTCAACCGGTGGCGGCGGCAGCGCGTTGCGGATGGCAGTAGCACGCACTCCCCTTCTGCGAACTGGAGGGGCTTCATTGCTTACAGGAGCAGCGTTGGAGGCATTTCCATTGGTGCGAGCAGATCTTCGGAGCGACATCTTAGTAGAGTTCTAACAGTTGAGAAAAACATGTTAGAACTTTTACCCTAATAGGCTCTAAGGCAAAAACTTAATCTAGCCAAACATAACTCGGACCTATTAATTATGATTTCTTATGAAAATTATATAAGCCTTCTTTATTATTAGAGTGGGTTTCTATACTTAGAAAAATAAGTTGTCGAACTTGGTTAATCGCTCTTTGTTGTTCAAAATGAATGGTTTCATTTTTGTAATTTTTTAATTGTTCCAGTAGAGGGGTTTGGGTACTATTTCCCAGTAGAATAACTTGAACTATCACATTCATTAGGACTCGATTTCTCTTATGAGATGACTTGGCCTATTCACATGGAATTTCCTTTTGAAATGACAGTACATGCATCTTTTGATGCATACGGTTCAACACAAATTGCGAAAAAAACTCAGGCTCGAAACTCGTCGTTGTTCCAAAGTTAACCATATTGAGGGAGGGCTGGGATCAGTAAAATCGTTCCCACTACTATGGCCCCCTAACTCCCAATATAGAGAACCCGGTTCATTGTTTTGTATCCACCCTCACCGAACTTAGTCATTATTTATTATGATTGCAAAAGAAAATCAAACTCATACATGTTAACAAAATAACAATGATATTAATTTGGAAAAATGTTTTCACTATTTACAATCATAAATGCAAAAAAAATGAAATAAATAAGAAACTAATCTATTCTAGAAATCGGGATCTTCTACATCCGATCCTTCATCTAACATATCGTCATCTATTTCTTCATAGTCATCATTGTCTTGTGCCTCAAAATACCCTCGAGGAAGATTCATAAAAATTCTATGTTTTTGCTCATTTGTAAATTGAAATTCCATTTTTGAAGTGAACCTAAGTATGAGAAAATAATATCTCATAGCTACCGGCAATTCATCTTCATCATCTATCGTCTCCCAAATATCTTCTAAGGTTGTAATCACATTAGGATAATCTCTAAAAAGTCTAATTACTAAAACGTATTGCTCTGTTGATATCATCATGATCTGCTTAGATTCTTGGAGGTGACCTATCTCCCTGTGAAACAAAAGTAATCTTCGAGTGATTCTTTATAGTACCCCTACGGTGTTCCTCGGTTCTCTAATTCTTTTTAAGGCCTTAATGGCTCAGATATCCTCATAAGTTAATGCTCCATTCATTCTTAACTGAAAACATAAAGGCTAAAATCGTTAGCTATACATATAAAACATAATAACTATAAGCATAAGCACTTACTTGGCAGTTAGATTCAGAGCTTGAGCGTGTGTCTCAAGGAGAACTTCATGCAAATGAACCGCTTTCTCTGATACCAACTATAATGACCCAACTAATTCTACACTTTGGACCATTAAAACTGCTTATACATAGATACTATTCTTAAGAAAACATACATATGAAACATTCATAACTTTATTAAAAACTATAAAGTAAAAGTTGAAATACACAAACGCGAGGTATGGGATCCCATTGTTTTAAAAATAAAACATAACTTAAATCTTAAATAAATTTGTTACAAAACCAAGTGCAGAAAATACATATAAACATAGTAAAAAGACTGAAATCAACGTCGTCCTCGAATCGTTCACGCAGTCCATCGAATCCATTCTTCCTCAATACACAATCCCAAGCTGCCAAGAATCTTTCCGCTGCCATAACTATTTTCCTACACATATAAAAATAAAGGAATGAGCCTAATGCCCAGCAAGGAAAATCTACTAAAAGCATAAAACATAAACATAAACATATGACTATAAAGACGTATACCATATAGGACTACAATATTAATGGCCATTATGACATGTGATAAACCATCTATGTCCCCTGTCTAATATCTGAGGTAGGTTAGATCACATGGTAGTATATGATAACCCATCTAGGTCCCCTGTCTAATATCTGAGGTAGGGTAAATCATAACTTTAAACATAAAAATGATAAACACTAGGGCTTGCTAACTAAACTACTATGAGCCCTAGATAAAAACATAACATAACATAACATAAAATTATCATAACATATTATACATAAACATAACACATAAGAATATAGAAACTATCCTATTTTTCCTTACCAATACCGGAATGTGAGAACAAGGACGAGATTTTGGAACACTCCTAAAACCAACAATGAGAAGGTGAGTATTTCAAAAAGAAGGAAATGAAAAAGAAATGAGTCTAAACCACTGAGAAGAAGAGCTTACCGAAAAGAAACCTCAAGTTCAAGGAACTTAAATACCTAACCAAGATAATGAGAAACAATGAGTTAGGATTTGGGTAGAGAAAACTATAGGAAACTAATGAAACATACAGAAATGAACTAGGAATAGGAATACCTTTGAATGCACTAGAACCGAACTACACCTTGATATCGAAAAACACACTATTAACCTTACTTCCCAAGTGTTTAATAGGCTTAAGATGATAAAGCTTATAACCCAACCCAAGTGTTTAACACTCTAAAGTAAACCTAGCAGCTTGAAGGCTCTGAACTCAACTTGAATAATGAAAAAAATGGCTGGGTATTAGGTCCTATTTATAGAGTTCAAGAATGAAAAGATCTACTTTTATCTTGAATAAAATAATGAATATTTAATTGAAAAATATTTGAATATTCGTTCAACAGAGGCTTAAGACTCGGTCAAAAGATTCAGAGGCTTGCTAAGAGGTAAGGATTAAAATGAGCTGGGTTTCAAAACCATTTAAAAATCTTGCCCTAGGGCCGATATATCGCCCATGGTAGGTGATATATCGCCTGGTCTTGTATTCCCAAGGCTCGTCAAAACATTCGTGTGAAGTTACGTGTTTTTTGTATTCCCCGTGTGGCGATATATCGCCCCTAGAGCTGCGATATATCGGCATACGCTGAAATATTATACACGTAATTGCACTTTTTCAGTCCAATTTGAATTGAGTAAACAACTTTGACTGAGTCATATAACAATTTTAAAGCTGCTGGCAGATTCTGGGGTTTTCAAATATTTCTCTTATAAAATTATTCTTCAAAAATACTTAATTTCTCAATAAATATGCACATGACAAGTGTCATGATCTTATTAGTTCTATCTAAACCTTCTAGTATAATAAATATCATCTTCATGATCAGCTATATTAATCAAACCTTATTTTATAATTAATATTCTCAAACTATAGGTTAAACTTATAAAATCTATAAATGTTGCTGCGAGTGTTCAACTAAGTCCCGGCTTGAACCAAAATCCACAGTCATAAACATACTATAGCTTACTACTAGCTATTACTACTACTACTACTATCCGACTAGCTAGGTAAAATTCTTGGACTCTACATGGAAGTTGTTTACAGACGGTTCTTCTAATGAGCACCATGTTGGAGCCGGGGTGATTTTGGTAACGCCTGAAGGACATCGATTCCACTAAGCAATCATATTCGACTTCACAGCGTCCAACAACGAAGGAGAGTATGAAGCACTGCTCGTCGGGTTACGATTAGCCGGAGACATGAAAAATACTCTAAGTATCGTTGCATGCTTTCACTTATTTTGCTCGTGTGTTTACATACCTGTTGATATGCTTTGCTTACTAGATACCTTATATGCCCCCAAGTGATTGAGGAGCTTTAGGTCCTCGGTCACTTTCCTTGACCAAGACCTGTTCAAACATTTATGCTTGTAATAGAGATATATATAAAAAAAGAATTATTATAGAACAACAACACACGTAATGAGAAAAAACTTGTAATAAATACAATAGTTGGCAAGATTGACTGGCTGCGCACAGTCCCTTTTATTTCTCGTAATAAATGGACAATCATGTCTGCAAAAATATGATCTTACACTTATAAGCGATCAGTCATAAGCCCTTGTTCATAAACTTGTAAAAAGTAAAATTAATACAAGCCAATTCTTTAAGAAGAATTGTTTATTGGTAGTACTTGCGTAGTTGTTCTCCATTCCAATAGTGAGGAATGAGATCTCCATTTAAGCGAGAAAGTTTATAAGTGCCTGGATGGAGGACTTCTTTGATTTGGTATGGTCCTTCCCAGTTTGGTCCGAGTACTCCAGTAGCTTGATCGCGGGTGTTAAGGAAAACTCTTCTAAGTACCAGATCTCCCACATTAAATTTTCTTTCACGTACTTTAGAGTTCAAATACCGGGTGACTTTTTGCTAGTAAGCTGCTACTCGGAATTGGGCTTGCCCGCGCCTTTCATCAAGAAAATCCAAAGATTCCATTAATAACTGGCTATTAACGTCTTGATCGTATGCTATTCGTCGATGTGACAACGGATCTAATTCAATAGGCAACATAGCCTCACATCCATAAGCCAAGGAAAATGGAGTATGATGCATTGTCGTTCGATGGGATGTTCTATACGACCAGAGGACTTCAGGCAACTGCTCTGGCCATACCCCTTTTGCTTACTCAAGCCTTTTCTTCAGAGTATCCTTCAGTGTTTTATTGACAGCCTCGACTTGCCCGTTTGCCTGCAGGTGAGCAACTGAAGAAAAGCTTTTGATAATTCCATGCAGCTCGCAAAATCCGTGAATAGATCACTATCAAACTGCATGTCGTTGTCTGAGACAACTTTTCTTGGTAACCCATAGCGGCATACTATGTTCTTGACTACAAAGTCCAATACTTTCTTGGTTGTTATGGTCACAAGTGGCTCAGCTTCTGCCCACTTTGTGAAGTAATCAACAGCCACCACAACGTATTTAACACTGCCCTTTCCCATGGGCAAAGACCCAATTAGATCTATTCCCCATATTGCGAATGGCCACAGACTTTACATCTGCCTTTTCTCATTAGGGGCTGCTCGCGGAATCTTGGAGAATCTCTGACACTTGTCGCATTTTTTAACAAATTCCATCGAGTCTTCATTCATTTTTGGCCAGAAGTACCCTTGCCTTAGGATCTTCTTTGATAAACTCTGCCCCCAGCGTGATCTCCGCAGAAACCTTCATGGACCTCTCGCATCAATTTTGCTGCCTTTTCCTTCGAGACACACCTTAGGAGTGGCATTGAGTACCTTCTTCGGTATAGAATTCCGTCGACCAGGATAAACCGAGTAGCTTGCCTCTGGAGGGTCCTTGCTTTGTTTCTGTCCGTAGGCAACACTCCATGCGATAGGTACTCAGTGAAAGGTGCCATCCATGTATCTGTTGCCTGAATTAATAGAGAAGTTTCTTCTGTTCTAATGCTTGCTGCGGACAGCCATCCAACGAGCACTATGTTCAGCGTGTCGGCATCCTTCGCACTAGCTAGCTTGGCCAAGGCATCAACATTTGAGTTCTGGTCGCGAGGTACTTACTGGAGAGTGTACCTTTCAAATTGCGCCAACAAATCTTTTGCTTTGCTCATGTAAGCACTCATCTTCAAACCTCGGGCTTGATATTCTCCAGTAATTTGATTAACCACCAACTAGGAGTCAATATATATTTCAAGTGACTTTATGTTCATGTCTCTAGCTAATCGTAACTCGGCGAGCAGTGCTTCATACTCTACTTCGTTGTTGGACGCTGTGAAGTCGAATCTGATTGCGCAGTGGAATCGATGTCCTTTAGGCATTACCAAAATCACCCTGGCTCCAGCGTGGTGCTCATTAGAAGAATCATTTGTAAACAACTTCCAAGAGGGAGTTTGGCTTTGAGGTGAAGGCTCTTCTGTCTGGAAGCCCAGTGAGCTCTGCAATGAAGTCGTCCAGAGCTTGCCTTTTTACTGCTGCTCGTGGTAAGTAAGAAATTTCAAACTGTCCAAGTTCAACTGCCCATTTCAATAATCGGCCATCGGCTTTTGGCTTCTGCAGAACTTGCCGTAGGGGCTGGTCGGTTAATACTGTGATGGGGTGAGCTTGAAAGTACGGTCGCAACTTTCTGGAGGCTAAAATCAAGCAGTAGGCTAATTTTTCTATGGGCAGGTACCGCAGTTCTGCTCCTATTAGCCTTTTGCTAACATAATATACGACCTTTTGCACATTTTCCTCCTCTTTTACCAGGACAGCACTTGCAGCATATTCTGTGATCGCCAAGTAGATGAAAAAAGTTTCTTCCTCAACCGGCTTAGATAGAATCGGTGGCTGTGACATATGAGACTTTAAAGCTTGAAAAGCCTGCTTGCATTCCTCTATCCACTTGAATTTTTTATTGCCTTTAAGGGGATTAAAAAACAGGACACACTTGTCTGTCGATTTGGAGATAAACCTACTTAGAGCAGCGATTCTCCCTGTGAAACTTTGAACATCTTTGACCTTCGTTGGCAATTTCATATCGACTAGGGCCTTGATCTTTTTGGGATTAGCTTCAATTGCTCATGAGTTAACTATAAATCCCAAAAATTTCCCTGATCCAAATCAAACCAAAGTACTATGCTAAGTTCGGTCATGCGAACATATGTTATAATAAAGTGCAAATATTATAATGTCAAAAGTAAAATCCTTTGCACCGCGAGCAGTTACTGCTCGGATGTAATTTTATATTAAAAGGAAAGCTGCATGTGCATAAATAATAGTATAAATTGTATTGACATTACAAACCATAGTTCGTGTGTCTTAAACCATAAGTTAAAAATAAAATAAAAGCAGATAAAATTATGCAGCAGCCGAAGGATTCTGCTGAGGCTCTTGAGGCTGCTGGTCGACTGTGGCTCCAGTATCGTTGTTGGCACCCTCAATACCTATTGCTAGGGATATTTTGGGGGACCCTTGAGCCTTCTCTTCCTTTTCTAGGCGAGCAGCACACCTCGCCAATTCTACCTCCCTTATTGAATCAGGTAGATAAGTAAAGTCAGCCTTGGGATTGCTTTTCCAGAACATGTAGAAGCACTGGAACACTGCTCCTTCATATTTCTCCAGGTTGCGCTCGTTGGCCTCCTTAAGGTCAGCAACCTCCTTGCGAATAATCTCCAACTCTGATTGAAGCTTGTGGGCTTCTCGGTAATTTATCTGCGAGGCTTCCTTATACTTATCTTTGGAGGCAGTAATTTTGGCAATAGAGTCCTCTTTCTTCTTCAAATCCTCCTCAAGCTTGGAAATCTTAGCCTCAGCTGCTCGTAACTCCTCGACATGTTTGGCCTCGGCTACCTGGTGCTTCTCGACCAGCCTCTCCTCAGCCTCCTTGATCTCTTCAGCCTGTTTGGCGGCCATCTCCTCTGAGCGGCGCCAACCGGTGCTCACAGTCAAAATCCCCTACGATCAGAAAATAAAAGTAAAGAGTTTGTTAGTATCTATCAGAGAGATGAACAAATCAAACTGTAATAGAAGCAATGACTTACAGTGAGTAGTTTAGTCAGCCCATGATTGAGGAGATGGTCGATCGACATGGTGGGATCATTTCCAAAAGTCTCCAAACAAAGCCAATGTCTAGACTGCTTCTTCAGCCTGTCACTGGCCGAAGTACAGGCAGAATTTAGGATTGATTTGTTCGCAGTTTTATCTAGTTGGGCGGCAGAACTTGGGTTGGTAGCAGCTGGAGGATTCTGATCGGTGGTTGCAGGGGGAGTCTGGTCGATAGGCCCTGGAGGGGGAGTTGTCTCTTTTGTAGGAGTTGGCGCATGAGGGTCTTCCGTTCGAGCCCTCTTTGCAGATGGGTCACTGCAGCCATCTCCACCCTTGAGCCTATTTGACTTTTTCCTGCTTGCAGGAGTGGCGGTAGTAGGATTGGTGTACAGGTCGAAAGCTCTCTCGGCAGACATATATGCAAAGAAGGAAACATACAAACGATCTGACGGTATAATTATAAGTGTTGGCTGAATCAAATAAATGAAAGCAAATGAATTATATGTAAAATACCCGAGCTACACCTATTGGTCACTGCAATATTTACTGTACTATTGCTACACTCACTCTCTGGTGTGAAGAAGTCTGAATTTAAATTAGGTGTGTATTTAAAGTTGTTGTTCCCGTCAAATAAATGATAGGGAATGGGCAAGTTATCTAAGAGTGAGAAGTCAGTACTGTTCTCATCTGAAGACTCAACAATGGGCTCGGGGTGTTCAGAAACCTTCTTTTTGCCCTTTCCTAAAGGAGCCAGAGTGGCGATGTTCGCAGGGCGCTGGTAGGTTCATTGATGGTCACTCTTGTCGCCCTCCTCCTCGAGGGTTGTGACATATCTTGGTGTTGTTCGGTGGTTTCTCCACCAGTGGCACTTCCCACTGTTGATTCCCTCACATCCTGGTGAGGTGACAAAAGGCTGACCAACCTTAAATTAGCCTCTGTGACCAGATCTTTAAAACTTTTCTCTATATTAGTCATGCTGGCCAAAGATGCTGCTCGTATCTCCATCTCTGGAGTGGGAGCTGGTCGGTGCCATGGACTTGAAGGGTACGAAAGTTTTAAGGGAGATGCAGAAAAGCTAAAGAAAATGGAACGACTAAGGAATAAATGATTTACCTCCTTCTATGAAGGCCAGGTTGTTGGCGACCAGGTTAGTTGTTAAAAAGTACTCCTGGAAGTACTTTTCTACGTTGGACTTATAGGTAGTCTCACTCAGGAAGGTGCGAGCAAATTCCTGGTGGTAAAAATGGAAGAACCCCGTGTTTTTGTGATTGGGGTTGGACTTAAGATCAAATAGATAGTTGATCTCGTGTGGCGTCAGAACAGCCACTTCTTATGACTGTATAGGATATAGAGAGCAGAAAGCACTCTATACCCGTTTGGTGTTATTTGAAAGGGAGCGACCTCGAAATAGTTGGCCACCCCTTGAAAAAATGAATGAAGGGGAAAGGTTTCCCCTGCCTCAATGTGGTATCTCGACCAAGCGCTGTAGGCGCCCCCAGGCAGGTTTGCCCGCTGGTCGATGGAAGGTTTATTTAGGGTTTTCCCAGAAAGTCCATACTTTTTGAGATAATTCCCTACCATCCTAACTGTAATTTTGCTAGGAGGTGCAACATACCATTCGACTTCTGGTCGAAGGACGTCCCAAAGTTGGGCTTTAGCTTGGATTTCTGGTTGGGATGTGCTTTCGGGAGAAAGGCTGGTCGAAGGGTTTTCAGCTCGAGGGGCAGGTTGTTTGGCAGTAGGAGTAGCTGCTTTCTTTCTTTTTTGGGCAATGGATTTTACTCGACCCATGATTGTTGGGCTGGTTCAAGGTCTATTAGAAGAGTTGTGAGAAAAAAGGAATTTCTAGGATCAACAATGATGGTTGTTCGTGATCTTCAAGTAGTTGGGTGAGCAGGTCGTTGTCGATTGGCCTCTCACCTCCCCACGGACCGTGCATGAAAATCTGCGAGCAGAGAATGGGAGATGAGAATCAACGACCAAAAGACCAAGAAGTGTGAAAGTTGGAATAACGTTGCTCATGTATAAAAGTTAAGCTTTTATACGAACATCAACATTTTAACAAAAACACTGAAATCTAAGCGAACAGTTCAGAAAACAGATTAAAAAGCAGAAGTGAAAAGTTTTTCTGGAAAAACTTTTCGACTCTGAAGAGGCGGGAAAAACCTAGTTTTTTCTACAAGCCTAAAAATCGAATTTTACTTCAATTTTACACCCTAAATTAATAATCCTAACTACCAAACTGATTCCTAACCCCTGCAAAGTATTATTTTCCTTTCATATTAGGTTCAGATCTACGTGCCCTTTTTACCCCGAAATAATTTTTTCAAGAATAGTTAAAAACATTCAAGAACAACAGATATGAAACAGATGTTTTATGGCATCTCAATGAATGAAAGGTTTGAGAAACTTACTTGGATGAATGTTGGAGCAAATTTCTGAAACGCTAAGTTAAATGCCTGGACAGAAGCTCCGTGAATCCTGAAGGTTGTTTGAATTTCTGGGCTTTTCATATCTTGTTCTTCGGTGTTCTTGAGGAGATAATAAAAGGTAAAAAGTAATTTTGAAGGGGTATTTATATTGAGCAAGGAGCAGTTATCTAGGTAATCATAAGGGGTAACATCCCAAGGCATGGGTAAGTATAATAGCCGTCAGACCACTTTTTGGAAAGTGCAATGATGTGATTGGTTGCCTTTTTTGAGAAGGCATGGACCGCTTTGACAGATTTGATGGGGGATACGAAAGGACGGTCGCCTAAGTTGACTTTATGCTTGTCGCAGTAAAATAAACTTGGGGGCAAATGTTTACCCAAAAAACGACTCCTGATGATGTGGCAGGGTTGGCTGGCACGTGGCTGGTACGCATCGTTTTTACCTAAACCGAATCCTATTCTACGATCGACCACAGAATCATTAATTCGTCAAGTCTCACGTTTAGGTGCGACCAATCTGGTCGCATGCTTTCATTTACTTCCTTTTTGATATGCATCTTGTAATAATTGCATTAATTATATTTTGCTTTATTACCTTAATACGTGGAAGGGTTCTTGAAGATTGCTATTGCTTTGACTGAGCTGACACGCAAGAGTCAGAAATTTGTGTGGTCAGATAAATGTGAGAACAACTTCCAGGAGCTGAAGCAGAGATTGATTACAGCTCCGATTCTGAGTCTTCCGACAGATCAGGAGAAGTTTGTGATTTACTGTGATGCTTCTCATCAGGGTTTGGGCTGTGTTCTCATGCAATCAGAGAAGGTAATAGCTTATGCTTCTCGTCAACCGAAGGAGTATGAAAAGAGATATC
This sequence comes from Humulus lupulus, assembly GCF_963169125.1. Lineage (NCBI taxonomy): Eukaryota > Viridiplantae > Streptophyta > Magnoliopsida > Rosales > Cannabaceae > Humulus > Humulus lupulus. The sequence continues at coordinate 181,403,496 of NC_084793.1, forward strand.
CCACTCATGATTTAGAGTTGGCGGCTGTGGTTTTTGCTTTAAAGATATGGAGGCATTATCTCTATGGAGAGAAGTGTGAGATCTATACAGACCACAAGAGCCTGAAGTACTTCTTCACTCAAAAGGACTTGAATATGAGGCAAAGGCGTTGGCTGGAGTTAGTAAAAGATTATGATTGTGAGATTCTGTATCATCCTGGAAAAGCCAACGTGGTAGCTGATGCTTTAAGCCGGAAGGGTCCGGGACAGATTCATGGAATGAGGCTGATAGCCAGAGAGTTAGCAGATGATATGACCAGAGCTGGTATAGAGTTGTTGGTGGGCCAGTTGGCTAACATTACGCTACAGTCTACGCTGTTGGAGAGAATCAAAGAGGGTCAATTGAGTGATCCACAACTGATCAAGATCAGAGAGGATGTTCGGGCTGGAGCGTCCAAAGATTATACAGTGTCTGAGATAGGCTTGTTGAGATACAAAGGGCGGATATGTGTTCCATTAGACACTGCATTGAGACGAGAGATTATGGATGAATCTCATACTACACCTTACTCTTTGCATCCAGGCACCACGAAGATGTATCAAGATGTGAGATCGTTGTATTGGTGGCCAGGGATGAAGAGAGATGTAGTTGAGTATGTGGCTAAGTGCTTGACATGTCAACAGGTCAAGGCTGAGCATCAGAGGCCGGCAGGATTATTGTAGCCTTTGGATATCCCAGAGTGGAAGTGGGAAGACATCACAATGGATTTTGTGGTGGGCCTACCCAGGACTATTGGTCAGCATGATTCTATTTGGGTGATAGTGGATCGCTACACCAAATCAGCTCACTTTCTGCCAGTGAGGACTATGTATACAATTGACCAGTATGCATATCTCTATGTGAGAGAGATCATGCGGCTCCATGGTGCACCTAGGTCGATCGTGTCAAATCGGGACCCTACTTTTACTTCCAAGTTTTGGGGGAGTTTGCAGAAAGCCATGGGGACACAGTTGAAGTTAGTACAGCTTATCATCCTCAGACAGATGGGAAATCTGAGAGGACAATCCAAATTTTGGAGGACATGCTGAGAGCATGTGTGCTGGACCTTGGTGGATCTTGGAGTAACTATATGCCTTTGATAGAGTTCTCCTACAACAATAGTTATCAATCTACCATTAGAGTTGCACCTTATGAAATGTTGTATGGTAGGAAGTGCAGATCTCCCATTCATTGGGATGAGACAGGTGAAAGGAGATACTTAGGTCCTGAGGCAGTTCAGAGGACCAGTGAGGCCATTGAGATGATTAGAGCCCGAATGCTCACTTCTCAGAGTAGACAGAAGAGCTATGCAGATCCCAAGCGCAGGAACGTGGAGTTCCAGGTGGGAGACTATGTTTTCCTCAGAGTCTCTCCATGGAAAGGGGTGAGAAGGTTTGGGAAGAAAGGCAAGCTGAGTCCTAGATTTGTAGGTCCATTTGAGATCTTGGAAAGGATTGGTCAGGTGGCTTACAGATTTGCTTTGCCTCCGGCGTTGTCTGCCGTGCATAATGTGTTCCATGTATCAGCTCTTCGGAGGTATGTATCTGATGTGAGCCATATTCTGAGTTATGAAGATCTGGAGCTTGAGCCAGATCTCTCCTTTAAGGAGCAGCCAGTTCAGATACTTGACAGAAAAGACAAGGTCCTCAGGAATAAGACAATACCTTTGGTTAAGGTATTGTGGAGGAATAGATAGGTCGAGGAGGCGACTTGGGAGCTGGAGTCAGATATGTAGAGTCAGTATCCCGAGCTGTTCAGGTAAATTTTGAGGATGAAATTTCAGTAAGGAGGGGATAGTTGTAATGCCCCGAATTCTCCGATGTGGTTTAATGGCGGGAATAGTAGGCCGGGAGGGCCATACTTGTTTAATTATGCCATTAATTGATAAAATGCATGTATATGTGGATTATATTATAATATGATGTTAGATGCATGCATGTGAGTCCATATTTTTAATTACAGGGGTGTGATGGTAATTTGGCCCGTTGAGGGTAAATTGTATATTTGTATGCATGTCGGTGATATATGTTGAGACCACATTATAATGTGGGTTTGTTCGAGCCATTCGGCATGAGACGACCATGGTATGTTAATTAGCGGTTTGGTCATAACAGGTTTAAGTTTGAGGCTTGGGAGGAGTCTCGGGGTGATTTTAATGATTAGAGCGTTACTGGGCATTAAAGGGTAACGGGATATGAATTATTGGTGTTCGGGGTTATTAAGAATGGCAGGAATTGGAGAGCGTTAATTATGATTAACGAGATAGGTTGGAAAGGACAAATATGCCCTTGGGAGCCTTTAGAAACTCATAATTGACCTAGGGGTATAATGGTCTTTTTACCCCTAGGATAGATATAAACTGAGTTCAGCAGTAAAATTGATGAGAAAAACAGAGCAAGTTTGGAGCTTACCCGTACCTTCCTTCCCCTTCATCTTCTTTGTGATTTTTGGTGATCTTGTTGAGGATTCAAGCTTGAGAAATAGACCTTGGGAGTTTGGGAGAGTGTTCCACCATTGAAGAGCATCACAACCTGAGTTTGAGGTAAGTTTCCAGCCATTAGTTTTCTGGTTTTATTCTGTTTTGATGTTAGATTTCAGCTTGTGATCTTATTGTGGATAGTTTGAATTGATGGAAGTTTTGGTTGGGGTTTCACTTGGGTTTTGATGAGGGAGTGTTATAGATCAAGTTTAGGGGTTGTATTGGAGGTTTAAGTGGTGTTTAAGCTTGGTTTGAAAGGTTGGTTCCACGAGAAATCGCAAGGGAAGAAAAACAAGGATTTTGGCTGAACTTGAGGTTGGGCCGCGGCATGGTCAGGGAGGGCCGCGGCCCTTGAAGAGTGCTGAAGTTGGCCGCCTCTATTTGAGGGGTGGGCCGCGGCATGGCCAAGGAGGGCCGCGGCATGGCCAAGGAGGGTCGCGGCCCTTAGTGGCTTTTTGGCCAGAAATGGCTTTTTGGCTTGGGGATGCTAGCCTTAGGCCTCGGGGTCGATCCTACTACCTGGTTTAGTAGTGTTTGATGTCTCGGGGGCTAGGTTTTGGTTTGGGAACCATTTGTTATTCATTTTATTGATGGAATCCCATAATTGGTTATGACCAGGTAACCGCTAAAGGACCAAAAGGTTGATCATTCTCAAGGGTTGTTCTTTTATTCATTCTAGCTCGAACCAGAGGTAAGAAAACTGCACCCCATATGTGACATGCATGGTTATTCATGAGGCATGTTGGTTGTGTAAATATGGACATGGATTGAATATTGAATGCTTAGAAAATGTTACTCACTTGTGCATGGTACTGACTCATTAGTCAGATTTGGCAAAGGTGCTAGTATCAACTGTGAAGCTGTGACTTATTAGTCAGGTTCGGCAGTGGTACTGGGCACTGGTCACATAGCGCTGACTCATTAGTCAGGACGGCCTTCGCATGTTCCATGCAAGCCAATAAAGATTAGATCTAATCGACTTTCTGCAATTGATGACTCAAAGAGCATTAATGCGGGACCGACCTCAAGTTCGATGAATATTATAAGCGCTTGTATGGCTTACCCATCAGCCACTCATTTGTTAAGTTAGAGACTTACCCATCTGTCTCTCATTTGTGAAGGCTAGTGGCTTACCCAGCAGCCACTCTTCTGTTTAATTTAGTGACTTGCTTGTCAGTCAATCAGTATGGTTTACCAGAACCTCAAGTGATATTCACTCATTTTTTTGAGAGCAATGAGCTCCGTGTGATTATAATGATAATCATTTGATAATGTTTATATACAATTCTGTGTTTTCTTGCTGGGCTTTGGCTCATGGGTGCTATGTGGTGCAGGTAAAGGGAAAGAAAAGCTCACCCAGCCTTGAGTGGAGAGCTTAGGTGGTGTTGTGTACATATGCGGCTGCTTGACCACCACGGCCAAGGAGTTCTCAAAGGAACTAGGGGATTTACCCTATTTTTGCCGCTTAGGTCGGCGGGTTTGTAATTTTGGAACTGTAATGACCATTTTGAGTTGTAAATCACTTGTAAATCTTTTATGAGCCCATGAACAGTTTTATGTATTAAATAAAACATATCCTTTCCTTTTTATTGGTTTCCACCTTAACCTGTTAATACCACTTAGAACACATTTTTAACCAAAGTACTCAGGCAATGAGTCAAATTTCCGGTTCACCGTTCACCGTAACTGTTCTGGGGTAACCAGGGCGTTACATTGACTACGATGGGATCCATCGCCTTTGGTTCGCCAGCCATTTTCTTAATAACATACAATTTATAAAATTTAGGTAAGAAAAATGGAAACGACACACTAAAGGAAGGAACAGTACTTACAGTGAGTACCGGTCTATCTTTGCGAAATGTACATGTGGGTTGTCTACAAAACTGGCTCAACTCGAGCTCTGACACCAACTATAACGACCTGGATTTTTAAGACTCGATAATGCAGAAATATAAATGTTTTCATTTTACCAAATGTCTCAAAAACCCATATAAAAAAAAACTTTTTAAAAGTCATATGGCCATACTTAACATTTAATAGAAACATATTTTATAAAGAGTAGAGTGAGCCTAGTTTATGAAAATGACACAACATTTCCAAAAATAAAATGGCTCCCCAAAGGTCAATCCACGTGTACGTTCGCAAGGTAGACTCCAACGCTCACTGCTCTGCCTTGCCTTTGTTCTTACCTACAACAGGAAACAACTAGGTAAGCGAAAACGCCTAGTAAGTTCAACTTTAAAACAAAAGCATGCAGAGAATTAGGGTTTCGGATCCATCCGGACCCTACACAATCAATTTCAAGAATGCAAAAGCATCCTGGCAAAATTATGGTCATGGCTGATAACCAATGACAAATTATTTTCATATAAAAAGATAAATTCCTACACTCAAAAAATATCAGAACAAGCAGATATATTATATCACAACTATTTCTTATCAACAAATAAATCCCTGCACTCAGAAAATCCTAAAGCAAGCAGATATAATATATCACAATATAATTTGAGACCAACGCTCGACAACTTCCAACAATTCGGGCATAACACGCCCTCCAGCAAAAATGATAATCTATAAGAGAGAACTAAGTCTCAACACTAAGATCTAGCCAATAAATACCCCCATCAAGGGTAACTATCATGTTACCTAGGGCATCGCTACTTATCCAAGAGTAAATCCCTTAGGGTAACCATCAAGTTACCTAGGGCATCACTACTTATCCAAGAGTGTAATCGAAGTTACACGGTTTTACAGAGACTTCTATGTTAATTAGTGGTGCTGGTGAGTAGTTTCCCCTAGGGTGTTTAGCCTCACTCAAACTTGGCAACCCCTAGTATCTCTAGGCACTCTCACTGAATGGACAATATTCACGGCTACTATCCAGGAATAACTTATCAGAGCACTTGCTCAGGTTCTAACTGTTCACTGATTAAGTAAGCATGAGGGCCCCCAGGTCCCATTCATTTTGGCGCCCCTAGGTTTAAACCAGTAATCCTCACCTCTTGGCCACTCGTTATGGTAATGAACCGGACATAAATAAAATCAAGCAGTGTGACGGGGATCAGTCGTCTAGAATATGACGGATATCTACCGGTCATACTTTCTGAATCACCACCAACTCGACTAACGTCTCTAAGCAAACTTTCTACGACAATGTATATATGTGCATGTGTCTCTATACTAACATACAATACTATAGTCATTTCATGTTGCAACCACACAATAGAAGTTGACTTACTTGGAGTCCTTTGCTCTCAGCAAGATTTCACCCTCCAATGTATAATCCAGATTTGCTTAGCCAATATTGTAATTATCCATATAGTATACTCGGATTAATTATGGTATTTCATAATTCATTATTATTATTATTTTGGGCAGCTTGGTCATTTTAAAAATCATTTGTAAGGATAAAGATCCTTATTTGGTTTTAAACCCATTAAGGAAATTCATACAAAAATATTTGAGAATAGTCTTATGATTTATGATATATGTTTTTAGTAGATTTTCCTTGCTAGGAATTAGGCTCATTCCTTTGATTTTAGATGGTGCAGGAAAATGAGCTTGGAAGGCGAGATAGATTCATGGCAGTTTAGCATGTGTATAGGGAGAGGATGGATTGAATGGATTGCGAGAAGATCGAGGATGACGTTGTTTAAAGCCTTTTAATTTATGTTTTATGTATATCTGCACTTGGTATTTAAACAAATGATTAAATTTTATGTTTTTATGTTTTATGTACTAAACAATGGGTACCCATACCTTATTTTGTATTTCGTACAATATTTAGGATTTTAAATAAAGTTATGTTATTTCTTATGTATGTATTCCAAAATAATAGCTATGTTTAGTAGTTTTTAATGGTCCGAGGTCTAGAATTAGTCGGGGCATTACATGCGGAGCGTCGGAATCGCACGTTAATGGAAATGGTTTGATCCATGATTAGTTATTCAACTCTTCCAATCTCTTTCTAAGGACATGCCATACAGACTGCATGTGACATTTTAAATGTCGTGCCATCTAAAGCTATCTCCAAAACGCCTTTAGAACTATGGAATGGTCGTGAATCTAGTATGTGCCATTATATAATCTGGGGGTGTCCCGCTAACATCCTGAGGAAAAAGGAAGGAAAGCTAGAACCACGAACTGAAGTTTGCTTGTTTGTTGGTTATCCTAAAGGTACTCGGGGTGGTCTATTCTATAGTCCACAAGATAAGAAAGTGTTTGTTTCTACAAACACTATTTTTCTTGAAGAGGACTACATGTCTAATTTCAAACCTCGTAGCAAAGTAGTCTTGGAATAATTGTAATTTGACTTAGCTATTCTTACTATTATGATTCCATCAACATAAGTTGATGAAAACAAAAATATTCCTACTGATCTTCCTCAAGTGACACAAGTGAAGATTAACGAGGAAGAACAAGAAACCATAATTTTGGTTCAGACAGTTACGATGCCTCATCGTAGTGGGAGGGTTTCTTGTACACCGATTCTCTATCGTATGGATGGTGAAACCAACATGGTTGTTGGGGACACACATGACGATGATCTGTTGTCTTTCAAACATGCAATTGGTAGTGTTGATAAGGATCTTTGGCTTGAAGCAATGAAACATGACATAGAGTCCTTGTACTCTAACTCCGTCTGCGATCTTGTAGAAGCACCTAGTGACTTTAGGGCCATTAGGTGCAAGTGGATCTACAAGAAGAAGAGAGGAGTTGGTGGAAAGGTCGAGACTTACAAGGCTAGACTCGTGGCAAAGGGTTATACCCAGGGAGAAGGAGTTGACTATGAGGAAACTTTTTCTCTAGTTGCCATGCTAAAATCTATTCGCATACTCTTATCCATAGCCACAGCTCTTGATTATGAGATTTGAATAGGTATATTTATGGACTTAAGCAAGCTTTGCGCTCCTGGAATCTAAGGTTTAATGAAATCATTAAAACCTATGGTTAACGAGCCCTGTGTTTATCAACTTAAGGAAAACAACATTGTGGTATTCTTGATTCTCTATGTGGATGATATCTTGCTCATTGGAAACAATGTCAAGAAATTATCAGACATAAAGAACTGGTTGGGAACTCTATTCCAAATGAAGGACTTGGGTGAAGCAAGTTATGTTCATGGTATCAAGATTTTGAGGGATCGAAAGAACAAAACCTTGGCTCTATCTAAAGTAGCTTACATAGATAATGTGCTTGAACGTTTCTCTATGAAAGATTCAAAGCAAGGACGTTTACCGTTCCGACTTGGAATCCATCTTTCTAAAAAGCAGTCTCCACAGACTCCTGAAGAGGAAGATGATATGAGAAGGATTCCTTATGAATATGCAGTTGGAAGTCTAATGTATGCTATGTTGTGCACTAGACCGGACATCTGTCATGCAGTGGGAGTTGTGACCAGATATTAGTCATACTCGGGAAGGGAACATTGGATAGCAGTGAAGCACATACTGAAATATCTTTGACAAACTAGGGATTATATGCTAGTCTACTAGGGTGGAGTTATGAACTCGTTAAGCTACACCGATTCTGATTTTCAGACTGATGTAGATGATAGGAAGTCAACTTCTAGAAAGGTATTTACTCTAGGGGGTGGAGCTATGATATGGAGAAGCGTTAAGCAATCTGTTATCTCAGATTCTACCATGGAGACTGAGTACATAGCTGCTTCTGAGGTAGCTAAGGAAATAGTCTGGCTAAGGAAGTTCTATATAGATCTTGGTTTTATTCCATAAATGGATAAACCCCTCATTTTGTATTGTGACAACAATGGGGTGATAGCCAATTCTAAAGAACCTCGGAGCCACAAAAGAGCGAAGCATATAGAGAGGAAGTATCACATCATCAGAGAATATGTGGCAAGGGGAGAAGTGAAGGTCATGAAGATTTCATCTGAGGACAATCTTGTGGATCCCTTCACAAAGACACTAGGAGAGACAACTTTTCTAAAGCATATAGAGGGAATGGGTTTGAGAGAAATGTCGCATTTTTTTTAAAAGTGCAAGTGGGAGTTTGTTGGGTTTTATGCCCTTATAAAACCACATTTCTTATGTAATTCATTCATTATCAATAAAGCATTAGAAATCATTTTGTTCAATCATATTGCGTTGTTTACATGTTTTATATTAGTACAAACGTTGATAAAATCCCGAACATATGTATAGTTACAATTATAGTGACTCAGTCACAGTGCATTATAATTGTGATTATATGTTCAAAAGTATTTTTTCTTAAGATTAAATCAGTACACTAGATTTTTACTGATTGGGTAATATACGATAAGATCTACTTACACATCTGGTGTGATGTCATATCCAGGACATTGACCAAGTAGATAAGATCGGATGTATTTTGTTACATTGGACTGGACCGATATTGATTATTGACAAGATAAGTAAGTATCGTTATTATCAAATCTAATCATATCATAACGTTGACCATAGGTCAATTCAATCTTAATTCTGAGTGATTAATATTCTAATAGTATTATTCAAGTCTTTTGATTTGTTCATTACCAGATTACCCTACATACTAGCTCATACTTACATATTGGAGATTTGGTAGTATAATTGAGAGGGAGTATTTATCATAGATATGAAATCTATAGCTTATGTTTAAGAAGTGAAATGATGATTTCCTTATAGCTTGTTTCAAATGTTAAATGATAGAGTACTCATTTGTGTAATAAATTTACGAAAATATCATTTACAAGGAATTTAGTGGGAGTTAATGATAAAATACCAATGAGGGGTAAAACGGTAATTTGCACCCGTCTCATTAGTAGATCATCTATAGAGGATTGAATGAAGGTTATGGTTATAAAAATTGATAACGTATTTATATTTGGTGTAAAATGTTCTATGAATTCAAGAGTGCATTTCTGAGTCTATAGTGGAGTCACGAAGAATTAATAAGGTAGTGAGATTATTTTTTATAAATAAACTCACGGTAACTTATTGGATCTTGAGTTCATGGATCCATGGTCCCCATGTCATCTCTTATCAAAATGAACCTAGTAGTCTTGAATAATTAATTTAATTATTAATTATAAAAATATCGCATTGACTAGGTCAATGAAAATAAATAATGTTAAATTATTTATTGATATTTTGTGAGAAAAGAAATAAAAGAAACTTTGAGGTTTTTATTGCAAAGTCTCAAAACGAGAGTATTATAGCCAATTGAGACAATTCTGTTAATATTAATAAATTGGTATTAATATTAATAAAATTAATTAAATAAAGGTCAAAATTATAATTGGTTGATTTTGACAAGTATTTAATTAATTATAATTATTAAATAATTAAACCAAATGGGTAACTAAGACCTATTTATGTCCTAGCCAATTGCCTATATATACTAGTGTTATAGAATGCATTAAAAAACATGAATTTGACAAGGTAAAAATTCACTACTAATATTCTATACCTAGCCGCCCACTCTGTCTTAGTTTTCTCTCTAGGAAATCTCTTCACATGTGTTGAGACTTGCCCACACAAATACTAGGTTGTTTTAGAGAAAGACTTGGAAGACCGTTGTCTTGTTTCAAAGCGGTTTGGATTCCTTGCAATACCTAACATTAAACAAGGACAAAATGTTAGGGAATCCAAAGGGTGTAGTCATTTTTCCGCTACGCATCTCGTAAGTACTATAATGATTTTATTGTTGTATTTACGAATCTCTGTATGGAAATCACTTCTATGCATGTATTTATGTTTTTCTATTGTATGTTATTTTGTGCAATAGGGAGCATGCATATAGACTTATATAAATGAGATCCTACAACTAGGACCTTCATCGTACATGCTATGTTAAATTCAATGACTAAAATTATAAAATAATTATCCATACTCATACAATTCAAAAGCTTTAAGAAAAAAAAATATGAAATTGCAGAAGAATAATGTCTCATAATCATAATTGCTCTCAAAATTCGAAATAAAAAATCTGACCTAATTTTCTTTTTAAAACCTAAAGTATAAATTTATATACATAAATAAAAAATGAATTCCTCTATGTTGGCAAAGGTGGGCCGCGAATTGGCCTTTCTTAGGCCGCGGCCCGTGTTTTTTTTAAGGTACTTCAGCATTCGTCAAGACCTTCAGGCGCCGCGACCCTCTTCACCCAGTTCGTGACCCGTGCCTCCATGCACCTCCTGGAATTGCCTCTGTTTCTTCTAGCATCGCGACTCTCTTGACCAAGTCGCGGCCCTAATTCCTCTCAGCAGGTTATGGAGTCTCTGACTTTGCTAGAGTCTCAGCCCTTAATCCCATGCCACGACTCTGATTCATTTTAATTTTTTCAGAATTTGACCATTTGAAATCCTTCCTTCATCAACTTCATCAAAAACTTCTTATAACTCCTCCTTAACGCCAATTTGTCTCGTACCACCAAAAGATTCATTTTCCCACCATTTCTTCTTCTTTTCACGTTTAGCTCCTGATTCATAGCACCAACCTACATCAAAGACAAACACAAGCGTAATCTTGAACAAAAAAAAAGACTCAAGATTACCACAAAAATACATCCTGAAATGACACTAAAATGGAGTTATCAAACTCCCCCAAACTTACTCTTTGCTTGCCCTTGAACAAAGGACTCAACTCACAAAAACAACACTAAACAAGACACAACACAACTTTTAACGTGAACCCGCAGGAACCACCATTTTTAGTGCTTCCAAATCATGAATGTAAATCGCATAATTCTTAGAAAACTACAAAACATTAATCTTAACCCAGATTTTCAGTCAACTACTACTCTAAAACACTTTAACCTATCAACATCTAAGATAACCTAATCATGCTCAATAAATAACACAGTGAATTCATCAATACATATCAAATTTCTACCAAGCATACCGCTAACCAATTATGTATTCCATATGCTTACATATTGCCATTCTCCACTAATATACACCAAAACATGCTTAGAAATCAATAGGACTTTATAAGCTTTAATTAAATGGCTTAGGTAAAGGTAGGTAAGAAAGACTTTTTAAGCTCAAAGTTACGACAAGCACATGACCTTTCTCTTCCACCCAATTAATAAACCCCCCAATAATTTTTCCTTTTTTTTTTCTTGACCTAAAGATAGATATATGTTTTTATTCTCAGTTTTTTTAGATACTAACTACACTCCCCCAAACTTATTTCTTTTTATATGTTGGTAGTATAATTCATATATAAACAAGAAAATTTATTTTTTAATTTTTGTACATATACTCTCTCTATTTTTTTTTTTTTTTCTAGAATCCTACTAGCTTTCCCCAAATGACCCCAATACAAATCCCCACTATATTGTCATCATGTGCATCATAATATCTTTAGGGAATGATTTATATCAAGGTTTCAATTCTTAGGCTTTATTAGTGGCTCAGAATATAAAGGTACTAAATTAGGCTCAATAAAGGTAATCAATGGAAAATGAATTTCAGGGTTGGCAAGAAAGGCTCAAACGATCCAAAAATGGCCTAAATCATTTTTCCAAGCAATTACGATGTATTATTTCGCCTCAAACAACATATAAGCAAGTTATAGAATTTACAAATTCCCACTATACAATCCACAAATCCATTTCAACTTTAAAACTCATAGAGCATAAAAAGTTTTTCTAAGTATGTTGACACACTAAAGTGAAATACAAAAGCAGTTAACCAATTACACAAGTTTTCATGAATTCATTTTCTTTGAATTATACTATCTATCATTCACTTTATCTTCATTGGCAATCATGGTACACAATAAATTCACATTAGACTCAAACTTAAAACTCAAAATGACATAAAAAAAAAAAAAAGACTCACAATATATTCACAAGCACAAAAAACACAAATATACACAGACAACTGGTCTAAAAATAGACACAAACAACAGACACAAATTTTTAAGTCCCTCCCCCAAACTTAAACTAAACATGGTACCCAATGTTTTATAAAAGTGAAGGAAAGAAAACTTACCTGCTACGAATAATCTCAAAATGGTGGTGGGTCTTGGAAAGGATGCCATGGTGGTGGATAAGGAAAATATTGCTTGTCCTCCGCTTGGTTAGACCATCGGTAAACTAACTCATGCTGGTCTGCTTGGGCTCGATGATAATCATGCTGGTTCCCCCACTGGTGCCTCAATTGCCAGAAATTAAGGATAAGCACCTCTCTTCTCCTCCTCTGCTTGCCTTAGTTCTTCTTGTGTAACATTGGCATTGGCAGGTTCATTAGCATGATCTCCATCTTCTTCAACTCTCTCTTCCCAGGGTTGTGGTGCAGGAGGCTCCAAAGATGGTACGTTGAACTTAAACACAGAAACTCAAGAAACAGGCCCCATTGCTTTCCTATAAATATCACTGGCGTATTTAGGCACCTCCCACAGCTCACACAAATCTGTAATCATGGAACCATGCCCCAAACCAGCAGAGGTACTCAGTCGGCACAAGTCGGAGATACTAATGCATATGACTCGTCCAATATCCACAGAGAGTCCCTTCATAATGGCATACAAAAGGAGACACCAATTAGTCCCAACTTCAGATTGGTGAGTATTTGTCATAATCCTCGCACTCACATAAAGAGTCCAAGCCTTAGGCACTCTATTCATTTGAAACCTTCTGAAATTTTTTGGTTGCCCATCTTGCATTACAAAACTAGCTCTGGGAATGCCCAATGTTTCAGCCACATCAGTCCAATCAATCTCACTATAATAGGCCATCTGATAATATTCATCATCCTCCTGGGACAACATCAGTAATCCATATAAAGCATCAATGTTATCAATATGACACTCCACCCATACCCCTCCCACAAAGACCTTCCTATTTACCATTCCTGGAAAATTAGCATAAAATTCATAAACCATGGAGCAATTGGCCTTGGTAAGTCGATGGTCCACAAAACCTTGCCAATTTTGACCCTTAATTTCGACTCGAATGATTTCATATGTTTCCCAAGGATATGGTTTGCCTTGATATTCCATCCCACGTTCTTGAAAGACTTGTCGTTGAGACAACCTTTGATAATGGTCAAAGGCATCTTCACTAATGAATCTAACAAGGTCAAACTCCTGAGGATGGGGTGGTGGTGGTGGGGTTCGCTGTGGTTGTGGTGGTTTGTTGCGGGATGTGGAGGGGTGATTTGCATTTTTTGATGAAGAAGTCCTAATGAGATTTTTTCTTGGTCCCATAATAACACAATTCTCCAAATGCTATTACAAAAATTTTGCAGCACTTCCACTAAATTTTCTTACTTCCCTCAACTAAATAAAACCCCAACAATAGGCAAATCACAATACCAACTCAAAGAACACAATATATACTAACAATTTGTCCCAAAATTCCAATGAAATCTAGCACAAAACTACTTCAAACCCAGAACTTGAAGAACATAGAAAATTAAAGATTTACTTGCCTTTGATGTTTTGATATTGCCCACACTTCAAATACTCATCATGTCTTCAATGCAACATATAAACTATTTAGGGTTTGGATTAGAAGAAGGAAGGAATGGAACATGAATCTATGATGTTATGGGTTTGGCTTTATGGTGGTTTTAGGGAAGATGAAGATGGGAGAAAATTTTAAAAAAATTGGGTTTTAAGGAGAAAATATTCGGAATGTGGGTTTATAATGAGATTTCCCTTCCTAATGGAGGCGCGTCGCGACCCAGCATTAGCAAGTCGTGACCTGCCTCGTTTTTTCTCGAATTTTTGTTGTGCAGGCGCCGCGACCCACCTCTTCAATCAAAACTCTCTTGCACTCTGACTTCCTAGCGCACCGCGACTTATAAGAGCAAGTCGCAACTTGACCTCTCGACGGATTTTAAAACTACCTTTTCACGAATTGCACGGTTTCTACATCTTACTCGAAAAATAAATAAAAAAAATTGAATCTTTACAAATCCAAAATGAAATTAAATAGAATTGTTCAACTAATTAAGAATTAAAACAAAACAAAAATAAATTATAGGAATGCCTCCTACAGTGCTGTCGTTAACGTCATTTATTCGGACGCTTGTTTTCTTTCAATTTCAACTTGGATCAAGTCCAACCCTCACATCCTTGAGAGCCATAGTGTCATGAGTTGGCCCTTATTTCTTGTTATTATAGATTGGTGGAACTTTACCCCGCTCATGCAACATTCGAATCCTCTCACTGAAGAACCTTTTTGAACGATGACACACTTTTTGCATTCCACTTTTAACCATGGATCTTTGCTTAGAGACATCCAACTTGTTCTCTCCACTTTTTGCCACTTCAACTCTACAACAAGTTAGAATTTTCGTTGCTGCAAAAAGATTAAATGTTTCTTTTTGCACTCGCAGCCTCAACTCTCCTTTTTGTACATCAATTAAAGCCCTACCAGTGGCCAAGAATGGCCTTCAAAGAATTATTGGAATATTTTCACCTTCCTCCATATAAAGATTAATAAAGTCTGTAGGAAAGATGAATTTTTCCACTTTCACCAATACATCCTCAATCACTCCACGAGGATGTTTGACTGAGCGATCTGCCATTTGAAAAGACATGGTAGTAGGTTGAGCTTCTCCCAATTTCAACTTGCGAAAGATTAATAGAGGCATTAGATTCACACTGGCCCCTAAATCACATAAATCCTTTGTCACAACTGAGACCCCCCCCCCCCCCCCCCCCCCATAGAGCATGGGATATTGAAACTACCAAGATTGCTAAGCTTGGGAGGTAGTTTCTTTCGAATTATCACACTGCACTCCTCAGTAAGTGCCACTGTTTCATAGTCCCCTAATTTCCTTTTCTTAGACAAAATTTCTCACATAAACTTCACATAACTTGACATTTGTTCAAGTGCCTCAGCAAATAGGATATTGGTGTGTAGCTTTCGAAAGATATCCAAAAGTTTTGAAAACTGCTTGTCAAGCTTATTCTTTTGAAGCCTCTGAGCATATGGGATCTTTATATGGTGATCTATGCTTATTTCTGGCTGTTTCTCTAAGTTCTCAGTAACATTTGACCCACTCACTTCCTTCTCCTTATCAACCACTTTTGGCTCTTTTAACTCCTTGCCACTCCTCAAGGATATTGCACTGCACTGCTCATTTGGGTTTACCTCAGTAGTGCTTGGTAAGTTCCCTTGAGCACAGTTTGTCTTCAAAGTAGCCAACTACCCTATTTGAGTCTCCAAACTCTTGATAGATGCCCTAGTTTCGGTTATGAATTGGTTCAGTACTTCGGGTTGTGCGTCAGGTTATTTCATATGTGTTGGCGAATGTAGTTGTGATTGTGGAGGTGAGTATTTTTGTTGATTTTGAGGGAAAGGCTGTTGTGGATCTTGATTATTTGTCCATGAGAAATTAGGGTGATTCCTCCACCCTTGGTTATATGAAATCGAAAAGGGGTTGTTGGTAGGTCTTTGAAAATTTCCAATAGCTTAGACTTGTCCATAGGTATATTATTCATATCCATGGCATGACACTGATTTAATGGATAAGCACTCCCACATGTCCCACATAAACTCTATACTTGCATGGTTTGAGCTGACAGATTGCTCTGTTGTAATTGCTTCATTAAAGCTACCACTTGCGCTGTAAGCATGGAAATAACATCCAATTCAATCATACCAGCCACCTTCTTTGTTTGTCCCCTTTTAGTTGGCCACTGGTAGTTATTAGCAATTCATACGCCTCATTAGCACTCTTGCTCATGAACGCACCTCCTGCTGCAACATCTATTACGGTACAAGTAGTACCATTCAACTCATTATAAAAATTATGGACTAGCATCCACTTCTCTATACCATGATGTGGGCACTTCCTTAACAACTCTTTAAATCTTTCCCATGCTTCCTACAACAATTTCCCTTCTGTCTGATAGAAATTATTAATTTCCCCTCTCAACTTTGTAGCTTTTGCTGGAGGGAAAACTTTGCTAAGAACTTCTGGGCTAACTCCTCCCATGTTGTGATAGAATTAGCTTGCAGTGAAATTAGCCAACTCTTCACCTGGTCTCGTAGAGAGAATGGGAATAATCTAAGTCTCATCGCATCATCACTCACCCCATTCATCTTAAATGTTGCACATAGCTCCTGGAAAATTGGCTATGTGCAAATTAGAATCTTCCGTAGGCAACCCCCCCAAACTGAACAGTAGACTGCACCATTTGTAATATTGCTTGCTTAATCTCAAAATTATTTGCAGCAATAGTGGGGTGTCTGATGCATGAATGCACTCCTGTGACAGTAAGAAGTACATAGTCTCTAAGCGTCCTTGGTCCTAGTTCCACTGGGACCTCTGCAATATTTGGGATATTATTAACATTAGCAGCATTGATTGCTACGTTTCCTTGATTCTCAGCCATGGCGAAATCCAGCCTTTTCTTTATCTTTCGGTTTTGTCTGCACGTTCTTTCAATTTCAATATTTACCGGTGTGAGTTCCTTTTTTCTACTTTGTCGCATATACCAATAATTCCTGAAACACAATACAGTCACGATCCGAATGAGTACTAAAAGTAAAAACCAAAGTAGAACAAAAAATAATTAATTTTGATACTGGATATTAGTCCCTGGCAATGGAGCCAAAAACTTGATCGCTAAAATTTGCACGCAAGTATATGTGGTCATGTCAAGTAATAAATTCCATAAGAACGGATATCGTCCCATAAAAACTATTAACCAATTACCAAAATTCGCTTTCAATTTCTATTTGGTGATTAAAATTAAGATGAATAATTCTATGCTACAAACACAACTTAAATAACTGTAAACATAACAATGAATCAACAAGATAAAAATCAATAACAAAAAGCCTAGGAAATTAATTTCACCAACTTTTCATTCTATTAATTTTACTAATCAGTTCTAAATCTCTTCTTCCTATTCTAATAGCAAATTAAAAAAAATTGATTCCTATTCTTTTTTAAGATCTAAGATCTCAACCTATATGCAAGTTTTCTACTTCTCTGTGATAAACTTAAACACATAGCATGCATTAAGAATGGTAACCTAATTGCTAGACAAGTCATACAGGTACTCTCGTCCAATATGTAACCTATGTCTATATAACGATAACGTATTCAATTCGCATCTTTTGAGTTTTGAATCAAAATCATAAATCAAGCAAATAGTGATCAAGTATTTACTAGCATTAGACAAACATCATATAGATTAGAATAAAGAAGAAGAATCAATATAATATCATAATAAAATTAAATCGAAATTCAAGTGACTACATTAACCCCTAGATAGAGGTTTTAGTTAATATTAGACATGACTAAAATCATAAAATAATTATCCATACTCATACAATTCAAAAGCTTTAAGGAAAAAAAATATGAACTTTCAGAAGAATAATGTCTCAAGATCAGGGCTGCTCTCAAAATTCGTAATGAAAAATCTGACCTAATTTTCTTTTTAAAACCTAAAGTCTCAATTTATATATATATATAAAAAGAATTCCTCTATGTTGGCAAAGGCGGGCCGCAACTTGGCCTTTCTTAGGTCATGGCCTGTGACTTTTTTAAGGCCTTTAGAATTCTTCAGGACCTTCAGGCGCTGCAACCCTCTTCACTCAGGGCACAACTCGTGTCTCCATGCACCTCCTGGAATTGCCTCCATTTCTTCTAGCACCACGACTCTCTTAACCAAGTCGCAACCCTAATTACTCTCAACAGGTTATGCAGCCTCTGACTTTGCTAAAGCCGTGGCCCTTAAGCCCATGCCACGACTCTAAGTCTTTTTTTTTTCAAAATTAGACCATTTGAAATCCTTCCTTCATCAACTTCATCAAAAACTTCTTGTAACTCCTTCTTAATGCCAATTGGACTCGAACAACCACCAAAAGCTCCATTTTTCCACCATTTCTTCTTCTTTTCACGTTTAGCTTATGATTCATAGCACCGACCTACAACATAGACAAACACAAGCGTAATCTTGCACAAAATAAACAAAATGACTCAAGATAACCACAAAAACACATCCTAAAACAACACTAAAATGGAGTTATCAGTGCTCAGAGCTCATCTTCTGTTCTCTGAAGTCTTGCTTCCATTTCGGCAAACAGTTGTTGCCAATTATGTGGGGCAAGTGATAGCTCCTGACCCTGGTTGTCATCTTCAGCCATATTGCCGTGAAGTCTAATCAATCACCTGGGTATAACTTCAGTATGCCTGCAATCAATGACGTCGCACATCAGGCATGATAACAACATCATAAAACCACCTCCTAATCCCATTAATCAAATACAAATAGCAGATCAACACATTGCACATATTGCATAAGCACATAACAATCAAGAGGCTATGCCCTAACATCATACATATATACAAAGATATTCATCATGCTCTATCTATAGTATTCAGGCAAACAAGGCAACTCAGTCAAGCAATTAAACACATAATTCACTTTAAATCGTCCAACCCTGAGTCGAGCTTGTCTCTGGCAACGAGCGTACATGTTCGGTTGATCTCTAGGAACCATAAACCTTGGCACACTCTGATACCAAGTTGTAACGCTCTACTACCTTAGAGTCGTTACCATGTGATTTATAAATGTGCAATTAACTCGCTAATTGAGGTTTTAGGTTAAAAAGTGTGATTAAATCAAAATAAATACTCATTTGATGAACGTTAATTATAAAAGATTTGAACACTCATTAAAGTCATAAAAGTTATACATTGGAATCCCAAAATACTTTTTCAAAAATGTATTACAATTCAAAATTTTCAATACAGTCGACCTAAGCGAAAAAATCAACCATTTACAGTAAATTCCTTAAATAACCCTGGCCATGGCAGCCAGGTAGGTCAAACATGTACACGTCGCTCCACGGTCTCCAGCTCATGGTTGGTCGACCTTTCCATCGCCCTTACCTGCAGCATAGAGCACCCGTGAGCTGAAGCCTAGCAAGAAAACTTAACATAAATCATATCAATATTCAATCCAGTAATAAACAACTAAACAAATAATCGATTAAACATACAGCGGCCTATGCCGACCCAGGTGCTTTACAAGGCACTGGGTTCAAGGTCTTGACCGAGCGGGTGAGTACAACACCCTTAGAGGGCCTCGCCCTAGCGGCATGCATTCAGCATGCTTAATGTCAATCTCGTCCCTTGTCGTCCCCGACCTTCACCATTCTTGGCGTTCGTTGTTCTCGGCCTTCGATGTTTTCATCCTTTGCAGTTCTCAGCCTTCGTCGTTCTCGACCTTCCTCGTTCATTTATAACATGCACAACATAGCATAACATTTACAATTATTCATACACACATTAAACACAAATAATAGGGCCATGTCCTGCTCTACGGGTACAAGCAATTTTCTTACCTGTATTTTGACTTGATTGATTAATGCGGTCCCAAGCACGATCCCCTAAACCCGAGCCTTGACGTAAAACCTAGTCACAACGCTTCAATAAATATACATCCATCAAGCCCTAATCAATAAAGAACTTCATATTAATATTCTAGCCTTCGGGACCTCGAATTCTACTAAATTGGGTAGTAGAATCCTTCTTGAACCCTTAAATTTGGGTTCCCGAGCTTAAAACCCCACATTGGCCATAAATCCCTATTAAAGCCGCGGCCCAGCTCATTAGGGTGACGACGCACGGAAAGTCTGAGAGCCTTGGGCTCTCATCAAGGACACATGGGTTGCGGCGTGCCTCAGCCTGTACCACGACCCCTAGACGATTTTAGAGGCTCCCAAGCCTCTTTGTTCATACGGGCCGCGGTGCCTGAAGAATAGGGTCGCGTCTCGAGTCCCAAAACCCATAAATCCCATGAATTTTCACTATGTTTTCCTCAGCCAGACTCGCTAATTCATAACCAATTCAACCCCTATACCCATAATTAAACCTAGAATTTATGTCTAGGCAACTTAGTCGGTATAAACACTTCAAAAACAATCTCATAATCTCATCAAAACCTGAAAATCAAACGAAAGCTTGAACCTAAGCAAAACTTAACAAAATCACAATAAAAACATAAAAATTCAGTACTAGAATCCTTACCTCAATTGATTATTCGACCCTAAGCGAATTCCCCAACACTTCTAGCTTGTTTTCCCAAGTCCCCCGCCTCAATTCTCAGCCAATTCCTCAAAGAATTCACCAAAGCTCCAAGCACACAAAAGGGAGAGAGAAAGAGAGAGAGAGAGAGATAAGGCTGAGATGTATTTTTTTCTAAATATTGGCTCATTCTACAGAATTCCTAAGGCTAAGGTTGAGTCTATCTGAAAGTGCAAAAGACAACAATTCCCCTAACCTATCCTTAAACCTTCTAACACCACCAAGGGAAAAATTGTCTTTTGCCATATCCCGCTAATTCCTCAAGTGTTCCTATAATTTCCCATTTAACCCCCGACAAACTTAAACAATTGCTAAATTACTACTCGTTACCGAGTAACTCCAAACACGTACTATATTCCTAAAATACCCATGCTCACCCCGAGCTGGGTATTCGACCCTATTGTGACTATTTTGCTATTTTGCTCCTTAGAACTGTCTCAGATCACACATCATAAATAATTCTACAAAATCTCGTGGTCTCAAGCACAACACACATATAATTTACATTTATGCCCTAAATGGGCCAAAATTAAAAATATGCCCCTACTAACCAAAATGGGCCCACATGCATATTTAATTCACCTAAACATGCATTTATAATCATATAATCATTTATGCCACATAATAACATAATAAAATCAATTATTTCCCTCCTAGCACGCTAATCAAAGCACTAAGCCTTATTGGAAACTTTGAGACGTTACACTTGTCCTATGAGGAGCGTCCAGTACAGATCCTAGATAGAAAGGATATAGTCTTGAAGAACAAGGCTATACCCTTGGTTAAAGTGTTAGGGAGGAACAGTAAGGTCCAGGAGGCAACATGGGAATTTGAATCAAACATGGTGGATCAGTATCCCAAGCTGTTTAGGAAAATTTTGAGGATGAAATTTCTATAAGGAGGGGATATTTGTAACTTCCCAAAGGGAATGAAAAGCTCTATTATGACCCAGAATGCGAGAAGACCTTCACCAAGCTGAAGGGGCACCTCGGGCAACTGCCCCTACTAGCCAGACCTGAAATGGGCAAAAGGTTGTACCTATTGTTGACAGTAAGAACTCGTCAACGAAATATGGATGGAAAACTCAGAAACTTAAACAAATAACTAATGAACACAAATGAACTTATAGAAACTTGAAGGGAAATTGCAAATAGAAAATAGAAAGAAAGCTCGTATATTTCCCTTAAATCAATCTGATTTTACAAGAATTTTCCAACCCCCCTCAATGATGAAGTGAGGTTACCTTTATAGTGGGCTCTAATGGCCCCTATTACATTGTGGTCCCAGGGGACCAGATTGTTCACAAGTACGTTGTCAGTATGGTGGCACAGGTAGTAGTGGTGTAGAAGGTCGTGGTGTTGGCTTTGGTATGTAGTCAGGGTCCGTGGGAACGCATCCACTACTTATTTAGTACGAGTGTCAGAGAAGTGGCACCAGAAGTAGTGGCACAGGTGGTTGTGGTGTCGACCTTGATACATGGTCAGAGACGTGCAAGTAGTGCCTCCACCATGGGTACTAGCTTGTACCATCACTGCTTGTCTAGTACGGACATCAGAGTTATGCCTTTGTGCTCCTCACGGTCGTACAACCTGTTCCCATACGCATGCCTTGTACCTAAAGGTTGTTCTCGTATATCCAAGATACACCCTTGCTGCCAGCCCCTTTTTACTTTTCTAAATATAAGAGGATTTGTAGCCTTGAGTGAGATAAGCATGTGGGAGTCGCGCCCCGCTGGTGACACCGTCCTGAGTAAATAGAGGAGGGCTTCTTTAGCGGGGCATATACTTATATCATAGAGGCGTGGCCTGCGAGACAGCCTCGCGAGATGGGGGCCTCACGAGACGGGTGGGTGGGCGTGGTCGAGGCGTGGTCCTGCAAGATGGCCTCGCAAGATGGGGGCCTCGTGAGATGGGTGCCTGGGGAGATGGGTGCATGGGCCAGGGTACCTAAGCGCAGCTGAGGCGTGGCCCTACGAGATGACCTCGCGAGATGGGGTTCTCGCGAGGTGGGTACATGGACCTGGGCACCTAAGCGCAGCCGATACGTGGCCCTGTGAGATGGCCTCGTGAGATGGGTGTGTGGGCATGACCGAGGTGTGGCCCGATGAGACGGCCTCGCGAGATGGGTGTGTGGGCACGACCGAGGTGTGGCCCGATGAGACGGCCTCGCGAGAAGGGTGTGTGGGCCTGGGTTCCTAAGTGCAGCCGAGGCATGGCCCTGCAAGACGGCCTCGCGAGATGGGTGCATGGGCGCGGCCGAGGTGTGTCCCCGCGAGACGACCTCACGTGATGGGGGCCTCGCGAGATGGATGCCTAGGCCTGGGCACCATAGCGCAGCCGAGGCGTGGTCTTGCAAGACGTCCTCGCGAGAGGAGTGCGCGACACTTAGGCACGGGTCCATAGGACCTTTAGCGAGGTAAGCGTGAGGCCTCGCATGGAATGAGACAGGTCAATCTCTTGAAGGCCTTCCGTGAGGCTTGGGTCTTTCAGGATCATGTCCAATTTGCGGTTTTCACACCTATACCTAGCCATGTCTGAACACGCCATAACTGTTGGTTTAGTTAAGGGGGAGAAGAAGCACTAGCCACCCATATACTACATCAAAAAGCACCTGGTGGATGTAGAAACTCGATACCCAGAGATAGAGAAGTTGTCTTACACCCTAGTGGTAGCCTCAAGAAAATAAAGGCCTTAATTCCACTCCCACGCCTTCAAAGTACTAAAAAATGACCACTTAGGTAGTAACTACATAAACCTAAGACCTCAGGGAGGTAGCTGAAATGGTCAATTGAGTTGAGTCAATTTTACATCACCTACACTTTGAAAGTCTTCGTCGATGGACAAGAACGAACAAGCTCACAAGGAATGGAAAGGTGAGTTCGAAGGATGAAGTTTACATGTGGATGGGGATTCCAACGAAGGGGGGTCGGAGCCGGTATAGTCCTGATTGGACCTGGGGGGCATAAAATGTATTTTGCAATAATATTCAGATTTGATGCCTCAAACAATGAGGCATAGTACGAGGCACTTCTGGTTGGTATGCGTTTAGCCAAATAATTAAAGTTAACCCATTTGCACATTTTTAGCGACTCAAAACTAGTAGTGTTTCAGGTGAAAGGTGAGTACCAAGCGAGAGGACCTAAGATGGTGGCTTACCTAACCAAGGTGAAAGACCACTTGGACCATCAGAAGGGGCATACCATTGAGAAAATCCTGAGGGAGAAAAATACCAATGCAGATGCCCTCGCTAAGCTCGCCTCCACCAAGGATGGAGATCTCCTCAAGTCCTTCGTTGTTGATTTCATGTCCAAACCAAGCATCGCCAAAGAGAAAGTCCTGACAATCAAGGCTCAAGAGGGAACATGGATGGAGTCGATCAAAAACTATTTGCAAAATGGTACCTTACCAACAGATAAGAAGGACGCTCGGAGACTGGTGTACAAAGCCACTTGTTACACCTTGATTAGGGGGGTCTTGTACAAGAAGGTATTCTCTATCTTGGTCTTGCAATGTGTTGATGGAGGGGAGCTCGAAGGGTTCTTTATGAACTACATGAAGGAGAGTGTGGAAACCATGTAAATGGATAGTCAATGGCTAGAAAGGCCACCAGGAAAGGGTACTATTTGCCCACGATGGAGAAGGATGCTACCCGCTTCGAGCGCAAGTGCAACAAATGCCAATGACACTCAAACTACCATAGACAGCCTCATAGTGAGTTAACAAGCATGACAAGCCCCTAGCCATTTGTGGTATGGGGGATAGATTTGATTGGGGTACTACCCTCAGACTAGGGAGGACTAAGATATGAAGTAGTAGCGGTAGGCTACTTCACCAAGCGGGTGGAAGTAGAGCCCTTCACCAACATCACCGACAAGCAGATCATCCCCTTTGTCAACAAATTTATCGTCTGCATGTATGGGGTGTCATACAAGATCATATCTGATAATGGCACCCAATTCGAGGGAGGCTGATTTGAGGCTTATTGTGAAGAAAATGGCATAAGGAGGAGTTTCTCGGGTGTGGTGCACCTTAGACTAATGGGCAAGTTGAGGCCATAAGCAAGGTCCTCAAGAACAATCTCAAGACCAAGTTGGAAAAGATAAAAGGAGCATGGGTGGAAGAGCTGCCCAATGTGCTTTGGGCTTACATAATCATGCCTCGCACTACCACGAGAGAAACCCCATTTTCTTTGGCCTGCGGATGTGAAGTCGTACTCCCAATAGAAATGATGGTCAATTCATTCAGATTTTATTCCTACGGCGAACAAGCCAACCGTGAGGTGATGGCTGAGAAGTTGGACCCACTAGAAGAAAGGACGGAAAATGAACAACTGAGAGTAGCAATGTACCAGTAGTGAGCAGCCCGATACTACAACTTAAGGGTAGTGAATGGGCCTTCATGGTTGGAGACCTGGTGCTCAAAAAAGTTCTCCCCAACACCCGAGAACAAGGAGTTGAAGTCCTGGGAGAAAACTGGGAAGGACCCTATAGATTGGCCCAAGTAGTTCCCCCCAGCACCTACGAGCTGACACGCCTTTACGACACAGTCATCCCTCGCACTTGTCAAATTTATGTGCTCTCATTGCCAATTGAAATTTCCAAAAGCATGTGTAAATAAGGTGTAATGCCCCGACTAATTCTAAGACCTCAGACCATTAAAAGCTACTAAGACATAACTACTATTTTGGAATACATACATAAAATAATAGAAATTTATTATAATAATCCAAAATATGGTATAGGATCCCATTGTTATTACATAAAGGAAACAAAACCTTTAATTAATTGTTCAAATACTAAATGTGGAAATAAAACATAAATACTTAATTAAAAAGACTTGAAACAAAATGTCATCCTCGATCTTTCCCATCAGTCCATTCATTCAGTCCTTTCCCAATACACATGTCAAAGCTGCCACGAATCTATCTCTCCTTCCAAGCTCTATTTTCCTACACCATCTAAAATAAAAGGAATGAGCCTAATGCCTAGCAAGGAAAATCTACTAAAACATAACATAAATTATAAGACTAAAAACATATACTATAAAACATATAACGTAAAAACGTATATCATATAAACATAGGACTACAATATTAATGGCCATTAACTCATTACCGTAGTATGTGATAAAACAATCTAGGTCCTCTGTCTACTAATTGAGGTAGGTTAGATCACAAAATAGTATATGATAAACCATCAAGGTCCTCTGTCTACTAATCGAGGTAGGTTTAATCATAACTCTAATCTACGATATTGATAAAAATCTTGAAATTTATTTGCTATCTAAGCAACTATATTTCCCAAGTGACTACAACATAAAACATATACATACATATATACATAAACATAACATAGCATAGCATATAAACATATCATAACACATACAATCTAACCTATTTTTCTTACCTTGAGTGTGGAGAGAAAAAGAAAGAGAAGAGATTGCTTGCTATAGAAAACTTCCAATCAACCTTAAATACAACATAAGATATTTATATTAGAGCCTTATAATAAAACTATGCTTTCAAGAATTTTCTAAACCTCATAAAGTCATACCCTCAACCTAGAACCAAAATGATGAAATCTCGAGTCTTCTCTCTAATGTCTATCTCCAACAACAACACCAAGAGTTTGGATACTTGGGTAGATTTTGGCTATATATTGGCTTGATGGGGTTCAATATTTCGGCTATAATAGGGTTTAGAAAGGCAATAATGTTTAAGGCAAAATAAAGAAAAGAAAAGAAAAAGATCCCGAGCACTAAAAGGACTAGTGTTTCGGCTATGGCTATGTAGAGTGTTTATGGAAAAATGGAGAGAGCTTTTGGGACTATGGATTTTGATATGAGAGGTTTTTGAGTGTGAGAAAAATGGTGAAGGGTAAGTCTCTTAGGCTTCAAACCCCAACTCCCTTCCTTGATTTTCTCCACACTATTCAACATACATTTTAAAAATAAAATCTTTCCTCCACTATATGGTTTTGGCCAGCCTAATCTTATGCCCTTCTTGTTGCTACATCATCTCCAAGTATAGTCTCCATTTGGTTCAAACTTTAGTCAAAGTCCAAACTACTATCCTATATCTCGTAACTTTGGACTCTTTTATAGTAAAATTAACGTAACTGGAGCTGTAAAAGTCAGATTTAGGATATTTTTATACCGTTAGATAGCTATTTAAATTATCTACAACTTTTTAGAAATACTAGTTTTCCAAAATCGTAAAATAAATAGGTAAAAACTAGACTTGAAGTTACAGCACCCTAAAGTTACGAAAACTGCATTTACTGATCTAACTCTTCTCGACACATATAGTCACTTAATTCAAATATATCTAATCTTGCCTATCTTTAAAATTAAAAAAAAAAATCAAATCCTTCTTATTTTTGAGCCAAGCCTAAGACTAAGATATTTTGGTTTTCATTTTAATTCTAATACTTGGACTTAGTTTAATGCCACATGTTCACTTCTTAATACATCAAATAACATGTGCATTTAAATACTTAATAAAACTATTCACTAATTTAATCATATGCTAAAATAATTATAATTACCCAAACTATAATTATTTCTAAGTCATAAAATCATAACTTAAATAATTTAAGCTTAAAGCAATCTTTATTCCACAACTCCAGTCATAACTAAATCTAACCTAAGATCATATTTAAGAAGCTTATAAGAAAATAATAACCTTGGTTATTACATAAGGACTAGTCAAAAGTGCTTAGTCAGATGAATCTTGCCAACAACTTGGGGGGCAGGAGACTAGCATAACAAGGAATTGAGGCCCCTGTGTACAGATCTCGACAAAGGCCTCTTAAATTTGTAAGGAGTAGCTATCCTTATAGATCTCAAGAGGACCAGTGAATCCCATAGGCCTCATAACCCTCAGCTCAAAAAAAAAAAAAAGAGGAACCCCACGAAGGGTCCTTAACATAAGTCTAGATCGACTAAAGTCGACTAGCTAGAAAGGGTCTCATACAAAAATAGTACTATGCCTAACAACGAGAAGGACACTTCTCGAAGAAAAAAAACTAAAGCGCACAAAAATTATAAAAGGATGGAAAAAACTCAAAGGGTTAACATGTTCTTACAAGAAAAAATATAGTCAAGGTGCACCAAAAAGACTATCGTCATCATGTCAAATAAGACAAACAATTCCTCATAAAGGAAGGGCTTATAGAAGTTCTTTACATACAATGTCAACAGAGGATGAAAAAGGCTCAGAAGTCCAATACATCCTCACAACCACTATAAAAATAAAAAGAGTGGCCAAAGCCCAAAAGGCTAATACACCCTTAATCAAGACAATCATCCACACAAAAGTTGTCACCAAAACAAGAGAAATTGTGTAAGTTCCTTACAAAAGAAGAACTTATGAAAAGGATCTCACAAAATAGAAAGAATTTGACTTCTCAAAGTCCCATGCCAAAGAAAACAGGCTTGTCAAAGTCCCATAGTGAAGAAAAAAGTGAAATTCTCAAAGTCCCGTGATAAAGAAAGAAGTGGGCTTCTCAAAGTCCCATACCAAAGATAACAGGACTTATCAAAGTCCCATACCGAAGGAAAAAAGATGGGCCTCTCAAAATCTCATACCAAAGAGGGAAAGGGAAAGGGTCTTACACTTCCCTTACACATGGCTCACAAGAAGTGCACTACAAGAGACCTCTACGGAGAGATACACTACGTGAGACCTCTATCTATGGGGTTTAAGCTAAGGGTCTACATAATAACATGCGTGACCACATTTCTAAAAGTCATTGTACCTCGGCGTTACCTCGATACACCACTAAAGGTCATGCTGCAAGACTCACCTCAGAGGGTCATTGTTCGAGGCCACACCTTGAGAGCACACCTTGCGAGACAATTAGACGAGGCTTATTATATGTGTGTCATCTCAAGCGCGTATCTCACCACACCACCATGTGTAACCCTTGCACACATCCGCATAGTTGTTTGGCAGATAAGACCACAAAGTTCAACATGTACAAAGCTTATTCTCTAGGAGAAGAAAGTCAATCACTTTAAGATACTTTGTGCACCATGTTGGAAAGCTTGTTGTCAAGTATATGTCTAGAAGACCAAGGGAAACCTCTAGGTGTGAGGTACACTAACATGCTTCTCACATAACGAAAAGGGTAGCGGCCTTGAATCAGAACATCTTAAGGTCTAGAGATAAGTGCCTTCTTTTCTTCAACATCCTAAAAGGGAACAAAAGATTTGCTTGGAACGAAGAATGCAAAGGAGCCTTCACCAAGTTGGAGGAGCACTTCGGGTAATCACCCGTTTAAGCAAAGCAAAAAAAAGGGAAAATTTTTACCTCTACTAGCTTGTGTCCAAATATGCCATAAGCGTGGCACTAGTGAAAGGGAAAAGGAAATACCAATAACTAGTTTACTATGTCAGAAAACTCCTAGTAGACATTGAGCCCCAGTACCCTGAAATGGAGAAGTTAGTTATTGCACTCATAATAGCCTCTCAAAAATTGAGGCCCGACTTCCATGCTCACTGCATCAAAGTACTCACTAGTTACCCCTACAACAAGTCCTCCATACTCCAACGGTATGGGAGATTGTCAAAATGGACCATGGAGTTTGGCCAATTCAACATCACCCATACTCCAATGATATTAATCGACACGCAAGACCTGGTGGACATCATGGCCAAAATGACCTACTACGCTGAACGTGAAGAAGAAGAAGAAGAAGTCCACGAGATGGAAGGACCACAAGAAAGGGAAAAGAGAGATCAAACCACAGGATCCCTCAAAAATCAAACCACAAGATCCCTCAAAAATCAAACCCCAAGAAAGAGTTGTTAAAATGCACTTCACCCTGAAACAAGGAGAAATAAATGCTTCTATGAGGAATTGAACTCAACATCTCTTGGAGAGCTAAGGAAAACTAAATCAATGGATTGTGGACTCTAGAGCTTTAAATCACATGACCAGAGATGCTACAATATTCCAAAATTATAAATCTTGTGTTGGAAACTTCACATTTCATATTGTCGATGGATCTCTCTCAAAAGTGGTTGGCATAGGCTCTGTTATGATTTCAAAAGATCTTATTCCGGAATCTATTCTTTTAGTTCCTAATTTGGACTGTAATTTGTAATCTATTAGTAAACGCACTCAGAATAACAATTGTGTTGCTAATTTGTCTAAAAATGGTTGCGTTTTTCAGGATTTTGATTTAGGGAAGATGATTGGCAATGATGATATGTGTTTGTGAATCATCCTGAAAGACAACCTTGAACAGAAGTTTGTGACAAACAATCCTACTCTGATTCTATTTCGATTTCCAATAAATATAGTGATGTTATTTAGTGGCACTATCTCTTAGGTCATCCAAATTTTATGTACCTCAGTAAATGTTTTCCCTCTTTGTTTAATAAAAATCCCAAGTTGTTCCAGTGTTAAATATGTCAATTTTCAAAACACATTCGGAATTCATATCCTATGGTGCCCTATAAATCAACTCATCATTTTTTAATGATCCACAATGATGTTTGGGGGTAGTCTAAAATAAATAATGGATTGTTTCATTTGTTGATGTTCATACTAGGCTTTCTTGGATATTTTTTATGAAAAAAAAATCTTGGATGAGTCAAATTTCTATAAACTTCCATCATATGATTCAAACCCAATTTCATGTCAAAATCTAAATTCTAAAAATGGATAATGTAAAAGATTATTTCAACACTTTCCTTGGCTCATTTTTATTAAAAGAGGGTATTTTTCGTCAAGGTTCATGTGTTGATACTGTTAGGATTTGTTAAATACATAGTGAAATAAGTTATTGTTGACGCCTTTTTTCATCAACTTAAATTCGAAGAGCACTAAACAAAGATTCAGAAAAGAAGAAAAGAACAATAGGATTTTTACGTGGTTCAGTAGTTAAAATCTGCCTAGTCCACAAGTCAATATTATTGATTCTTAATACTCTCTTAAAGCTTTCTCAGAGCATTTCAACAAGGTATTCTCAGTACAAGATTGTGCGTGACCACAAATGAAAAATACCAGGCTATTTATAGGCCTAGTTAGGAGTATATCTTCCACTAATTTCGGGGAAGTTACAACTGATTATTCTAATATGAAATAAATCTAATTAAATACATCAAATACATAATATCCCACGATAATTGGGATTTAATTATCAGATGACAACAAATCCCTAAAGAATAGGGATCTCCTAGCAGCTGTTGTATGGAAAATGTGTTGTTGACCTCGAATGCAAGGTTAATGCACTTTCGAGATTGACATACATTCGAGCTTGTTATTTCGGTCAGCCCCTCAGCTGGTAGCTTCTTCAAACTCAATTTTAGAGACCAATACCTTTGAGCTTGCAACTAAGGCTCGAATAACATCCATATGCGTCGGAGAAGATTCTTTCTTTCGAGCTTGAAGCTTAAGCTCAAGCCCTTTAGACTTGTGCTCGATGGCTAGCAACAACAGGTCAAGAATCATGCTTATTTATAAAAGTGTTCAGCCACAACCTATTATTTTTTGAGCTTACACTTTACAAGCCTAAATTTCGAGACTCATTTATTCATCCTTCAAAATTTGGTGTAACATTTTTTCCCCTCAAAAGTGTTGGCTCGAATCCTAGGAGAAGGAAACTTTTGAACTCCATTTTCAAAAATCATGTCATTACCACACTCGAGTGCGGGCACGTGTCACTTGGGGATTGAATACCCAGAGTACTCGAGTAATTTTTTTTTCTGTGCACGT
Organism: Humulus lupulus; assembly: GCF_963169125.1. Taxonomy (NCBI): domain Eukaryota; kingdom Viridiplantae; phylum Streptophyta; class Magnoliopsida; order Rosales; family Cannabaceae; genus Humulus; species Humulus lupulus. The sequence goes on from NC_084793.1 coordinate 181,434,740, forward strand.
CCCTTCCAATTCTTTTTGTCACCTTATTTTGAGATTAAACCCCATCCATTAGATCTTATTTCAACTTAAACCAAGGGACCAGATCCACTCGACCCTTGCCATTTCTCTTTGACATGTATATATATACACACCCCCTCGTCTTCCCATTCTTCACTTTTATTCCTCAAAGAGCACAAACCAGATAGAAAAAGAAAGAAAGAACCAGAGTTTTACTTGCATGTTCTCTAAACCAAAAAAGAAAATCCATTCCAATACATTTGATTTTGTGAGATCATCCTTGCTTCCCCTTCTTTAGTCAACGATCTCCTTGTATCCTCAATCCAATTTGTGTAAGTTCTCTAATCTTCTTCTTTTTTTTTTTACGTTTCATTTGTTCCAGATAATGGCCTTCTAGTTTTTACCAGATTTTTAAGGCCTCACCCTTGCATTAGGCATGTTTGTGATTTGGGAAGATTTGGGGTGATTAGAATCATGGTTTAGACCACAAAATTTTTGCTAGAAACATGTAAAAATGAGGTTTTTCAAGTAATGGGGTATTTTTTTTTTGTAGGTTTCGTGTGGCTTAAGAAATAGGGTTTTGGAGTAGGGTTATAATGCACGAATCCCGAAAACATCCCCTTTTTGGGTAACTGCCAACTTTTTCCCTGGAAATCATGGATTCTCTTTTGTTTTAAATTGATAGTATCCATCCCACTCTCGTGTGGGTGCACTCTCGATGCCCGAACTTTACAATAGTTTGGAATAGACATCCGAGTCAATCTCGCCCTTTCAAGCCTTCAATCTCGTTTGAGGTAATCTCGTTATCTCAAGCTTGAAAACTTGAGTTATCAAGATAAATTTTTCCACTTTAAAATTATGGGCCCTCACCTTTTTCTTTCTTGTTAGATGTTGCAGTATTAAGAGAATTGGTGGGGGCTCGAGCCTTCCATCCCTTACCATTCATCAACTCCTAGTCTTGAATCGCCATTCACACGAAATCAATGAATAATTTGTGAGCACGAGGAACTGTGGGAACAAGAAGACATACGAGCTCACTTCTGACACCAAATCGACGAGGTTGAGGAAAGAAAAAGAAAGAGACTCTGAGTCGCAACCTATCCCGACCTGGATCCTGAGATTAGACCTATTCCATTAGACCCCAAGCTAGAAGTCAATGTATCCTTTCCACCTGGTGAGCTTTCGTTCACCCTAATGAAGGATACTTCAACACGTCAAACCACCTCCCAGGCTCTCTCAGTCCCTACCTCAATGGAGGAGTTTTTCGAGGTTGAGCACTACCGGAGCTTAGTTACTTCCATCGGCCATATCTCTGAGTTGTTGGATTATCATGGCCTTAAGTTTTCTGGTACTCTGATATGTCATCCTGCAACCTCCAACGAAAGGAGTTGCTATGCCCTGGGAGATGGAAATCTCGATCGTAAGTTTAAGCTTGCCACCTGAAGCTGCGAGCACATGAGGGTTGGGACCCTACTGCCCTTGAAGATCTAATTTTAAAAATTTCTTGGATTATGCCGGCCTCATCTCCTTCCAACTCCAGACCAACTCTTTCAGAATTTTGTCAACTCTAAGGTCGCTTTACCACGAGATGAAGTGGGACGGGCCTTCAGCACAAGAGATATTATATCTCTTTTGCCTCAAGAGCAACCCTTCTCCAGCTCACGGAGGAGATGGGATCTACTACCTATTGAGATACCCGAAGGAGAAACAGTTGTTCGAGGATATCCCAAACCATCCTCCAAATTTCAAGACGATATTCCTCTGGACGGATGGGCTCGCTCTTTCCCAATTCTACTTCTTCCAACGCATACGTAAGTAATTCAACTTATTTTATATTTTCCTTTGAACTGTTGGGCTCAAAATATTTAATCCACTATTTCCTACAGCCACCCATCACCAGCCAACTCCTAGAAAGGCCATGAAAGAACATAGGGTAGCAATTTTTCAGCTCCCCTACGGTTGAAGGTCCCTCACCTATATCCTCCACGAAGACAAGCTTCGAGCTTGTGGCCTCTTAGGCAAAGGCGAGTCCATGAATGATTCAGGGATTTGCAAATACTCAAGGTGGGAAGACGTGCCGATCCCCACTGCTAAACTTCCCCCAGAAGGAGGTCTTTGGGCTCGCAAGCCCGTGTAACCATCTCCCGTCTACATGAGCAGCCAGTCTCGCGCATTAAAGCCCACGATGAGGCCTCAACGAGCTTATTGGATGGAGGTAAAGTAGTGTTGGATCACTCCATGTGGTCTCCGTCATTACTTAAGCACAAGCCTGGCATAATGATCCTCTTCGAGGACCCCAGGGATAACTTCTTAGCATGGTCGAGGGTAGACCTTAGAGTTCGTAGGTTTGATAGTTGGCTAGGAAATTACCAGACCATGTATAGTATAAATAAGGTCTGGGATGGGCTAGCTGTACAATATGGGACCAACATATATAAGGACCTTTTGAGACTATACCTCACCTATAGAGATGGGACTCCCCTCGAGTCATCAGAAGACAGGGGGATTTCTTGGTCCCCGAGCTCAAGCTCAACTGAAAGTATCAGTTAGGTTTCTTTTATCTTGGAGTCTTGTTTCTTATAATAACCTTGTTCAATTACTTACAATCTTTTCTGTTTCTCAAGCAACATGGATTCATACTTGGACAACATTCTCAACAAGCCTGTGGCCTCGAGGGAAAACAAATGCCAAAGAGTGTCACAGAAGGGAGGTCGCCCCTCCAAGCTATCCAAGAAAACCGAGGTGGTCCCCCCAGCCCAGGTGCCATTAGATACAAGCCAGGCTGTCGAGCCTGCTGCGCCCTCTAAGGTCCTTCCTCCCTGGTATCTAAACCGAGTCGAGTCCAAGCTCCCATACGAGACCGCTTCCTGTCGATCTTGACTTATGTGCCCGAGTTTGTGGTCGACAGCGTTGCCGAAACCCCAGGAGTCATTCTCGGTTCTGATGCCTTGACTAGCTTGGGTCAAAGTTTTAGCACCCTTGGGGCCCCTTAGTGGGAATTTTTGACCTCCTGCCGAGATACCAACACTCTTTTCGATAAGAGTGGTGAGTTGTTTTCCTCTGTTGGTCAATTTTGCCTAGCTCCCTTCTTTTGTGCTAGCTTTGATTTGTGCTTTTCTGACCTTGACCCTTCTAATTTTTTTTGTGTAGGCACTCATATCGTTTGTTCAACATAATTTCTTGTTGAATAGCGAGGTTACGGTGAGCAAAGCACTTGCCCAGAAGGCTCGAGATGCCCAACTGAGGCTCGAGGATGACCTCAAAAAAGCCCTGCTAGAAATTGAAGCGACAGATGTGGAGGTCAAAAGGATTCTCGAGCTTGAGTCCAAGCTAGAGGCGACCTCGAAGAAGGTGGAGGCCAGGGACTCCGAGATCAAGCAGCTTTGGGAACTCAACGCCAAGTTTGAAGAGGAGAAGAAGATGGCCTTTGAGGTTATCAAGGGCAAGAAGGCTCGTCTTCTTGAGAAGTTTAAGACCAAAAAAGATTGCTCCGTAGACATGGCGATGTATCAAATTTGGGCTAACAACCCTAACCTCAATACTAGCTTCCTTGCTAGCCTGGAGACCGAATTCGTTGCTAAATGGCAGACTTGACTCGAGGAGAAGGAGACCAGGCTCGAGGCTAAGGAGACGACAAAGGTTTCTGGGACTGTGGCTGAGGAGGCAACTAATCCTTGAAATCAAAATCATGGGCTGCGACCCATTATAATTTTTTTAATTATATACCTTTTGTGCCCTTGGGGAAAAGACAATATATATCTCGGTTCTGATCTATTTTAATTATCTTAACCTTTTATATTTTAATAGTAGTTTTTATGCTTTCAATTTTTTGGCTCGAAAGAATTTTTGCACATTGTCTACCTTTAGCTTTTTGCCTCAAAACTATGCATCATATTTTTGGGTTGAAATATTTCGAGCATGTTATTATTAAGGACCTGCTTTTATACTTGTTTATTCATGCAAATATACGTTGGGTTTAAGTTCGAATTTCAAAACATTCATGCATAGTTTATTCGAAATGTACATGTTCGACTTCATTATTAACAAGGTTGAACCTTACTTTTACCATGTATTTAAGAAATACTCAAATGGTATGTAACCTCGTTAGTATAGTTATATTTTGTTTTTCCAGTTACTTTTCCTCATCCTCGAGTATAGCCTCGAGGTTGCTAGGTCGAAAATTATTTGCAAAAATTTCCAACCCTAGTTTCAACTTATGGTTTTTAGTTAGTTTATCTAGAATTCCAACTTTTAACTATGTCGATTAGGTCTTGCTGGTTTGTTCAAGACTTGTTTAGTTCGCGTGTTTGGTTAATGATCTATACACTTATTGTTTTCTTCATGTTGGGTTAATAATCCAAACATTGCTATTAGAGTTAATTTTTATTTAGTGTTATATTTTTTTGAGGCTATGGTATGATTGTATACAACTTATTCTCCTTTAATATCCTATGATTACAATCTTAGGTTATTGAATTTCGAGGTCTTGCAAAAAAGCATAACAATAAAAATACAACATTTGAATGAAATTCAATACTTTATTAATCAAAAAGTAAAAACAAAATACATGCTTGGTTAAAATGAATAAGCATCATTCCTATATCATTGATAATAAGGTCGTAGATGTTCACCATTCGAAGCTCATGGAACCAACCCTCCTTTCAGCCTCGCTAGTTTATAAACTCCAGGTCGAATAATGGACTCAATGTGATAGGGTCTCTCCCAATTAGGCTCAAGAACCCCAGCCGATGGGTCTCGTGTGGCCAGAAACAAGTGCATTAACACCAATTCTACCAATCCAAATTTCCTATCTCGGACCCTTTTTTTAAAATATCTTGTATCCCTTTACTGGTATGTAGTATTTTTCAACTGGGCTTCATCTCATCTTTCTTCGATGAGGTCCAAGCTTTCTTCGAGCTGGGATTGGTTCGAGGCTTGGTCATATGCATCGCACCTTATAGTTGGAATTTCGACCTCGATAGGCAATATGGCCTTGAATCCATATGCCAATGAGAAAGGAGTATGCCCCATCGAGGTTCTTGTCGTTGTTCTATATGCCCACAGGACTTGAGGAAGCTCCTCTGGCCATCTCCCCTTAGCTTCTTCTAGCCTTTTCTTCATGGAACTTTTTAAAGTCTTATTTACTGCTTCGACCTGGCCATTTTCTTCGGGATGGGCCATGGAGGAAAAGCTTTTAATTATCCCATTATTTTCGCAAAAGTGTGTAAACAAATCACTGTCAAATTGAGTCCCATTATCTGGCACAATCTTCCTGGGAATCCTGTAACTACAAATGATGTTCTTTACTAGGAAATCTAGGACTTTCTTCGAGGTGATAGTTGCTAAGGGTTCGGCTTTGGTCCACTTTTTAAAATAGTCGACAGCGACTACAACATATTTTACTCCACCCTTTTTTTCTATTTGGCAATGAGCCTATAAGGTCAATTCCCCATATCGTGAATGGCCATGGAGAGCTCATCATGGTAAGCTTGGTGGGTGGAGCTTGCGGTATTGAAGCGGACTATTAACACTTATCACAGCGCTCGACGTACTCGAATGAATATGCCTTGACTGTTTGCCAGAAATATCCTTACCTAATCACTTTTTTTGACAGGCCATGGAGACCACACCGCAAAATCCTTCATGGATTTCTTCCAAAATCTTTTTTTCCTCGGGGGGAGTTACACACCTAAGTAGCGGCATGGAGTATCCCTTTCTGTACAATTTTCCTTCGAAGATGGTGTATCTTGGTATTTTGTACATATGTTTTCTAGCCTCGTTTCGGTGTGCTAGGAGACTTCTGGTTTTGAGGTAGTCAACTATCAGGGTCATCCAGGTGGGTCGCGAGTCAATCATGTTTACATCTTCTTCCTCAGGCACGGTTATGATTGGGGCCGGTAGGAATTCTACTGGAACCATGTTGAGTGTGTCAGGTTCGTTGGTCATGGTGAGCCTGGCCAATGCATCTGCATTCGAATTTTGATCCCAGGGAGCTTGTTCTATAGCATAGAACTCAAACTCCCCAAACATTGTCTTTACTTTCTCTAGGTACGGTGCCATTTTTATGCCATGAGCTTGATATTCACCCAAGACCTGGTTAACGACCAATTGTCAGTCACTATAGCAGTGGATGGCTTTTGCTTTAAGCTCAGTGGCTATCCGAAGACCTGCTAACAACGCTTGGTACTCAATCTCGTTGTTCGATGCCTCAAATTAAAACCTTAACGCCAAGTGGAAGCGATTTCCTGCCGGGGTGATTAGAATGATTCCTGCCCCTGATCCATTTTCATTAAAGGACCCATAGACGCAAAGTCTCCACAACTCATGGGCTGGGGTTACGACTTCCTCGTTGGAGATCCCTGTGCACTCAACAATGAAGTGTGCCAAAGCTGGTCCTTTGATCGTTGTTCTAGGATGATAGGTGATCTCGAACTGTCTGAGCTCAATAGCCCACTTCAACAATCTCGCGGATGCTTCGGGCTTGGATAATACTTGTCTTAACGACTAACCAGTTAACACATCGATAGAATGTTCTTGGAAATAGGGTCGAAGCTTTCGAGATGTGTGCATTAGGCTCAAAACCAGTTTCTCCATTAATGGGTATCTCGATTTTGCCCCCAGTAACCTCTTGCTGACGTAGTATACGGGTTTTTGTATTTTCTACTCTTCCTGGACAAGTACTGTACTATCCTCATGCTCAATTGTGGCGAGATATAAGTATAAGACTTCCCCTGTGATTGGTTTAGACAAGATTGGGGACTCTGCGAGGGGCTTCTGAAGGTTCTGGAATGCGAGTCCGCACTCATTCAAACATTCAGACTTCTTGCCCCCTCTCAAAATATTAAAGAATGGAAGACACTGGTCTGTAGATTTTGAGATAAACCTACTTAATGCCGCCATTCGTCCAGTTAGGCTCTGAACATCCTTATGTTTTCGAGGTGAAGGCATGTCAATTAACGCTTTAACCTTGTCAGGATTAGCCTCTATACCCCAAGCATTCACTATAAATCCAAGAAACTTACCCGAGGATACTCCAAATGAGCATTTTTGTGGGTTGAGTCTCATATTGTATTTTCAGAGCACAACGAAACATTCAGCGAGATCGTTCGCATGGTTAGAGTTATGTTTAGACTTGACTAACATATCGTCCACATAAACTTTCATGTTATTCCCTATCTTCTTAGCGAACATTCTATTCACCAACCCTTGGTATGTGGCTCCTGCATTAGCCTGAAAGGCATTACATTGTAGCAGTACAAGCCCTTATTGGTCATGAAGCTCGTATGTTCTTGGTCGGGTGCATGCATGGCTACCTGGTTATATCCAAAATAAGCATCCATGAATTACATGATTCTGTGGCCTGCAGTGGCATCTACGATCTGGTTGATTCGAGGCAAGGGAAAGAATCCTTATGGCAAGCCTTGTTGAGGTCCAAATAATCGATGCAGGTTCGCCATTTTCCGTTGGGCTTTGGGACCTTCACAGGTTTGGCTATCCAATCAGGGTAGAAAGCATCTCGGATAAACCGATTTGCTTTTCACCTTTTGACCTCCTCTTTCAGGGCTTTCTCCCTATCATCGTCTAGGAGCCTCATTTTTTGTTGCTTTGGAGGGAAGCTTTTATCTATGTTGAGTGCATGGCTCATAATACTCAGACTAATCCCTACCATATCCAAGTGCGACCATGCAAACACATTCTGGTTTTCTCTCAAAAAGCAAGTTAATTGCTATTTTGCATTTTCGGAAAGATTTTTGCACATTTTTACCATCCTCGTGGTATCTTTCTCATCGAGCTTCATTTTTTCAAGCTCCTCCTTTGGTTCAAGATCGGCCTTTTCTTCAACCCTAGGGTCGATCTCTTCTTCTATTTCAAAGACGGATCCGTTCATTTCTAGAATAACTACAAGTGCTTGTGCACTTGTTTGGTTCTTTCCTCTCATGGAAATGCTATAGCATTCTCGTGCGGTGAGTTTCCTCCTTAGGCGTCCCGATGCCACTAGATGTTGGAAACTTGATGGCCAAATTCCTAATAGATGAGACTACCCCCTGCCCAATTAGGGCTGGTCTCCCAAGCAGTTCATTGTAGGCCGATGGGGTGTCCACCACTATAAATTCAATCATCTTGGTCACCGAGACTGGATAGTCTCCCAAGGTTACAAGGAGCTCGATGGATCCAGTGCTGGCAATCCCTTCTCCTAAAAATCCATACAATGTTGTTGCACATGCTTTTAAATCTCAAAGCGTGAGTCCCATTTTTTTCTAAAGTGGCCTTATAAATGATATTGACAAAGCTCCCATTATCTATCAGGAATCTACGCACCCTTTTGTTGGCAAGTTGAAGTGTGATGACCAGAGGATCGTTATGGGGAAACTGAACATGTGAGGCATCTTATTTTGTAAAAGTAATGGGTTGAGATTCAACCCTTTGTTGCTTTGGAGCTCGTGGTTCATGCTCGTAGGGAGAACCGTCTCCAGTTTTGAGCTTGTTTACATATCTCTTCTGAGCATTTCTTTCAGATCCAGCAAGGTGCGGTCCCCCGGAGATGGTTACCACATCCTCCCCATCTATCAGGGGAGGTCGATCATCTTTCCTTGCTCGGGAAGTGTTATTCTACTGGGCAGGTTGCGCAGAAGCTGCCCTCTGTCAAGACGATGCTTGATTGGTATTCTGGTTTCTTATATATTGTCTGAAATATCCTCTCGAGATCAGGCCTTCAATCTTGTCTTTCAGTTGTCGGCACTCATCAATGGTATGTGTGACGTCCTTGTGGAACCTACAGTATTTTTGGTGTCTCTATTTGATTTCTGATTTCACATTGGGTCAGGCCGCCTAAACGGGACCTGATTCTCATTTACAAGAAAGATATTTTCCTAAGTCTCATTGAGCTCGGTGTAAACCGTATAAATGGAGAAATACTTGTTTCCCTTCTTCTTTTTTCCCATGTCTGCCTTTGAGTTATTCCCTTCATTTTTCTTCCTTTTTGAAGGGTTATCTCCTAAGGGTCGAGATGTTGATGGGGTAGCCAAGGTCGAGGCTGAGTTAACATTCATTGTTGTAGTTAAAATGGGCTGAGGGGTCAGTTTTAATGCTGACCTCGCCTCCTCTACATTGACAAATCTCTGAGCCTTTTTGTTGAACTCGATTATTGTTCTTATCATTTTTCTCTGCATATCATCCCAAAGAGGACTTCCTGGTAATATACCAGCTCGAACATCCATAAGATGACCATTGTCATCGACGTTACGGGCTTGCGCCACCTCTATGTTAAACCTCGCCAGGTAACTTTTTAACGACTGTCTCTGCTGTTGTCTGACATTGGTCAATGTCGAGGCCTCGGGCCTGACGCCTACCATGGCTTTGAAATATTTTTTAAATTCCTTTGCCAACTGATCATAAGACAAGATCAAATGTCTTCTGAAATTTTCAAACCAGTTTTTCGCTGGTCCTATCAAAGTGGTTGGAAATAACATACACCTAAGTTCGTAGCCAATATTGTTGGTTTGCATGATGGTATTAATTGTGCTTAGGTGGTTATACGGGTCTGAGTTCCCATCAAATGGAGTTATGTGGGGTATCTTGAACTCATGAGGGAATGGCATGTTTGAAATATGTGGAGCAAAAGGCTCGAGCTCTTCATCAGAGTCGCCGACCATGTCCTTGTTCCTTTCATCCTAAAGGAGTCTGAACGCTCTTTTGAGCTGATTAATTCTCTCCTAGACCAAATCCATTGGAGGCTGAGCTTGTGCTTGGGGTAGCTGGTTATTTTTTTATAAAAACTCCAGCTCCCTGTCCCGGCATAGGGTTATATTGGTTCCCATATATTGGCTGCACAGGTTCCTTTCGGTTGTTCAAATGATCATGCAAATTGGGGTTTGAGGGATTTTCTTGCCCTCGATTCTGATTCAGATGATCTCAAAGATCAAGATTACTGCCATAATTCCCAGTATTCCTAGGTTCGGTATTATATACGCTTACATACATAGTGTGGTCTAAGCACCCACTCACAAAACTAACATTTCGTTCTGGTTTATGGGCTCAATGGTTATGAGGTGGATCTTCCACTGGTCTTCTTGCTCAAGTTGTTTGTGATCTTGACATGTGGCTTCCCATTGGTTGGGCAGCACTATGTCCTCGGGTTGTCTCTTACTCACCCCCGTGTTTGGGTCGAGTTCTACTATTCCCGTTTCAGCTGCCACTTCGAGATGCCTTTGTGCTGCATGCTCCCCTGCTCGGTTCCTATGAGGAACTGGCTCGGGTGCCTCTTGGAGTGGTGAGGGGTGTATTATAGGAGATGGTGGATTCCTTATAGGTGATGGTGGTGGCCTCCCATTGTTGGGCAAGGAAGGCCCAAAATTGGCCCGGACTGGTTATGGGTTATTCCTGACAGGTTCAGGGTTAGAGTTCTGAGCTGCTAGGGGAGCTCGGTTATTCCGTTCTCCTGTAGATACCTCCACAGTTGGGTTACCAGCATTATTGGCTTGAGTATTCCTTCCAGGGCATTCATCGCTAGTGTTTGCCTTGGTCCTTGGCTGGGCTTGCTGAGCCCCTTGTTCGGCCCTCCTGGCGATCGTGCTCTCACGGGGACGTCCTCTGGACCTTTGGGGTGGCGCCTGGACCTCGGCGACCTGCCTAGTCAATTCTTCATTGCGCCTTGTGGCCTCTGCCAATTGCTGACGTAGCTAGCGATTCTCCAGTTCCACGATGGGAATGTACCTCTCAGGATTATAATAGAGGTCCTCATCGGGCCTGGGAGCAAGCGGCCCCCTGGAATCACATGATGCATTCCCCTCGTCCAGGCCGTGCTCTATCATTGGTTACATCCCAGTCCTCCGTGGGTAATCTTTAGTGAGAGGAGTATGATCTTTAAGTATTTGGGGCAATGGTCGCCCACCAGCTCCTGGGTTATTCACGGCGGCAATTGGTAATGCGGGAGGTTTTTTATTAAAAAATCCAATGATTTGCTTAATGCTCTCAATGAAAGCCCCAAACTGTTGACGCCATTTTTCGTCAACTTAAATATGAAGAGCACTAAACAAGGATTCAAAAAAGAAGAAAAGAACCGTAGGATTTTTACGTGATTCAGCAGTTAAAATCTGCCTAGTTCACAAGTCAATATTATTGATTCGTAATACTCTCTCAAAGCTTTCTCAGAGCAATTCAATAGGGTATTCTCAATACAAGATTGTGCATGACCACAAATAAAAAATACCAGGCTATTTATAGGCCTGGTTAGGAGTATATCTTCCACTAATTTTGTCAAAGTTTCACTGATTATTCTTCCTAAAGAATAGGAATCTCCTAACAATTGTTCTATGGAAAACATGTTGCTGACCTCAAATGAAAGGTTACCACACTTTCGAGATTGACATACATTTGAGCTTGTTATTTCGGTCAGCCCCTTAACTGGTAGCTTCATCGTACTCAATCTTCGGAGAACAATACCTTCAAGCTTGCAACTAAGGCTCGAATAACATCCATATGCATCGGAGAAGATTCTTTCTTTCAAGCTTGAAGCTTATGCTCAAGCCTTTTAAACTTATGCTCGGTGGCTAACAACAACAGGTCAGGAATCATGCTTATTTATACAATTATCCAGCCACTTCCTGTTATTTTCGAGCTTACACTTTACGAGCCTACATTTTGAGACTCATTTATTAATCCCTTGAAGCCCAAGCACAGGTTCATGTTGGGGTTTTATGCCCTAATTAAAACTCAAATTCTTTGTAATCTCATTTTATTATCAATAAGAGAATATAAATCATTTTTTGACTTGGTCAATCACTTTGCTCACATATTTTATTTTCATTCTTATTTGTTTAATATAAACTTCTATTAAATCCCGAGCATATAGCTACTCTTATTTATAATGACGTAATCACAGTGGAATATAAATATGATTATATGTTCAAAATAAGTTCGTCCTAATTTTAGTCAGTGCACAGGATTTACATTGACTTGCTAATCTACGATATGATCTACTTACACATTACAGTGTTATGTTCTTTCCAGAACATTAGCAAAGTAGATAAGATCGGATGTATTTGTTACATTGGACTGGACTGATATTGACAGTTGATAAGATAAGTAAACATATCGTTACTATCTATTCTAGTCATATCATATAGTTGACCATAGGTCAATTCAATCTCAATTATGAGTGGTTAGTATTCTAACTGATTGTATTATTTGAGTTCTTTGACTTGTTCGCTACTAGCTTACCCTACAGACTAGCCCATACTTACATCTTGGGAACTCAGTAATATAATTGAGTGGGAGTGTTAATCATAGATATGAACATCTATAGCTTCTGATGAAGAAGCGAAACGATGGTTTCCTTTTAGTTTGGTTCTAGGTGTTAAATGATAGATATCTCATTTCAATAATTAAATTAGTTTACTAAAATATCATTTACAAGGAACTAAGTGTTTTAAGGATAAAATACAATGACGGGTAAAATGATATTTTAGTCCTATCTCATTGTACACAATCTATAGAGGATTGAATGACATTTATGGTTGTAACAATGGATAATTAATAGCGTATACATATATTTGTTATAGAGCATTCTATGAATTCAAGAGTGCAATTTTGAATCTATAGTGGAGTCACGAGGAATTAATAAGTTAGTAAATTTATTTGTTAAATTTATGATAACTTATTGGAGTTTGATTTCATAGGCCCATGGTCCCCATTGTACCTTAGGTAAAATCATCTAGATAGTCTCAAATAATTGATATAATTATCAAAGTTGACCAGGTCAATTTTGGATAGTTTCACAGAGTTATGTAATTTTGAGAAGAAAAGAGAAATCATGGCAGATTTATTAGTTAAGATAAATTTGTATCTAAATTAATAAATAAGTTTAAATTATAAATAATTAATTTGATAAAGGATTTAAATAATTATTTAATTAATTAAATCAATATAAAATAGTACAAGCCTTGATTTTAAGTCCAATGGGCTTATAATCAAATGGGAAATTTCACGGGCCTAAAGCCCATGATAATTTCGACCTAGAGCTTCAAATTGGCTATTATTTCATTGATTTTTTTAATTAAATTAAATTGCCTAATTGAATCTATAAAAGGAGTGCTTAGAGAGAGTTGAAAACATAAGTCTAAACATAAGTTTAATCGCTGGTTTTCTAATAGTTTTAGATTCTCTCTAAACACAAGTCCTTTTCTAAGCCTCTTATTATTTTTTTCTCTTCTTCTCTCTATATCTATATCATGTGTTGAGAATTTCCCACACTAGTCTAGGTGATTCTAAGGATACATTGCAAGACTGTGAATAAATTAGAAGAAAGGTTCAGTTTCTTGATAATACTCTGCAACAGAATGGATACAAGAGTTAGAGAAACTAAAGGAATGACTTTTTCATTCCACTGCATATATTGTAAGTATTCTTATCTTTGTTTCTCTTTGAATTCAATTTTAGAAACATGTTCTAGGCTATCTCATATTAATTTGTTTAACATTAGATATAGATGAAAATAAATAAAGATCCTGTATAAGTTTTGCCAACAACTGGCCTGAGAGCCTTTGGTAATCATTACTTTCATACATGAACATGTTAAAAATTGGATTATTTGATGTGTTTGAATAATTGGATGGATTTTCATGTTTTTATGAAGCATATTGATTTTATGTGATTATTAGCAATTTTTAGGTTATTTTGTAGTGTTTTCTATGCTATTAATTTTTATATATGCTTTATTTTATGTAAAACATGTTAAAAATTAATTAGAAAATAGTTTTGGTTTGAAAAATTGCTCAAAAAAAATTATTTGTAAAAAATTTGGCCTAGTTGCCCATGCGCGCGCGGACTCTCGCACACACTAGGACGTCGCCCGCGCGCACCCGCACGCGCCCATGCGCACCAGCCACAAGCGCGGTGAACAGTACCACGGGTACTATTCATCCAAAAAAATTATTTTTTTTAAATTAAAGAAAAATAAAATTTGTGGAAATAAATTATTTATAATCAAAACCAAAAATATCTTTTTTGTTTTATCATTTAATTTTTTTTTTAAAATAAGATATTTTTGTTAGTTGAGATTTAAATAATTAGATACTTTCTACAAAGATTCAAATTCAAATTTAAAAATAGACTAACAACTTAATTTTAAATCTTTTAATTTATTACAATATTAGAATTAAGATATCAGATATTTAAGATATTTTCTTTTAAACTCTTGATATTTTTATTAAATCTTTATTTGAAAATATAAATATATGTTTATTTTATAGTTTTTAATATTTAAATTATTTGAAATTTGAAAATTTTTAGTTAGATATTTTCATGGATATTTGAATTTGATTAATTGTTTTGAGATATTTTATGATTGTTATAACTATTAATATTTTTTTAGGGGATAATTGCGGCATAAGTACCCAATGTTTGGGTTTTGTACGCAGCATAGACCCAATGTTTTATTTTTAGTGGCAATAATACCCAAAGTTAGTAAAAGTGTAATTCCGTCAGTTTCCTCCGTTAGGTCTGTTAATGAGCTGATTAGGCAGACACGTGTCACGTTTTTATTGGTCCAAATCATAATTATTTTTAAAATATTATTGAGCTGGACCAATCACAGAGTGACACGTGTTGGTCCAGTCATCACGAAATGGAGACCTAATGGAGGAGGCTGACGGAATTACACTTTTACTGACTTTGGGTACTATTGCCACTAAAAATAAGCATTGGGTATATGCCGCGTACAAAACCCAAACATTGGGTACTTATGCCGCAAATATCCCTTTTTTTTATTAAAATATTTGCTTATAGTTGTAACAACACAAGATATTTTTGGAAAATTGTTAAGATATTGATTTTAAAATTTTAAAATTGGTTAAATTTTTTAAAAATATCATTTTTTTTCAGCCAATTAATAAAATATTTTTTTAATAAATGGGATTTAAATTAACTTTGGTTAATTGTTGATAAATCATATTTAAATTAAATTAATAGTTTTTCAAATTAACCTAAACAAAGTTGATTGTTGATAAATGAAATTTAAATTAACTATTGTTAATTGTTGATCAATTTCATTTAAATTGACTTGTTTTTGTAAAAATTAAATTAATTCGAATTTTTGTTAAATTCTAGATAATTAATTGTGGTATTTTTCCAAATGAAATAAATTTTGGTATTTTTGCATAAATTCATAGAATTGCTCATATAGTAACATGATTAGGCCCATCCAATTATAACATGTCTGTTTGCACTATATGTGGTATTTTTGCAATTGGGCTTAGATGCATATAGTGGCCCATATGTTTGTTAGATATATGGTTTTTTTTTTTTTTTGCCAAATAAAATATTCATAAAATGATAGGTTTTATTTGGGCCCATTAGAAAATGTAAAGTTTAAATTCATCTCTTGTGGGTGATTCCACTTGTGAAGGCTCATTTGCTTTGCATGACTATAGTGGGCCTAATCAATTAATAACAATTAATAAAACGAAGATTTAAATTCCTGTCTTTTGGACCTTGTATGGAAGATAGGAGGTCTTTGTAGTGGGAATGACATATTGGACTCAGCCCTCCTCCATAAAAGCCCAATTGTTAAGGCTCATTTACCTAAGTTGGACTTAATTGTATAGGTTCATTATATTAGTTAAACCTAAATATTGATTAGCAACAAATTAATTCTAAATTAATTGAATTTGTTTCAATGTGAAACTTTAAAATTAATAGGAAATTATGAGACTTTGGTTTTAAAAATTAAATCTATTTAATTTTATTTTGAAAAACCACAGTCATTAATTTTCTAAAAATAAATAATAAAAATACTTTGTCTAATTTAATAATGAGCTTATTTTAAGATTTTTATTCGATCTCCACTGTTGGTTTAACATAGTTAATAGCCTAATGGGGCCTCGAGGCGCTTTGATTCGTCCCTCTACGGAAGGTGTTCATTAACTATTTTGACAAGGTTAGGTCTCGAAAGATAGATAATTATAGATCAAATTCTACTAGACTCACCCCTACAGTGACTACTAGGATTAAATCTATGATTATCGAAATCGTGGGTCTAGCTCATAAAATAAGAGATTTTGTTTTCTTATTTTGATCGAATAGTAGGTTGTTAATAGTGGTGTCCATTATTAAATGAGTTTACAACTCTATTTAACTAGTGGTATTTTTTACTCTCGCCAACCGGGACAAGGATATCATAGATTAGTTAAAAACCTAAAGAAATAGGGATATGATTGTTTTTTTATATTTTTGCTCATATCTTACATATTTTGGTATATGTTTGTGCTATTTCTTGAAATTTGTGTGAATAGAAGTTTTATTGAGCAAATGTGATTGATTTCTATTTTATTGGTAATTTTTAGTTTAAAGTTAAGTAGTGTCCATGTATACTCCCATCCTTTCTCAACTTTCGATGGAGAAACTCACTGGAGAAAACTTCCTCAAATGGAAGTAGAATATCAACATAGAGTTGAGTGATGACAACTCTGAGTTCGTCATGATTGAGGAATCCACAGAACGAGCATTGTGTCCGCACGTTCATGATGGCACCGTAAATGCTTGGATATCACCATCTCCGCACATACGTGATGAGACTGTGAATGCTCGGATGGCACCGTATTTACACATTCGTAATCAACTCAACTATGGTCCGACGCATCTCATGAACGAGCTTCAGAACTTTGAGCCTATCATGGATGGACCTAGTAAAGGAGGAGAAAATAAGACAACTGTTGTTGCTGCTGATCCAACTAAGGTTGAAGCTAACCAAGATTCATCTTCAAAAGCTGGAAACAAGAGGAATAATGGACAAAACAACAACCCCAAGCTTGCAAAGGCTATAAAGGCGATTCCACAACCAAGTGCACAGACGCCTAAGGGGAAGAACAAGAAAAACAAGAAAGGTAAAGATAAGTGCTTTCACTGCAAAGAGAAGGGGCATTGGAAACGAGATTGCCCCAAGTTTCTAGCAGCGAAAAACAAAGATAATGATTATAGCTCATTTATCTTGGAAACATGTGTTTTAGAGAATGATAAATCTGTTTGGATTATTGATTCTCGATCTATTAACCATGTTTGTAACTCTTTACAGCTTCTTGAATCGTGGGAGGAAGTGGACGAAGGCGGCTTAAAGCTTAGAGTTGGGAATTGAGTGTTCGTTGTGGTCCAAGCTAGAGGAAGAGATCGTCTGAAGTTCAAAAATAAATTTTTAATTTTAAAAGATGTCTTTTTCATTCCGAATTTTAGTAGAAATTTAATTTAAGTTTCCATGTTGCAATTAGAACAATATGTTATGAGTTTCACAAGTTTTAATATATCTATTTCTTTCAATGGATCACAATTGTGTATTGCATGTTTGGAAAATGGGCTTTATATTCTGTGACCTAACAAACCCCTCACTCTTAATAATGATTTATTCAAAGTAGCTAAACCTAGGACCAATAAACGTCAAAAGACCGATAACGATAATATGACGTATTTATGGCACTTAAGACTAGGTCACATTGGCTATGATAGGATTCAAAGACTTACAAAGGACGGACCTTTGAAGGAACTCACCTTAGGTGAATTACCTGTCTGTGAATCTTGTCTAGAAGGCAAACTGACCAAGTATCCATTCTCTGCAAAGGGTGATAGGGCCAAAGAACCACTTGGACTTGTTATTTCAGATGTTTGTGGACTTTTGAATGTACAAGCCAGGGGTGGTTTTGAGTATTTTGTCACTTTCATTAACAATTACTCTAGATACTCATCATGTCTTTACCTAATGCATAGGAAATCAGAAACATTTTCAAAGTTTCAGGAATTCCTAGCAATGGCTCAGAGCCAATTAGGTAAAACATTAAAGATCTTGCGATCTAATAGGGGTGGAGAATATTTGGATATGCAGTTCCAAGATCATTTAACTGAACTTGGGATTTTATCACAACTTACTGCCCCAGGTACTCCGCAAAAAAATGGTGTAGCGGAACGCTAGAACAAAAATTTATTGGAAATGGTTAGATGCATGCTTAGTTACTCAACTCTACCAACTTCGTTCTGGGGACATGCAATTGAAACTGCGAACGACATTCTCAATGTCGTGCCGTCTAAATCAATCCCCAAAACACCTTTAGACCGCTGGAATGGTCATGAACCTAGTTTACGCCATTATAGAATTTGAGGGTGTCCCACTCACGTCCTGAGGAAAAAGGAGGGAAAGATAGAACTGTGAACTGAAGTTTGCATGTTTGTTGGATATCCTAAAGGTACTCTGGGTGGACTTTTCTATAGTCACTCAGAAAATAAAGTGTTTACTTATACAAATGCTACTTTTCTGGAAAATGAGTATGTCCAGAACTTTAAACCTCGCAGCAAAGTAGTCTTAGAGGAGATGGTTAAAGAAGTGACTCCAACCAATGTTCCATCGTCATCAATGCGAGTTGATGATGAAATTCCCACTCTTCATGTCCAACCGACGCAAGTCGATTTAAATGAAGAAAGTACCATTGTTCCTGAGCAAATTGGAGCCTCGTCGTAGTGGGAGGGTTTCTAGGATCCCAATTCGCTATGGTTTGGATGGTGAAACCAATATGGTTGTTGGTGACATTATTGATGATGATCTATTGTCTTTCAAACAGGCAATGGCTAGCCCTGAAAAGGAACTATGGCTCAAAGCCATGAAACAGGAAATGGAGTCCATGTACTCAAATTTCGTCTGGGATCTTGTGGAAGCACCTAGTGACTTTAGGGCCATTGGGTGCAAGTGGATCTACAAGAAGAAATGAGGTGTTGATGGAAATATTGAGACTTATAAAGCTCAATTAGTGGCAAAGGGTTATACCCAAAGAGAAGGCGTGGACTATGAGGAAACTTTTAGTCCAATAGCCATGCTCAAGTCCATTCGCATCCTCCTATCCATAGCAGCTGCTTTCGACTATGAGATCTGGAAAATGGACGTCAAGACAACTTTTCTTAATGGAAAGCTTGACAAAGTCATTTATATGGATCAACCAGAAGGATTTAAAGTAGCTGGACAAGAAGAAAAAGTTTGCAAGTTGAATAGGTCCATGAATGGACTTAAGCAAGCTTCTCGTTCCTGGAATTTAAGGTTTAATGAAATAATCAAAACCTATGGCTTTGAAAAAAATATTGATGAGCCTTGTGTTTACCAACTAAAGGCAAATAAAATAGTTGTATTCTTGGTTCTTTATGTAGACGATATCTTACTCATTGGAAACAATGTTAAGAAATTAGCAGATGTGAAGAATTGGCTGAGCACTCAATTCCAGATGAAGGATTTGGGAAAAGCAAGTTATGTTCTTGGTATCCAGATCATCAGGGATAGAAAGAATAGACTCTTAGCTCTATCTCAAGCAGCTTACATAGATAAAGTGCTTGAACATTTCTCAATGAAAAATTCCAAGAAAGGGCGTCTCCCGTCCCGCCATGGAATTCATCTTTCAAAGAAGCAGTCTCCCCAGACTCTTGAAGAGGAAGATGCAATGAGAAATGCTCCTTACGCATCTGCAGTTGGAAGTCTGATGTGTGCCATGTTGTGTACTAGACTAGATATCTGCTATGCAGTGGGAGTAGTGAGTAGGTATCAGTCAAACCCAGGACTAGAACATTGGATAGCAGTTAAGCATATCCTGAAGTATTTGAGACGGACTAGGGATTATATGTTAGTCTACAAGGGTGGTGTTCTGAGCCCTATAGGCTACACCGATTCAGATTTTTAGACTGATGTCGATGACAGAAAGTCTACTTCTGGAATGGTGTTTACTCTTGGGGGTGGAGCTGTGATTTGGAGAAATGTAAAGCAGTCTGCAATCTCAGATTCCACCATGGAGGCTAAGTACATAGCCGCGTCAGAAGCAGCTAAGGAAATAGTCTGGCTAAGGAAGTTCTATTCGGATCTTGGTGTTATTCCAGAAATGGATAAACCGTTGGTGTTGTTCTGTGACAATACAGGAGCGATAGCCAACTCGAAAGAACCTCGAAGTCACAAGAGGAGTAAGCATATAGAAAGGAAGTATCACATTATTCGAGAATATGTGACCAGGGGAGATGTTAAGGTTATGAAGATTGCATCTGAAGACAATCTTTCAGATCCATTTACAAAGACACTACCAGAAGCTACATTTCATAAGCATATCAAGGAAATGGGATTAGTAGAATTAAGACATTAGTTTCAATTAGTGCAAGTGGGAGTTTGTTGGGGTTTTATGCCCTAATTAAAACTCAAATTCTTTGTAATCTCATTTTATTATCAATAAAAGAATAGAAATCATTTTTTGACTTGGTCAATCACTTTGCTCACATGTTTTATTTTCATGATTATTTGTTTAATATAAACTTCTATTAAATCCCGAGCATATAGCTAATCTTATTTATAGTGACGTAATCACAGTGGAATATAAATATGATTATATGTTCAAAATAAGTTAGTCCTAAGATTAGTCATTGTACAGGATTTACACTGACTTGCCAATCTATGATATGATCTACTTACACATTATAGTGTTATGTTCTTTCCAGAACATTAGCAAAGTAGACAAGATCGGATGTATTTGTTACATCAGACCAGACCGATATTGGCAGTTGATAAGATAAGTAAACATACCGTTATTATCTATTCTAGTCATATCATAAAGTTGACCATAGGTCAATTCAATCTCAATTATGAGTGGTTAGTATTCTAACTGATTGTATTATTTGAGTTCTTTGACTTGTTCGTTACCAGCTTACCCTACGGACTAGCCCATACTTACATCTTGGGAACTCGGTAGTATAATTGAGTGGGAGTGTTAATCATAGATATGAACATCTATAGCTTCTGATGAAGAAGTGAAACGATGGTTTCCTTTTAGTTTTGTTCAAGGTGTTAAATGATAGAGATCTCATTTCAGTAATTAAATTAGTTTACTGAAATATCATTTACAAGGAACTAAGTGTTTTAAGGATAAAATACAATGAAGGGTAAAACGGTATTTTAGTCCTATCTCATTGTAGACCGTCTATAGAGGATTGAGTGAAAATTATGGTTGTAACAATGGAAAATTAATAGTGTATCTATATTTGTTATAGAGCGTTCTAGGAATTCAAGAGTGCAATTCCGAGTCTATAGTGGAGTCACGAGGAATTAATAAGTTAGTAAATTTATTTATTAGATTTATGATAACTTATTGGAGCTTGATTTCATAGGCCCATGGTCCCCATTGTACCTTGGATAAAATCATCTAGATAGTCTCAATTAATTGATTTAATCATCAATTAGAATTATCAAAGTTGACCAGGTCAATTTCAGATAGTTTCACAGAGTTGTGTAATTTTGAGAAGAAAATAGAAATTATGGCAGATTTATTAATTAAGATAAATTGGTATCTAAATTAATAAATAAGTTTAAATCAAGGTTCAAATTATAAATAATTAATTTGATAAAAGATTTAAATAATTATTTAATTAATTAAATCAATAGAAAATAATACAGGCCTTGATTTTAAGTCCAATGGGCTTATAATCAAATGAGAAATTTCACAGGCCTATAGCCCATGATAATTTCGACCTAGGGCTTCAAAATTGCTATTATTTTATTGATATTTTAATTAAATTAAATGACCTAATTGAGTCTATAAAAGGAGTGCTTAGAGAGAAGTGAAAACATAAGTTTGATAAGTCACAAGTCAGATTTTCTGATAGTTTTAGATTCTCTCTAAACACAAGTCCTTTTCTAAACCACTTTGTTATTTTCTCTTCTTCTTTCTTTATCTATCTCATGTGTTGAGAATTAGTCTAGGTAATTCTAAGGATACATTGGAAGATTGTGAAGAAAATAGAAGATCGGTTCAGTTTCTTGATAATACTCTGCGACAGAGAGGATACAAGAGTTAGAGAAACTGAAGGAAGGACTCTTTCATTTTGCTGCGTATACTGTAAGTATTCTATTCTTTGTTTCTCTTTGAATTCAATTTTAGAAACAAGTTTTAGGCTATCTCGTATTAATTTGTTTAATATTAGATATACATGAAAATAAATAAAGATCTTGTATAAGTTTCCCAACAACAACATCTCATAAAGAGCCACTCCAATGGTCAACTGATAGTTGTTAATGTAGGAAAACTCTATCTAAGGCAAAAACTTACTCCAGGACCCTTTCAAGTCAAGCACACATGCTCGCAACATGTCCTCTAATATTTGTATCATCCTCTCAGATTGTCCATCTATCTGAGGATGATAAGCGGTACTGAACAATACTTGTGTACCCATAGCCTTCTGCAGACTTGTAACGTCTAAAATCTACTAAAGGCTTAGTGCCTTGATTAGCGTGTCGGGAGGGCAATAATTGATTTAATTGTGTGATTACTTGAATTAAATGATTATATGACTAGAAATGCATGTTTAGGTGAATTGAATATTCATGTGGGCCCGTTTTCGTTAATAAGGGCATACTTGTAATTTTGGCACGTTGAGGGCGTAAATATAAATTATGTGTGTGTTGTGTTAGAGACCACAGTATTGTGGAGATATATTTGTGATGTGTGATTCGAGATGGTTCTAGAGAGCGGAATAGCAGAATAGTCACAACAGGGTCGAATACCCGGCTCGGGGCGAGCCTAGGGGTATTTTTGGAATGTAGCGCAAGTTCAGGATTTATCGGGTAACGAGTAGCTATTTAGCGGTTGTTGAAGTATGTCAGGGTTAATTGGGGAATTATAGGAATACTCGAGGAATTAGCGGGATGTGGCAAATGACGAGATTGCCCTTGGGGGCATTAAGTGGCTAAGGGTTAACATAGGGGTAATTTGGTCATTTTCTTAGGAGATAGACTTGAGTAAGACTCTAGAACATATCAGAAAACACTCTCTCAGCCTTCCTTTTTCTCTCTCTCAAAGGCTAAGAAAGATTTTGCTGAAATTAAAGGGAGAAAGCTTGGGAATTTGTGGGCTGAAGCTGGGAATTTGGCTAGGAATAACTCAAGGCTTGATTCACATAGTTGAGGTAAGAATTTTATACTGAATTGTTAGGTTATTCTGCTATGATCTTGAGGTATTTCTTAGTTTTAAACCTTTAGCTGATTTGTGGATTTCAGTTGAATTATGAGATAATTTTAAGGTATCTATACTAGTTATGTTGCTTTAGTATGAACTCTAGACTGAATTCTAGGTTTAAGGTTTAGTTTGGGTGAATATTTGAGAGGTTGGCTCGTAGAAATGCATGGGGAATTTCTGGGTTTTGGGCTCGAGCTGCGGCCCTGTTCTTCATGCGCCGCGGCCCGTGTGTGCGAAGAGGCTTGGAGAGCCTCTGATTTTTCCAAGTCGTCGCAGCGCAAGCAGGGCGCACCTCGACCCGTGTCCCACAAAAGAGAGCCCCAAGGCTCTCTGACTTGTAGCGAGTCGCAACCCTAAGGGGCAAGCCGCGACTCAAATTAGGGAAAATGACCAAAATAGTGTTTTAAGCACGGGAACACAAATCTAAGGTCTCGGAAAGGATCCTACTGCCCGGTTTAGTAGGATTCGAGTTCCCTGAGGCTAAAATACTATTTTGAAGCTCTTAATTGGTTTAGGGCTTGATGGATGTTATTATTATTGTGTTGTGACTAGGTTTTACCGCCAAGGCTCAGGTATAGGGGATCACGCTTAGGATCACACTAGGCATTCAGCTCGTGACACAAGTAAGAAAACTATTTGTGCCTTTAAAGCAGAGCATGGCCCTATTACTTGTGTTTAATGTGTATGTGGATATTTGAAGTTGTTGTATATGATAATGAATGAACGGTGAGGGCTGGGAATGGCGAAGACCGGGGACGGCGAAGGTCGAGGTCAGCATTAAGCATGCTGGATGCAGGTCGCTAGGGCAAGACCCTTCTAAGGGTTCTATACTCACCCGCTCGGTGAAGACCGTGAACCCAATGCCTGGTAAAGCACCTGGGTCGGCATAGGTCGTTATGTGAATAGCTTGATATTTGTTTAAGGTTGTGTACTTCTTTGATTGAACTGACATATGCTATGTATGGAGTTTTCTTGCTGGGCCTTGGCTCAGGGGTGCTCTATGGTGTAGGTAAGGGCAAAGGAAAGGCCAACCAAGAATGAGTTTGAGGGCATGGAGCGATGTGTGCATGTTCGGCCTACCTAGCCTCCACGACCGGGGTTGTTTTGAGGGACGTGTTATAGATATCTGATTTTGTCGCTTAGGTCGACTGTACCTTAACTTTTGAATTGTAAATACACTTTGAAAAAGTATTTTGGGATCCCAATGTATTACTTTTATAACTTTAATGGATGTCCATACCTTTTATACTTAATTTTCAGTAAATGAGTCCTTATTTCGATTTAATCACACTTTTCTATCTAAACCTCGATTAGCGAGTTAATGGCACATTTTAAAATCACATGGTAACGGGTCTAACGTAGTAGGGCATTACAACTTGGTATCAAAGCGTGCTAAGGTTTATGGTTCCTGGAGATCGATCGAACATGTACGTTTGCTGCCAGAGACAAACTCGACTCAGGGTTAGTCGGTATTAGGTTAATTATGTGTTTAATTGCTTGTCTAAGTTGCCCTGTTTTCTTGAATGTTATAAATAGAGCATGATGAATGTATCTTTATATATATGATATCAAGGCATGGCCCTTTTGATTGCTATGTGTTTATGCAACGTGTGCGATAAGTTGACTTGATATTATATTTGACTAATGGGACTGGGATGTGGTTTTTGGATGTTGTTATCGTGCCAAATGGGTGGCGTCATTGATTTCAGGCATATTGAAGTTATGCCTCGGCGATCAATTAGATTCCGCGACAATATGGCTGAAGATGACGACCAGAGTCAGGACCCTCCACCTACCCCACTAAACTGGCAATAGAAGTTTGCCAGCTCAGCCCACTAAATGCAAGCGAGACTTCAGCGAATGGAAGATAAGCTCTGAGAACTGAGGCAGCAGGCCCTTCCTCGGGGTGTTGGGT
This sequence comes from Humulus lupulus, assembly GCF_963169125.1. Classification (NCBI taxonomy): domain Eukaryota; kingdom Viridiplantae; phylum Streptophyta; class Magnoliopsida; order Rosales; family Cannabaceae; genus Humulus; species Humulus lupulus. The sequence continues at coordinate 181,459,658 of NC_084793.1, forward strand.
TACAGATTCCATAGGCTTTGGCACAAGTGACAGCTCAGCCTGTGATAGAAAACAGGTCGGAGCCTTTGTATGAGAGGTTTAGGATGCAGCATCCTCCTACCTTTGATGGCAATCCAGACCCACTAGGGCAGAGCAGTGGATGAATATGACTTCTTCCATCCTGGATTTTATGAGGGTGGAGGGGAATGAGAGGGTGGCTTGTGTCAGCTACATGTTGAGAAAAGACACCCGCGTCTGGTGGGAAGTTGTGTCCCAGAGAAGGGATGTGGCCATTATGACCTGGGATGAATTCATTGATATTTTCAACGAGAAATACTACAGAATTTTAGTTTGAGCTGCAAATGTGGATGAGTTTATTAATCTTACTTAAAACATAATGACAGTTACAGAATATGCTTTGAAGTTTGACCGGTTGGCGAAGTTCGCGCCAGATTTGGTGCCTACTAATATAGCACGAAGGGATTGTTTAGTATCGGGGATGAATGTGATGATAGCCCTAGATGTTAAGATAACACTAGATCTAAGGACTACCACTTATGCCCAGGTAGTGAAGAAGGCTCTTACTATAGCGTCCCAAATTACCTAATAAGGCTTAGGGCCTTGATTAGGGGGCCAGAATGGAAAATTATGTGTTTATGTGATATATATGGGTGTTATTATGTGATTATTTAAGTTATATTATAATATGACTTGATATGCATGTGTTGGGTGTATTAAATATGCGTATAGGCCTGTTTCTTATCAGAAGGGAAATTTTCATAATTTTTCCAGTTTTGGGTATATTTGGCATATATGTGATATATGTGTGAGACCACATTATAAGGTGGATATATTTGGGTTACTTGTCACGAGGCGATCCTAGGGAGCAAGTTAGCGGGAAAGTCACAACGGGACAAATACTTGACTCGAGGTGAGTCAAGGGGTATTTTGGGTATTTGGTACATTACCGGGATATTGGGTAATGGGAATGAATATTCGAGGATATATTTGGAGTTAGCAAGACCAAGAGGGAATTATGGGGATTTTGACTATTTTACCCCCGGGGTAGCATTTTTGGTACCCCGAGCCTTGGGATTTACTTAAGGTTACTTAAGCCCTAAGAAACCTGTCATAAACAGAAGTATGTTCAAAAAAAAAATTCTCTATCTCTCATTCTCTTTTTGACGTCGTTTGCATTCTCAAAACAAACTCGAGTTTTATGGCTAGTATTCAAGCAAGGTTAAAGTCATCACGATTCTAGGGAAGATTAAAAGCTTGTTAGCTGGAGGATTTAGCAGGAAATGACATAATCAAAGGTAAATTAAGCTTTGAATTTCCATGTTTCTGTTTTCTTAAGTTTCTTAAGTTTGAATTGGATTTCACGGTTTGGTGAGTTTTTGATCAATTGGAACTGCGGGTTTTGTAGCCTGGGAGGTTCTAGGGATGTTGGGTGATTGAATGGTGAGTTTGGTACGAATTTGGGGTGATTTTATAGAGGAATTTGGGCTAAGAAACCTGAGTTTGCTGGGTCGCATCGCAGCCTTGTTCTTGGGCACCGCGTCACTCATGAACTCAGGTGTCTGGAGGTTTCCTGAAGCTAGGTAGCGCCGCAACCCTGGCCCTGTGTGTTTTGGTGTTGGGCTCTCTGGTTGTGAGAGTCACGACTCTAAATGGTGGGGCGGTGCGGCCCAAATTGGGTGCGCCGTGGCACAAATGGGGGATTTTGGCCAATGAAGGTTTTGAGTGTGGGAACTCAAACCTTAGGGCTCGAAATCAATCCTACTACCCGATTTAGTGGAACTTGATGACCCAGAGGCTCGGACTTGGTTCGGAAGCCTGTGTTTGCTCGTTATTGACAGGATTCTATATTTGGTCGTGACTAGTTTCTCACTAGGGGCTCAGGATCAGGATCGTGCTTGAGGTTCGTTCTTAATTTATTCTACACAAGGACAAGAGGTAAGAAAATTGCACCCATTATGTGATATACATGATTAGGGCTTGGCTCGAACGCTGAATATAATTTTGATTGGGCGTGGGCCCCTGTAAATGTGCATGATTATGTTTAGAGCGCTGAGCACTAGTTGAAAAGCGTTGACTTATGAGTCAAGGACGGCAATAGCATTGAGCGCTAGTCAAAAAGCATTGACGTATGAGTCAAGGATAGCAATAGCGTTGAGCGCTGGTCGAAAAGCATTGACTTATAAGTCAAAGGCAGCAATAGCGCGCTAAGTGTTGGTCGATATGGTTAAATCTAATCAGGAGTGCATCATATGCTTGTTCGACCCAATGGTTGTGGAAAACTAAAGCGTCAGGTACGCTAGGCCAGCTCCAAGGCTGGTTATTCAGAGAATAGGGAAATGGGCCCCGGGGTGACTTATTAGTTCCATATCCTTGGGATGGGGCCCACTGTGGTTTATTTATCATGTAACTCGGGCAACGAGCCCCAATATGATTCAATTAATCATTTAATTGGGGCATCTGGTCCCATATGACATTGTAGTCATTAATATGAATGGTATGCATGCATGAGTAGGGCTATTACTGTTGGGCATGTTTATTGTGATTTGGACATGTGTTATTAACTGCTTATGAGCATGTTTAAGTTTTCTTGTTGGGCCTTGGCTCATGGGTGCAATGTGGTGCAGGTAAGGGGAAAGGAAAGTTGGACCAACCATGAGTTGGAGAGCTTAGGTGGCGACATGTACATATGCAGCCACTTGACCACCACGACCAAGGTTTCTCAAAGGAACTAGGGTTAAACCCTGTTTTTTCCACTTAGGTTGGCGGGTTGACACTTTTGAGTTGTAATGAACTTTTTGGAACTGTAAACAACTTTGTAAATGTTTATTATGGGATCACATATACAACTTAACATTTTAATTAAATATCCATCCAAATTTTTTAACCCTGAATCGTTAATCCTATTTAGTTGCACATTTATGGCCTAATGACTCGTTTAGCGAGTTAAGCACAGCACAGTGTAACGGTCTTAGTTAACCAGGGTGTTACAACTTGGTTTCAGAGCGTGCCAATGCTAAGGGTTCCTGAAGATAGGCTGGGCATGTACACTCGCCACTAAAGACAAGCTCGACTTAGGGTTCGGTAACTATTTATGTGGTTATGTGTTTAACTACTTAAAAATAGGATATAAATGCCTTATCTGTATGCCTTATTAGGTAGCATGAGATATTCTGATAGGAGCTGAACCTTGACTGATGCATGATGAATAAGAACGTGCTTATTAGCATTGATATTGCTTGTGAATGCAAAGGAAATGCTCATTAGCATATTTATATAGACATGCAGGTCAGGACACGCTCATTAGCGCTGTCATAGATACATGTATGTCAGAAAATGTTTATTAACATTGTTATATGGTTATGAATGTTAGAAAATGCTTATTAGCATTGCCATTTGTTATAAATGTCTGAACATGCTTATTAGCATTGTTATATGTTATGAATATTAGGAAGTGCTTATTAGCACCAGACTTGGATATGAACATGAATTGACATGCTTATTAGCATGACTATTGAATGTGAATGATTATTTGCTTGGTCTCGTGAGGCGGCAAGAGGTTTAGTTATCACCACCTAACTGGATGAATTGATTATTATAGCAAGGTATAAGCTTTGAAGTATGCTTCCAAGGCAGATGGAGTCATCAGTTGGCCAGGAGGATCAAGGCCAGAATGATAGACAAGCAGGATAATGATTAGGGTCAAACCCCTCTACTGGCTCCTGAGAACTGGTAGCAAGTGCTTGCTGATTTGCAAGCCAGGTTATTGAGGCAGGTAGAAGATATTCGCCTTTTGAGACAGCAACAGGTTCCTGCAAGGAACCTGTGATTGTGTCAATAGTTGAGCAACCGCTAGAGGCTGGGGACAAATGGGAACCTCTCTATGAAAGGTTCAGGAAACAGCACCCTCTAGTCTTTAAGGATAGTGCAGATCCGGCTAAGGCTGAACAATGGATGAGTATGGTTACCACCATCTTAGATTTTATGGGGGTGGCTGGTAATGAGAGGGTGGCCTATGCCATGTATATTTTTGAGAGGATGCACGAATCTGGTGGGAGGTGATATCCTAGACAAGAAATGTTAATGCCCTAGATTAGGAAGAATTTCGAACTCTGTTTAATGAAAAGTATTATAATGATGCCATTAGGGCTGCAAAATTTGAAGAGTCTAGCAGGTTACTTTAGGGCAGCTCATCAGTGATTGAATATGCCCTGAAGTTTTATAGATTGGCAAAGTTTTTTGGGGAACTGGTGCCCACTTATGGGACTAGAAGGGAGAGGTTTCTATGGATCTCCATCTGTGAGTTCAGGTTGGGGCAGGGGCCTTAGTGATCAGAAAAGGAAGACTCATAATGCCTTCTAGCTCCAGGCCCTAACAGGAGACCACGTGGTATTACAACAGGTTGGCAGGGTAGCAATGAGGGCTAGAGGACTTTTCCAAAGTGCGCCAGATGGAAAAGGTGCCATATAGGGAGTGTCGGGCAAAGGCTTGCTTTTTATGAGGGATAGTGGGACACTTAAAGAAAGACATCCCAAAGTCAAGAAAGGAAGAACCAAGAAATGAGGACAGCTTGACCCCAGCTCGAGTGTTCGCATTGACATAGGCAGAAGCTGGGGCTTGTCCCTCAATAGTCACAAGTCAGCTTCTTAGTGCTGGAACCCCTTATACTGTTTTGATTGATTCTGCTGCTACACATTCTTTTGTTTCTAGTAGAAGTATTGATAGATTATGTAGACCATGTGAATATTATGTTGTGGGGTTTGGGACCCTATTTCCCACTAGGGAGTTAGCAGTATCCAGGAGATGGGTCAAATCACTGCCAATGACAATGGAGGGTAGAGAATTTTCAATTGATTTGATATAGTTAGTAAAGTATGGGGCAACTGTAGATTGCAAAAGGAAAATGGTAACCTTTGAGCCTGAAGGTGAGGATCCTTTTATATTTGTTGGCACTGTGCATGGACCTCGTGTACCTATGATATATGTATTGAGGGCTAGAGATCTATTGCGAGGTGGTTGCATAGGATTCTTAGCCAATGTGGTAGATATCACTCAGTTCATGCCAGTGGGACCAGAGGAGACTAGATTAGTCTATGAATTTCTGGATGTGTTTCCAAATGATTTACCAAGGTTACTGCCACACAGAGAGATAGAATTTGTTATTGAACTGGCACCAGGGACAGAGCCAGTGTCTAGGGAACCTTACAGAATGGCCCCATCAAAGTTAAGGGAATTAAAGGTACAGCTACATGAGCTATTAGACTTGGGTTTTATTAGACTCAGGATTTCACCATGGGGTGCACCAGTCCTGTTTGCAAAGAAGAAATATGGTTTTCTGAGGATGTGTATTGACTACAGAGAACTGAACAAGTTAATAATTAAGAACAAGTATCCTCTGCCAAGGATAGATGATATGTATGATCAGTTGCAGGGTAAGATGGTATTCTCAAATATAGATCTTCGATTTAGTTATCACCAGCTGGGGATCAAGGAGGGAGATATACTGAAGACTTATTTTCGTACTAGATATGGGAATTATGAGTTTTTAGTCATGTCCTTTGGGTTGACTAATGCCCTAGCTACTTTTATGGATCTGATGAACATGGTGTTCAAACACTATCTAGATCGGATTGTGATCGTCTTCATTGATGATATCCTGGTTTATTCTCAATCAGAGTCAGAACATGAGCAGCATCTCAAGTTGGTTCTACAAAGGCTGAGGAAACATAGAATGTTTGCAATGTTCAAGAAATGTGAGTTTTGGTTACCTCAGGTAACCTTCCTTGGTCATATTGTCAGTAGGGTTGGGATCAAGGTGGACCCGGCCAAGATTGAGGCAGTTAGAGATTGGCCAAGCCCAAGGAATGCCTCAGAGATCAGGAGCTTCCTTGGATTGGCAGGTTACTACATGCGTTTTGTTGAAGGGTTCTCAAGGATTGCTACTTCATTGACTGAATTGACACGCAAGAATCAGAAGTTTGCGTGGTCAGATAAGTGTGAGAACAACTTCTAGAAACTGAAGCAGCGATTGATTACAGCTCCAGTTCTGAGTCTTCCGACAGATCAGAAGAAGTTTGTGATATACAGTGATGCCTCACATCAAGGTTTGGGTTGTGATCGTATGCAGTCGAAAAAGGTGATTGCATATGCATCACATCAGTTGAAAGAGTATGAACAGAGATACCCCACTCATGATCTAAAGTTGGCAGCAGTGGTCTTTCCATTAAAGGTATGGAGGCATTACCTTTATGGGGAGATGTGTGAGATATACACTGACCATAAGAGCCTAAAGTACTTCTTCACACAGAAAGATCTGAATATTGGACAGAGGCATTAAGTGGAGTTGGTGAAGGATTATGATATCAAAATCTTGTATCACCCAGGGAAGTTCAACGTGGCGGCAGATGCCTTAAGCCAGAAGGGTCCGGGATAGATATACAGTGCAAGACAGATATCCAGAGAGTTGGCAGAGGATATGAGCAGAGCTAGAATAGAGTTGCTGGTGGATCAGTTGGCCAATATCACGCTACAGTCTCCTCTGTTGGAGAGGATAAAGGAAAGTCAGTTGGGTGATCCACAACTGACAAAGATAAGAGGGAACATTCTAGCTGGAGTGTCTAAGGACTATACAATGTCAGATATAGGCTTGTTGAGGTACAAGAATCAGATCTGTGTTCTGATGGACACTGTTACCAGACAGGAGATTCTGGATGAATCTCATACTATCCCTTACTCATTGCATCCGCACACCACGAAGATGTATCAAGATGTGAAATCATTCTATTGGTGGCATGGGATGAAGAAGGATGTGACAGAATGTGTGGCTAAGTGCTTGACATGTCAACAGGTCAAGGTTGAGCATCAGAGACCAGTAGGGCTATTACAACCTCTGGACATCCTATAGTGTAAATGGGAGGACATCACAATGGATTACGTGGTAGGGTTACCCAGGACTGTGGGTCAACATGATTCAGTGTGGAATATCATTGATCGATAAACCAAATCAGCTCACTTCTTACCACTGAGGAAAACTTATACAGTTGACCAATATACAGATCTCTATGTGAGAGTGATAGTGCGCCTTCATGGGGCTCCAAGGTCTATTGTGTCTGACCAGGACCCCACATTTACTTCCCAATTCTATGGAAGTTTGTAGAAGGCTATGGGTACACAGTTAAAGTTCAGTACTGCCTATAATCCTCATACAGATGGACAATCATAGAAGATGATTAAGATATTAGAGGACATGCTACGAGCATGTGTGCTGGACTTTGATGGGTCTTGGAGTAAGTATTTTCCTTTGATAGAGTTTTCCTACAATAACAGCTATCAGTCTACCATTGGGGTGGCTCCTTATGAGATGTTGTATGGTAGGAAATGTAGATCTCCCATTCATTGGGGTGAGATAGGAGAAAGGAAATATTTGGGTCTTGAGTCAGTTCATAGATCCAATGAGGCTATTGAGAAGATCAAAACTCGGATGCTCGCTTCTCAAAGCAGACATAAGTGTTATGCTGATCCCAAACGCAGGAACATGGAGTTCCAAGTGGGAGACTATGTCTTCCTTAGAGTCTCACCATGGAAAGGGGCGAGGAGATTTGGGAAGAAGGGCAAGCTGAGCCCTATATTTGTGGGACCATTTGAGATCTTGGAGAGGACTGGTCAGGTGGCTTATAGATTGGCCTTACCTCTGGCATTTTCGACCATACGCAATGTATTTCATATTTCGGCCCTTCGGCAATATGTGTGAGATGTGACTCATGTGTTGAGTTACGAGGATCTAGAGCTTAAGGCAGATCTCTCCTATGAGGAACAGCCAGTCCAGATACTAGACAGGAAGGACAAGCTCTTGAGGAACAAAATTATACCTTTGGTTAAGGTATTATGGAGGAACAGTAAGGCCGAGGAAGCGACCTGGGAGCAGAAGTCAGATACGCAGGATCAGTATCCCGAGCTATTTAGGTAAAATTTCAATGATGAAATTCATGTAAGGAGGGGATAGTTGTAACATCCCAAATTACCAAATAGGCTTAGGGCCTTGATTAGGGGGCCAGGATGGCGAACTATGGAAAATTACGTGTTTATGTGATGTATATGGGTGTTATTATGTGATTAGTTGAGTTATATTATAATATGACTTGATATGCATGTTTAGATGTATTAAATATGCGTGTAGGCCTGTTTCTTATCAGAAGGGCAATTTTTGTAATTTGGCCTATTATGGGTATATTTGGCATATATGTGATATATGTGTGAGACCACATTATTATGTGGATATATTTGGGCTACTCGGCATGAGGCGATCCTAGGGAGCAAGTTAGCGGGAAAGTCACAACGGGACCAATACTTGACTCGAGGTGAGTCAAGGGGTATTTTGGGTATTTTGTACATTACTGGGATATTGGGTAATGGGAATGAATATTCGAGGATATATTTGGAGTTAGCGAGTCCAGGAGGGAATTCTAGGGATTTTGACTATTTTACCCCTGGGGTAGCATTTTTGGTACCCCGAGCCTTGGGATTTACTTAAGGTTACTTGAGCCCTAAGTAACCTGTCATAAATAGAAGTACGTTCAAAATACGTTTTCTCTCTCTCTCTCTCATTCTCTTTTTAATGTCGTTTTCATTCTCAAAATAAACTCGAGTTTAGGGCTCAGATTCAAGCAAGGTTAGAATCATAACGATTCTAGAGAAGACTAGAAGCTTGATAGCCGAAGGATTTAGCAGGAAACGACATAATCAGATGTAAATTAAGCTTTGAATTTCTAAGTTTCCGCTTTCTTAAGTTTGGATTGGATATCACGGTTTGGTGAGTTTTTTATCCATCAGAACCGCGGGTTTTGTAGCCTGGGAGGTTCTAGGGATGTTGGGTGATTGAATGGTGAGTTTGGTATGAATTTGAGAGGATTTTGGGCTAAGAAACTTGAATTCGTGAGGTTGCGCCGCGGCCCTGTTCTTGGGTGCCGCGGCCCTCATGAACTCAAGCATCTAGCGGTTTCCTGAAGCTGGGTAACGCTGCGCCGCCTAACAGGTTGGGTCGTGGCCTTGGTCTTGTGCGTTTGGGGCTGGGCTCTCTGGTTGTGAGAGCCATAACTCTAAATGATGGGGCGCCGCGACCCTAATTGGGTGTGTCGCGGCGCAAATGGGGGATTTTTTCCATTGAAGGTTTTGAGTGCGGGAACTCAAACCTTAGGGTTTGGGATCGATCCTACTATCCAATTTAGTAGAATTTGATGACCTGGAGGCTAGGACATGGTCCGAAAGTCTATGTTTCCTCGTTATTGATGGGATTCTATAATTAGTTATGACTAGGTTATCGCTAGGGGCTCAGGATCAGGATCGTGCTTGAGGGTCGTTCTTAATTTATTTTACACTCGGACCTGAGGTAAGAAAAATGCACCCATTACGTGATATACATGATTAGGGCTTGGCCCGAACGTTGAATATAATTTTGATTGGGCGTGAGCCCCTGTAAATGTGCATGATTATAATTTTGATTGTAAATGATTGATTAAGCTTGTTGAATTCTCTATATATGGATATATGTTATATGATAAATGTCTGTTAGCATTATATAATTGAGAAAGGCTTGACTTATGAGTCAAGGACAGCAATAGTGCTGAGCGCTGGTTAAAAAGCATTGACTTATGAGTCAAGGATGGCAATAGCACTGAGCGCTGGTCGAAAAGCATTGACTTATAAGTCAAGGGCGGCAATAGCGCACTGAGAGCTGGTCGATATAGTTAGATCTAATCAGGAGCGCATCATATGCTTGTTCGACCCAATGGTCGTGGAAAACTAAAGCATCAGGTACGTTGGGCCAACTCCAAGGTTGGTTATTCAGAGGATAGGGCAATGGGCCTCGGGGTGACTTATTAGTCCCATATCCTAGGGCTGGGCCTCAGTGTTGTTTATTAATCATGTAACTTGGGCAACAGGCCCCAATATTATTCAGTTAATCATTTAATTAGAGCATTTGGTCCCATATGACATTGTAGTCATTAATATGAATTGTATGCATGCATGAGTAGGGTTATTACTGTTGGGCATGTTTATTGTGATTTGGAAATGTGTTATTAACTGCTTATGAGCATGTTTAAGTTTTCTTGCTGGGCCTTGGCTCACGGGTGCTATGTGGCGCAGGTAAGGAGAAAGGAAAGCTGGACCAACCATGAGTTTGAGAGCATAGGTGGCGACATGTACATATGTGGCCGCTTGACCACCACAGCCAAGGTTTCTCAGAGGACCTAGGGTTAAGCCCTATTTTTGGCGCTTAGGTCGGTGGGTTGTAAATTTTGAGTTGTAATGACCTTTTTAGAACTGTAAACGTTTATTATGGAATCTCATGTCAACTTAACATTTTAATGAAATATCCATTCCTTTTGACCAAAATTTTTAACCTTGGACCTTTAATCCCATTTAGTTGAACGTTTATGGCCTAATGACTCGTTTAGCAAGTTAAGCACTATTTAAAATACACACTGTGTAATGTCCCAAAATCCCTAATGTGGCTTAATGCCTAGATTAGGGGGCCAAGAGGGCCATAATTGATTTATTATGCAATTATGTGATTAAATGCATGATTATATGATTATATGATGATAATTGTATGCATGTGGGCCCACTTCTTTTTAGAAGGGCAATTTCGTAATTTGGCCCGTTGAGGGCATATCTGTATTTTTATGTGCATGTTTATGATTTATGGATAAGACCACATTATAATGTGGATATGTTCGAGCTATTCGGCAAGAGACGATCTTAGAATGTAAATTAGCGGTTTGGTCATAACGGGATTAATTTCTGGGCTCAGGGTGAGCCTAGAGGTAATTTGATGCTTAGTACATTTGGGAATGGACGGGTAATGGGTTATCATTTAATTATTATTTTAGAATATTGGGAATAATGGGAATTGGAGGACGTTAATTATAATTAACGGGATAAGTGGAAAATGACTGTTTTGCCCTTGGGTGGCTGTTTAGGAATTAAATGGACATAGGGGAATTTTGGTCTTTTGACCAGATATATATGTTGAGTTAGAAAGTTGTAGAAGCCTTAGGAGTGAAATAGAGCAGCTGGTTCGTTCTCCCTCCCGATCATTTCTTCCTCTCTTTTCCTTTGAATTTTAGAAGCAAGATTGAGGTTTCAAGCTAGGAGATCAACGCTTGGGGGTTTAGGGTTGTGATCAGTGGCTGAAGGGGATTTAGACCTATGATTTAGGTAAGGTTTCAGCCATGTTTTTCTGGTTTTGCTCTATTTTGAGTTAGTTCTTGAGCTTGAGAATTTTGATATTAGAATTGGTTATTTTGTGTGGTTTTAAATGATTCAAAGCATGGGTTTTGTGGTTAAACTAATGGTTATGTTGTGTTGATGATTGGTTTTGATTTTGGGATGGTTTGATGGAGTTTTGAATTGAGAAAAATGGCAGGGGAGCTGGGTTCGTGGGGTCAAGTCGCGACCAAGTTCTAGCAAGTCGCGACCTGGACCCAAGTCAGAGCCTCCCCTGGGCTCTGTGAAGCAAGCGCACCGCGACTTGCTTGGCCAAGTCGACCCACCCCTGGTACCTCAGACAGAGTGCTCTCTGTCTTGGGGGTGCACCGCGACTCACTAGGCCAAGTCATTGCTCGCCCCTTCCTTTTGTTCCAGGGAGGAGTTTTTCAAGGGTTAGGCTCGAGGTTTCATTTCCTAAGGCTCGGGATCGAATGTATTAACCATTTTAGTACAATTCGAGGCTCTGGCAGCGTGGTTTTAGATTATAAACCTTTATTTATTTAATTTTATTGATGGAATTTCATATTGGTTATGATTAGGTGATCGCTAAGGAACTTAAGGACTGATCGTTCTCAAAGGTCATCCTTTTATTATTTCTCACTCGAACTAGAGGTAAGAAAACTGCACCCAGTATGTGACATTCATGGTTATTGATGAAGCATGTTGAGTCCTCTATATATTGACATTGATTGCATAGCAACTTTGCTTATCTGTGTATGGTAATATTTATTAGTCAGAGAATGGAAATGGTGTTTAGTATTGATCCTGGAGCTGTGACTTGTCAGTCAAGTTCAACGGTGATATGAGCACTGGTCCTATGGTATTGGCTTAAGAGTCAATAACGACATTAATGTGTTTAACACAGGCTGAATGATTAGATCTAATCACCATGAGCATGAAATACTTGACCGACCCTAAGTTTGATGAAATTTAAGAGTGCTTGTTTAGTCTGAGGACTAGTTACATAGTGCTAGAGCCAAAAGGCTCAGGTGACTGAATGTCACATGGCTTAGGGTGCAAAGCCCTAGAGATAGACTTGTTAGTCATCTATCCAGAGATAGACTTATTAGTAATCTATCCAGAGATAGACTTATTAGTCATCTATTCTGAGTATGACTTAATAGTCACTTATCTGATTAGGGTGCAGAGCCCAAAATGTGACTCATTATCTGATTAGGGATACAATCCCCGGAATGATTACCATAATCATTTATTGATATTACATACATGCAGTAATAAGTTTTCTTGCTGAGCCTTGGCTCATGTGTGTTATGTGGTGTAGGTAAAGGAAAAGAAAAGCTCACCCAACCTTGAGTGGAGAGCTTAGGTGGCGATGTGTACATATGCAACCGCTTGACCACCACGGCCAAGGTGCTTGTTAGAGGAACTAGGGGTTAACCCTATTTTTGCTGCTTAGGTCAGCGGGTTGTAATTTTTACACTGTAATGACCATTTTGGATTGTAAATAACTTTATAAACACTTTTATGGTCCCATGTACAGTTTTATGCTTTAAATAAAATCTATCCATTCCTTTTGAATCGAGATTTTTCACCTTAGCCTATTAATAACACCAAGATACACGCTTATAACAAAATGACTCGTTTAGCGAGTTAAGCACTGTTTAAAGTCCACAGTAACGGTCTTGGAGTAACCAGGGCGTTACAACTTTGTATCAGAGCGTACCAAGGTTTAGGGTTCCTGTAGACTGGTTGGGCATGTACACTCGCCACTGAAGACAAGCTCAATTCATGGTTTGGTAACTATTTATGTCGTTATGTGTTTAATTGCTTAAATAGAATATAAATGCTTTACATGTCTACATGAAATACATTAATAAGGTTGGGCCTTGACTGCTGCATCATAAGCAAGAACGTGCTTATTAGTACTTATATTGCTAGAACATGCTTATTTGCATTGTTAATTTATAATGGTTAATTGCTAAATGCTAAATGTTAAATGTTATGATCATGTCTCAACATGTTTATTTGTATGATTGTGGAATATGGATGAACATCTTTTTGATCTTGGACCGTGAGGTGGTAAGAGGTTTAGTTATTACTACCTAACTAGCTGCATTGACTATTGCAGCAAGGTTTAAGTTGATAATATGATTCCAAGGCAGACAAATTCATCAGCTGGCCAGGATGAGCAGGGCCAGAATGACAGACAGGGTCAGGCAAATGACCAAATTTAGAATTCTCAGCCAGCTCTTGATAACTGGCAACAGTTTTTTGTTGATTTACAGGCAAAAGTTATGAGGCAGGAAGAAGAAAACCACCTCCTGAGACAACAACAGGTTCCTGCAGGGAACGTTTTACCTGAGGCACCACCTGCAGTGGTGCCAAAAATTGAGCAACTGCCAGAGGCTTGAAGCAAATGGGAACCTCTTTATGAAAGGTTCAGGAAACAACAACCTCCAGTTTTTTAGGATAGTGCAGATTCAGCTAAGGCAGAGCAGTGGATGAGCATGATTACCACCATCCTTGACTTTATGAGGGTGTCTGGTAATGAGAGAGTGGCCTGTAATGCCCCGAAATCCCTAATGCAGTTTAATGGCTGGATTAGTAGGGCGGGAGGGCCATAACTGTTTAATTATGCCATTAAATGAATATATGCATGTTTATGTGAATTATATTATAATATGATGTTATATGCATGCATGTGGGTCCACATTTGATTATTATGATATTTGGTAATTTGGCCCGTTGAGGGCATATTTGTGTATTTGGGTGCATATTGTGATTTGTGAATGAGATCCCATTATTATGGAGATATATTCGAGCTATTCAGTATGAGACGGTCTTATATTTCAAATTAGCGGTTTTGTCATAATGGGGGTCTTTTATTGGGATATTGAGTTATGAGAATGTTATTTGATGATAAATTGGGAGTTATTGAGATCAGGAGGAAATTCTGGAAGTTTTGACTATAATGTCCCCGGGGGTGTTTTTGGGACCCCGAGCACTAGGTTTTATTTGAGGTTACTGAAGCTTGAAGTAGATTGTCAGATAGAACCGTACGTTAGAAAACCTCTTGTTCTCTTCCCGTTAGTTCATTCTACCGTTCGAAGAAATCTCGAGTTCTAGGAGTTGGAATCAAGCGAGGATCGAGGCATAACGATCCTAGGAAAGATTAGAAGCTTCTTGATCGAAGGATTTGACGAGAAACCACCCAATCAAAGGTAATCTAAGTTTTAAGTTTTGCGTTTTTAGAGTTTCTAATCTTAGAATTGGCTTTTGTGAATCGTTGAGTTTTTGGTTCGATTGAGCCTCGAGATTTGATGGTTTTGGATCATTGGGAAGCTTGGGAACTTTGATTTGATGATTTGGAAGTGTTTAGGTATGTTTTTGGAGGATTTGGGATGAAGGAGAACGTGTTTGGGGATGGCTCTGGGTTGGGGACCGCGGCCCTGTTCTTGGGTGCCGCGGCCCTAGCTCGAAGAAGCTGCTGGAGTGTTTTTGCCTTTGCTGGGCACCGCGGCCCTTGCTCTTGGAGTGGCTATGGGTCGCGGCCCAAGGTGTTAGGGTCGCAGCCCTTGGTCAGGTTTGAGGCCGTTTGAGTGTTTTGGCCCCGGGAACTTGGTTTTAGGCCTCGGGATGGTTCCTACTACCTGGATTAGTGGGGATTGATGTCCCGGAGGCTAGATCTTGGTTTGGGAATCTTTGATTGTTCATTTTATTGATGGTGTCCCATATTTGTTTATGACTAGGTGACCGTTAAAGGACTAAAAGTCAGATCGTTCTCAAGGGTCGTTCTTTTATTCATTCTCGCTCGAATCAGAGGTAAGAAAACTGCACCCCATATGTGACATGCATGGTTATTCTTGAGGCATGTTGGTTGTGTAAATGTGGACATGGATTGACTATTGAATGCTTAGCAAATCTTGCTCACTTGTGCATGGTACTGACTAATTAGTCAGATTTGGCAAAGGTTTCAGCATTAACTGTGAAGCTGGGACTTATTAGTCAAGTTCGGCAGTGGTACTGGGCATTGGTCACACAGTGCTGACTTATGAGTCAGGACGGCCTTAGCGTATTCAACGCAAGCCAATAAAGATTAGATCTAATTGACATCTGCACTAAATGACTCAGAAGAGCGTTAATGCCGGACCGACCTCAAGTTCGATGAAAACTAAAAGTGCTTGTGTGACTTACCCATCAGTCACTCATCTGTTAAGTTAGAGACTTACCCATCAGTCTCTCATCTATTAAGCTAGTGACTTACCCAGCAGTCACTCATCTGTTTAAGCTAGTGACTTACCCAGCAGTCACTCATCTGTTTAAATTAGTGACTTGCTTGTCAGTCACTCATTATGGTTTACCAGAACCTCAAGTGATATTCACTCATCTATTTAAGAGCTATAAGCTCTGTGTGATTATAATAATAATTAGTTGATAATATCTATATGCTATATTGTGTTTTCTTGCTGGGCTTTGGCTCATGGGTGCTATGTGGTGCAGGTAAAGGGAAAGAAAAGCTCACCCAGCCTTGAGTGGAGAGCTTAGGTGATGATGTGTACATATGCGACCGCTTGACCTCCATGGCCAAGTCATTCTCAGAGGAACTAGGGGGTTTACCCTATTTTTGCCGCTTAGGACGGCGGGTTTGTAAATTTGAAACAGTAATGACCAGTTTGAGTTGTAAATAACTTGTAAAAGTTTTTGATGGCCCCATGAACAGTTTTATGTACTTAATAAAATATATCCTTTCTTTTTTATTGGTTTTCCACCTTAGCCTGTTAATAACACTTAGAAGCACGTTTTTAACCAAAGGACTCAGGTAGCGAGTCAAATTTCCGGTTCACCGTAACTGTTCTGGGATAACCAGGGCATTACAGTGGCCTGTACCATATATATGGTTCGGGAGGATGCCCGAATTTGGTGGGAAGTGATATCCCAGACCAGAAACATTAATGCCCTGAGTTGGGAAGAGTTTCAAACGTTGTTCAATGAAAAGTATTATAATGATGCCATCAGGGCTGCAAATGCTGAAAAGTTCAGCAGATTACTTCAGGGGAGTTTGTCAGTGACTGAATATGCTGTGAAGTTTGACAGGTTGGCAAAGTTTTCCATGGAGCTGGTGCCCACTGATAGGACCAGAAGGGAGAGGTTTCTCCAGGGGCTACAACGTAGAATAGCCCGGGATGTTCATATCACCACTGTGGCTGGAGTTACTACTTATGCACAGGTGGTGGAGAAGTCGCTCACATCTAAGAGCGCAGAGAATAAGATTTGGTAGGGCAATGTAGCCAGAAGAGAGTTGAGGAGGATAGGTCCTGCATTTGTGGGTTCAAGTAGGGGCGGAGGCCCCAGTGATCAGAAGAGGAAGGTTCCAGATTCCTTCCCAGCTCCAGGTCCTTATAGGCGACCATGTGGTATTTCAATGGGCTGCCAAGGTAGCGGTGAAGCCTAGAGGACTTATCCAGAGTGCCCTAGGTGCAAGAGACGTCATTTGG
Organism: Humulus lupulus; assembly: GCF_963169125.1. Taxonomy (NCBI): domain Eukaryota; kingdom Viridiplantae; phylum Streptophyta; class Magnoliopsida; order Rosales; family Cannabaceae; genus Humulus; species Humulus lupulus. The sequence goes on from NC_084793.1 coordinate 181,476,379, forward strand.
GGGAGTGTAGGGCAAAGGCTTTCTTCTTGTGTGGGGCAGTGGGACATTTCAAGAAAGATTGCCCAAAAGCAAGAAAGAAAGAACCCAGGAAGGCGGACAGCTCAGCCCCAGCTCAAGTGTTCGCATTGACTTAGGCAAAAGCTAAGGATTCACCCTCAGTAGTTACAGATCAACTTTTTAGTGTTGGAACCCCTTATATTGTTTTGATTTATTCTGGTGCTACACATTCTTTTGTTGCTAGTAGAATTGTTGATAGACTGTGTAGACCATGTGATTATTATGTTGTGGGGTTCGGGACCTTATTACCCACTGAGGAGTTAGTAGTATCCAGGAGATGGGCCATATCACTGCCAGTGACAGTAGAGGGCAGAGAGTTGTCAGTTGATTTAATAGAGTTGATGATGACTGTCTTTGATATGATTCTGGGTATGGATTGGTTGGTGAAGTATGGGTCAACCATAGATTGTAAAAGGAATATGGTAACGTTTGAGCCTGAAGGTGAGGATCCTTTTTTATTTGTTGGCACTGTGCATGGACCCCATATACCTATGATATCTGTTCTAAGGGCTAGAGATCTATTGCGAGGTGGTTGCATAGGATTCTTAGCCAGTGTGGTAGATACCACTCAAGTCATGCCACTGGGACCAGAGGAGACTAGATTAGTCTGTGAAGTTATGGATGTGTTTCCAGAGGATTTACCAGGGTTTCCGCCACACAGAGAGATAGAATTTGTTATTGAACTGGTACCAGGGACAGAGCCAGTGTCTAGGGAACCTTATAGAATGGCCCTATCAGACTTGGGTTTTATCAAACCTAGTTTCTCACCTTGGGGTGCACCATTTCTGTTTGTAGAAATGAAGGATGGTTCTCTGAGGATGTGTATTTATTACAGAGAACTGAATAAGCTAACAATTAAGAACAAGTGTCCTCTGCCAAGGATAGATGATCTGTTTGATCAGTTGCAAGGTAAAAGGGTATTCTCAAAGATAGACCTTCGATCTGGTTATCATCATCTAAGGGTCAAGGTGGGGGATATATCGAAGACTGCTTTTCACACTAGATATGGGCATTATGAGTTTTTAATCATGTCTTTTTGATTGACTAATGCCCCAGCTGCTTTTATGGATTTGATGAACATAGTGTTCAAGGATTATTTGGACCAGTTTGTGATCATTTTCATCAATGATATTCTGGTTTATTCTCAGTCAGAGCATGAACAGCATCTGAGGTTGGTTCTACAGAGACTGAGGGAACACAGATTGTTTGTAAAGTTCAAGAAATGTGAGCTCTAGTTATCTCAGGTAACTTTCCTTGGGCACATTGTCAGTAAGGAGGGGATTAAAGTAGATCTAACCAAGATTGAGGCAGTCAGAGATTGACCAATGCAAAATAATGCTTTTGAAGTTAGAAGTTTCCTTGGATTGGCAAGTTATTACAGACATTTCGTGGAAGGGTTCTCAAAGATTTCCACTTCATTGACTGAGCTAACACGCAAGAATCAGAGGCTTGTATTGTAACGCCCCGAATTTGCTAATCAGGCTTAGGGCCTTGATTAGTGTGCCTGGAGGGAAATAAGTGGTTTAATATGCTTATATGTGAATTTATGTGTATATATGGTTATGATGCATGTTTGATTGAGTTAAATGTGCATGTGGGCCCCGTCTGGATATTAGGGGCATAAGTGTGATAAATGAGATATATGTTGTATATGTGTGATATGTCTGTACAGCACGATCCGAGACAGTCCTGGGGAGCGGTTAGCCAGAGTGTCACAACGGGGTTGAGATTCGGACTCGGGGCGAGTCGAGGGGTAACTTGGGTATTAGATGAGTTATGGGGTTATCGGGACATGAAAATAAATATTTGGAGATATATTTGAGGATAGAATGTCTAGGCGGGAATATTTAGGAAATTTACCATTTTTCCCTCGGGGACGTTTTGGTACCCCGAGCCTTGAGGTAAACCTTTAGACTTAAGTTAATAAAACAAAGGAAGGAATTGTTTAGAAGGCTTAGGAACCGACTCACCTTCTCCCAGCTGAAGACAAAGCTCAAGGAAACTTTGGTGGAAACTAGCTTAAGCAAGGAGTTGGCTAAAGAAACTTATAAGTTTAAAGCTTGAGGATTGAGGATCAACTTCTGGGGTTGATTTCAGCAAGGTAAGCTCTAAGTATTGGGATTATATTGAGAATTGTTGCTGGTTTACTAGAGCATGCATGTTAGTTAAGCTTAATCTATTTTGGGTATTCTAGTTGGATTTTGGAGCAGATTTCTGGTGGGTTTTAGTGTTGATATTGAGCTGGAATTCATGTGTTATTTATCTGGGTTCATTAAGTAGGTTTTGAATGTGTTAGCTTGAGGAAAAGGTAGGGAAGAAGATGGAAAATTATGGGTTCGGAGGTGAGAGCCGCGGCCCTAGGAGGGGTGCGCCGCGGCCCGCGTGCATGCGCGGCCATGGGAGGCCGAGAAGCTCATGCGCGCCGCGGCCCGTGTGGGGGTCAGTGAGGTGCTAGCCTCTGTTTCGAGGCTAGCCGCAGCTTTTGTGGGTGGGGCCGCGACCCTTAGTGCCAGTTTGGGTTTTTAGGGTATTTTAGGCTTGGGAACTCAAGGGGTAAGGCTCGGGATGGATTTTTGTCACCCGGATTGATAGAATTCAAGGACCCGGAGGTTAGGGTTAGGGATCGAAGTTATTTATTGGATTAGAATTTAAAGGATGGACGTTATTAATGTGTTGTGACTAGGGTTTCAGCGAGGCTCATGTTAGAGGACTGTGGTCGGGGCATTGGTGCTCAGAAAGCTCGGAACTCAGGTAAGAAAACCCCTGTTCCGATAGGGCTTGTGTGCAGGGCTGAGCCCAGTGTGTTGTAATGGAATTGATATGCAGGGCCGAGCCCAACATGTTAGAATTGCAGGGCATAGCCCTTTATCTGTTTATGCCTGAATTTTGTACTTGTTGTTATATCATGTATGATATTATGTGAGTGATCGGCAAGATCCAGGAACGGTGCAGACCGAGAACGGCGAGGGGCCGGGAACGGCATCAGGCATGTTGAGTGCAAGGCCGAGAACGTCAAGGGGCTGGGAGCAGCGTTGAGCACGTAGAGTGCGAGTTGCCAGGGCGAGTCCCTAGAGGGATACCTAGGATATCCTCTCGGCATGGTCCGCAAACCCAGGACTTGGTAAACGCCTGGGACGGCTAGGTCGTATGTGTTTAGCCATTGGTGGCCTCTATATATGCTTGATTATGTGTTGCATATGTTATTTGTTTGCGGGTTTTCTTGCTGGGCTTCGGCTCACAGATGCTCTGTGGTGCAGGTAAGGGTAAGGAAAAGATCAACCAACCATGAGTACAGCAGGCGTGAGGCGGCGTGTACATGTTTGGCCAGCCTAGCTGCCACGGCCAGAGGATTTTGGGAAATGCTTGTAAATGAACTTTGATTTTGTCATTTAGCAGACTTAGTCCAGTTTTTATGTTGTAAATGTTTCTAAATTGTATTTTGGGATCCCAAGTGTAAACTTTTTATATTTATCTATGGTAACTACTATTTCTCGAGTCTTTTCTTTGTTTATGGCTTAGTTACACTATTTGATTTTAAACCTCGATTAGCGAGTTAAAAGCACGTTTTTAAACTCACTTAGTAACAACTCTAAGGCAGTAGGGCGTTACATGTATGGTCAGACAAGTCTAAGAACAGCTTCCAGGAACTGAAGCAGAGGTTGATTACAGCTCCAGTTTTGAGTCTTCCTATAGATCTAGAGAAGTTTTTGATATACTGTGATGCCTCACACCAAGGTTTGGGTTGTGTTTTGATGCAGTCAGGAAAGGCGATTGCTTATGCCTCACGTCAGCTGAAGGAGTATGAACAGAGATATCCCACTCATGATTTGAAGTTGGCGGCTGTGGTCTTTGCATTAAAGGTATGGAGACACTACCTTTATGGGGAGAAGTGTGAGATTTATACTGACCACAAGAGCCTGAAGTACTTCTTCACACAGAAAGACCTGAATATGAGACAAAGGCATTGGCTGGAGTTAGTAAAAGATTATGATTGTGAGATTTTGTATCATCCAGGAAAGGCCAATGTGGTAGCAAATGCTTTAAGCCGAAAGGGTCTGGGACAAATTTTTAGTGCGAGGCTAATATCTAGAGAATTAGTAGAGGATATGACTAGAGCTTCCATAGAGTTGTTGGTGGGCCAGTTGGCCAACATTACGCTACAGTCTACGTTGTTGGAGAGAATCAAGGAAGGTGAGTTGGGTGATCCACAGCTGACCAAGATCAGAGAGGATTTTTTGGCTGGAGTGTCCAGAGATTATTCAGTGTCAGACATGGGTTTGTTGAGATACAAAGGTCGGATATGTGTTCCATTAGACACCATTTTGAGGCGAGAGATTCTAGATGAATCTCATACTACTCCTTACTCTATGCATCCAAGCACCACGAAGATGTACCAGGATGTGAGATCACTGTATTGGGGGCCTGGGATGAAGAGGGATGTAGTAGAGTATGTGGCTAAGTGCTTGACATGTCAACAGGTCAAGGCTAAGCATCAAAGGCCAGCAGGGCTATTACAGTTTCTAGATACTCCAAAGTGGAAATGGGAAGACATCACGATGGATTTTGTGGTGGGGTTACCCAGGACTGTTGGTCAACATGATTCAATATGGGTTATAGTGGATCGATATACCAAGTCAGCTCACTTTCTACCAATGAGGACTACTTTTACAGTTGACCAGTATGAAAATCTCTATGTGAGACAGATCGTGCACCTCCATGGAGCACCAAGGTCGATCGTGTCAAATCGAGACCCCAATTTCACTTCCATGTTCTGGGGAAGTTTACAGAAGGCCATGGGAACATAGTTAAAGTTCAGTACTGCTTATCATCCCCAGGCAGATGGACAATCTGAGAGGACGATTCATATATTAGAAGACATGCTGGGAGCATGTGTGCCAGACTTTGGTGGATCCTGGAGTAAGTATCTACCTTTGATAGAGTTTTCCTACAACAACAGTTATCAGTCTACCATTGGGGTGGCATCTTATGAGATGTTGTATGGTAGAAAATGCAGATATCCCATTCATTGGGATGAAACAGGAGAAAGGAGATACTTGGGTCCTGAAGTAGTTCAGAGGACTAGTGAGGCCATTGAGAAGATTAGAGCTCGGATGCTTGCTTCTCAAAGTAGACAGAAAAGTTATGCAAATCCCAAACGCAGGAACGTGGAGTTCCAGGTAGGAGACTATGTTTTCCATAGAGTCTCTCCATGGAAATGGGTGAGAAGATTTAGGAAGAAGGGCAAGTTGACACTAGATTTGTAGGTCCATTTGAGATCCTGGAGAGGATTGGTCATGTGGCCTATAGGTTGGCCTTACCACTGGCATTGTCAGTCGTGCATAACGTATTTCATGTTTCAGCTCTTCGGATGTATGTATCAAACGTGACTCATGTTTTGAGGATCTATAGCTTGAGGCAAATCTCTCCTATAAGGAACAGTCAGTCCAGATACTAGACAAAAAGGACAATGTCCTGAGGAATAAAACTATACCTTTGGTTAAGGTACTATGGAGATACAACAAGGTTGAGAAAGCGACCTGGGAGCTGGAGTCAGAGATGCAGAGTCAGTATCCTGAGCTGTTCAGGTAAATTTCGAGGACGAAATTTCTGTAAGGAGGGGATAGTTGTAATGTCTCAAAATCCCTAATGTGGCTTAATGCCTGGATTAGGGGGCCGGGAGGGCCATAATTGATTTATTATATAATTATGTGATTAAATGCATGATTATATGATGATAATTGTATGCATGTGGGCCCACTTCTTATTGGAAGAGCATTTTCGTAATTTGGCCCGTTGAGGGCATATCTGTATATTTATGTGCATGTTTATGATTTATGGATAAGACCACATTATAATGTGGATATGTTTGAGCTATTCGGGAAGAGACGATCTTAGAATGTAAATTAGCAGTTTGGTCAAAACGAGATTAATTTTCGGGCTCAGGGTGAGCCTAGAGGTAATTTGATGCTTAGTACATTACCGAGAATGAACGGGTAATGGGTTATGATTTAATTATTATTTGAGAATATTGGGAATAATGGGAATTGGAGGACGTTAATTATAATTAGCGAGATAAGTGGAAAATGATTGTTTTGCCCTTGGGTGGCTGTTAAGGAATTAAATGGACATAGGGGCATTTCGGTCTTTTGACCAAGGGTTATATGTTGAGTTAGAAAGTTGTAGAAGCCTTAGGAGCAAAACAGAGCACCGGGTTCTTTCTCCCTCCCGATCATTTCTTCCTCTCTTTTCCTTTGAATTTTTGAAGCAAGATTGAAGTTTCAAGCTAGGAGATCAAAGCTTTAGGGTTTATGGTTGTGATCAGTGGCTGAAGGGGATTCAAACCTGTGATTTAGGTAAGGTTTCAGCCATGTTTTTCTGGTTTTTCTCTGTTTTGAGTTAGTTCTTGAGCTTAAGAGTTTTGATCTTAGAAGTGATTATTTGGTGTGGTTTAAATGATTCAAAGCTTGGGTTTTGTGGTTAAACTAGTGGTTATGTTGTGTTGATGATTGGTTTTGATTTTGGGATGGTTTGATGGAGGTTTGATTAAGGTTTGAATTGAAAAAAATGGCAGGGGAGCTAGGTTCGTGGGGTCAAGTCACGACCGACTTCTAGCAAGTCATGACTTGGACCCAAGTCAGAGCCTCCCCTGGGCTCAATGAAGCAGGCGCGCCGCGACTTGCTTGGCCAAGTCGTGACTCGCCCCTGGTACCTCAGACAGAGTGCTCTTTTTCTTGGGGGCACGCCATGACTTACTAGGCCAAGTCGCGACCCGCCCCTTCCTTTTGTGCCAGGGAGGAGTTTTTCAAGGGTTAGGCTCGGGGTTTCATTTCCTAAGGCTTGAGATCGAATCTACTAACCATTTTAGTACGATTCGAGGCTCTGGGAGCGAGGTTTTAGATTATTAACCTTTTATTATTCATTTTTATTTATGGGATTTCATAATAGTTATGACTAGGTGACCGCTAAGGAACTTAAGGACTGAACGTTCTCAAAGGTCGTTCTTTTATTATTTCTCGCTCGAACCAGAGTTAAGAAAACTGCACCCAGTATGTGACATGCATGGTTATTGATGAAGCATGTTAAGTGCTCTATATATTGACATTGATTGCATAGTAAATGCATAGCAGATTTGCTTATCTGTGTATGGTACTGATTTATTAGTGAGAGAACAGCAATGGTGTTTAGTATTGATCCTGGAGTTGTGACTTATCAGTCAAGTTCAGTGGTGATATGTGCACTAGTTGTATGGTTTTGGCTTAAGAGTCAAGAACGACATTAATGTGTTTAACACGGGTCAAAATTATTAGATCTAATCACCATGAGCATGAAATGCTTGACTGACCCTAAGTTTGATGAAATTTAAAAGCGCTTGTCTAGTCTAAAGACTAGTTACATAGAGTCAGAGCCAAAAGGCTCAAGTGATTGAATGTCACATGGCTTAGGGTGCAGTGCCCTAGAGAGAGACTTGTTAGTCATCTATCCAGAGATAGACTTATTATTCATCTCTCCAAAGACAGACTTATTAGTCATCTATCCAGAGATAGACTTATTAGGCATCTATCCAGAGATAGACTTATTAGTCATCTATTTAGAGTATGACTTAATAGTCACTTATCTGATTAGGGTGCGGAGCCCAAAATGTGACTCATTATCTGATTAGGGATACAAGCCCCCGAATGATTACCATAATCATTTATTGATATTACATACATGCAATAATAAGTTTTCTTGTTGCGCCTTGGCTCACGGGTGCTATGTGGTGTAGGTAAAGGAAAAAAAAGCTCACCCAACCTTGAGTGGAGAGCTTAGGTGGTGATTTGTACATATGCGACCGCTTGACCACCACAGCCAAGGTGTTTCTCAAAGGAACTAAGGGTTAACCCTATTTTTGCTTCTTATGTCGACGGGTTGTAATTTTTACACTATAATGACCATTTTGGATTGTAAATAACTTTGTAAACACTTTTATGGTCCCATGTACAGTTTTATGTTTTAAATAAAATCTATCCATTCCTTTCGAATTGAGATTTTTCACCTTAGCCTTTTAATTACACCTAGATGAACGTTTATAACCAAATGACTCGCTTAGCGAGTTAAGCACTGTTTAAAGTCCACAATAACGGTCTTGGAGTAACCAAGGAGTTACACAGTGTAACGGTCTTGGCTAACCAGGGAGTTACACTTACAGCTAAGGAGGTTGAAGATCAGATATGGAGAGAGGGCACCACAAGGTGCGATGCTCGGATGATGGTATCTCCTGTCACTGGATTTAGCCAGGGTAGTGGCCCAGTGAGCATAAGAGAATGGCCCCATATTCCTTTGTTCCTCCTAGTCTAGAGAGGAGGGCATGGGGTGCTTTCAGTGGCCTTCAGGGCGGGGGAGAGAACTGGAGATGCATTCCATAGTGTCCACAGTGCAGGCAACAACATCTGGGATTCAGAGTCAGAGCATGCTTCATTTGTGGGAGCGTCAATCATTTGAGGAATCACTATCCATAAGCCAGGAAAGAAGAATCAAAGAAGAGTTACAGTCTCACTCCAGCCAGAATGTTTACCTTGACCCAGACCACGACTGAGGCTAGTCCCTCAATCATGACAGGTCAGATTTCTAATGTCGATTCTTCATTTACTGCATTGATCGATTCTGGAGCTACTAATTCATTTGTATCTACTATAGTGATAGATCGTTTATGTAGACCTTGTGCTTTGTATGCTGGGGGATTCAGGACTTTGTTGCCAACTAGGGAACTAGTAGTCTCTAGGAGATGGGTTAGAGCATTACCAATAGAGATAGAAAATAACGAGTTGTCTATGGATTTGATTGAACTGGTGATGGATGACTTTGATATGATTCATGGGATTGACTGGTTATCAAAGTATGGGGCGATGATAGATTGCAAGCGAAGAATGGTGACCTTTGAACAGGAAGGGGAGGAACCCTTTGTATTTGTGGGGACAGTGAGTGGGCCACGAGTACCTATGATCTCTACACCGAAGGCTAGAGACCTAATGTAAGAAGGTTGCATAGGTTTCCTAGCAAATATAGTGGATACCTCTAGGATTGTTTCAGTTGGACCGGATAAGACCAGATTAGTATGTGAGTTTCCTCATGTATTCCCAGTAGACCTGTCAGGGTTGCCACCACATCGAGAGATCGAGTTCGTCATAGAGTTGGCGCTAGGGGCAGAGCCAGTATCTAAGACACCTTATAGAATGGCTCTAGCAGAGTTGCAGAAGTTACTGGATCTAGGATTCATCAGACCCAGTTTTTCACCATAGGGTGCTCTAGTGTTGTTCGCCAAGAAGAAGGATGGGACCAGATGTACATTGTTTACAGAGAGCTGAATAAGTTGACCATTAAGAATAAGTATCCACTGCCCAGGATCGACGAATTGTTTGACTAGCTACAGGGGAAGATGGTGTTCTCTAAGATCGACCTTCGGTCTAGCTACCATCAGTAGAGGATTAAGGAGGAGGACATACCTAAGACCGCTTTCTGTACGAGGTATGGACATTATCAATTCCTTGTCATGTCCTTTGGATTAACCAATTCCCCAGCAGCCTTTATGGACTTGATGATAAGGTCTTCAGGGATTATTTGGATAAGTTTGTGATCGTATTCATTTATGATATATTGGTGTATTCCCAGTCAGAGACAGAGCACGAGCAACATCTTCATTTGGTACTACAGCGGCTGAGGGTTCATAGGTTATATGCTAAGTTTAGTAAATGTGAGTTTTGGTTGCCCCAAGTAACATTTCTGGGCCACATTGTGAGTAAGGAGGGGATTCTGGTGGACCCAACCAAGATTAAGGCAGTGAGAGATTGGCCCAGGCCGAGCAGTGTACCAAAGGTTAGGAGCTTCTTGGAATTAGCAGGGTACTATCGGTGGTTCGTTGAGGGATTCTCCAGAATAGCTACATCGTTGACTGAGCTGACGCGTAAGAAGACCAAGTATGTCTAGAGATAGATGTGAGAGTAGTTTCAAGGAGTTCAAGCGGCTGCTGATCACCACTCCAGTACTGAGTCTTCCATCAGACAATGAAAATTTTGCAATCTATTGTGATGCTTCAAGGCAGGGTTTGGGTTATGTACTGATGCAAGCTGGGAAGGTGATAGCCTACGCGTCTAGACAGCTAAATGAGTATGAGCAGAGGTATCCCACTCACGATCTAGAACTGGCAGCAGTGGTATTTTCACTGAAGGTATGGAGGCATTATCTCTATGGAGAGAAGTGCAAAATATACCATAAAAGCTTAAGTATTTCTTTACTCAAAAGGATCTAAATATGCGCCAAAGGCGTTGGCTGGAGTTGGTGAAGGACTACGATTTCAAGATCTTGTATCATCCAAAAAAAGCCAATGTGGTGGCCGATACATTGAGTCGGATGGGCCCAAGGTAGTTATTTAGTGTGAGACAGATGTTAAGAGAGTTAGATGAGGATATGACTAGAGTGGGAATTGAATTGGTAGTTTCTCAACTATCAAATATCACAATTCAGTCCATGCTCCTTGAGAGGATCAAGGAAGCGCGGAAGGAGGATCCCCAGTTGAGGAAACACAGGGAGGATGTCTTAGCTGAATTGGCTAGAGACTTTTCTATTTCAGAGGTGGGTTTACTGAGGTATAAAGGTCAAATTTGCATTTCGACGGAGTCCAGTATCAGACAAGAGATTCTAGCTGAGTCTCATACTACTCCCTATTCTCTACATCAGGGTACCACGAAGATGTACGAGGACTTGAGGACTCTGTATTGGTGGCCAAGGATGAAAATGGATATAGTGGATTATGTGGCCAAGTGTTTAACCTGTCAGCAGGTGAAGGGTGAACATCAAAGGCCAGTAGGGTTGCTCCAACCTTTAGGGATTCCAGAGTGGAAGTGGGAGGATATCACCATGGACTTCATAGTTGGATTACTGAATATAGTGGAACAATATGATTATGTGTGGGTGATTGTGGATAGGTACACCAAATCAGCCTACTTTTTTCCTGTTAAGAGAACTTACATGGTGGAGTTGTACGCTGAGTTGTATGTAAAGGAGATTGTGAGACTCCATGGGGCTTTGAGACCGATAGTATCCGACAGGGACTCTACCTTCACCTCTAAGTTTTGGGAGAGACTGCAGAAGGCTATGGGCACGTAGTTGCAATTCAATATTGTTGATCATCCTCAAATGGATGGATAGTCTGAGACAAAGATAGTGGAGGATATGTTACGGGCCTGTGTGTTGGACTTTGGGGGATCTTGGAGTAAGTATCTCCCTTTGATTGAGTTTTCATATAATAATAGCTATTAGGCAACTATCAGAGTGGCTTCGTATAAAATGTTGTATGGGAGGAAGTGTTGATCGCCCATCCATTGGGATGAGACATGTGAGAGGAAGTACTTAGGTCCTGAGGTCGTTCAGAGGACCAATGAGGCAATCGAAAAGATTAGAGCTTAGATGCTCGCCTCCCAAAGTCGACATAAGAGCTACTCAGACTTAAGACGCAGGAGTGTAGAGTTTCAAGTCGGTGATCATGTGTTCCTCAGAGTTGCTCCTATGAGAGGAGCAAGTGATTTGGAGTGAAAGGCAAGTTAAGTACTATGTTTGTTGGCCCCTTTGAGATTCTAGAATGGGTTGGAGAGGTATCCTATAGATTGGCTATGCCTCCAGCTTTATCAAGGGTTCACAACGTATTTCATGTGACCCTGCTCCTTAGGTACATATCAGATTCTATGCATATGCTGAGTTATGAAAACCTGGAGCTGGATCAAGATTTTTCTTATGAGGCGAAGCCGGTTCATATTCTAGAACAAAAAGATAAAGTCTTGCGGAATAAGACCATTGCCTTCATTAAAGTGTTGTGGAGAAACAGAAAGTGGAAGAGGCAACTTGGGAGCTTGAGTCTGATATGCGGGATTGATATCCCTAGTTATTCAGGTAAATTTCGAGGACGAAATCTCTGCAATGAGGGGATAGTTGTAACGTCCTAAATCTGCTAATAAGGCTTAGTGCCTTGATTAGTGTGTTGGGAGGGCAATAATTGATTTAATTGTGCGATTACTTGAATTAAATGATTATATGACTAAAAATGCATGTTTAGGTGAATCAATTATGCATGTGAGCCCATTTTCGTTAATAAGGGAATATTTGTAATTTTGGCCCATTGAGGGCATAAAAGGAAATTATGTGTGTGTTGTGTTAGAGACCATAGTATTGTGGAGATATATTTGTGATGTGTGATCCGAGACGGTTCTAGGGAGCGGAATAGCGGAATAGTCACAACAGGGTCGAATACCCGGCTCAGGGCAAGGCTTAGGGTATTTTGGGAATGTAGCGCGTGTTCGGGATTTACCGGGTAATTGGTAGCTATTTAGTGGTTGTTGAAGTATGTCGGGGTTAATTGGGGAATTATAGGAATACTCGTGGAATTAGCAGGAAGTGGCAAATGACGGGATTGCCCTGGGGGCATTAAGTGGCTAAGGGTTAACATAGGGGTAATTTGATCATTTTTTTAGGGGATAGACTTGAGTAAGACTCTAGAACATATCAAAAAACAATCTCTCAGCCTTCTTTTTTCTCTCTATCATTACCCTCACTCTCTCTCAAAGGCTAAGGAAGTTTTTGCTGAAGTTTAAGGGAGAAAGCTTGGGAATTTGTGGGCTGAAGCTAGGATTTTGGCTACGAATAACTCAAGACTTTATTCACACATTTGAGGTAAGAATTTTATACTGAATTAATGGGTTGTTCTGACTTGATCATGAGGTTTTTCTTAGTCTTAAACCTTGAGCTGGTTTGTGGATTTCAGTTGAATTGGGAGATAATTTTAGGGTATCTATACTGGTTATGTTGCTTTAGTATGAACTCTAGACTGAATTCCGGGATTAAGGTTTAGTTTGGGTGAGTTTTTGAGAGGTTGGGACGATGAAATGCATGGGGAAATGGTTGGTTTTGGGCTCGAGTCGCGGCCTTGTTGTTCAGGTGCCGCAGCCTGTGTGTGCGAAGAGGCTTGGGAAGCCTCTGATTTTCCCAGTCATCGCGGCGCAAGCAGGGCGCGTCGCGACCTGTGTCCCATAGAAGTGAGCCCCAAGGCTCTCTGAATTGTAGTAGGCCGCGACCCTAAGGGGTGGGCCACAACTCAAATTAGGGAAAATGACAATAATAGGATTTTAAGCTCGGGAACCCAAATCTAAAGGCTCGGGAAGGATCCTACTACCCGGTTTAGTAGGATTCAAGGTCCGGGAGGCTAGAATACTATTTTGAAGCTCTTAATTGGTTTAGGGCTTGATGTATGTTATTATTATTATGTTGTGATTCGGTTTTACTGCCAAGGCTGGGGTTTTGGGAATCGCGCTCGGGATCGCACTAGACAGTCAGCTCGGGACACAGGTAAGAAAATTGTTTGTGCCTGTAGAACAGGGCACGGCCCTATTATTTGTGTTTAATGTGTGTGTGGATATTTGTAGTTGTTATGCTATGTTATATTATTTTGTTGCTGAGGTCGACTATACCTTAACTTTTGAATTGTAAATGCATTTTGAAACAGTATTTTGGGATCACAATGTATTACTTTTATAACTGTAATGGATGTTCAAACCTTTTATAGTTAATTTTCATTAAATGAGTCTTTATTCTGATTTAATCACACTTTTTGATCTAAACCTCGATTAGCTAGCTAATGGAACATTTTAAAATACATGGTAATGGTTCTAAGGTAGTACGGCGTTACAAGACTTCCCCAAAACTTGGAAGTAAATGTGGGGTCCCGATCTGACACGATCGACCTTGGAGCCCCATAAAGGCGCACTATCTCTCTCACATAGAGATCTGGGTACTGATCAACTGTATAAGTCATCCTCACTGGTAAGAACTGAGCTGATTTGGTGTATCGATCCACGAAAACCCACATCGAATCATGTTGACCCACGATCCTAGGTAACCCAACCACAAAATCCATTGTGATATCCTCCCATTTCCACTCTGGGATATCAAGAGGCTGTAATAGCCCTGCTGGTCTCTGATGCTCAGCATTGACCTGCTGACATGTCAGGCACTTAGCCACATATTCAGTCACATCCCTCTTCATCCCAGGCCACCAATACAAGGTCCTCAGATCTTGATACATCTTCGTGGTTCTTGGATGCAAAGAGTAAGGGGTAGTATAAGATTCATCCAGAATCTCTCGTCTGATAATAGAGTCCATCAAAACACAGATCCGACCCTTGTATCTCAACAAGCCCATATCTAACAATGTATAGTCCCTAGCCACTCCAGCTAGGACGTCCCTACTGATCCTCGACAGTTGTGGACCACTCAATTGGCTTTCCTTTATCCTCTCCAAAAGAGTAGACTATGGTGTGATGTTGGTTAATTGACCCACCACCAACTCTGTTCCAAGTTTGGTCATATCCTCCGCCAATTCCTTGGATATCTATCTCTCTTTGTATAATTGTCCTGGACCCTTCCGACTTAAGGCATCTGCCATCATTGGCCTTTCTTGGGTGATACAAGAATTCACAGTCATAATCCTTCACCAACTCCAGCAAACGCCTTTGTCTCATGTTCAAATCCTTCTGTGTGAAGAAATACTTCAGGCTCTTGTGGTTAGTGTATATCTCAAACTTCTCCCCATAAAGGTAATGCCTTCATACCTTTCATGCAAAGACCACTGCTGCCAACTCCAGATCATGAGTGGGATATCTCTGTTCATACTCCTTCAACTTACGTGATGCATAAGCAATCACCTTCCCTACCTGCATAAGAACACAACCCAGACCTTGTCTCGAGGCATCACAGTACACTACAAACTTCTTCTTATCTGTTGGAAGGCTTAGTACTAGAGCTGTAATCAATCGTCGCTTCAACTCCTGGAAGTTGTTCTCACACCTATCTGACTACGCAAACTTCTGGTTCTTGCGTGTCAGTTCCATCAGTGGGGTAGCAATCCTTGAGAACCCTTCCACAAAGCGCTTGTAATAACCTGCCAATCCAAGGAAACTCCAAATCTCTGAGGCATTCCTTGGCCTTGGCCAATCTCTGACTACCTCGAACTTAGTTGGGTCTACATTGATCTCATCTCTACTGACAATGTGACCAAGGAAAATAACCAGTGATAACCAAAACTCATATTTCTTGAACTTCGCATATAGTCTATGTTCCCTCAGCCTCTGTAGAACCAACCTGTGATGTTTCTCATGTTCTACCTCTGACTGGGAATAAACCAGAATACCGTTGATGAAGATGATCACAAACCGATCCAGATAATCTTTGAACACCATGTTCATCATATCCATAAAAGCGACTAGGCATTAGTCAAACCAAATGGCACGACTAGAAACTCATAATGCCCGTATCTGGTACGAAAAGTAGTCTTTGGTATATCTCCCTCCTTGATCCTCAGCAGGTGATAACCAGATCGAAGATCTATCTTTGAGAATATGGTCTTACCCTGCAACTAATCAAACAGGTCATCTATTCTTGGCAAAGGATACTTATTCTTAATTGCTAACTTGTTCAGTTGCTTGTAATCAACACAAATCCTCATAGAGTCGTCTTTTTTCTTTACAAATAGGACTGGTGTACCCCATGGTGAGAAACGGGGTCTAATAAAACCCAAGTCTAACAATTCCTGTCAATGTACCTTCAGTTCCTTCAACTCTGCTGAGGCCATTTTGTACGGTGCCCTAGACACTGGCTCTGTCCCTGGCGCCAGTTCAGTAACAAACTTTATCTCCCTAGTAAATCCTCCGAAAACACATCCAGGAACTCACAAACTAATATGGTCTCTTTTGGTCCCACTGGCACGACCTGAGTGGTATCTACCACACTGGCTAGGATTCCTATGCAACCACCTCACAGTAGGTATCTAGCCCTTAATGTTGATATCATAGCTATCAATTATCCTGCTATCAAAGTTTGTAGCCCCTGAAGGAACCTTTCCTTCCTTGTCTCATCAGTGGGTACCAAGTCAGCAGCAAACTTGGCCAATCTATCAAATCTCAGTGCATACTCTTACACAAACATGTTACCCTGTAGCAGCTTACTGAATTCTTCTGCCTTTGTAGCCCTAACTGCATCATTATAGTAATTTTCATTGAATACCATTCTGAACTCCTCCAAATCCATGGTATTCATGTTCCTGGTCTGGGATATCACTTCCCACCAAATTCGGGCATCCTCCCGAAACATGTATGTGGCACAGGCCACCCTTTCATTACTAACTACCCTTATGAAATCCAGGATAGCGGTAACCATGCTCATCCATTGCTCGACCTTAGCCAGTTCTGCGCTGCCCTCAAAAACTGGAGGGTGTTGCTTTCTGAACCTTTCATAAAGAGGTTCCCAACCTCTGACGAGTGTACTATTGTCGACACCAACACAAGTGGCACCTCTGACTGAACATTCCCTACAAGAACTTGTTTGTAACGCCTTGGATAGCCACGACCGTTGCACTATGTGTTTATAAAGGTGCAAGACTTGTTAACCAAGTCAATTAGTTAGAAACATGTCACTGAAACTACAGTTGAACTAAGGTTAAAAGATTTTGGTCCCAAAAGCTTCATTTCCTATAATCAAACATTTTTACATGGGATCCCAAAAGTAGTAAAGTTAAAAGACAGCTTACAAAATTTCAGGATTAAAATACAGTTACTAGCCACTCTAAGGCAAAACAGACAATTAGGCTTTTCTCATCCTGTACCACTCCTCGGCTGTGGCAGCCGATCGACTGACTATGTACGTTCAGCCTCAAAGCTCTCCATCTCACGACTAGTCCACCTTGCCTTTTCCTTTACCTGCACCACGTAGCACCCGTGAGCCAAGGCCCAGCAAGAAAACACAACAGCAGAGCACAATCATCAAGCAAACAACTAGATAACTTATGCAGTATAATCATATACTCAACAGTCCAAACATTCACGTTATTCAAGTATTCAGCATACCAAGTACATCATTTCATATTATTAATCAATTCACACATGATAACCAGGGTCAACGCCCTTAGGCCGCACCCTCTATTTATCCCACTAACTCCGGCCCGCTTAAACCGAGCTCAGTGAATATTAAGCTGTCCTCAGATACCAGTGGTCGAGTCATGCCCTGTGCGCAAGAATTATTTACGGCACTCTAAGGTCGTTTATCGCATGTCCCATGGCATAATACCATATATGACATCATACAGATATAGGGAGCTCTTAGTCCCAACACAATCACTTAACCGGGTGCAGTTTTCTTACCTTTAGATTCCGATAACTTTGTTCATTTCAACCCTCAAGCACGATCCCGTTTGAGCCCTAGCGTACACCTAGTCACGGTCACAAGTTAGAACAAACTCCAAACTTTAATTCCAAAACATAGCCTCGGGAACAATCCCGAGCCCTCGAGAAGCCCTAATTCCACCAAACGGGGTGGTGGAATCAAACCTCGAGCCCCCGGGCAAAAACCCTAAGAAATAACCCAAAAATCCATTTCTAGGAACAGGGTAGCGCTACAGCGCCCTAAGGAGAGTGCCATAGCGCTACAAGCAGAGCCAAAAAGCTCTGGAACTTCAGGGCCTAGCGCTGTAGCGCCCAATGACTAGCGCTACAGCTAGTCACAGCACAGCCCAACACAGATTTTCTTCCTTCAAATTTCCCCAAGCCAAACCTTTCCAAAACTCAACCAAACCTCAACCAAACTTCAAAAAAAGCCTCCCAACATCTCCAACTCACCCCAAATGACCTAACCATATAAAATTCACTCACACACACCCCAAAATACAAAAATCACCATGGCTGAACTTAGAACTCAAAAACTTAATCAGAACAACAGAAGTCACAGAACTTTAAGCTAGAATTTCTTACCTTTGATGGATGAATTCAGCCTAGGTTATCCTCCACACTTCCTTATAGGGGTGTTCATATAAACTGCAAACCGTGGTTTGGAACTAAACCGCACCACACCAAACCGCCAAAAACCGTAACCAATGAAACCATTTTTCGATGGTTCGGTTAAACCGGACTGCTCAGCTATAATGGTTTGGTCACGGTTTCTAATTTTTTTAAACCAATTAAACCGGACCGGACCGTGATTTTTTCTAAAAAAATAACTTTTAGAAATGATAGTTTGAAGATTTGAACCCTTACACTTAAGTTAATATAAAATCTACCAAACCATCCAAGTCAAACAACTTAATTGTTTATGATATATTTTTAGTAGTATTTAATACATGCACAAGTTTCTAAAACTAAAAAAAAAAATGTAAAGTCCCACATTGTTTACGAAGTAAACATTTCCTTTTCTCACTTTTATAAAATGATTCAAAATACTTAAACTTACAACAACAAAGACAATAAGCTTCTTCTATCTCACTTTTATAAAATGATTCAAAATACTTAAACTTACAACAACAAAGACAATAAGCTTCTTGTAGACTTTTATCGTCTTAAAAGTAAAGCTAAAATTATTTTTATTTAAATACAATTATTTAGTTAATTATTTTATAATAAAAAAAGATTTAAATTTTAATAATTTGGTTATATAGTTAAAACCGCACCAAACCATTTATTTATGGTTTGGTTTGGTTTGGTTTTTTAATTTTAATAGTTTGGTTTGGTTTGGTTTTTCATTTTGAAAAAACCGCATGAACGGTTTGGTTTAAAAATTATTCTAAACCGCACCAAACCAAACCGTGTACACCCCTACTTCCTTAGCCTTCACCTCCTCAAACTTTTGGGCTTAATTCCCTAGAATTCCCACAGAAACTTAGTTTGGAAACATCTCAGCCAAAACTAAGAACACAAGAGAGGAACCTAGAAACTTACCTCAAATGGATGAACTACCCTTGCTAACTCCTCAAGCCAAACCAAGGACCTTAGCCTCAAGCTCCTGCCCAAACTCTCCCTGAGTCACAGCTCCAAAAGATCCCAAGGATTGAAGAAGAAATCCCAAACCGCATAAGGAAGTAATGCCCTGCTTTCCCCTTTTTCCTTTTCTCCTTCTTTTCTTTTCCTTTTTCTTTTCTTTTTATTTCAAACTTCTACCACTTTCTACACATCCCACTAAGGCATAAAGCATTTTAATACTTATCCCTGCTTTTAAATCATTCTAAGGGCATTTTGGTCATTACACCCAATTCCCGCCAATCCCTCGTATGTCTCTAATATTTGCCACCTACTTCTTGACACCTAACTAATCACTAATTATATTCGTCAATATCAAAAAAGACTCCAATATATTTCCTAAATTCCCATAAATACCCCCAGGCTCGCCCCGAGCCGCGTATAAATCTCCACCGTGACTTTTTCGCTAAATCGCTAACTAGGACCGCCTCGAGTCACAAGTTACAAATATATCCACATAATAATGTGGTCTCAACAATTTATCACAGATATATACAGTTATGCCCTCAACGGGCCAAAATTACGAATATGCATTTCTAACCTAATCAGGGCCTGCATGCATACTAATACACATAGTCATGCATCATGGATATCCAAATAATCATATAACAGGCTTTTAATCATTTAAATCACATATAATCCAGTTATGCCCTCCCAGCACACTAATCAAGGCCCTTAAGCCTTATTAGTAAATTTGGGTCGTTACAACTATCCCCTCCTAATGAGAATTTCATCCTCTAAATTTACCTGAACTACTCGGGATATTGATTCTGCATCGTTGACTTAAGCTCCCAGGTCGCCTCCTCGACCCTACTATTCCTCCATAACACCTTAACAAGAGGAATTGTCTTATTCCGTAGTACTTTATCTTTCTGATCCAAAATCTGAACCGGTTGCTCCTCCTAAGCTAAATCTGTCTGCAACTCCAAGTCTTCATACCTCAACACATGTGTCGCATCTGAGACGTACTTCCAGAGCATGGAAACATGGAATACGTCATGGACTCTTAACAATGATGGTGGCAAGGCTAACCTATAAGCCACCTGACCGATCCTTTCCAGGATCTCAAAAGGTCCGATGAACCTAGGGCTTAGCTTGCCCTTCTTTAATCCGCTCTAGTCGACTGCAGAGTAATATTGGCTAACTGGCCCACCACCAATTCTATCCCCACTCTGACCATCTCATCAGCTAACTCTCTCGAGATCTGGGTGGAACTATACAACTGACCTGGGCCTCTCTGACTCAATGCATCTGCCACTACATTGGCTTTCCCTGGATGGTAAAGAACATCACAATCATAGTCTTTCACCAATTCTAGCCAATGTCTCTGCCTCATGTTCAGGTCCTTCTATGTGAAGAAGTACTTCAAGCTCTTGTGATCGGTGTATATCTCGCACTTCTCCCCATATAGGTAATGCTGCCAAACCTTCAGTGCGAATACCACTGCTGCTAACTCCAAATCATGGGTAGGATACCGTTGCTCATACTCTTTCAGTTGTCGTGACGCATAAGCTATGACCTTCTCGTTCTGCATCAACACACAGCCTAAACCCAACCTCAACACATCGCAGTAAACAATAAACTTCCATTCCCCCGAAGGAAGACTCAACACAGGCGCGGTAATAAGTCGTCGCTTCAACTCTTGGAAACTGTTCTCACACTTGTCTGACCAGATAAACTTCAAATTCTTCCATATCAACTCTATTATCGGTGGCGCTATCTTCGAGAAGCCTTCCACAAACCATCTGTAGTAACCCACTAGACCAAGAAAACTCCGCACCTCTGAGGCGTTCCTTGGCCTCGGGTAATCCCTAACTGCCTCCACCTTAGATGGACCCACCTTAATCCCATCTATACCAACAATATGTCCAAGGAATGTCAATTCTAGTAGCCAAAATTCACATTTCTTAAACTTGGCATACAACTAATGATCCCTCAACCTCTGTAGAACCTGTCGAAGATGAAACTCGTGCTCTACCTCTGAACTGGAGTACACTAGGATGTCGTCAATGAAAACAATAATGAACTGATCTAGAAAGTCCTTGAACACTTTGTTCATTAGATCCATAAAAGCTGCTGGGGCATTGGTCAAACCAAACGACATGACCAGAAACTCATAGTGCCCTTACCTCGTTCGGAAGGTTGTCTTCGGTATGTCCTCGTCCTCGTCCTTGATCCTCAGCTGGTGATAACCAGATCGAATTTCAATCTTCGAGAACACGGTCTTACCTTGCAACTGATCGAACAAGTCATCAATCCTTGGTAGGGGATACATATTCTTGATAATTAACTTGTTCAGTTCCCTGTAGTCTATACACATCCTCAATGTCCCGTCCTTCTTCTTCACAAACAAAACTGGAGCACCCCATGGCAAGTAACTAGGCCTGATGAACCCCAAATCCAGAAGCTCCTGTAGCTGTATCTTTAATTCCTTCAGTTCTGCCGCGGCCATTCTATACGATGCCCTTGACACTGGTTCTGTCCCTGGCACCAACTCAATGAAAAACTGAATCTCCCTACGCGGGGGCAACCCAGGTAAGTCCTCCGGAAACACATCCAAGAACTCGCAAACCAATCTAGTCTCTTCCGGTCCTTTTGGTAAAACCCTGGTGGTATTCACCACACTAGCCAGAAATCCTATACACCCTCCTTGTAACAGATCTCTGGCTCTCAGTGCTGATATCCTGGGTATGCAGGGTCCATGCACCATTCCCACAAAGAAAAAGGGATCCTCGCCCTCTGGCTCAAAGGTCACCATCTTCTTCCTGCAGTCAATAGTAGCTCCATATCTAACCAACCAATACATACCTAAAATCATATCAAAGTCCTCCATACTCAACTCAATCAAGTCTACTGACAATTCCCTACCATCTACCTTCACTGGCAGTGCTCTAATCCACCTCCTAGAAACTACCAATTCTCCTGTAGGCAAAATAGTCCCAAACCCTGAAGTACAATACTCACTAGATCTACACAATCTATCAATCACCTTACTAGAAACAAACGAATTTGTATCACCAAAGTCAATCAATACAGTAAAGGGAGAGCTAGTGCTAGAAAGCTGACCTGTCACTACCGAGGGACTAGCCTCGGCCTCCGCCTGCATCAGGGTGAACACTCAAGCTGGAGCCAAGTTATCCACCTTCCCTGCATCTTCCTTCTTCACGGTCGGGCAGTCCTTCTTGAGGTGTCCTACCACCCCACACACATAACATGCCTTAGCCTGACACTCACCCGGATGGCGTCTTCTGCACCTCGTACACTCAGGATAGGTCCTCCATAAATCACCGCCTCCCTGACGGCCACCCTGAGTACCCCCGACCTCTTTTATCAGGACCAGGAGCAGTCGAAGCATCAGGGGTCTTCCTCTTCAAGTCACTGGGGCCTCCGCCTCTACCAAAACCAGAATATGGAGGCACCGCCCTGCAGCCCTCCCGCCTTGCTGCACTCTCCCTCCATATCTTATTTTTCGCTTCCTCAGCGGTAAGAGCCTTCTCTACAGCCTAGGCATAAGTTGTCCCTCCAGGAACTGTTGTAATCCTCACATCTCGGGCTATCATAGCATTAAGCCCTCTAATAAACCTGTCCTGCCTGGCTGCACTAGTAGGCACAAGGTCTGGTGCGAACTTCGCAAGTCTGTCAAACTTTAGGGCATATTCCGTAACTGTCATGCTGCCCTGAACCAGCCCCATGAACTCATTTACTTTCGCTGCCCTGATGGAAACATTATAGTACTTCTGACTGAATAGGTCCTTGAATCTTTCCCAACTCAGTGTAGTAACATCTCTAGTCTGTGATGCCACTTCCCACCAGATTCGGGCATCCTCTCTCAGCATATATGTGGCACAGGCCACTCTGTCATGTCCCTCTACCCTGATAAAATATAAGATAGTAGTAATCATAGTCATCCATTGTTCGGCCTTCAGTGGATCAGGTCCTCCCTCAAAGATCGGGGGCTGCAGCTTCCTGAACTGCTCATACAGCGGCACTCATCGGTTCCCAACCTCTACTGGCTGTACCACTGGTACCACTGCAGGTGGCACAATAGGGGCAGCACTCCCTGATGGAGCCTACTGTCGCAGAATTCGTATCTACTCATCCTGGCTTTGTAGCCGTGCTTGCATATCAGCCATAAGTTGCTACCAGTTCTCAGGGACTGGTAGAGGGGTCTGGCCCTGGTCATCATCTCTAGTCTCAGACCTAGTGCCGGCTAGTCGCGTAGATTTTCTTGGACGCATAATAATCTAAGTCAATCTACAATCAATGACTCGGCAGTCAGACTATGATGACAGGGAAATAATCCTTCCATGATCCACCATCATAACCCAAACATTCTCAACAATCAAAATATAACAGTTTATCCAAGTATTCAAATATTTTCATTCACATGCATAGCAATGCTAATAAACACGCCTCAATATAATCATGCAATAGTCAAGGGCCAGGCCCTATCAATATCTCATGCTCCTTATTAATCAAGCAAATATCAACATGCATATTCCATTCTATTCATTTAAACATATAATCGTGTATACAGAGTTACCAAACCCTGAGTCGAGCTTGTCTTTCGTGGCGAATGTACATATCCAGCCAGTCTTCAGGAACCCTTAAACCTAGGACACTCTGATACCAAGTTGTAATGCCCTGGATAGCCAAGACCATTGCACTGTGTGTTTATAAAGGTGCAAGACTTGCTAACCAAGTCAATTAGTTAGAAACGTGTCACTGCAACTACAGTTGAACTAAGGTTAAAAGATTTTGGTCCCAAAAGCTTCATTTCCTATAATCAAGCATTTTTACATGGGATCCCGAAAGTAGTAAAGTTAAAAGACAGTTTACAAAATTTCAGGATTAAAATACAGTTCCTAGCCACTCTAAGGCAAAACAGACAATTAGGTTTTTCTCGTCATGTACCACTCCTCGGCCGTGGTGGCCGATCGGCTGACTATGTACGTTCAGCCTCAAAGCTCTCCATCTCAGGATTGGTCCACCTTTCCTTTGCCTTTACCCACACCACGTAGCACCCGTGAGCCAAGGCCCAGCAAGAAAACACAACAGCAGAGCACAATCATCAAGCAAACAACCAGATAACTTATGCAGCATAATCATATACTCAACAGTCCAAACATTCACGTTATTCAAGAATTCAGCATACCAAGTACATCATTTCATATTATTAATCAATTCACACATGATAACCAGGGCCAACGCCCTTAGGTCGCACCCTCTATTTATCCCACTGACTTCGGCCCGCTTAAACCAAGCTTAGTGAATATTAAGTTGTCCTCAGCTACCAGTGGCCGAGCCACGCCTTGTGCGCAAGTATTATTTACAGCACTCTTAGGCCATTTATCGCATGTCCCATGGCATAATACCATCTATGACATCATACGGATATAGGGAGCTCTTAGTCCCAACACAATCACTTAACCGGGTGCAGTTTTCTTACCTTTAGATTCCGATAGCTTTGTTCATTTCAACCCTCAAGCACGATCCCATCTGAGCCCTAACGTACACCTAGTCACGATCATAAGTTAAAACCAACTCCAAACTTCAATTCCAAAACCTAGTCTTGGGACCAATTCTGAGCCCTCGGGAAGCCCTAATTCCACCAAACGGGGTGGTGGAATCAAACCCCGAGCCCCGGGGCAAAAACCCTAAGAAATAACCCAAAAATCCCTTTCTGGGAACAGGGTAGCGCTACAGCGCCCTAAGGAGAGCACCATAGCGCTACAAGCATAGCCAAAAAGCTCTGGAACTTTAGGGCCTAGCGCTGTAGCGCCCAATGACTAGCGCTACAGCGCTAGTCACAACACAGCCCAACACAGATTTTCTTCCTTCGAATTTCCCCGAGCCAAACCTTTCCAAAACTCAACTAAACCTCAACCAAACTTCAAAACAAGCCTCCCAACATCTCCAACTCACCCCAAATGACCTAACCATATTAAATTCACTCACATGCACCCCAAAATACAGAAATCACCATGGCTGAACTTAAAACTCAAAAACTCAATCAGGACAACAGAAGTCACAGAACTTTAAGCTAGAATTTCTTACCTTTGATGGATGAATTCGGCCTAGGTTATCCTCCACACTTCCTTAGCCTTCACCTCAAACTTTTGTGCTTAATTCCCTAGAATTCCCCCAAAAACTCAGTTTAGAAACCATCTCAGCCAAAACTAAGAACACAAGAGAGGAACCTAGAAACTTACCTCAAATGGATGAACTACCCTTGCTAACTCCTCAAGCCAAACCAAGGACCTTAGCCTCAAGCTCCTGCCCAAACTCTCCCTGAGTCACAGCTCCAAAAGATCCCAAGGAATGAAGAAGAAATCCCAAACCGCATAAGGAAGTAATGCCCTGCTTTCCCATTTTTCCTTTTCTCCTTCTTTTCTTTTCCTTTTTCTTTTCTTTTTACCTCAGACTTCTACCACTTTCTACACATCCCACTAAGGCATAAAGCATTTTAATACCTATCCCTGCTTTTAACTCATATGACCAATTTTCCCTCCCATAAATCCTAAGCCATTAAATCATTCTAAGGGCATTTTGGTCATTACACCCAATTCTCGCTAATTCCTCGTATGTCTCTAATATTTACCGCTTACTTCCCGACACCTAACTAATCACCAATTATATTCCTCAATATTAAAATAGACTCCAATATATTTCCTAAATTCCTAGAAGTACCCCCAGGCTCGCCCCGAGTCGGGTATAAATCCCCGCCGTGACTTTTTCACTAAACCGCTCACTAGGACCGCCTCGAGTCACAAGTTACAAATATATCCACATAATAATGTGGTCTCAACAATTTATCATAGATATATACAGTTATGCCCTCAACGGGCCAAAATTACAAATATGCCCTTCTAACCTAATCAGGGCCTACATGCATACTAATACACATAGTCATGCATTACAGATATCCAAATAATCATATAACATGCTTTTAAACATTTAAATCACATATAATACAGTTATGCCCTCCCAGCACACTAATCAAGGCCCTTAAGCCTTATTAGTAAATTTGGATCGTTACACTGTTGCTTTCTCAGGAGGAGGATCTTATCTTCCTGCTTCTGTAATCTGGCTTGCATATCAGCAAGCACTTGCTACCAGTTCTCAGGAGCTGGCGGAGGAATCTAACCCTGATTATCATTCTCAGCCTGAATTCCTTGGCCAGCTTGCAGATCTAACAGCTCTGGAAGCATACTTCCAAGCTTATACCTTGCTGCTGTAATCAACTTGACTAATTAGGTAGTAATAACTATACCTCTTCCACCCTATGGTCCAAGACCGAATCAAGCAAACATTCACACTCATCAATCATGCTAATAAGCATGCCGGTTCATATTCATACCCAAACATGGTGCTAATAAGCACTTCCTGACATTCATAACCAAATAACAATGCTAATAAGCATTTTCTGGCATTTATAGACAAATAGTGATGCTAATAAGCATTTCTTTAACATTTACCAGTATTAACAATGCTAATAAGCCTTTCTTTTGCATTCACGAGCAATATCAGTGCTAATAAGCATGTCTTTATAAATCACACAACAGTCAAGGGCCAGGCCCTATCAGAATATCTCATGCTCCCTAATAAGGCAGACAGATAAGGCATGTATATCCTATTTGAGCAGTTAAACACATAATAACCACATTAATGGCTACTAAACCCTGAGTCGAGCATGTCCTTAGTGGCGAGTGTATAGATAAGTCATTTATGCCCAGCCTGTCTTTAGGAACCCTTAACCTTGGCACGCTCTGATACTAAGTTGTAACGCCTTGGATAGCCAAGACAGTCACGTTGTGTATTTTAAATAGTGCTAGGCTTGCTAATCAAATCATTAGGCCATAAACATGCAACTAAACGTGATTAACGGCTTAGGGATAAAATTTTTGGACAAAAGGAATAGTCTTTTCATTAAAACGTTCAGTTCGTACATGGGATCCCAAAATAAATGTTTACAAGGTCGTTTACATT
Source organism: Humulus lupulus (assembly GCF_963169125.1). Classification (NCBI taxonomy): domain Eukaryota; kingdom Viridiplantae; phylum Streptophyta; class Magnoliopsida; order Rosales; family Cannabaceae; genus Humulus; species Humulus lupulus. Next base: position 181,503,285 of record NC_084793.1, read on the forward strand.
TCCAAAAAGGTAATTACAAACAGTCGACCTAAGTGGAAAAATAAGGTTTGACCCTAGTTCCTCTGAGAAACCCCGGCCGTGGTGGTCGAGTAGCCGCAGATGCACATGTCACCACCGAAGCTCTCCAACTCATGGCTGATCCAGCTTCCCTTTCCCCTTACCTGCACCATATAGAACTCATGAGACAAGGTTCAACCAGAAAACTTAAACATGCTCATAAGTAGTTAATAACATATTACAAAATCATAATAAGCATGCCTAGCAGTAATAACCTTACTCATGCATGCACTCTATTCAGATAAATGACTACAGCGTCATATCAAGGCCCATTACCCTAATTAATTTACTAATAAGTTATACTGGGGCCCAGTGCCCTAGGATATGGGACCATGGAGTCACCCCGGAGCCCATTGCTCTATCCTCTGTATAACTAGCCTTGGACCTGGCCCAGCGTACCTGGCGCTTTAGTTTTCCAATGACCATTGGGCCGAACAAGCGTATGCCACGCTCCTGATTAGGCCTAACCATAATGACCAGCGCTCAACACACTATTGTCGCCCTTGACTTATAAGTCAATGCTTTCAACCAGCGCTAAGTGCGCTATTGTCGCCCTTGACTTATAAGTCAATGCTTTTCAATCAGATAATGCAAATAAGCATACACCATTTAACAATTATCCAGATATTGAGCATTTAGGCATGCTTAATCAAACAATCATAGGCAAAATCATAATCATGAACATTTACAAGGGCCCGAACCCTAATCATAACTATATCTAACAACCAGGCTAAGCCCTAGTCACATACATCACGTATTGGGTGCAATTTTCTTACCTTTGGTCCAAGCGCAATCAAGCACGATTCTCGAGAATGATCATCTCCCGAGCCCTAGCGATAACCTAGTCACAACCCATAAATGATGTTCTCGTTATCATTCAATTCCATAATTGAACCCCGAGACTAATCTCGTGTTCTCAGGACCTCCAATTCCCCCACATGGGGTGGTGAAATTGTCCCCCGAGCCCCTGGGCCTATGCCCTAAAACTACTAAACTAAGGAACCAAAAAATGGCCTAGCACTGTGACACAACCTAATAGGCGCCGCGGCACCCAGCCAGGGCCACCTTGCCCTGGAGTACCCCAGCGTCGTGGCTCAGAAGAACAACAACTCGGCGCCCTTTTACAAACCCAGAAAAATCTGGGTTTTCATGCCATTTTCTCCAACCCAAAACCCTGCAGACTCACCACAACTCCAAACCAAAACCAAAACTATACCCCACAAACATTTCCAACCATCCTAAAGAACTTGTACACCCCAAAAACCAAGCCAAATCCTTAACCCAAATCAAAACCCAACGATTGGTTTAAAACTTTACGAAAACTTAAACCACAGTAGGAAACCACCAAAAATTCAGAGCAAAACCTTATCTCAATGAAGAATCACGACCCCTATGCTATTCCAAATCAATCCTAGCTTCAACCTTCCATTTCTAAGCTTTTTCCTCCTCAAAATAATCAAACTCCTCCAAGGCCTGAAAAGGTAGAGATAGAAACAGGAGAGTGTGTGTGTGCGATGCTGAGAGTGTTTCCTAGTGTTTTCCCCTTTGTTCTGAGAAGTTCCAAGTGACTAAGTCACTCAAACTTGGTAAAAGACCAAGCTACCCCCTTGCTAAACCCTTACTCAACAAACGTCACCAAGGGCAAATCCGGCATTGCCACATTTCTCGCTAATCTCAACTAATGCCTCATAATTTCCCGTTAATTCCAATATCCTCAAATAATCACTAAATAATTCCTTATTACCTAGTCAATCCCGATAATGTAATAAATTACCAAAATACCCCTAGGCTTACCCTGAGCTAAGTATTTCACCCCGTTATGACTAAATCGCTAACTTGCTCCCTAGGATCGCCTCGTACCGAATAACCCAAATATATCCACATAATAATGTGGTATCAATCATATAACACACACACACACATATATATATATATTCAAATATGCCCTCAACGGGCCAAAATTACAAAAATGTCCTTCTAATAAGAAACGGGCCCACATGCATGCTTAATACACCTAAACATGCAAATACAGTCATATTATAATATAACTCACATAATTCATATAATAATGTAATTATATCAATTATTTCCCTTCTAGCCCCCTAATCAAAGCTGTAAGCCTTATTAGGGAAATTGGGACGTTACAGTTAATGGATCATGAATTAACTATCCAAACATAAAAATCATCCTATAAAACACATGCATCCCAGACAAATAGATTATTATTACCTTAGGTTCCAGTTGCTTTAAGGGCAGGGCAATTACGCTTCCAATGCCCCTCCTCCTTGCAGTGGAAACACTGTCCTTTAGCCTTCTTGCCAGTTGGCTTTGCTCCAGCAGCCTTTTCAGTAGCCGGTGCCTTTCCAGCTGCTTGCTTCTTAACCTTCTTCAACTGCTTCCTTTTTTTTCTTTTTTCTTCTTACTCTTCGAGGACGAGGCTAGGTTAGCCTCATCCTGAGCACCCCCGGTAGTGGCAACCTTCTTCTCAGGTCCTTTACTCAGTCCACCATTTATTCCATCATAAATCTGAAGCTTATTTAGTAACTGAATCATTCCATAGTCCTGCTTGTTAAGGAAATAATTCGTGGTGAACGTAAGGAAACTGAGTGCAAGGTTGTTAAGGATAATTCCAACTTGAGTCTTCTCATCTAGTGTTGCTCCATGCAACTCAGCTTCTTGGAAGTAGTTTGTCTTCTTAATGTAATGATCACGAACATCTTGGTCAGGTGTCATCCTACAGTTCACATACTTCTCAGTAGCCTCGAAACTAGCTTGTGTCGACTTATGCCCAAACATTTATTGGAGTTGTTCCATGATGTCGTAAGCAGTTTCGACCTCCATCTAAGTCCTTAGTGTTTCTGACATGCTAGCAAGCATGTACACCTTGGCCTTATTGTTGGCAATTCCAACGTTCATACTTTTCCTTCATGACCTTCGTGGCGTTCTATCCAGGAAAGTCTGGTTCATTTTTAGTCATCACGAACTTCGAGTTGTCGCCAATCAACACTATGTTGATATTTGACTTCCATTTCAAGAAGTTATCACTGATGAGCAACTCCTTGGATAGAAGAGAGATAATGGGGTTGGAGGCCATAGAGCTACAATCATCGTGGAAGTAGAAATCAACCCATTTTTTGACAAACATTCATTCATACATGTTTCAGAAATAGCACAACTTACAAAAAACGTTCAAAGATAAGACTAAAAATACTTATCTTTCTATTTCTTAGATATTTCAACAAGCCATGAGCCTATATGTCCCAGTAGGCGAGAGTCACAAATATTCACTTAGTCAAATAGAGACACATCTCAATTAATAAAATGTCCTAGAATTTTATTAATTACCTATCCATTCGATCAAGGTAACAAAAAAAAATTATTTCTTACTTTATGAGTTTGACCCACGGTTTTGATTATTATAGACTTAATTCCTATAGTCACCATAGGGATGAGTCTATAGAATGTACATCTATAACCATTTATCCTAAGAAATTTAATGTTAAAAGTCCAGTGAACACCTTCCGTAGGTAGACAAAATCTAAGTGCCATTAGGCCCCACTAAACTCTATCCTTGTTAAATCAATGGTGGAGATCGAATATAGATTTTAAAAAACTCATTATTAAATCTTTCAGTATTTTATTCTTTTGAAAATTACCAACTTAGGTTTGCCAAATTATTAAAATAATCAATGAACCATAGTTTATAATTTTCCTATTAATTCTAAAATTACCATTGAAAATTTATCCAAAAATTTATAATTAATTTGTTTCTAATCAATTATTAGGTCTGTTGTCCATATTTTCACTTGCGACACATGGCAACTCACAATGACTGGCTCAGATGCTCGTAGACATCTTCATGGTATGTTAACCCCCGAGGCCTCTATTCGGAGCGAAGATCCTTTTAGGTGAGCTCATCTATCTTTGCAAGTTGGTAGGTCGTGCATACCTTAAAGGTAGATTACCCTCCGAGGGTTGCCCTTGGAGTTGGAGGTTCTCCGGGTCAAGCAACTACGGCAATGGCTCTCTTCCCCCAGTCATCCCCCAAGTCCATGGTTTTGGTTCTCGAACCTAAGACAGGTGTCAGGTGTCAGCCAATGCGGGTTTGCAGTGCTAGAGGATCGTCTGACAACCTTTTTGGGCGATCCGTCCATAGTGTTGTCGAGTGTACGAGTCGACAATTCACACGTCCTCTAACATGGAGATACGTACAGCACGTCGTGACAGTACCTGGGGCATGTTCCCCATAAATTAGGTACCTTTCTGCAATGGGCTCTGCGGATCTCGCTTGGGTCGTGGTCTTATTCAATGCAACCCAATGCTTTAAATTGGTATTGATTCCCCAATAATGGGAAGAATGTACATTAATTATAGATTATTATTATTAATGATCCCAGCCTCTATAAATAGGGTTGGGAGTCTCATTGTAAAGGGTCAGTTTTGGAGAGAGAAAACACCTTGTACTCATAGCAATCTAAACGCTGCCTGAGAATACACCATTGGAACTTGCCATAACAAGCTTCCAATCCTCTTAATACCAGAGACTCATGGACTAGGGTTCTTTTATAACCTGAACCACGTAAAAATCCTCGTGTTCGTGTTACTTATTTCTTTAATCTCTCATTTTAAGGTTGATAGCGAAAAAGGCACTCAACATTTTGGTGCTTTCATTGAGAGCTTGAAGAAAGCATTCAGAACACTTAAAGCCATGGTAACTACTCGAAGGAACGCTACAGATGATGTACTCCCTCCTATAGGAGTTGAAGGAGGGGAACCCAGTCAGCAGCCACCTCAGGACATGCCTGAAATGGTGGAGGATTATGACAAAGACGCCGAGTACGACAGCGAAGATGACGGTGTCGAACAGGGGTATTATGAGGAAGTATACTCTCAGCCCATGGACGTAGAGGAGATACCAGAAGTGGTGGTGCTTCGTGAACAGGTGTTCACCCAGCAATAAAAAATCGATGCTCAAGAGGGTAATATTGCCACCCTACAGGAGATGGTACTTGCCATGAAGGCCACTCTTGCAGCTCAGGGGCTGCAAGTGACCCCAATGGTAATGTACCAGCTGGGCACCCAACTGGCGTGCCACCTGTGCACCATGTTGGAGTGCCACCTATCAATACTGTCGGAGTGCCTCCTGATCACGTAGCTACAGAGGTGCAAGATCTGTCAGCTGGGGTGCCCGTCAAGCACCCAGAAGGAGTTGGAACCCCGATGCCACCACAGGATCGTGGTAAAGGAAAGGTTGATGGTAATCCTACTCCAAAGCAAAAGAGGGCTCGTCAAGATCTCAAGGGCCATCAGGTTCCCCAGTAGGCTGGTAAAGGTAATGGCCTAGGGGCCCGAGGACACCGCCAAGCTGTCAGCGCCTGTGGAGCTCGGGACGTTCTGCACCGATGCGCCCATACAGACCGCGCGAGGCCTGTAGGTGGTGTCCCCTCAGGACCTAACCAACCCTGTAGGAACAACGGTCTAGGGATCCTCCCAAGGAACGCCCCGCAAAACCAAGGACGTGGTATCAGTATCTCGATAAACAAAAATATCAAGTCTGACAGAGAAACCAAAATGGCTCGTCCCAAGGATAATGGTGTGTTCCGAGATCAGGCTGACCTGCGGGATAACCTTAATGCCTGAAGGTGCAATAAGAAAAATGGGCATAGGCCTGCCAGGGGAGGTCTATAAGACCTCTAAGACAACCTCAATGCTCAGAGAAGAGATAACCCGGCTCAAATAATCAACTGAGATCGTGACCCACTCCGCATGAAGTTAGAAAGTCTGAAGCGGATCATGCTCAGAATGGCCAGGAGGCAAGGCCGTGAATCTGAATCGGAAGACGAAGAAGTGGAGCCATGTGCTCCTCACATTGTTGAGGCCCCTCTACCATAAGGCTTCAAGATGCCAACCATGCCACCATATGATGGTTGTTGGGACCCCATAGACCACCTATCTAAATTCAACCAGTTAATTTTGGTGCATCGCGTCTCCAATGACCCTAAGTGTCATGTGTTCCCGATCACCCTGACAGGACCAGCAGATGAATGGTTCAAAAAGCTCCAACCAGGATCCATTCAATCATGGCATCAGTTATTGTCTGCCTTCCGAAGACAATTCATAGGAGTTCAGAAGGTAAGCTTCGAGGTCAATGCCTTGGCCAACATAAAACAAGGACCCTCCGAGACTCTCAAGGCATACATCATATGCTTCAATGAGGAAGCAGCAAGAACCAAAAGAGTTGATGATGGCCAGTAATTGATGGCATTACAAGTTGGCATCCACACAGGTCCCCGCTTTGGGATGACCTTCAGCGGAGGGGATGCCGATGACTCAATGATTTCATTCGTCAAGAATATATCAGCTGGGAGGGTGCCCAAATTGGGGTGTTCAGAGTGCCCGCTGCTTTCCTACTTTGACCATGCCTGGCCCCATGGCTTCGGGAACCCAATATTCCCCTTTCGCTCCCGTCCAACCAGGCTTGGGGGGAGTCCAACCCAGCCAAAGTGTTCTGCCCTCCAATTATAGCACCATGCCCACTCTTGGATTTAGTATGGCTTCAGTAGGGTATGGGATGGCACCCACTGGATAAAGTGCTTTTCAACCTGCATTCAGTGCTGGAGTTGCTGCTCCCTCCCAGCCTATTGAATCCCGCTGAGCTCCTGGAAAAAGTAGATGCGGGGAAAAGAGCAAGGGTCGGAGGCCTAAGGGAAGTGGAATCGCATAGGCTGAGCAGGGAGCTACCTCTAGCAAGAAGTATGTCTCGCAGTATTCCGAGTACACCGACTTGGTAGACTCTTGAGAGAATATCTTCGTGGCCACGGCGTAACACGTTCACTACAGGAAGCCACATCCCATCCGAAGAGACAGGGAAAGGTGGGACCCTGGAAAATTTTGTTGTTCTCACAACGACATAGGACACCACAACAATGAGTTCCGCCAGCTCAAGGATGAGATCGAGAATCTCATCAAGTTGGGACATCTCCATCAATATGTTAATGGTGGAGTGCATTAGCCACAACCCCCCGTGGTAGGATCGCTTGTACCACCTATTGCTCCATAGGCCCCAATGGTTGCTCTTGTGGTTCCACAGCATCTAGTGGCCCAAGGACCTCTTCTGGAAAACGAGCGAGTAGGAACCATCTCAGGAGGGGCCCATTTGTGTGGCACCTCCCGAAGCTCGCAAAACATGTATGTGTGAGCTTTGAATCACGATGATAAGGTGATGGATTTGGCTCAGTTGTCTGCCCAAATGCCCAGAATGACTAACCAAGTCATAACATTCTACGAAGATGATGCTCGGAGAGTGCATTTCCCACACCACGACTCGTTGGTAATTGAGAGCCAAATCTCCAACAAAATGGCAGCACGAATTTTGGTAGACAACGGGAGTTCGTTAAACATTTTGGTTCTGGTCAAGTCTAGGACTGCCCCTGGCCATGTGGGAGACTTGACTGAGGTTTCACAGTGCTCCGCCGGTTCGGAATGAAATTAAACCCCCAAAAGTGCACATTTGAGGTTGCCTCTGGTAAGTTCCTAGGCTTCATTGTCAATGCTCAGGGAATTGAAGCGAACCCCAAGAAGATCAAGGCCTTAATCGAGATGTCATCTCCTTGAAAGCAAAGGCATTCAGAGCCTGACAGTTAGGATCGCAACTTTGAGTCGGTTTGTCTCCAAGGCAACGTATAAGTGCATCCCTTTCTTTAATGTCCTCCAAGGAAGTCAGAGATTTGAATGGTCGAAAGAATGTGAACATGTGTTCCAACAGCTGAAGGCGTACATGGCCAATCCTCCGATTCTATCCAAGCCAGTAGACGGAGAGCCTCTCCTGCTCTATATGGTTGTCTCGGAGGATGCCATCAGTGCTGCATTGGTACGGGAATAAAGTCGTGTTCAGCACCCAATCTATTGTGTTAGCAAAAGACTCCTCGGTGCAAAGTCCAGGTACCCACTGATGGAGAAGTTAACTTTTTTCTTAATGGTGGCCTCTCAAAAGCTAAGACCATACTTCCAAGCACATCTGATTAAGGTCCTCACAAATTATCCCCTTAGGCAAGTCCTCCAAAATCTAGAGTCATCAAGAAGACTCATGAAGTGGTCAGTGGAATTGAGTCAATTCGATATCACCTACCATCTGAGGACTACTATAAAAGGTTAGGCACTCATTGATTTCATCACCGAGTGCACAAGGAATCAGGAGAAAACAGATGGTACCCCAGCAGTCGGACCAGCTTGGAAGTTGTTTGTGGACGGGTCTTCAAACAAAAATGGTGTTGGGGCTGGACATATTCTGGTTTCCCCCGAGGGGCACAGAGTGCATAGTTCCCTCTGCTTTGGGTTTAGCACCTCTAACAATGAAGCAGAGTACGAAGCCTTAATCGCTGGGCTCCACGTGGCAATGGAGCTCAAGGCCGAGGGCCTCAAGATTTTTAGTGATTCCCAACTCATTGTGAACCAGGTACTCGGAGAGTACCAAGCCTGGGGAACAAAGATGGAAGTGTATCTAGCCAAGGCTCAAGAAATGCTACATAACTTCAGAAGATTCACTATTCAGCAGGTGTCGCGGGAGCAGAATTCCAATGCTGATGCCCTGGCTAAGTTAGCCACAACCAAAGACACTGAGTTGATCAATGTGGTCCCCATTGATTACTTGAAATCTCCGAGTATCTCAACTCCATACGAGGTGGAATCTATACAACCCCAAGAGGGGTGGATGGAGCCAATAGCAAAATACCTCGTCTCCGGGGAACTACCCCAAGATAAAAAGGCAACTCGAAAGTTGCTTTATCAAGTACTAAGGTACATAATCATAGAAAATAGGCTTTATCGGCGAGGTTACTCTTTTCCTTTGCTACAGTGTGTGTCCAATCAAGAAGCCAGTCTGATACTCCGAGAAGTACACGAGGATTTTTGCGTAGATCACGTTGGGGGGCAGAGCTTTTCCAAAAAGATCTTTAGGCAAGGATACTTTTGGCCCACCATGAATGGAGACACAATGTATTATGTCAAGAAATAGGCAAGTTCCAGCGCTTTGTTAACATCCCCCGAGCGCCTCTTGAGCTTACACAGATGACCAGCCCATTGCCTTTCATTGTCTGGGGTATCGACCTTATCGAATCCCTGCCAACAGGGAAAGGAGGAGTGAAATACGCCATAGTGGTCGTCGACTACTTCACAAAGTGGGTCGAGGCCGAGCCACTCGCTATAATCACCTCCAAAAAGGCCTTGGATTTCATCATTAAAATAATAGTTTGTCGATGTGGCCTCCTGAGGAAGATAGTCTCTGACAACGGATTGCAGTTCGACAACAAAGTATTCATAGACTTCTGTCAAAAGCATGGAGTTATCAAGAGCTTCTCCTCCGTGGCCCATCTACAAGCCAATGGCCAAGTGGAAGCAGTTAACAAGACACTCAAGTCTACTTTGAAGAAAAGGTTGGAGCAAACAAAATGAGCTTGGCCTGAGGAGCTGCCTAGGGCATTGTGGAGCTACCGCACCACTGCCAGGACCTCCACCAGCCATTCACCCTTTCAATGGCCTACGGGTATGAGGCTATGCTCCAAATTGCAGCAGCAATCTCCACACACCGACGGGATACATATGACCCGACCACGAACCATGCTTTACTACGGGAATCCCTGAACCTCGTGGAGGAGTTGTGTGAAGCTTCTCAACTTTGAGTAGCATCCTACCAGCAAAAGGTAGCCATGTATTTTAACTCCAAAGTGAAGGATAGAAAGTTTGGGGTTAGAGATCTAGTGTTGCAAAGAGTCTTCTTAGCCACCTGATACCCCAGTGCAAGAGTGTTGGGACCTAACTGGGAAGGCCCATACCAAGTTGAGAGCACTGTGTGTCTGGGAACATACAAGTTAGCCCGACTAGGTGGGGATTTGATTCCTCATGCCTGGAATGCCGAGCATCTTTGTTGGTATTACCAGTGATATGAGCAGCAAACATTATTTATTTCTGTAATACCCCTTGTATCCTTCGGGCACATTTAAACCGTGTATGTAGAACATGGTAAGAAATTTATTGTCTGCTTATATTTTTTGGTTTTCTTTATTCTATTAATGCTATGTAAAAGCACCTGCTCGCCTAGACAAGTGATCACAGACTGGTCTCCAATCACTTGGGGGCATGGAGTTAGGGCAGCATTATGCCTCACAAAGAATGACCTAAGAAACTAAGCTTGCCAAGAGGAGTAAGCCTAGCGTCACCCTTCCCCCCCCCCCCCCCAAGAATAAAAAACCATAGGAAACTAATTGAATCTAACCTAGGAGACTAAGCAAAATAGGCTTAACACCTAGGAGCTAGATAATCTTAGTAGCGCGAGAATAGACTTTTGTCACCTCCCATGGACACCGAGCCCGAGGAGCTCTAACCAAGTCTCTTGATCTCGAGATCGAACGAAAGGTCGAGTACCTCGTACTCGGCCCCAGGAAATCCGTGACATGGGGAGCTTGGCTAGTAGACGAGCGAAGCACCCCTAGTGTTGCTATATCCCATAGCTAGAAAACTTGGAGAAAACCCAGTGTAAAAATGCAGTAACGTGAACTTAGAGATTCAGGTTACCTCTCAAGGACAGCGCGCGACCGAGGAGTAATAACTGAATCCTAATCTTCCAGATATGGACAAATGCCCGAGCCATTTGTGCTTTGACGCCTCGTTAACATCACCTCCCGAGGAGGTGTGAAAAGATCTAGAAGCAACGAGATATGCACTCGGAGAGCAGTGTTGAAGCCCCTGGCTGACTTCTCGAGTAATACGTACTCGGGGGGCAGGCGATTTCATGTGCAAGGACACCTGAAAGCCCGAATCTTTGGATTGCGAGGACACAGGATGCTAAGTTAGGACCAATGGTAAATTACGCCTTAAATTTACTTCTAGGACTATGAGCCTACAAAAGACACTAAATGCTAGAATCACCTTTAAAACGATTTGATTTCTTGTTCTCGTGGCAGTCATGTTACATTGAATTTATAGAACCACTTGTTTAAAACGGGTTAAGTTCTTGTTCTCATGGAAGTTGTGCTATGTTGAATTTATAGAACCAAGTGTTTTAAACAGGTTGAGTTCTTATTCTCGTGGTAGTTGTGTTATGTTGAATTTATAGAACCAAGTGTTTAAAACATATTGAGTTCTTGTTCTCGTGGCAGTTGTGTTACATTGAATTTATAAAACCAAGTGTTTAAAATGGGTTGAGTTCCTGTTCTTGTGGCAGTTAGGTTACGTTGAATTCATAAAACCAAACCAAATAAAAATGTAAGGCAAGATGCGTAGTTCTTAAATGGGAAAGTAATTACAACTGTGCTAGGGGGCTCGAGCATTGTTTGTCTATACCCCAATAAGTTATGGCTTGCAGGCCTAAGTTTAAAAAATTATGAACGATCCTCAGGGACCTCCTCCACCTGGTCGATGATCGGTCTGTTCTCGAGGCACTCTCTGTGAAGTGGACCACAACCTGGGTCGCTTTAGTTGTCGAAGTCGCCTCAAATGGTTGGATGACCTCGGTAGACGAGGTCGCCTCGGTAGCTAAAACTGCTTCTGCAATCTAGGTCGCTCAGAGACGCTCTTTGAAGAGGAGTATGTACTTCTCGGGCTCTCTAGTGAAGTCCAAGCTCATGTCTTGGTTGTGGTACCAGACCACGTAGAAGGCATCCTCGGCGATTGTCTCAACTTCTTTCTTCAACTTGTCCACCTGACACCGAGAGGACCTGTTCATTTCCATGGCTTTGAGGGCTTTTCTCTCCCCTAGCTTAAGTTGTGTTATTCTTCTATTGTTTATGAGATTATCTAGAGTTTAATTCCTTTGAATTATCATATTAACTTTGTGATACTAAGCTATACTCCCAATAGATACACCTCAACAAAATGGGATAGCTAAGAAAAAAAAATAGACATCTTTTAGAGGTTGTGAGATCACTCATGTTCACAACAAATGTTCCAAAATCATTTTGGGGTGAAGCTTTTCTTATTGCAACATACCTCATTAATTGAATGTCATCTCGGGTTCTAGGTTTTCAAACACCTTGTTAAGTTCTTCTCCACTACTACCCTAACACTCGACTTCCCTCCATCCTCCCACCCAAGGTATTTGGTTGTTTAGCTTTTGTCCACAATAAATAACCAAACCAAAATAAACTTGAACCAATGGCAATCAAATGTTTGTTCTTAGGGTATTCTTCAAATAAAAAAGGATACAAGTGTTATTCTCCCATCACAAGGAAATTTTACAACACCATGGATGTCACATTCTTTAAAAATCAATATTATTATCCCAAAACTAACTTTCAGGGGGAGAATAATATCGAGGAATATCAATTTTCAAAAAATCTTACGTTCGTTGAAACTGAGCCTATATCCTCATCATCCTCTCCCATGGGACCCATATCCTCAACTTCCATCCCTATTCCAATCGAAACTAAGCCTACATCTACATATCCTTACCCATTGAGCCTACATCTGCACCATCCTGACCCATTGAAATTGAGCCTAACCATGTTGAACCCAACCATGAAATTGAGACAAGTGATTCCAACTTCGATTCCCCTCCATCTCAAACTTTGCATAATAGCAAGTTCATTGTCTACTCAAGAAGATATAGAGCCTCAAACACATGTTGATCAAGTCCGTGATGTTGAACCATGTCTAAACCTAAGGGAAACATTATTAGGTAACACAAATGATAATTCTAGTGAGTTTTCGGATCTTGATTTATCTATTGCACATAGGAAAAGGTTAAATTCTTGTACTACCTTTGAAGTAGCCTTGAAACTGGCAAGGGTTAATGCTCCCCATGTTAATCCTTCTCAACCACATGTGGCTTCAGAACCACAAGTGTCTACTGCTCATGGGGGAAAAAGAAACAGGTGAGGAGCAAATGGAATTAGTGGTGCAACTTCCAAAACCATTCAAACAGGAATGGTAGTCACCATTTTGAAAGCAGAATAAATGATGGATGAAAAGATGATGATCCTGTGGATATAGATGTTGTACCTCCTCACACACCTCCTACTCGATCTGATTATGAAAGACCAATACCACCTACCATCTGCATGTTCCACCTCAATAAGAAAACCTGGCTGACCCTTGTCGTATACTGTGATACACTCATAGAGAGCGAGTAGTAGCTTGGGATAATAAAGGTGTTGGGATTACCGACCAAGAAGTCATGACCAAAGGGATAACAAATCAAACAACTATGTAGCCAGGTAGTCTGCAACCAAGAATGTGTTTGACAGGCTAGGGGCAGGGGATCGGGGCCAAAGCAGCAATGACCTGTGTGACCAGTTAGATGCAAGAAGAATTATAAACGAAGAACGAGTACGGTCAAATATTCTTGGTGGTAAAGTAGCTCAACTCGAGGAGGATGATCAACCAATCCTTAATTTGGCACAACTCGAGCAAAATATGGGATGACCCAAGCAGATGGTAGAACATCCCCTTCCAAATGCATAACCCATGCCTAATCTGCTACATCCACAAGTCGACCAACTCAAGGAAGCAATCAGACAAATGTGATGATAAAATCTTCTCAAGGGAAGATAGGTAGCGTTCAAGCAAAAGGACTCATTCACTGCTAAAATCCTATAAGGTGACTGTGTGCATACTTCATAATCCCCTAAATGGCTAGCTACGATGTGAAATGAGATTTTATCAAGCATTTGAGTAACTTTAACATCCAAATGGGCATTCACAAAGTATTTGAGGATGCTCGATGCATAGTTTTTCCAACCACATTAACAAAAGCAGCCAAACAGTGGTATCTAAAGTACCAACCAAACTTGATCAATTTTTTTTTTTTAAATTATCGCATCATAATGAATGGTCTGTGGCCTAAAATCAATGACCAAAATCATGTAGTACCAGTAAAAAGTGTGATATCATACCATACTTAGAATTATTAAAAAAAAATTACTAAATTAATAAAACTAAAATAATAAAAACATATAAAACTTGTTTGTGAAAAAAAAAGACATAAAACTTGAAGCGATAATTGGTAAATGTTTTTAAAATAAGAAAGTGGTATAAATAGTTTATAACTATACCAAAATTAAGCATAAAATAAATAGTTATAATTTTATAGAAAAATATAATAATTGGCTAAAGCTGAATGGTCTAAAATAAAAATAAAAATGTATAGTCATAATTTTTTTTAACAATGAATATTTCATTAAAAATAAATAGAGTGTAATACATCCAATAAAAATGATGAAAAATCTTCTATCCATACAAGTTCACCATCCAACTTAAGTGCATGCGCAGCCAATTCACAAGTCGCCTTAATGGCCAAATGACGTACATGAATTAGGGATGCCTTAGGAAAATTGGATAATAAACTTGTTATATCCTCTAACAAAGATCATAACTCATTACAATACAAGGATCTGTTAGAGAAAGCAGAGATTAAAGCCAAACAATCAGTCTCTATAAAATGTAAAGGTAGCCCGAGTAGAAAAGACCAATCCAAAACCACCATCAAATCTACACCTTCCGCTTGGATGATAGAGATCAAAGGCTAAGACTGCTACTTCTGAAATACAATAATCAAAACTTTAATTATGGTAAAACAAAAAACAATTTGAAAGAAAACATACCTGAGTAGATATTAACATCATAATACATCAAACTTAATTATAAAAATAATAATATAATATCTGCAACTTTTAAAAATTTATAGACGGAGTCCTATAACCATAGAGAGACAATTATTAAGTTGAAGGCTTACAAAACGGTTGTGAATGTTAAAATCTAACTAAAATAAAAACTATAAAGGGTATTGTTATCCCCAAAATTTCAGTTTAATGACGTGGTAATCAAAGGTGACAGGTGGCAACTCATGGCTACCAAGTGGAGCATTAATGGTTAATAAATGTGTCAACCAAGGGAAGTGCAAAAGTTAGAAAATAACCTATAGAGTAGTCACATCATTGTTCGGAAAGAACATTGACCATGAGGATGTTTAACCTGGTCAGGAAAAGATAAATATGAATTTACATGGTTAGGAAATGATATACCTTACCAGGTATAAATTTACCTGGTCAGGAAATGATATACCCGACCAGGTATGAATTTACCTAGTCATGAAATGATATACCCGATCAGGTATGAATTTAATTGGTTAGGAAGTGATATACCCAACCAGGTATAACCAACAAAGAGATATACATGACAAGGTATGTCAAGAAGGTGACATACCCGACCAGGTATGTCATGGAAGTAATAGAGCCGACCAGCTACATCAAAAAGAAGACATAGCCGACCAGCTACGTCAAAAAGAAGACATAGCCGACCAGCTACATAACGAAGAAGACCTAGTCGACCAACTATGTCAGATTTAAGGAGTGTAGCCGACCGGGTATGTCAGAATCTCAGGAGTTATCTGCCCAGCAACTTTTCTACGAAAGCTCAGTAACAACTTCAACCAGAATTGCCCGTAACTACCGCGAGAATTTTTCAGATATCCCAAAGTAATAGCCATATTGTTGTATTTTGAATTTTTTTATTACTTTGTTAATTAAAGTTGGTTAAAACAACCAAATACTCCGTCAAAAGAGGGGACATTTCTTGTACGATCCATGGGCCTATAAATAGAGAGCTCATGGCATCATTTAGGGAATCTTATCTTTTTCAAACTTTTGAACTTTTGAGATTTTTAGACTCTCTAATTTTGAGACTTTGGGACTGTTACTTGGGGCATTCTTTGGGCATTTTCTAAGAGAACTTAGAGAGAGAAACTTTTTATTTTTTGACTTATACTTAAGAAACTCAGTTGGTTCAAGTTCATCTGTTCTTAAGTGTAGGTACATATATCACAACTCTAATTGGATTAGGCTATTACCAAAAAATTGGGGCGGAACCACTATAAAATTATTTATGTCGTTTATTTTCTATTCAAGGCTTACTGTCGTTTTTGTGTCAACTGGCCATTGGCTAAAATCATGGTCAACATTTTTGGTGCTTTTATTGAGAGCTTGAATAGAAGAAACACACTATCATTCCATTTATTATTGCGCCCAGGAAGCCCGATACGTCAACTGCAAAAGAAAGTGTTAGACCAAAAGGTCCTGCTACACCGGAGAATCCTGAAACTTAAGCTAGGGTTACTCTTGAGGAGATAACACCAGAGGTTGAACAACTCCATGAAGCCATGGTGGCTTTGAAGGAAGAGATGATGCAATTCAATGCCCGACAAGAGTCTTTTGCTACAGAAATGGCCAGGCAGAAGGCTCATTCGAGTAGCAAAAATGGGATATGGATGCCAGAAGCGAAGAGATCAGACAGCAACAACAAGAGGCCGACTAGCGACATCGTGAGGCAGCACTCACTCTAGAAGCAGCTACCCAGTTGGCCCAAGCCAATATCAAGTCACAGCACGAACTGCTACCGAGGGAGCACGAAATGACAAAGCTAGTCTGAAGTCCCCTACTAGGAAGACGAACTCTAAAGGACTTGATTGGAGTCGAAGTAATCAGACTGGTTGGACAGATGATGGCACCTGCTATAAAACTACGTCAATGCAAAGAGAGAATTCTAGAACCTCTACAAGAAGCCACCGATCATAAACTTCCCAATCAAGAAGTCACCGGTCGGGTAGTAAGCAAACCCCACCCAGGAACAACCAGACCAGTGCTCCTCTAGATAAGAAAACTTCCCGGTATAAAGACGGACATGGTCGGGATGAGGCTAACAGTCATCAGACCAACTGGTCAAAAGATCGACAGGGCAATGACCAATGAGAAAGAGGAGAAGACCTCCCAGTTCGCCCTGAAAAACCGTCGCTACATCCCGACCAGCAGCGTAGTGGAAAAGAGCTGGTCGTGCGCAATAAACCATCTAATAAGGAAAAATAAAAGAGTATAGTGTTCAACTGGCTAGGAGGACATGCTGCCCGGAGAGATTTGTGAGATGTCATAAGCAACAAAAAAAAGACCCCCTAGTCGAAGGGTAAGTTTCTATCTGCCCTGATGATCAAGTAGAAATACTTGACGGAAGTACGCCAGTCGGGAATGCCCGACCAGGAGGTCAAGATGCTAAAACATCATAATTACCGATAATTATTCAAGCTCATCTTGACGCACTGGAGACCACGGTGTAGAGCTTGACAAATTGACCTAACGAGTTGGATGGCATTGACCATAGGAATGTTAGCCCTTTCTATAAAATCGAGGAATGTTAAATTGGTCAGTAAAATTGGATATTGTTCAACTAGGCGGTAAAATCGGGAAATGTCCAACTAGTTGGTAAAATCAAGTAGAGCTTAGCTGGTTGGTAAAATTGAGCAGTGTTCAACTGGTTGGTAAAATCGGGTAGTGTTCAACTGGTTAGTAAAATTGGGCAGTGTTCAACTGGTCGGTAAAATCGAGTAGAGTTCAGCTAGTCGGAAAAATCATGCAATGTTCAACTGGTGGGCATACTTGAACAGTGTTCAACTGGTCAGTAAAATCGGGCAGTGTTCAACTAGTCTGTAAAATCGAACAGTGTTCAACTTCTCATAAATTTTCCATATATTCCCATGTGTTTCATGAGTAATTAACCCTTGATCACTTGGGGGCATAGAGAGTATATTGGTATATAAATTATCTCGCTACTTCAATTCCAGGGTGAAAGATCGAAAGTTCCAGGTCGACGATATGGTCTTGAGAAAGGTGTTCGTCAAAGACCCAAAAGCTGGAGTGCTAGGTTCAAATTGGGAGGGACCTTACCAGATTAAGCAAGTTTCTCCTCCCAACACTTACAAACATTTTATGGCTGAACGGACATTGATCAGGAACTACTGGAATGACGAGCATTTGAGGATATATTATCAATAAATACCACTTTCAGAGTGGTAGCTTCATTTCAAGTGTTCAACTTGTTATTTAAGTTTGTTAAAGGGCTGGTATTAGCCGACCGGTCGTCTATTTTTTTGGTTAAGACTCATTTTTAGACAAGTTTTGTCACTTTTATATTACTAGTAATAAAAGAGACTATGTGCAGCATGGTCGATTCTTGCTACAAATATGAATGTGTGTTAATTATTCAAACAGTGTTCAACTGGTCGGTAAAATCAGATAGTGTTCAACTAGTAGGTACGTTCAAGAAGTGTTCAACTGCTCGAATATTTTCTATATATTCTATGTGTTTCACGAGTAATTAACTGCTCGAATAGATTCGGTCAAGTATCAAGTGACCAAAGATCTTTCCACCCTCGATCACTTGGGGGGCACATGGGGTATACTAGTATATAATTTAACATAGGCAATAAGAGCACGAGTTAAGGTGTTTGTTTTTTAGGCTGACTTGTAAATTTTTGAAGTCAAAAATGGCCATTAAACTAACTTGTATAACAAAGCTTAAGTAACTTTGAATTTTTCTGTTTTTAGAAAAATTAGTTAGAAACAAACATTCGTGTGAATATAATTATTTTGCTCACAAGTATTTAGAGCAATAAGAGTGTGAGGAAGTATACTTAGTAAAAACTTGTGAAATGTATATAATTTCTAAGTTAAATAAAACTAAGTACTCATGCAAAAATATATAAGGCATAAATCAGAGTGACTTTACTATTCACAAAAAACTTATAATGTCTAAAGTCTAAAAAGACTTAAAATGTTTTTTAAGTTAAAAAAAAAAGTAAAGTATAAATGCCAACAGCTCGACCGTACGAGCAAAATATGAAAGCTGCTAAGCAGCAATTTTCTTTATAAGGGCACTAAAAAGAAAACTACTAATCAGGTATAAAATTTCACTGGTCGGGTAGGAAGTTCACTGGTCGGGCACACTTGTCCCTGGCTGGTCAACTTCGTCGTCAACATCTGGAACCTCCTTTGGTTGGAATGTAAAGTAGGAGAGGAAGGCACAGTGCCAGTTGGAAGAGTTGCCTCCTCGGAGGCCTTGGCTTCACATTGGCGAGCTCTTCAGCCTTTGCCTCTTCAGAAAGAAATTCAAGGTTGAGAGGCTTGTTTAGCTTCCGTATATGATAGAAGCAGTTGAAGCATATCTCTTCATAATGAGCCAGATCAGCTTGCTTATCTTGTTTCAACTCTTCATTCTCTTGAATCTTTTTCTCCAATTGGTTAGTCAATGTCTTGTTAACCTGAATCTGCTTGCTATTTTCATCAGCCAACTCCTTCAGAGATCTATCCCGGTTGGCAATTATTTTCTCTGTCTGGTCAGCCTTTTTCTTGGAGATCCTTTTCATACTTAGTAAGGCTTTCAATTTTTGCCTGGGCTTCCACCAAATGATCATTCAAGAACTTGACCAACTCTTTATAGTCAACTGCTCAGCGTTGAGCATGACTAATTGTGTCCCTGAAATAAATAACATAAAAGTACTTAGAATAAGATCAATCAATAAGAAAGCATGCACTTTTTATGATAAGATACTTACACTCATTACTTTTGCGAGGCCTTTGTGGATAACAACTTCAACGCTCTATCTGGGTAGAGTCTCAAAGGTTTGAGTTGTCTTTTCATGGTAAAGATTCTGGTCTAATAACTCTTTGGCATACTCACCAGCAACACGAAGGGGCTCACTTAAGACGACTGGTCAGGTAGTTTTCTTCGAGGCAAAAGGTGGAATAGACGAAGGAGTCAAGCATGGGATAGTAGCTAACTGGTCGGATGGTCTCCCCTAGTTGGGCGGGACATTCCTTGCAATCTTTCTTGGAGGACTCATGTTGCTACCTTCACCAGATTTCCTCTTCTGAGCAGAGGGAGTGTTGAATTGCTTGAACATGTCTAGATCTGCAAAAAAGTAAAGCAAAAACCTGGTTAGTGAAAACGAGAAATAAGTAAATGAAAAGTTCTACTGTGACGACATGACTCTATATACTTTCATCATAATCATTTTCAAAAAGTTATCTAGAACAAGATAAACTATGGTTACTGTTAGTAGAAAAACTTGAGTTTAGAATTTCATCGAAAATGTCATCTTCGTCCTCCGACGAAGAGTTGTCTTCTCTAAGGAGTTCAATGCTTTTTCCTTTCCCAAGCCTGGTAGGGAAGGCGGGTCGACGAAGGTCCTCAAAGGTTCTCTAATGATAAGATCACCCGGTCGTCGTGGTTGGGGAGATGGTTCAGGAGAGAACTAGTCAGTTACTACTTCGGTATATGCATTTGACTGGTCGGTTGTGATTGCTTCATCAGTAGTACTGCCCACAACAATGTCTTGGTCGTTCTGTAACAACTCCGCCAATCGAAGGTTATCCAAGTTTACCAACTACTCAACATCCTTCTCCTCAATGGGCATGTTAGCGAGAAGCTCTGCCCGGTCATGCATCTCTTTGGTCGGGAGAGGTCGATAAAAAGGTCCCGCATACGTAAAAGCCAAGATTCTGGCTTTAATATCTGAAGTAAGAAAGTATTCCATATAGTACTTTCTAGGATTTGATTTATGGGCAATGCCATGAAGGTACTTAATCCCTGGTTGCCTATGAAAGAGGTGGAAAAAACATGTGTTCTTGTGGCTAGGATTAGTCTTAAAATCGAACAAATAGTGTACCTCATGGGGAGTAGGTGGAGACTAGCCCTGGAAGTGATAAAGAATGTACAAAGCAAACAAGGCTTGTATCCCATTTGGAGCTATCTAGAATGGAGAAACATTAAAGTAATCTGTCACTGATCAAAAGAAAGAATGCAAAAGGATAGTGGCCCCTGCATAGATGTGATATCTAGACCAGGCGCAATAGGCTCCTCCGGGAATATTGGCTCTCTGGTAAGGATGCGGGCATATCACACTCACTCCTTCAAGGCCCAAAGTCTGAGTGTACCTAAAGAGCATTTTGGAGTTCAGCTTGGATGCTTTAGCTACAAACCAAGACGGCACACGATCTTCCTCTTTCCTTGGTTTAAGTACAGCAGTTCTTTGGATCTCTGTTGCAAATATCTAGGCAACATTTTTCTTGGGTTTGCTGACTTTTTGGACTTGGCGGGGAGGCCTTGAAGAGGCTTCAGTCTCAACTTCTTCTAATAAATGTTCTCCCACAAAAGGTTCTCGTTCCACTACCTTTTGTGTCGCTCTACGAGCTACTTGGGGATCTTGTTCCAGAGGAAGTCGATTGGACTTTTTCACCCTCATTGGTTGGTGCTGACGTTGTTGCTTAAGGAACTGCCCTTCGTGAAGGAATTATAAAGCTGATCAGGGAAGGATTTTCTTGAGACGACGAAGATGGTCTTAGGGTGCTCGTTTGCTCGAAAATTTGGAAGAAGAATCACTGCTCGGAGGGGTGTCACTTGACTCAGGAGATGAAGAATCAGAGTTTGTTTGGTTGTCACCTCCCCTGTAGGCAAAACGATTCATCTACAAAAAATACGGGGAGGTGAGTAAACCAAACAAAAAATGAATGCAAAGTAAAAATATTTACTGCCCAGTGAAAAATTTATCTAAGCAAAAAAAACATTTTACTGCCCAAATAAAAAGATATTTGAGTAGTGGTGACAATTTTAAGCAGTTCACAAGAGAAAAGGAAACATTTTGGTACCATGTGTTCGAGGGCATAAGGCCTAGAGTTTTTGTGCTGTGTATTTTTGTGATATGAGTTTTTGTGCTCGGCTAAATACGCACAAACCCGAGCGGTTAGATGCGTGATCCGAGGGGCTAAAATGTGTGACCGAGTGGGGGTTCCGAGAAGCCAAGGCATCCCAAGGTACCCGAGTGACTAAGGAGTTCCGAGGATCTAAGCGAAAATCTGATGGGCTAAACGGGTAACTTGAGCAGCTAAGGCTTATTCCGAGCAGTCTTGCCAAACCCGAGTGGCTAAGAGGGGTCCGAGGGGCTAAGGTCTGCCTGACCGGCTAGGCGCGGGTTCTGACCACTCAAGGCGAACCCAATCGGTTCTCGACAATTTTGACAACCATAGTTATACCTAATCGACAACAATTGACTCTGAGGAGCTGAAAAATGACAATGGGCATATTCCGAGCACAAACCAAGCACGACCCGATCGGATTCACGGAATTTTTTTTCCTTTCTCTATGGCAAAGCCCAAGTAGTGATTTGGTTTTTTAAAAAAATTATTCAGATGACATACTCCAAACCGTGGGGCACAAACATGATTTCCAAATCATGGGGCACACAAACAAGATCAAAAAGGGAATTTCAAGGGTTTTGGAAAGTTTCATGAAAGTTTCAAAGTTTATACAAACCCATGAACCTGAGAGTGTAATGGAAGATGGGAAATCATTTTTTTGGGAGCAAAATTGGCTAGCCCAAAGCCTAAACTACATTAAAACAGCCACAAAAAACACTATCCTACAAAGATTCATCACAAAATTCCAAAGAGAGCATACCAAAAGAGGGTTTCAACTATTACATAGTAAGGATTTTTGCAGAATTTTAAAGCTAAAAAATGTTTAAAAGTGAAGCTAAAGAAGAGAAAACTTACCCAAATGGATGGAAGAGCACTTGATTTCTTGAAGAAGCCTTTGCTTTAAGAAGATGGAGCACCTTGGGAGCTTTGGATTTGGAGGAGAATCGGCCAAAGGGGTTCTTCTTGGTGAGGAGTTTTTTTTATTTATTTTTAAAAAAAAAAAGATTTGCTAATAAAGAGAGGAATCATGGGCCTATTTATGAGCCCAAAATAAAAGCTCTCTACTATGCCCAACAATTCTTAATGTTATTTCTCTCCCATTATCCTATTATCCCACCATTTGGGAAACTGATAACTTCCATTTTCATGACCTGAAACGTTCAATCGTGGTTGAAAAGGCAGGAGAATACAGAGGGTCATTTTTTGGAATTTTGAGACACAAAAAATATTAAAGTTACTGGTGAGTCACCACATGGAGGCAACTGCTAGGATATTCACTAAATCTCTGATTGGTTATTCAATTTTTGGGGATTTAACTGGTCAGACTTTTATTATTTAAAAAAGTTATTGACCAACCAGGCACATGCTTTTGGACGACCTGAATAACTACCAGTTAGAGAAAAAGTTTATCATGTGAGAAAATAATATAATAAACTTGGAGGGCATATGTTATCCCCAAAATTTTTGTTTAATAATGTGGAAATCAGAGGTGACAGGTGGCAACTCATGGCTACCAAGTGGAGCATTAATGGTTAATAAATGTGTCAACCAATGGAAGTGCAAAGGTTAGAAAATGACCTATAGAGTCGTCACATCATTGGTCGGAAAGAACATTGACCGCGAGGATGGTTTAACCTGGTTGGGAAAAGACAATTATGAAATTATCTGGTCAGGAAATGATATACCTGACCAGGCATAAATTTACCTGGTCAAGAAATGATAAACCCGACCAGGTATGAATTTACCTGGTCAGGAAGTGATATACCCGACCAGATATTACCAGCAAAGAGACATACACGACCAGTTACGTCAGGAAGGTGACATACCCGACCAGGTATGTAATGGAAGTAATAGATCCGACCAACTACGTCAAAAAGAAGACATAGCCAACCAGCTACATCAAGAAGAAGACCTAGTCGACCAGCTATGTCAAATTTAAGGAGTGTAGCCGACCGGGTATGTCAGAATCTCAAGAGTTAACTGCCTAGCAACTTTTCTACGAAAGCTTAGTAACAACTTCAACCAGAATCGCCCGTAACTACCGCGAGAATTTCTCAGATATCCGAAGTAATAGCCATATTGTTGTATTTTGAATTTGTTTATTACTTTGTTAATTAAAGTTGGTTAAAACAACCAAATACTCCATCAAAAGGGGGGACATTTCTTGTACGATCCATGGGCCTATAAATAGAGAGCTCATGGCATCATTTAGGGGATCTGATCTTTTTCATACTTTTGAACTTTTGAGACTTTTAGACTCTCTAATTTTGAGACTTTGAGACTGTTACTTGGGGCATTCTTAGGGCATTTTCTGAGAAAACTTAGAGAGAGAAACTTTGTATTTTTTGACTTATACTTAAGAAACTCAGTTGGTTCATGTTCATCTAATCTTGAGTGTAGGTACATCTATCACAACTTCAAGTGAATTAAGCTATTACCAACAAATTGGGGCTGAACCACTACAAAATTATTTGTGTCGTTTATTTTCTATTCAAGGCTTACTGTCGTTTTTGCGTCTACTCGCCATTGGCCAAAATCGTGGTCAATAGTTTATGAAACAAATTAGGACAATCATATTATTTATATCAATTTCTTAATGCATGATCTGTTTTATAATCTACAAAATATATGCACATTAAATTGGAAAATTTTAAGGTAGAGCATGTGTAGAGACTTGTGAATAAGAACTTTATATATATATATATATGGAAAACATGACAGAATATTACTATTTGCTCCCTGAAGTTGAATTTTCATGTCTTCAATTTTTCAAAAAAAAAATTAGAAAATAAAATGAATGGAGAGGGAAATGAGAAATAAGAAAAAGTGTGTATACCTTTTTTTTTATAACAACATAGATATATATATATATATACTAGGTAGAAGCAACGTGCAATGCACGTTTGCTTAGTTTTAAAGTTGTAAACAATATCTATAATTTTAATAAAAACCAGTTTACTATTTTTAAAATATATATATATAATAAAATGAATTATAGTTTTATAGTATATATAAATATTTATATCAATAATCTCTACATATATGACATCTAAACACAACGTTGGCATAGATATATTTACATGGTTACATGACATATATATAAAATACAATAATATTTAAAAAGAAATTAATAATACGAACAAAATAAGAATAAAAAAAGTCATAGTATAGACACTAGTATACATGCATCAACTATTTTTAGTTTCTAATGTATCTCACAGTGTCCTTTAGTGAATTTGATGAAGAAAGAAAATAGCTTTAATCACTTGATAAAAAAACAAACTATCACACAAATTTATAAGATAAAAAAAATGATGTGTGCTTTTATTATTTTTAAATAAATATGATTTAATTATTTAAATTATCATAAAATATCTTAAAAATATCATATTTTAATTTATTTATTTATTTTTGTTTTAGTTTATGTTTGTTCTAGTTTTTGAATTTGACATTGATTATATATTATTAATTTAATATAATATTAAGTTTAAGTTTAATTAAATTTTATTTAAGTTATAAAATATATGGTTTTATTATTTTTAAATAATTATCATTATAAACTATCTCAAAAATATTTTATTTTAAATTGTTTAATTATTTATTTATTTAATTTAATTTAATTTTAATTCATGTTTACAATCTACAGTTAAATATAAGAATATTATGCTAATTATAAGAATATTTCGTTAATATTAACGGAAAAAAATAAAAAAACTGTTAAAACCAATAATTTATATTGTCTACACACTTTTTATATAGAATAAATATATTTGCTACCTAAAGTTGAATACATATATGAAGCATATCGAAAATAAGATTATATAATTTTTAATAATATCACCAAATCAAAACAACATAAATATTACATATTGTTATAAAAATATACATTAGTGTATTCAAGAAATTAAAAAATTAAAGAGAAAAAGGCTTACCATAGTGAAACAAAAATTGAATGAGCGTAAAAGGCTAACCATTGTGGATATCATTATATTTATATATAGTATCTTTATAATTTGAAATTAATCATGTGCATGCTTATGATCTCATGCCCTTCGGATGTATATTCAATGCTCCATTTAGAAACTTATGCCGTATCCATTATTTTGCATAAATGAAGTTCTAATTGTTAAAAATGAAGAAATAGATTCATTGCAGAGAAGAAGAAAGAAGATGAGTTGGCTAGAAATGTGGAAGAAATTATTATTAACTCAATATAAAATACATTAATTGCCTTCGGTCATTTAATATTTTAAACAATAACACCTCTTTAATTTCAAATCTCCTTTATTAAACCTATTCCATGTAGTCAAACTACATAAGTACGTAGTTTTATACGTACCTTATCATCTGCAACAACTTAAAACACAAATAACGCCTTTCTTTATCTACTATGATCATAAGATACATATAAATATATGATCAAAATGATTTTATACAAGATTTTTAACGTAGATTTTATACATTATATATGCAAATAAATATAATGAAATACTACTCTATTATTTTAAAATTCAAGTCTTTTAGTTTTTTTTTCTTGCAAAATTTGAAATATTTTCTTCATGTTATAAATATTATATATATATAGATGTCCATAATAATAAAGAATCACTAAATTACCCAAAGAAAAATATCATAATTAATTCTTGATTGTATTCAGAGTTGTTACCTGATTTTCTTAAGACTTATTTATCTGTATAAATAGAGGTCATTCCTCTATTAAAATAACATATACAAGAGTTTCACTTTCTCTTTACATCTCTTTGTTATTTTATTTATTTATTTTCTTTATGTTTTATATTATTGTAATCTTAATAGTTTTATAACACGTTATCAGCACGACTCTCTAACTATCATTATTTGTATGTTCAAATTCTTATCATGAATCTCTAATCATAATCATTCATTGAATCTGAACTAGATGATTCAATCTTCAACCACCATCTTGTGTTGATAAGAAAATTCATTATCAAGTCTCTAGTCGTCATAGTTTATTGAGGTAAAAATATTTTATTGTGAATATATGTTTATATGATTACCATACTATATATATTGATCATAAAAAAATGTATATGTGAGTTGTTATTTTACCATTGTGATAGTATTAGATGGTTTATTGTCTTGTTATCGTAAATATGATTATATTCATATGTATATGTTCTTACTATCTCACATATTTAATATTGATTTCTCTATATTATTTATTTTATAGCTATTTACAAATGATTGCATTCGAATTTGTAAAGTTCCATGCCTATAGCATATTGAAGAAAAAAATTATAGATCATTGAGATAAGGTCTTCCATATATCCTGAAGATTATACAAAAGTGATATTGTTCATTAAGATATATAAAAGAAACATAATTGCTAAAGAGTTGTGATATTTTAGCAAAATTATCTGAAGCGAATATTTCACATATTTGTCAATTATATGAAATTTATGGACACAATTAAAAAAAACATTGAAATGTATTATGATTGATGCGTTTGGTGACTGTTTTTTTCAAGTCCCAAAATTTTTAAGAAAAATGCATCAAAACATTAAAATATGAAATAATGATAAACAATGTTGAAAAATAAATATGAAGAGAATAAACTAATTCAGGTGTAACTACAGTTGATATTGACTTGGATGTGTGTTTATTGTACAATAAAGAAGTTAACATATATATCAATTTTGTTGTACATTTCAATATTATTCATTGAAAATAATGATAGAAAGTAAATTTCATTTTAAAGAGTATTGATATTATTAGTCATGTTATTATATATGCAATATTTCTTGCCAGAAGCAAGTATGGTCTTTTCAATGTTATTCCTTGAAGTGAATGATTCATTACTTATGTCAATTATTCATTGCACATTCCTAGAAGTGAATATCTAATTATTAGTATTATAGTGAACTTTGTCATTAATCAAGATGTAATTTATAATTATATTCCTCAAAGTGTTATAAAGTCAAAGATTATTTGAAAAGGTTCTTGATGAAACATTAATACAATATATTACTAGCTAAAGTTAAACATATTTTATGTACCAATTGTACAATTTCTATATAATTGTGAATGTGACAAAAAATGACTTATAATATGTATCAGTTGTACATTTAATTATATAATATATCAAGTCATAAGAATAATGAATGATTTATTTCATTAATAAATTTGACCACTTGTTGGAAAGAAATGAGAAAGAAAAATAAGTGATATATTCATATTATGATTATACCTATTTGGCTACAACAAACATGATTATTATCATTGTGTATTAACTTGAATTAATGATAAGTTTATATTTGAAAAATAATTGTGTTTTTAAGCAAGCACGCCATTTGATAGATAAAATTGTTAAATATAATGTTGTTGAACATAATATATTAGAAAAATCAAATGGAGAAATTTGATTCTTGAAGAATCAATACTATTATAATTTTGAAGGATATTAAAATTATTTCATTCTCTAATATATAAACAAAAATGAAACTTTTATAACGGTTATGTGTATGTTGAAAATTTTAGTGAAATACAAAGTATGGTGAATCTGAAGTTCATTAATTAAATGATCAATCATATGCAATGAAATGTGTAAATTTTCCTAAATTTAGATGATGAAGATTCTTTTTATTATTAATTCTTATATGGTGCTCAAGAAAATATGTATATATATTTTACATATGGGAAGTGAATATAAATTTGAATATGTTGCATTTTTAAAAGAAATATATATATATATATATATTTCAACTAGTTTTCAAATGTTCTGTTTATAAATATTTTAACTTGTCCAGTTTTATTGTTAAATTTGTTTTACTTCATATATATCATTTATAAAAGTATCACTCATTAGAATGATAGTGCATTCATTTCTCAAATTTTTCATAATTATTTATAAGTTGAAATTATATTTCTTCTTAAAATTATTTTGCTATATAGTTATATTTTTTTGGTCAAAGATGTATGAGAAAAAAATTATATTATTTTGATAATGAATATTTAACTATATCCACTTTGCATTTTTGAATCATTGTTGGATTTTTATTACATAATTTCTTATCGATGTGATAAGGTCGTATGATCATGAACTTACAAGAATTATAAGCTTGTATATTTTCAACTATACATATATATGACTCATTCTTGAAAATGAAATATGTTCGTAATTGTGATTTATTGAACTGAAGTTCAATGACCCAATAATATATACAAGTTTGAACAAATATTAATTTATTGTGATATATTGATATCCCTACAGGTTAATATTGACCCTCAAATTGGTCAACGACACGGAGTCAGATAAACGATATAAAATGAGATAAAACAAGAAGAAAATCAAATGGAAAGCAAACGACACAAACGATTTATAGTGGTTTGATCCCAATTGGATGGTAATGACCTACGTCCACTTAGTGTTCTTATTGATGTTGAATCCCAACACTGTGATCAATGAACTAGGGTTCACGAGTTTCACAAGCCTTGAGAAGATTACAACTTCGGTGGATAATCACACTATATTTTTCTCTCAGAGTACAAAGACTAAAAGTTCCCAAAAAAGTCCCCATCCTTGAACCCTTTGATTCTTATTTATAAGCTCAAGAAGATTACATGGGTCGATGGGCCTTAATTACCATTAAGACTTGCGTATCTAGGTAATAAAAATAATTACAATTAATGCATAATTATAGATTTGCATGAATAATGGAAGTAAAAGGAAGTATGCGATCAGGCTGGTCGCATATAAGTATGGTGCTTGACAAATCGACAGTTTTCTGGTCGAGGGCCGATTAGGAGGCATCCACTTAAAGCTGCCATGTGCCTGCCACATCATCAGGGGTTGTTTCTGGGTAAACATTTGCCCCCCAAGTTTATTTTACTGCGATCAACATAAAGTAAACTTAGATAACCGACTTTTCGTATGACTTTTCATATGCCTTGTCAAATCTGTCAAAGTCATCCATGCCTTCTCGAAAAAGGCAACCAATCATATCACTACAGTTTCCCAAAAAGGTGTTGGACGGCTATCACGTTTTCCCATGCCTCGAAAAATAACCTCTCATCATTAGCTTGGTAACTGCACTTCGACCAATATAAATAACCCCTCAAAATTATTTTTTACTTTTCACTTTTCACTTTCTCCTCAAGAACACTGAAGAACAGAGCGTAAAATATCTAGAAACTCAGACGATCTTGACAACTCACGGAATTTTTGCCCAGTCACTTAGCGCTCAGAAATTTGCTCCAATCTTTATTCAAGAAAGTTTCTTGAACTTTTCAATCGCTGAAATGCCATATCTGTTTTATATCTGTTTTGACCTTTGAGTTCTTGCATGTTCTTGGCAAAAATCGTTTTGGGGGTAAATGGGTATGTAGATATGACCACAATAAGATAAGGAAAAAACACTACAAGAGGCCCAGAAGTTGGCTTAGGAGTTAGGATTATTGATTTAGGGCGTAAAATTCGATTTTTAAGCATGTAGTAAAAACTGGGCTTTTCTCGCACTTTTCACTTCTGTTTTTTAATCCGTTTTCCAAACTGTTCGCATAGAATTTAGTATTTTTCTTAGAATGTTGCTGGTCGTATAAAGCTTAACTTTTATACACGAGCAACGTTATTCCAACTTTTCCACTTTCTTGGTCTTTTGGCCGTAGATTCTCATCTCCCATTCTCTGTTCGCAGATTTTCATGCACAACTCATGGGGAGGTGAGAGGCCGATCGACGACGACTTGCTCGCGTAGTTACTCGAAGATCAGGAACAGCCTTCGTTGCTAATCCTGGAAATTCCTTTTTCTCAAAATCCTTCAAATAAACCTCCGACCAGTCCAAAAAACATGGGTCGAGTAAAATCCATTGCTCAAAAGAGAAATAAAACAGCCACTCCTTCTTTCGAATAGCCTACTCCTTGGGCTGAAAATCCATCGACCATCCCTCAGCCTGAAAACACTTCCTAGCCAGAAATCCAAACAAAAGCCTGCCTTCGAGATGTCCTTCGACCAGAGGTCGAATGGTACGTGGTACCTCCTAGCAATATCACAGCAAGGATGGTAGGGAATTATCTTAAGAAGAACGGACTTCCTGGGATAACCCTAATCAAGCCTACCACCAACCAGCGGGCAAACCTGCCTGGGGGCACCTATAGCGCCTGGTCGAGATATCACATTAAGGCAGGGCAACCTTGCCTCTTCATCCGTTTTTCCAGGGGGTGGCCAACTACTTTGAGGTCACTCCCTTCCAAATCACCCCAAACAGATATAGAGTGCTCTCTGCTCTCTATATCATGTACAGCCATAAGAAGTGGCCCATTCCTATGCCACACAAGATCAATTATTTGTTTGATCTCAAGTCCAACCCCAACACAAGGTTCTTCCACTTTGACCACCAGGAATCTGCTTGCACTTTCCTGAGTGAGATCACCCATAAGTCCAACGTGGGAAAGTACTTCCAGAAGTATTTTTTAACAATGGACCTGGTCGCATACAATCTGGCCTTCACTGAAGGAGGTAAATTGTTTATTCACTGGTCACATAATTCACTTTAGATTTTCTGCACATTCCTTAGAACTTTGGTGTCATTCAGGTCCATGGCGTCAACCAACTCCTACTCCAGAAATGGAGATATGAGCATTATCCTTGGCCAACATGACCGATGTAGAGAAAAGCATCAAAGAGCTGGTAACGGAGAATAATCTAAGGCTGGTTGGCCTTTTGGCCCCTCACCAAGATGTGAGGGCAACAACTGCAGGGAGTGCTGCTGGTGGAGAAGTTCCCGAGCAGCACCAAGATGTGTCACAACCTCTGAGGAGCAGGACAACGAGAGTGACCATCAAGGAACCCTCCAACACTCCGTGAGCAGCTGTTGCCCCTGTCCCACTAGGAAAGGGCAAGCGGAAGGTTTCCGAACATCCCGAGCCCATTCTTGAATCTTCAGATGAGAACAGTATTGACTTGTCTCTCTTAGATCATTTGCCCATTCCCTGTCATTTATTTGACGAGGACGGCAACTTTAAATACACGCCTAATTTAAATTCAGATTTCTTCAAGGCAGTGAGTGAGTGTAGCAGTAGTACAATAAATAATGTAGCGACCAGTAGTTATAACTCGGGTATTTTACTTATAATTTCTTTCCTCTCCGTTCTTTGTCTTTTTTGCATGACAACTTGCCCTGACTTATCGTATGCTTCTTTTTTGCAGACATGCCTGCCGAGAGGGCGTTCAATTTGTACACCAACCCTACTACCACCACTCCTGCGAGCAGTAAAAAAATCAAACAGATGCCAGCCAGAAGAAGGATGCAGTGACCCATCTGCAAAGAAGGCTCAGATAGATGACCCTCCTACATCAACTCCTTCCAAAGAGACAACTCCCCCTCCAGGCCCTTCCAACTAGACTCCTCTAGTTTCCACCAACCAGAATCCCCCAGCTCATGCCAACCCAAGCCCTGCTGCTCAGCCAGATAGAACTCAGATCGAAGCAATCTTGAACTTCGCTTGCACTTCGGCCAGTGACAGGCTAAAGAAACTGTCCAGACACTGGCGTAGTTTGGAATCCTTCAGCAACGCTCCTACCATGTTGGTCTACCAACTCCTCAGCCGTGGGCTGAATGAACTACTCATTGCAAGTTGCCGCTTCCATTATGGTTTGATTATTCATCTCTCTAATAGATAATAACAGCTTTTTTACTTTTATTTTCTGATCGCAGTGGATTCTGGCCGTGAGTACCAGTTGGCGCCGCTCAAAGGAGGTGGTCGCCAAGCAGGCTAAGAGATCAAGGCAGCTGAAGAGAGGTTGGTCAAGCAGCACAAGGAGGTTGAAGCCAAGCACACTGAAGAGTTGCGAGCAGCTAAGGCTAAGATCTTCAAGCTCGAGGAGGAATTGAAGAAGAAAACGGACTCAGTTGCCAAAATTACTGCTTCCAAAGATAAGTACAAGGAAGCCTCGCTGATAAACTACCGAGAAGCCCACAAGCTTCAATCGGAGTTGGAAATCAGCCGCAAAGAGGTTGCTGACCTTGAGGAGGCCAACGCGTGCAACCTGGAGAAGTACGAAGGAGCAGCGTTCCAGTGCTTCTACATGTTTTGGAAAAGCAATCCCAAGGCTGACTTTACTTATCTACCTGACCCTATAAGGGAGGCTGAGTTGGCAAAGTGTGCTGCCCTCCTGGAAGAGGAGGAGAAGGCTCAGGGATCCCCTAAGATATCCCTAGTAATAGGCATTCAGGGTGTCAACGAAGATGTTGGGGCCACAATCGACCAGCAGCCTTAAGAGCCTCAGCAGTATCCTCTGACTGCTTCATAATTTATCTGTTTTTCTTTAAATTTAACTTATAGTTTAAGACACACGAACTATGGTTTGTGATGTCAAGACAATTTTTATTTTTATTGCTGCACGGGCAGCTTTTCCTTTTAACAGACAATTACATCCGAGCAGTAACTGCTCGCGGTGTAAAGGATTTCTCTTTTGATATTATAATATTTTCATTATAACATCTGTTCGCATGACCGAACTTAGCATAGCGCTTTGGTTTGAATTAACAAAATTTAAACAAAATTTTGAAAAATACTCTAAGTACTGTAGCATGCTTTCACTTATTTTGCTCGTGTGTTTACATATACTTATTGATATGGTTTGCTTACTAGATACACTATATGCCCCCCCAAGTGATTGAGAACTTTAGGTCCTCGGTCACTTGCCTTGACCAAGACCTGTTCGAACATTACTGCTCGTAATAAAGATATATGAAAAAAGATAATATAGCAAAACAACACATGTAATGAGCAAATACTTGTAATGAATACAATAATTGGCAAGATTGACTGGCTATGCATAGTCCCTTTTATTTCTCGTAATAGATGGACAATCGTGTCTGTACGAGTGATCAAAATATGATCTTACACTTATAAGCAATCAGTCACATGGTTGACTAACCCTTGTTCATAAACTTGTAAAAAGTAAATTTAATGCAAGCCAATTCTTTAAAAATAATTGTTTATTGATAGTACTTGCGTAGGTGTTCTCCATTCCAATAGCGAGGAATGAGATTTCCATTTA
This sequence comes from Humulus lupulus, assembly GCF_963169125.1. Classification (NCBI taxonomy): domain Eukaryota; kingdom Viridiplantae; phylum Streptophyta; class Magnoliopsida; order Rosales; family Cannabaceae; genus Humulus; species Humulus lupulus. The sequence goes on from NC_084793.1 coordinate 181,536,891, forward strand.
AGCAAGCAAGTTTATAAGTGACTAGATGGAGGACTTCTTCGATTTGATATGGTCCTTCCCAGTTAGGACCAAGTACTCCAGCAGCTTGATCGCGGGTATTAAGAAAAACTATTCTAAGTACTAGATCTCCCACATTAAATTTTCTTTCACGTACTTTAGAGTTGAAATATCGAGCGACCTTTTGTTGGTAAGCTGCTACTCGGAGTTGGGCTTGCTCGCGCCTTTCATCGACCAAATCCAAAGATTCCATTAATAACTGGCTATTAGTGTCTTGGTTGTATGCCATCCGTCGATGTGATGGTAGATCTAATTCAACAAGCAACATAACTTCATATCCATAAGCCAAGGAAAATGGAGTATGGCCTGTTGTTGTTCGATGGGACGTTCTATACGACCAGAGGACTTTAGGCAACTGCTCTGGCCATGCCCCCTTTGCTTCTTCAAGCCTTTTCTTCAGAGTATCGAGTGTCTTGTTGACAGCCTCAACTTGTCTGTTTACTTGAGGATGAGCTACTAAATAAAAGCTTTTGATAATCCTGTGCCTTTCGCAAAAATCCGTGAACAGGTCACTATCAAACTGCGTACCGTTGTCTGAGACAATTTTTCTTGGCAATCCATAGCGACACACTATATTTTTTACCACAAAATCCAGCACTTTTTTGGTCATTATGGTTGCAAGAGGTTCAGCTTCGGCCCACTTCGTGAAGTAATCAACAGCTACCACGGCATATTTGACGTTGCCTTTTCCTGTGGGCAAAGACCCAATCAAATCTATTCCCCGCACTGCGAATGGCCACGGACTTTGCATCTGCTTTAGTTCATTAGGGGTTGCTCGCGGAATCTTGGAGAATTGCTGACACTTGTCACACCTTCGAACAAAGTCCACAGAGTCTTCATTCATTGTTGGCCAGAAGTATCCTTGCCTTAGGATCTTCTTTGATAAACTTTTCCCCCCAGTGTGATCCCCGCAGAAACCTTCATGGACTTCTTGCATTAATTTTTTGGCCTTTTCTTTTGAAACACACCTTAGGAGTGGCATTGAGTACCCTCTTATGTATAGAATTCTGTCGATTAGAATAAACTGAGCAGCCTATCTCTGGAGGGCTCTTGCTTTGTTCCTATCCGTCAGAAACACTTCGTGCATCAAGTACTCAATGAAAGGTGCCATCCATGTATCTGCTGCCTAAATTACCAGAAAGGCTTCTTCTGCTTTGATGCTTGGTGCGGACAGCCGCTTAACAGGCACTATATTCAGGGTGTCAGCATCATATGCACTTGCTAATTTGGCCAAAGCATCAGCGTTTGAGTTCAGGTCGTGAGGTACTTGCTAGAGAGTATATCTTTCAAACTGCACCAACAAATCCTTTGCTTTGCTCAAGTAAGCAACCATCTTCAGACCCCTGGCTTGATATTCTCCAATAATTTGATTAACCACCAACTGGGAGTCACTGTAGATTTTGAGTGACTTGATGTTCATGTCCCTGGCTAATCATAAATCTACGAGCAGCGCTTCATACTCGGCTTCATTATTGGACGCTGTGAAGTCAAATCTGATCGCGCAGTGGAATCGATGTCCTTCAGGCGTTACCAAAATTATTCCAGCTCCAGCATGGTGCTCGTTGGAAGAGTCGTCTGTAAACAACCTCCACGAAGGAATTTGGCTTTGAGGCTCAGGCTCTTCTGTCTGTTCACTCCCTGGAAGCCCAGTGAGTTCTGCGACAAAGTCGGCTAGAGCTTGTCCTTTTACTGCTGCTTGTGGTGAATAAGAAATTTCAAACTACTCAAGCTCGACTGCCCATTTCAATAATCGACCAGTGGCTTCTGGTTTCTATAGAACTTACCGTAGGGGCTGGTCGGTTAGCACTGTGATGAGGAGAGCTTGAAAGTACGACCACAACTTTCTGGAGTCTAAGATCAAGCAGTAGGCTAATTTTTCAATGGGCGGAGACCACAGTTCTACCCCTATTAGCCTTTTGCTTATATAATATACGGCTTTTTGCACATTTTCCGCCTCTCTTACCAAGACAGCACTAGCAGCATATTCTGTGACCGCCAAATAGATGAACAAAGTTTCCTTTTCAACCGGCTTAGATAGGATTGGCAGATGCGACATATGAGACTTTAAGGCCTGGAAAGCCTGCTCGCACTCCTCCGTCCACTCAAATTTCTTATTGCCCCTAAGTAGATTAAAAAATGGGACACACTTGTCCGTCAATTTGGAGATAAATCTACTTAGAGCGGCGATTCTCCCGGTTAAACTTTGAACGTCTTTTATCTTTGTTGGCGATTTCATATCGACCAGGGCCTTGATCTTTTCGGGATTAGCTTCAATACCTCGTGAGTTCACTATAAATCCCAAAAATTTCCCTGATCCAACTTTGAAGGAACACTTGAGGGGATTCAGCTTCATTTGATATTTGTTCAAGACATTGAAGCACTCTTGCAGGTCCCCTATGTGTTCTTCTGCCTTCTTCGACTTAACCAACATGTCATCAACATATACCTCCATGTTTGTACCGATCAACTCTTTGAACATGTGATTGACTAATCACTGGTAAGTCACACCAGCGTTTTTTAAACCAAAGGGCATTACTTTGTAATAGTAAAGTCCTGTATCAGTCTGAAAGCTAGTGTGATCCTCATCAGATGGGTGCATACTGATCTAGTTGTACCTATAGTATGCGTCCATGAATGATAGAATCTTGTGCCCTGAAGTGGCATCGACCAGCTGGTCGATCCTTAGGAGCGGGAAACAATCTTTTAGGCAGGCTTTATTAAGGTCTGTGAAATCCACACATGTTCTCCATTTTCCATTTGGTTTGGGTACTAGTATGGGATTAGAAACCCAAGATGGATAAAACGCTACCCTGATGAATCCATTCTCCTTTAGCTTCTCGACTTCTTCTTTTAGAGCCTTCGATCTGTCTTTGTCGAGCAGCCTTCTTTTCTATTATACTAGTGGAAAGCTTTTATCTATGTTCAGGACATGGCTGATAACTGTTGGGTTAATTCCAACCATGTCTTTATGCGACCAGGCAAAGACTTCCTGGTTTTTCTTCAAAAATTCCACTAGTTTTTGCCTTATTGTTGTCTCTAAGTTTTTACCGACTTTCACAACCCTGTTCGGATCTGCCTCATCGAGTTGGACCTCTTTGAGGTCCTCGATTGGTCCTACTTCTTCATCAAATTCCCCAAAGCGAGGATTTAAATCCCTATCCTCACTTTGGGCAATACCTTATTTGGTGAAGCATTCACCTGATTGGGCTTGTGTTTCTTTGGCCAATTGCAGCTCTTTTTCGACGACTTCCCTCGATCCACCTCTCTTTGCCTTAGTAATCGAGGAATTATAGCATTCCCTCACTTCTCATTAATTTCCCAACACGCATCCTACCCCTACGTCAGTTGGGAATTTCATGGCAAGGTGCCAAACCGAGGTTACAGCTTGCAAGTTGACCATAATAGGCCTCCCAATTACAGCATTGTATGCGGAAGGAAAATCAACTACTATAAAAGTAGTGAGTAATGTCCTGTTCGTAGGCGTAGTTCCCGCTGTAATCGGAAGCCTAATCGACCCCGTTGGCGCAAGCCCTTTGCCAGAAAAACCATAAATGGTTTGGTTGCATGGCTCTAGGTCCTTTACTGACAACCTCATTCTCTCCAATGAAGACGTGTACAAGATATTCACTGAGCTCCCTGTGTCAACTAACACTCTTTTGACCATCATGTTGGCTATCTGGACGTTCACGACCAGAGGGTCTGAATGAGGAAATCCGACATGTGAGCGTCAAACTCAGAGAAAGTTATTAGCTCTTCCTCTGTTCGAGCTTTTTTGGGAGTTCGTTCCTCCACATTCAGCATCTTGATGGCCTAGTCGTCGCATAAGTGTAGGATCTTAAAATTTAAATCTAGATGCATGCTTCCTATTATTTTTCCAAACACATAATAGAAACATAGAATAACACGACATACATATGAACATTAGATTCGTAAATTAACATAAATACAATGATGTAGAAACTTACGAATACGCAGCGGAACTGGAACAACTCCTTCCTTCAATCTCTCTAACTCTTGATTCCTTTCTATAGCAGAGTATTATCAAGAGATTGAACTAGATTAGCAACACAGTCTTCCTCACCAAGCCTTTGATCAATCTAGAACTAGTGTGGGCTGGTTCTCAACACATGAGAAAGAGATCTAGAAAAGAAGAAGAGAAAGTGGCTAAGAAAGGATTAGAGTGTCTAGGTTTTCACTTACCAATGAATTAACTGATACTGACCTATGAAAACCCTAGATATCATATTCCTTATATAGACAACTTAATGGGCTTTATTTAAATTTAAATTTAAATTTAAATTTTGAATTAATTAAACTAATAAACAAAAAGATAAAAGCCTTGGGCTCCCACAAATGGACTTGGGCCCAATACTTTTATTTTGAATTTAAATCCCAATTGGGCCTAAATTCAAAACCTTTTATTTATTTATTTATTTTAATTAATTAACTAAATCCTTATTCAAATTAACTAATTATAATTTGAAACTTGATTTAATTTTTATTTATTTATATTGACACCAATTTATCAATATTAATAAATTTACCCAAAGACTCTCTTTTATTCTCTAAATCTCATATCTCTATAAATTTTCCAAAATTGACCTAGTCAACTTTAAAAAAATCCTAATTGATAATTAAATCAATTAATTGAGACATTCTAGATGATTTACTCAAAGGTGATGCGGGGACCATGGATCCATGAAATCAAGCTCCAATAAGTTACCGTGAATTTATTTACGAATAATTTCACTACCTTATTAATTCCTCGTGACTCCACTATAGACTTGGAATTGAACTCTTGAATTCATAGAACGTATTTTCCAAAGCATAAATACGTTATCCATTGTTATAACCATTACAGTTAGTCAATCCTCTATCAATGACTTACTAACAAGCTGGGTGAAAATTACCGTTTTACCCCTCATCAGTATTTTATCCTTAACTCCCACTAAGTTCCTTATAAATGATATTTCCGTGAACTTAATCACAGAAATGAGATCTCAATCATTTAACCTTTTGAACAAAGCAATTAAGGAAATCATCTTTTCACTTCTCATACAGAAGTTATAGATTTCATATCTATGAATAATACTCCCACTCAATTTCATTACTAAATCTCCAAGATGTAAGTATGGGCTAGACCGTAGGGTAAGCTAGTAACGAACAAGTCAAAAGATTTAAATAATATAATTAGCAGAATATTATCACTCAGAATTAAGATCGACTTAACCTATGGTCAACGTTGTGATATTGATTAGATTCGATAACAACGATACTTATTTATCAATCAATAATCAATATCGGTCCTAGTCCGATGTAACCAAATACATCTGATCATATCTACTTGGTCAATGCCTTGGACAAGACATCACACTCCTAATGTGTAAGTAGATCATATCGTAGATTTCCTAATCAGTGAAAATCCAATGCACTGATCTAATCTAGGACTTGTTCTTTTGAACATATAATTACAACTATAATCCACTGTGACCTAGTCACCATAATTGTAACTATCCATATGTTCAGGATTTTATGAATGTTTGTATTAATTGAATAAACATGTAATAAAACAAGCGAACAATGCAATTGAATAAACAAAATGATTTCTACTTCTTTTATTGATAATAATAACGTGTTACATAAGAAAAATGGTTTTATTAAGGGCATAAAACCCAACAATAAGGTCCAAGCGTATCGCTCCCTTGCCTTCCCACTGTCTCCTGCAAGGTGTGGGCCGCCACAGATGGTCAACAATGTACCTGCCACGGGAGCTGGCTGTAAAGGTGGCGAGCGTTGGCGTACAGGCGCCTGCTCGTTGCCTCCTTGAGCCTCTCGCTGAGAACCTCCCGTGGCTCATACGTATCTCCTCAGGTGTCCTTGTCTGATAAGGAACTCAATCTCATCTTTCAGCCGGTTACACACATTAGTGTCATGACCATAGTCGTTGTGGAAATGACAAAACTTTGTTGTATCTCTCTTGGAGATATCCTTTCTTATAAGCGTTGGTCACTTGTAAGGGACATTAGAGCTGGTCGCCTGGTACACCTCCGCTCTACTTTCGACAAGGGTCGTATAGTTGGTGAACTTTGGCTCGTACCTGTTGCCCTTGGGGTGCTTATTCTCGGACGTCGAAGGCTTGCTGTTTGCCCTCTTTCCACCATTTTTATCGTTCCCGTTGCCATTGGGTTTATCCGACCCGTTGGTGGCTTTAGCGGGATCTTCCTTTGGTCCATTGTCTTTCGCAGGCGATTTCCCTTCTTTGGCAATCGCATCTTCGAGCTTAATGTACCGGTCTACTCGATCAAGGAATTCTTGGGCATTTTTAACCCTATTCCTCCTTAAACTGTTCCAGAGGGGAGAGTGGCACCTCACTCCAGCAGTAAGGGCCATCATTTTCCCTTCATCACCCACTGTTTTAGCCCCCTCGGTTGCTCGCATAAAGTGTTGGACGTCCTCCTTTAAGGATTCTCCCTCCTTCTGGCGTATTTCGACTAGCTGATTGGCCTCAGTCGGGTGCACACGACCAGCATAGAATTGTCCGTAAAATTCCTTCATGAACATTTCCCAATGATACTATGCTAGCAGGAGGGAATTTAGAAAACCATTCCTAAGCGGTGTCAGATAGGGTGGCCGAAAAGATCCTACAGCGAGCATCATCCGACACCTTCTGGATGTCCATCTGTATCTCGAACTTGTTCACGTGAGACACTGGGTCCCCATATCCATCAAAATTGGGCAGTACTGGCATCTTGAATTTGCTGGGGGTTTCTGTCACAACTATTCTTTGTATGAATGGAGTGCCTCTTCTCCGATCATACTCGATGTGGGATGTCCGGCTCCCTACCAGCTGCTAGATAGCCTGGTTTAATGCATTGATCTAGGCCTGCACAGCATCTGGGATCGGTGGGGCGACTGGTGCTGGAGGAGCGTACTCATCGTGCCTTTCGCGCATGTCGTTGAGCATATCCCTTAGGTCATCATCTCTGCGCCTTTGCTCGCTAGCACCCAACCGATCAAAGACGTTATGTTGCCTGGGTTGCCCCCCAACGTTCTGGCTCACAAGCCTATTCTCTCTTAGTGGGGGATTCCTTTCCCCACCTCTTTCTCCTTGACCTCGACTAGCATTCCCTCTACCGAAATCAGCTTCATTATAGTCATGGTCGTCTCTGAAATGCGACCGACTATGGCGCAACCGGCTGGTCGCACTGTAACCTCCTTTAGCTGGCATCTCCCGAGCGTCAGGGGGAGGCCTGCGTTGGTCGGTGGCTCCTCGGGCATTATTATGCCGAGGGGTCCTCTTACCACAGAGCCTGATTCGGCGTGCCTTCTGTTAACAGAAGGACGTTGCCCCCTGCTCGGTGGATTTGGCTCCTCAGCCGTTGGGCGTCTAGGGCTTCGGGGAGGCTGCCCGGCCCTATTCTGCCTTTGACGCTGGGGATTATCTCGACCAGCACGAGAAGGTGGCTGCTGCTCAGGATCCTGAAATGGGATATCCTGTTGAGCAGTAGGTGGTTGCTCTGGCCTTTGGGGGCTCGCCAGCTGAAGAGGAGGACTTGGGTTTGGGGCCTGTTGTGGTGGTGCACTTGGTGACTGATCCAGTTGAGAAGTCGGCGCAGCTTGCCCCCGGGCCAACTGAATGGCTGCTTCTAGGGCGGTCATGGCATCTCTCTGCCGGCGGTCCATGTCCGCCTGCCGTTCATTCAACTCCTGGCATTGGCGTTCGATTTCCCTCTGTTGCAACGCCAACGCCGCATTCTCTTGATTGGCCCTCAGATTGGCCAACTCCTCTTGCAACACACCTAGTGTTGTCCTCGGGGTTTTAGAATCCATTTCTTCCTCTTCAAAATCCAATTGTGTCTCATCTTCAGGCACATTTGGTGGAGGAGGCTGGGTGGATGCAATGCTAGAAGTCTGCCCCGTCTTCCTGGATGTTTTAGCCATTTAATTTCTTAGAGTCTTGAGTTCAGCTCTCAATGAAAGCACCAAAATGTTGACCCGCAAATTGGTCAATGACACAGTGTCAGATAAACGATATAAAATGAGATAAAACAAGAAGAAAATCAAATGGAAAGCAAATGACACAAACGATTTATAGTGGTTCGGCCCCAATTAGATGGTAATGACCTACGTCTACTTAGTGTTCTTATTGATGTTGAATCCCAACACTGTGATCAATGAACTAGGGTTCATGAGTTTCACAAGCCTTGAGAAGATTACAACTTTGGTGGATAATCACATTATATTTTTCTCTCAGAGTACAAAGACAAAAAGTTCCCAAAAAGGTCCCCATCCTTGAGCCCTTTGATTCTTATTTATAGGCTCAAGAAGATTACATGGGTCGATGGGCCTTAATTACCATTAATACTTGCGTATCTAGGTAATAAAAGGAATTACAATTAATGCATAATTATAGATTTGCATGAATAATGGAAGTAAAAGGAAGTATGCGATCAGGTTGGTGCATATAAGTATGACGCTTGACAAATCGACAGTTTTCTGGTCAAGGGCCAATTAGATGCATCCACTTAAAGCTGCCATGTGCCTGCCATGTCATCAGGGGTCATTTTTGGGTAAACAGTTGTATTAAATTTTTAAATATTTCTCGATCGGGGGGAATGAAATGCAGTTGGATCGATGAATATTTTGAAAAATGATCCTTGCACAAAATAAGAAAAATGATAAAATCATACATATATGTATGTCAACTGCAAATCAATATTATTTAAATTGAGTCAGAATGAGTCTAATAACACTTGAAGCTTAAGTGAACAAAGTATAAATTATGAAAACAAATGTTCATTTGGTTCGTCCTGAAGATGTTGTAAGTAAGAGGCACTCATGAAGATACCTTAATGTTATAAAGTATTGATAATTTGAACATTAAATAAAAACATTGCTCTTGAAGAGACTCTTTAAAGAAGTTATAGACATTACAAAGTTGATGATAATTAAAGCCCTTAAAGTGGTTATATAGGTACCTATAAATAATATACATGTTTGACAAGTGTGTTGAAAATAATGAGATCTCTTTAAGTTATGTCAATATGGGAGGAAATTATCATATAATGAATTATTGTCCACAATACAAAATGTTTGCCTATGTAATAAACTAATATGAGATAGCAATGATCATGATATTAAACGGATCGAGAATTATCGATGTATATATATTTTTGTCCAAAATTATATGATGCAATCCAGGCAGTATAAATTTACTCACATAAAGTGAAGTAAAACCTGTAGGGGTACAAATAAATATTTGTACAAGAAAAGGTAATTCTAATGAGAATTTTGTATATTTGTACACAAATAAATTATTGTACGAAATTTGCATAGACAAGAGAATGATTAAATAAAGGCATATACATTGTTATGAGAAAATATAATCAAGATTTGATTATAGCCTGGAGTATATATGTTTTATGAGAATTGATATGTGTCATATAAGCGTTGCAACACAAATTATTTATTTGGAACTCCTAGTAGTATGAGAATTTAAAATATGCCTTACCGGAAAAATTCCAGAAGAATTTAACATGTCTTATGAGATATAAATTCAAAGTCGCGCACGTTATACAATAAAGATCTTTGTCTGGATTAAAAACATGTAGGTGAATAATTATTTAAAATTACAAGTATGATTGTCTATGCAATGTGAATTCGTAAATAATACATTGTACAAAGCTCTTGGAGAACTCCTGGTTATTTTATAAACTATTGAAGAATGATTTCTTATTTCATCTTGAAGATTGGGAATTGTTAAATATATTCTTTGTTTATAGATTAAATTATGAGTAGAGAAGTCCCAAAGAACTTCATATGCATAAAGAATCATAGTGTATATGATCACTTGATGTAGAAATTAAAGAACATGTAACAAGAATGCAATGAATATATGGTCTCGAAATACCATCTTTATTGCAAATGAAAATTGATATTATCCAAGATATTCATGTTGGGGTTTTATGCCCTAATTAAAACCCAAATTCTTTGTAATCTCATTTTATTATCAATAAGATAATAGAATTATTTTTTGACTTGGTCAATCACTTTGCTCACATCTTTTATTTTCATGATTATTTAAATAATATAAACTTCTATTAAATCCCGAGCATATAGCTAATCTTATTTATAGTGACGTAATCACAATGGAATATAAATATGATTATATGTTCAAAATAAGTTAGTCCTAAGATTAGTCAGTGCACATGATTTACACTGACTTGCCAATCTACGATATGATCTACTTACACATTACAGTGTTATGTTCTTTCCAGAACATTAGCAAAGTAGATAAGATCAGATGTATTTTTTACATCGGACAGGACTGATATTGACAGTTGATAAGATATGTAAACATACCGTTATTATCTATTCTAGTCATATCATATAGTTGACCATAGGTCAATTCAATCTCAATTCTGAGTGGTTAGTATTCTAACTGATTGTATTATTTGAGTTCTTTGACTTGTTCGTTACCAACTTACCCTACGGACTAGCCCATACTTACATCTTGGGAACTCAGTAGTATAATTGAGTGGGAGTGTTAATCATAGATATGAACATCTATAGCTTCTGATGAAGAAGTGAAACGATGGTTTCCTTTTAGTTTGGTTCAAGGTGTTAAATGATAGAGATCTCATTTCAGTAATTAAATTAGTTTACTGAAATATCATTTACAAGGAACTAAGTGTTTTAAGGATAAGATACAATGAGGGGTAAAATTGTATTTTAGTCCTATCTCATTGTAGACTGTCTATAGAGGATTGAGTGACAATTATGGTTGTAACAATGGATAATTAATAGCATATCTATATTTGTTATAGAGTGTTCTATGAATTCAAGAGTGCAATTCTGAGTCTATAGTGGAGTCACGAGGAATTAATAAGTTAGTAAATTTATTTGTTAGATTTATGATAACTTATTGGAGCTTGACTTCATAGGCCCATGGTCCCCATTGTACCTTGGATAAAATCATCTAGATAGTCTCAATTAATTGATTTAATTATCAATTAGAATTATCAAAGTTGACCAGGTCAATTTTGGATAGTTTCACAGAGTTGTGTAATTTTGAGAAGAAAAGATAAATTATGGCAGATTTATTAATTAAGATAAATTGGTATCTAAATTAATAAATAAGTTTAAATCAAGGTTCAAATTATAAATAATTAATTTGATAAAGGATTTAAATAATTATTTAATTAATTAAATCAATAGAAAATAATACAAGCTTTGTTTTTAAGTCCAATGAGTTTATAATCAAATGGGAAATTTCATGGGCCTAAAGCCCATGATAATTTCGACCAAGGGCTTTAAAATGGCTATTACTTTATTGAATTTTTGATTAAATTAAATGGCCTAATTGATTCTATAAAAGGAGTGCTCATAGAGAAATCAAAACACAAGTTTGAGAAGTCACAAGTCAGATTTTATGATAGTTGTAGATTCTCTCTAAACACAAGTCCTTTTCTAAGCCTCCTTGTTATTTTCTCTTCTTCTCTCTATATATATCTCATATGTTGAGAATTTCCCACACTAGTCTAGGTGATTTGAGTATTTCATTACTTTCATTGACGATTACTTTAGATACTCATGTCTTTACCTAATGCATAGGATATCCGAAAACATTTTCAAAGTTTCAGGAATTCTTAGCAATGGCTCAGAACAAATTAGGTAAAACGTTAAAGATCTTGTGATCTGATAGGGGTGGAGAATATTTGGATATGCAGTTCCAAGATCATTTAACTGAACTTGGGATTTTATCACAACTTACTGCCCCAGGTACTCCGCAACAAAATGGTGTAGCGGAACGCCGGAACAGAACTTTATTGGAAATGGTTAGATGCATGCTTAGTTACTCAACTCTACCAACTTCATTCTGGGGACATGCAATTGAAACCGCGAACGACATTCTCAATGTCGTGCCGTTTAAATCAATCCCCAAAACACCTTTAGAACGCTGGAATGGTCGTGAACCTAGTTTATGCCATTATAGAATCTGGGGGTGTCTCGCTCACGTCCTGAGGAAAAAGGAAGGAAAGCTAGAACCGCGAACTGAAGTTTGCATGTTTGTTGGCTATCCTAAAGGTACTCGGGGTGGACTTTTCTATAGTCATTCAGAAAAGAAAGTGTTTACTTCTACAAATGCTACTTTTCTAGAAAATGACTATGTCTAGAACTTTAAACCTCGCAGCAAAGTAGTTTTATAGGAGATGGTTAAAGAATTGACTCCAACCAATGTTCCATTGTCATCTACATGAGTTGATGATGAAATTCCCACTCTTCATGTACAACCGACGCAAGTTGATTTAAATGAAGAAAGTACCACTGTTTCTGAGCAAACAGTCACGGAGCCTCGTCGTAGTGGGAGGGTTTCTAGGAACCCAGTTCGCTATGGTTTGGATGGTGAAACCAATATGGTTGTTGGTGACACTACTGATGATGATCCGTTGTCTTTCAAATAGACAATGGCTAGCCCTGAAAAGGAACTATGGCTCGAAGCCATGAAACAAGAAATGGAGTTCATGTACTCAAATTATGTCTGGGATCTTGTGGAAGCACCTAGTGACTTTAGGGCCATTGGGTACAAGTGGATCTACAAGAAGAAACGAGGTGTTGATGGAAATATTGAGACTTATAAAGCTCGATTAGTGGCAAAGGGTTATACCCAAAGAGAAGGCGTGGACTATGAGGAAACTTTTAGTCCGGTAGCCATGCTCAAATCCATTCGCATCCTCCTATCCATAGTAGCCGCTCTCGACTATGAGATCTGGAAAATGGACGTCAAGACAGCTTTTCTTAATGGAAAGCTTGACGAAGTCATTTATATGGATCAGCCAGAAGGATTTTAAGTAGCTGGAAAAGAAGGAAAAGTTTGCAAGTTGAATAGGTCCATCTATGGACTTAAGCAAGCTTCTTGTTCCTGGAATCTTAGGTTTGATGAAATAATCAAAACCTATGGCTTTGAACAAAATATTGATAAGCCCTGTGTTTACCAACTGAAGGCAAATCAAATAGTGGTATTCCTGGTTCTTTATGTAGATGATATCTTACTCATTGGAAACAATGTTAAGAAATTATCAGATGTGAAGAATTGGCTGAGCACTCAATTCCAGATGAAGGATTTGGGTGAATCAAGTTATGTTCTAGGTATTCAGATCATCAGGGATAGAAAGAACAGACTCTTAGCTCTATATCAAGCAGCTTACATAGATAAAGTGCTTGAACGTTTCTCAATGACAAATTCCAAGAAAGGGTGTCTACCGTCTCGCCATGGAATTCATCTTTCAAAGAAGCAGTCTCCCCAGACTCCTGAAGGGGAAGATGCAATGAGAAAATTTCCTTACGCATCTGCAGTTGGAAGTCTGATGTATGCCATGTTATGTACTAGACCAGATATCTGCTATGCAGTGGGAGTAGTGAGCAGGTATCAATCAAACCCAGGACCGAAACATTGGATAGCAATTAAGCATATCCTGAAGTATTTAAGGCGGACTAGGGATTATATGTTAGTCTACAAGGGTGGTGTTCTGAACCCTGTAGGCTACACCAATTCAGATTTTCAGTCTGATGTCGATGACAGGAAGTCTACTTCTAGAATAGCGTTTACTCTTGGGGGTGGAGCTGTGATTTAGAGAAGCGTAAAGCATTTTGCAATCTCAGATTCCACCATGGAGGCTAAGTACATAGCCGCGTCAGAAGCAGCTGCGGAAATAGTCTGGCTAAAGAAGTTCTATTCAAATCTTGGTGTTATTCCAGAAATGGATAAACCGCTTGTGTTGTTTTGTGACAATACAGGAGCGATAGCCAACTCGAAAGAACCTCGAAGTCACAAGAGGAGTAAGCATATAGAAAGGAAGTATCACATTATTCAAGAATATGTGGCCAGGGGAGATGTGAAGGTTATGAAGATTGCAACTGAAGACAATCTTGCAGATCCGTTTACAAAGACACTACTAGAAGCTACATTTGATAAGCATATCAAGGAGATGGGATTAGTAGAATTAAGGCATTAGTTTCAATTAGTGCAAGTGGGAGTTTGTTGGGGTTTTATGCCCTAATTAAAACCCAAATTCTTTGTAATCTCATTTTATTATCAATAAAAGAATAGAAATATTTTTTTGACTTGGTCAATCACTTTGCTCACATGATTATTTAAATAATATAAACTTCTATTAAATCCCGAGCATATAGCTAATCTTATTTATAGTGACGTAATCACAGTGGAATATAAATATGATTATATCTTCAAAATAAGTTAGTCCTAAGATCAGTCAGTGCACATGATTTACATTGACTTGCCAATCTACGATATGATCTACTTACACATTACAGTGTTATGTTCTTTCCAAAACATTAGCAAAGTAGATAAAATCAGATGTATTTGTTACATCGGACAAGACCGATATTGACAGTTGATAAGATAAGTAAGCATACCGTTATTATCTATTCTAGTCATATCCTATAGTTGACCATAGGTCAATTCAATCTTAATTCTGAGTGGTTAGTATTCTAACTGATTGTATTATTTGAGTTCTTTGACTTGTTCGTTACCAGCTTACCCTATGGACTAGCCCATACTTACATCTTGGGAACTCGGTAGTATAATTGAGTGGGAGTGTTAATCATAGATATGAACATCTATAGCTTCTGATGAAGAAGTGAGATGATGGTTTCCTTTTAGTTTGGTTCAAGGTGTTAAATGATAGAGATCACATTTTAGTAATTAAATTAGTTTACTGAAATATCATTTACAAGGAACTAAGTGTTTTAAGGATAAAATACAATGAGGCGTAAAATGATATTTTAGTCCTATCTCATTGTATACCGTCTATAGAGGATTGAGTGACAATTATGGTTGTAACAATGGATAATTAATAGCGTATCTATATTTGTTATAGAGCGTTCTATGAATTCAAGAGTGCAATTCCGAGTCTATCGTGGAGTCACGAGGAATTAATAAGTTAGTAAATTTATTTGTTAGATTTATGATGACTTATTGGAGCTTGATTTCATAGGCCCATAGTCCCCATTGTACCTTGGATAAAATCATCTAGATAGTCTCAATTAATTGATTTAATTATCAATTAAAATTATCAAAGTTGACCAAGTTAATTTTGGATAGTTTCACAGAATTGTGTAATTTTGAGAAGAAAAGATAAATTATGGCAGATTTATTAATTAAGATAAATTGGTATCTAAATTAATAAATAAGTTTAAATCAAGGTTCAAATTATAAATAATTAATTTGATAAAGGATTTAAATAATTATTTAATTAATTAAATCAATAGAAAATAATACATGTCTTGTTTTTAAGTCTAATAGGCTTATAATCAAATGGAAAATTTCACGGGCCTAAAGCCCATGATAATTTCGACCTAGGGCTTTAAAATGGCTATTATTTTATTGATTTTTTAATGAAATTAAATGGCCTAATTGAGTCTATAAAAGGAGTGCTTAGAGAGAAGTCAAAACACAAGTTTGAGAAATCACGAGTCAGATGTTCTGATAGTTTTAGATTCTCTTTAAATACAAGTCATTTTCTAAGCCTCTTTGTTATTTTCTCTTCTTCTCTCTATATCTATCTCATGTGTTGAGAATTGCCCACACTAATCTAGGTGACTCTAAGGATACATCAGAAGACTGTGAAGAAAATAGAAGATCGGTTCAGTTTCTTGATAATACTCTGCGACAGAGAGGATACAAGAGTTAGAGAAACTGAAGGAAGGACTCTTTCATTCCATTGCGTATACTGTAAGTATTCTATTCATTATTTCTCTTTGAATTCGATTTTAGAAATATGTTTTAGGTTATCTCATATTAATTTGTTTAATATTAGATATACATGAAAATAAATAAATATCATGTATAAGTTTTCCTAACAATTCATTCATGTGATCATATTTAAATTTCAAATTTTGGATTGAACATAGTCATAGATAATGAATATCCACAAATATGATGCATATTATAACATTATTGATATGATATGATAATGAACAATGTTATATACATGATTGATTTAATATGTTGGTTAAATATTCATATTCCATTCTATACATATGCTCTAGAAGAGTTATTATAAATATGTGATTATAGATAATTTATGGTTATTTATAATTACAATGAAAATCATATGAGATATTTGATCATGAAAGTTACCATGGATATATGCATGAGGGGGAGATATATATATATATATGTGTTGCACTCTTTTTCCCTTAGTTCAAGTTTTATCCCACTGGGTTTTCCTGACAAGGTTTTAACGAGGCAACTTTAAATCATATTGAGATACTTGCAATTCAGGAGGCAATGGGAAAATGTGTGATTGAGATCAACGAAACAGCATATTTACATGTTGATTATCACCCGATAAAGAAATATCAACAATTCTCTATAAAGATAATGATGAATGTACTGCTCAACTAAAAAGATAATACATTAAAGGAGATAGATTTAAATACATTTCACCGTAGTTCTTCTTCACATGTGATCTTCAAAAGAGTGGTGCTTTGATGTTCATCAAATTCGATCAAGCGACAATCTTGCAGACTTATTTACAAAGTCATTACCAACATCAACATTCGAGAATATGGTACATAAGATTATAATGCATCGATTAAAGGATCTTCGAAAGCGTCGAAATGAGGGGAGTAAATATACATTGCACTCTTTTCTCCTTGGCCGAGTTTTTGACCTACTGGGTTTTTCTAGCAAGGTTTTTAATGAGGCAGCTTTCATGGACATTCAAGGGGGAGTGTTATAAATATTATATATATGGATGTCCATAATAATGAAGAATCACTAGGTTACCCAAAGTAAAATATCAGCATTAATTCTTGATTGTATTCAGAGTAGTTACCTGATTTTATTAGGGCTTATTTATCTGTATAAATAGAGGTCATTCCCCCATTGAAATAACATATACAAGAGTTTCACTCTCTCTTTACATCTCTATGTTATTCTGTCTATTTATTTTCTTTATACTTTATATTACTGTAATCTTAATAGTTTTATAACACTTCACACTTAATTCATAGTTTTAAAGAAGTTTTTTTAATTAAAACCAAACTAATTTTATTATTACAAAGATATTATTAGCTAATGGAGATTATAATCATTTTGGCTTTCTTATATTGACAAATTATTAACTATTTGCAAGTTCACAAATTGCACAACAACTCCAAAAAATAAATATTATCTCAAACAAATTTAGATAATATTTATTTTTAACTTAAACTTTTAATATAATTAGGTATATTTCCTTTGCAATGTTATGATAATTATTAATTCCTTTAGCCAAATTCAATAAGGAAGGGTTAGTTATTTTTTTATTTTTTATTTTGAATTTCCAAATATCTTATCTAATCTTTTTTGGTATGCTTTGAAGGGTCTTATTAGATTTTCAAAGTCTATTACTACTAGGATGACTTGTTTGGGCTCAAAGACTTAGCCTTCCGCTTGGTGCAGTTCTTTTCTGATTTGTTTTCTCTTGTTTTGGTTTTAAACAATAATACAACCTATCATAATGTATAGTGTATTATTTTTTCTGATATTAAAATTTTATTGTCTAATTTTCCGAGAGCATCTCTCTTATGTTGGTCGTAAGTTTAATATTGCTACCCATGAGATTGACTAAATATGCCCTGTGGCTAGACAATGAGTTTTGTTAGTGGAGGAAACTCCTTCTCAATTTTTTATTCTCTTTCCACTACAATTTGAAATAGTAATTAAATTTATTCCCTATTTTTTTTATATAAATCAAATATATAGAGTATTATTTTATAGAAATTTTACTATAAATTCATTTAAAGTTATAATTAATTTCTTAGAGTTGAGATAATCATTAAGTTTACTTCATCAAAACTATTTTTTATCATAAATCTATCTATATATTTTTATAAAGCTAGACCTTCAACTGATTAGGTGACATCCTAAGCTTTCTCCAATATAATTTATCTATTTTAATAATCATTTTCTCAAAGTAATATGTTAGGTAATATAACACTTTCGTAGGTTTTTTTTTTAAAATCTCACATAATTTAGAAACCATCATAAGTGTTGTACAGTATACTATGAATATAACATTTTTTCCTTCACTCCAAGTTAGTATTTTTTTTCTTTTTGTAAATTCTATAATATATGTTAGAAAGTATAAATGTGCTATATGGAAATATGCATTTTAACTAATGTATGAGTATTTAATTTTTTTAGTAGATATTTTTGTATATTGTATGTTGAAAAAATGATAATATATAGTGTAAAAAAAAGTATATATTGTATCACATTTTTTTAATTGAGTAGTATTCTCAATTTTTGGAAAGTTATAAGTGATTATGTTGTGTGGGTGATAATAAATTTGTTCGAAATTTTATTTTTATTGTGTTATAATTTTTCTTTTATGCTGATCACATAAGATAAAGAAAGAACAAAATATGAAAATTTGATAATATGTTTCCTTATATTATTCGCATAAGAATTAAAAAAAAAAGTATTAGACTGAAGTTTGATACAGTTTTATCATACAATCATCATTAAACAAAACATAAATATCTTTTTATATGATTTATAATTTTTAAAAATAACTTCACTGTGTAGGCTATTTATTTATATATACATAAAAAGAAATACAAAATTATGTTCTTCATTTTTATTTGGAAATAAAAAGGAAATTCCTTTATTAAAAAACATTATTGAGCAAATTCCATTTTTAAACAAAGTTTGCAAATTCAAATCACCTATATAGTAAATAACTTATTGTTTACCCAAAAAAGGACTACTTGATGACATGGCAGAATTAACCTACACGTGACTGTTTAAGTGAGTATGATTTGTTCGACCATCGACCAGAAGAGAATTCACTCAGCATATATCATATTTTATGGGCGACCAGTCTGGTCACAACATTTCATTTATTTCCTTCAGATATGTAATTTTGCATTTATGTAATAATTGCAATTTCCATTATTATTTAGATATGTCTGTATTAAATGTAATTAAGGCCCATCGGCCCATGTAAAACTCCTTGAGCCTATAAATAAGAATCAAATGGCTTAAGAGAGGGGACTCTTTCTGGGAGACTTTCTAAACTTCAGAATTCTAAGAGAGAATCATAGTGTTTTTATCCGCCATACTTGTATTCATCCTGAAACTGGTGAAACTCGTGAACCCTAGTTCATTGATCACAGTTCTTGGGATTTTATGTCAATAAGAACACTAAGTGGACATAGGTTATTACCATTTTACTGGGGTCGAACCACTATAAATATTTTTGTGTCGTTTGTTTTTTCGTCTTGATTTCATCTCATTTTACAGGAGAGGGTACTCGATGCCACTTTTAAGGTGTGTTTCAAAGGAAAAGGCCAAGGAACTAATGCGAGAAGTCCATGAAGGTTTTTGCAAAGATCATGCTGGGGGGCAGAATTTATCAAAAAAGATCCTAAGGCATGGATACTTTTGGCCTACCATGAATGAGGACTCTGTGGATTTTGTTCGAAAATGCGACAAGTGCCAAAGGTTCTCCAAAATACCACGAGCAGCCCCTAATGAGCTCAAACAAATGCAAAGCCCATGGGCATTTGCAGTGTGGGGGATAGATTTGATCGGGTCTTTACCCACAGGAAAAGGCAATGTCAAGTATGCAGTAGTTGCTATTGACTACTTTACAAAGTGGGCCAAAGCCGAACCACTTGCAACAATAACGACCAAGAAGGTGCTAGATTTTGTAGTAAAGAACATCTTGTGTCAGTATGGGTTGCCAAGAAAGATTGTCTCAGATAATGGCACACAATTTGACAGTTATCTATTCACAGATTTTTGCGAGAGGCACAGGATTATCAAGAGTTTTTCTTCAGTAGCTCATCCGCAAGCAAATGGACAGGTTGAAGCAGTCAACAAAACCCTGGAGGATAACTTGAAGAAAAGGCTTGAAGAAGCGAAGGGGGCATGGCTAGAACAGCTACCAGAAGTCCTTTGGTCATATAGAACGTCCCATCAAACAGCAACGGGCCATACTCCATTTTCTTTGGCCTATGGATATGAAGCCATGTTGCCTGTTGAATTATACCCACCATCACATAGAAGGTTGGCATACGATTAGAGTGTTAATAGTTAGTTATTGATGGAATCTTTGGATTTGGTCGATGAAAGGCGCGAGCAAGCTCAACTTCGAGTAACAGCTTACCAGCAAAAGGTCGCTCGGTATTTCAACTCTAAAGTACGTGAAAGAAAATTTAATGTGGGAGATTTGGTACTTAGAAGAGTTTTTCTTAACACATGCGATCAAGCTACCGGAGTGCTTGGACCTAACTGGGAGGGTCCGTATCAATTTAAGAAGTCCTCCAACTAGGCACTTATAAACTTGCTCGCTTGAATGGAAATCGCATTCCTTGCTATTGGAATGGAGAACACATGTGCAAGTATTATCAATAAAACAGTTCTTTTTTAAAGAATTGGCTTGTATTAATTTTATTTTTTAGAGGTTTATGAACAAGGGTTAGTCAGTCATATGACTAGTCGCTTATAAGTGTAAGATCAATTTTTGATCACTCGTACAGAGACAATTGTCCATTTATTACGAGAAATAAAAGGAACTGTGCTCAGCTAGTTATTCTTGCCAATTATTGTATTTATTACAAGTATTTGCTCATTACGTGTGCTGTTTTGCTATATTATCATTTTTATAAGTATTTATTACGAGCAGTAATGTTCGAACAGGTCTTGGTCATGGCAAGTGACTGAGGAACTTAAGCTCCTCAATCACTTGGGGGGCATATAAGGTACTGAGCAAGCAAAGCATATCAACAGGCATATGTAAACACACGAGCAAAATAAGGGAAAGCATACTACAGTACTTAGAATATTTTTCAAAATTTTGTTTAAATTTTGTCAAATCAAAACAAAGTGCTATGCTAAGTTCAGTCATGCGAACAGATGTTATAATAAATTGCAAAAATTATAATATCAAAGTAAAATGTTTTACACCGTGAGCGTATGCTGCTCGAATGTAACTATTAATTAAAAAGAAGTTGCCCTACGCACCAAAAAAATTTCTTGACATTGCAGACTGTGGTTTGTATGTCCTATTTACAAACCAAAATAAAATAAAATAAAGTTATTGAGTGGCAGGAGCAACTGGAGGATCTTGCTGGGGCTGCTGGTCGACTGTGGCCTCAGCATCCTCTTTGATGCCTTCAATACCTGTCGCCAAAGAGATCTCAGGGGATCCCTGAGCTTTCTCCTCTTAGCTAGCTTAGCCTGCTTCATATGCTCTGGAAAATAATCAAAGTTCGCCTCAGGGTTGCTTTTCTAGAACATATAAAAGTAGTTGAACGTCGCTCCTTTGAACCTCTTCAGGTTGCAAGCGTTGGTTTCTTCGAGTAGTTTGACGAGCACTTCTTGCTCAGCAGTCTCCAAACTGCTAATCATCAAGTCGTCCTGGAGCGTGAAGTTTAGAATTGAAGCCTCCTTGTACTTTTCTTTGGCCTCAGTATCTTTGACCAAAGTCTCCTGGTTCTGCTTAAGCTCCTCGCCCAGCTTAGCAATTTTGTCCTCAGCCGCTCTCAGCTGCTCAGCATGTTTGGCCTCGGCCACCTTGAGCTGCTCGGCAAGTCTTTCCTCGACCGTCTTAATCTCTTCAGTATGCTTGGCAACCATCTCCTCCGAGCGATGCCAACCAGTACTCATGGTCAAAACTCCCTACGATCAGAGAAAAAGTAAAGCTATTAGTGTGGATAAAAGGGCAAGATAGACAATTAAACCACAACAAAAATGATGACTTACACTAAGTACTTCATTCAGCGTGCGGCTGAAGGTCTGGTCGACCTTCATGGTAGAGACGTTGCTAAAGGCTTCCTGGCTACGCCAGTGTCTCGACAGTTTCTTCAGCCTGTCGTTGGCCAAGTTGTAAGCTGTGTTCAGGATAGCCTCGGCCTGAGTCTTCCCTGACTGAGCAGGAGGACTTGGGTTGCGAGGAGCTGGAGGAGTCAGGTTGACTGGAGGAGGAGTTGTGTCTTTGGAAGGTGTTGGTGCATGAGGATCCTCAGTCTGAGTCCTTTTCTTAGAAGGGTCGCTGCTTCTTTCCCCGGGGTATCGCCTGCTCATAGGATCCGTGGTAAGATTTACCTCCTCGGGTGAAGGCCAGGTTATCAGGGACCTGATCTGTTGTAAGAAAGTACTCCTGGAAGTACTTCCCTACATTGGATTTGTAGGTGATGTCGCTCAGGAAGGTACAAGCGGACTCTTGATGGTAGAAGTGGAAGAACCCCGTGTTATTGTGGTTGGGGTTGGACTTGAGATCGAACAGGTGGTTGAACTCATGTGGTGTAGGTACAGGCCACTTCTTATGGTTATAAAGGATATAGAGTGTAGATAGTAATCTATATCCGTTGGGAGTAATTTGAAAGGGGGTGACCTCAAAATAATTGGCCAGCCCTTGAAAAAATTCGTGCAGAGGCAAGATAGCCCCTGCCTCGATATGGTACCTCGACCAAGCGCTGAAGGCGCCCCCAGGCACATTTTCCCTCTGGTCGGGTGAAGGTTTGATTAGGGTTATCCCAGGAAGTCCGTACTTCTTGAGATAACTGCTCACCATCCTAGCTGATATGATGCTAGGAGGCACTACGTACCATTCGACCTTTGGCCTAAGGCCGTCGCAAGGTCGGGCTTTGGGTTGGATATCTGGGGGTGCAATATTTACAGGCTGGGGGTTTGTAGAAGGGTCCTCGGTGCGAGGGGCGGGTTGGTTAGAAGGAGGTTTGGCTATTTTCTTCTTTCTACGAGCAGTATACTTCACGCGACCCATGTTCGGTTGACTGGTCGGAGGTCTAGTCGCCGAGTTTTGCTGAGAAAATGGAACTTCTGGAAACAACAATGACAGTTGTTCTTGATCCTTGAACAGTAGCGCGAGCATATCGTTGTCAATTGGCCTCTCACCTCCCCAAGGATCGTGCATGAATATCTGGGAACAGAAAAGGGGAGATGAGAATCTGCGGCCAACAGATAGAAGAAGTGAAAACGTTGGGATAACATTGCTCGTGTATAAAAGTTAAGCTTTTATACGACCAGTAGCATTCTAACATAAACACTAAAAATATACGAACAGTTTGGAAAAGTAGATTAAAAAATGGAGGTGAAAAGTTTTTTCAGGGAAATTTTTTGACTCCGAAAACAGGCTGGAAAAACCCAGATTTTTTCGAAAGCAAAAAAATCAAATTTTTACTTCGATTTTGGGCCCTAAATCAGTATTCCTACTTCCCACGCCAATTTCTAAGCCTCACTTAGTGTTTTTACTAGTTAAAACTCCTACCCTATCATGTTACTACCTACGAGCCCGATTACCTCGAAATCATTTTTCCTCAAAAACATTCAAAAACTCAAAAGCCCAAATATCATAAAACTCGAGATATAAGTGTTGCATGGTATATCAGAGATAAAGAAGATCAAGAAACTTACTTGAATGGAAGATTGAAGCGAAGTCACGAGCATTGATGCTTGGGACTGGACGGACACACCTCGGATCACCAAATTTTTCTGATTTTTTCTTGCTTTGTTCTTCTGAGTTCTTGAGAGAAAGAAGAGTGATAAAAGGTAAAAAAATGAGAAGAGTGGGTTATTTATACTGATCATGGCACAGTTAAAAAGGTAATGATGGGGGTGAGTTTTAGATACGTGGGGAATCGTGTTAGCCGTCAAAATGCTTTTGGGAAACTACAATGTTCATAATTAGTTACTTTTTTGAAAAGGCACTGACAGATGTGACAGGTCAAACGGAAGGTCGGTCGATTAAGTTTATTATATGCTGCTCGTAGTAAAATAAGCTTGGGGGCAAACTTTAACCCAAAAAAGGACTACTTGATAACATGGCAGAATTAACCTACACGTGGGATACACGTGACTGTTTAAGTGAGTATGATTTGTTCGACTATCGGCCAGAAAAGAATCCACTCAGCATATATCATATTTTATGGGCGACCAGTCTGGTCACAACATTTCATTTATTTCCTTCAGATATGTAATTTTGCATTTATGTAATAATTACAATTTTCATTATTATTTAGATACGATTGTATTAAATGTAATTAAGGCCCATCGATCCATGTAAAACTCCTTGAGCCTATAAATAAGAATCAAATGGCTCAAGAGAGGGGACTCTGTCCGGGAGACTTTCCAAACTTCAGAATTCTAAGAGAGAATCAGAGTGTTTTTATCCGCCATACTTGTATTCATCCTGAAACTGGTGAAACTCATGAACCCTAGTTCATTGATCACAGTTCTTGGGATTTTACATCAATAAGAACACTAAGTGGACGTAGGTTATTACCATTTTACTGGGGCCGAACCACCATAAATCTTTTTGTGTCGTTTATTTTTTCGTCTTGATTTCATCTCATTTCTATCGTTTTACTTGACTCCATGTCGTTGACCAATTCGAGGGTCAACACTTATCATTAGAAAAAATAACAGTTTGGCCCCTGTGTTTTGTTAAATGACAATTCAGACCATGTGTTTTGCAAAATAGATCAAAATAATACCTTGGACCTGATTTTAATCAAATAATTTTCAAATATGACCGAAATGCCCTTAGCTTTTACTAAATTTTGAATTTTAAATTATGTTAAATTAAATTTAAATATTAAACAAAATTAAAAATAAAAATTATTTCTAAAAATTACAAAATTTTATTAATTTTAAACAAAAAGAATAAAAATATACTCATAACCTAATCAGATTAAAATAAAAAACTGAAATCGTTAAATAATTATAATAAACAAAAAATCAAAACTAAAACTAAACCTAAATTTAATCATTTAACTTATTACATTAACTAAATTAATTAAAATCTCCAAATAATGAAAGAAAAATATATTATGTATTCATCAATGAAATCCAGGTTTAAAACTAGATCAAATCAACACATCCTCGCCAGATTAAAAACCTAAAATTTAATCAAAACTTGTTCTTAAGTTCATTCTTCAAACCCATATTTAAGCATCAATATAACATTTTCTATATAAAAAAAAAAAAAACTCAAACCTACAGACCATTAGAACAGATCTCATCCATGATTAGGTGAACAGAATCTCAGAGACATATATAATACACAATCTGAAATCAGTAGAAAAAATAATACATATCTGAAATCAACAAAAACACCTAAATCTGATATCGCCAACCACAAACCCCCTCCGACCATGTTCAAGCCAAGCAACTCTGATCTCGCCAACAACGAACACCCCACCTTGCTCCCGGCCCCCGATGCAACCCCCCACTTCGTACGAACCCATATCTCGACCATTTTTCAGATCTGCCAAAATCCAAGCCTCTCGCAAGAACCCATCTTAGATTAGCCAAAGTTTCAAGCCACTGAAGTTTTGCACCTATGCGAAATCAACGTTGAAGCTCTGAAATCTACACCCACACCAAAGTCGCCGAAGCTTTGATATCTACACTCACATCGAAGTCATCGAAGCTCTCAGATCATACTCGACCCAAGCAAGTAGACATGTAGAAGATGAAGAAGAAGAAGAGTCGAATAAATGATGGAAAAAAATAGATTTTAGTTTAAGTTTTTAATTTTGTACAATTTTATTTTTTAATTTAATTAATTAAGTTTAAGATAAATATTAAGATTTAAAATTAAATATTATACTTGTTAAATTTAGTTTTATTTTTATAATTGTTGACCACGATTTTGGCCAACTGCGAGTAGACGCAAAAAAGACAATAAACATTGAATAGAAAGTAACTAACACACGTAAATTTTATAGTGGTTCATCCCCAATTTGTTGGTAATAGCCTAATCCACTTGGAGTTGGGATATATGTATCCTACACTTAAGATCAGATGAATTTGAGCCAACTGAGTTTCTTAAGTGTAAGTAGGAAAATACAGTGTTTCTCTCTCTAGAGAATACAAGCTTTCTCTCTCTAAGCTCTCTCAGAAAATGCCCCAAATGACAGTCCCAAGTTCTCCAAACCAAAGAGCTCTTTTTTCTTTCAAAAGACCAGATCCCCCTAAATGATGCCATGAGCCATTTATTTATATGCTCATGGATCGTACATCAGATATATCCCTTTGATCGGGTCCTTCGTTCTTCCAACAGAATTTAATTAATAAAATATAAATAAATTTAAATTACAATAATATAGTTATTATTCTGGGATATCTGAGAGATTCCCGCGACAGTTGAGAATGATTCGGGTTGAAGCTGTTACTGAGGCTTTACTGAAGAGTCACTAGACGGTAACTTCTGAGATTCTAATCCATGGACCAACCAAATTCATCCCCGAAGTGACTGATCGGCCAAGACAACTCACCGGTCGACATAGGCAAGCCCCTTTCGTTGGCATAGGCAAAGCACACCTCTAACACACCTCTGGTCGGTATAGGCAAAGCACTCCTCTAGCACACCTTTGGTCTAGCATGACACATCTCTGGTCTAGCAAAACAAATGACTGGTCGGCCAAAATACTCCATTGGTCGGCCAGAACATTTTACTGGTCGGGCAGAACATTTTACTAATCAGTCAAAAATCTTACCAGTCAGACAAAAATTCTACCTGGTCGATCAAATCACTTCCAAACCAGATAAATAATTTTCATGACCAATAATATCACAACTCCGAAAAGCCAATACATTTATTGACTATTAATGTATCATTTAGTGACCATGCATTACCACTTGTCACTTCTGATTGCCACGTCATCGAACTGAAATTTTGGGGATAACATTTGCCCCCAAGTTTATTATATGATTTACTCGTATGATAAACTTTTTCTCTAGCAAAATGTTTTTGAGGTCATCCAAAAGCTTCCATCCGGTCAGTAACTTTCACTTTTGTAGTAAACCCACGATTGAACTTTTCTTTTGAATTCTTCAAATTCCATTTTTTGATCTTGTTGTAGTGCCCCATGAGTAGGAAAACATGTTTGCTCCACATTTTTGAGTAAACTTGTGATTGCTAAGCTGATTGGAAATGCCTATTTGGTCTTCGGGACCCAAATAATTTCTTAACTGCTGACCCTTGGGTGCTTTGTTTCCTGCTGCTTGGACGCCCGCCTTGCTCCTTGGGAATGCCCTCTCCATTTGGGGCACATAACCTCCTCGGATAGCAGCCCTTGGCATGCTGGCTCCTCAACATCAGGGCAGAGCTCCTCGAATGCGCGCCTCCCTTGGTGCACCTGACTTCTCGAACGCACGGCACATCAGCTCGGACGCGCTCCTGCCAGCTCCTCGGATGCCCCTCAGCTTCTCGGACACCACCCCAACCGCTCAGACACCACGCAGCTAGCCGTTCGGACGCATGCACCTAAGCTCCTCGGACACGCCCTGCCGCTCGGACACACGCACCTAAGCTCCTCAAACACGCTCTGCCACTCGGACGCACGCGCAGCTGCTCCTCGAATGCACCAGCCTTTGGATGTGCACGGACCCGCTCGGGCACCTGCCTTCAGCTCCTCGGCGTGCCCCTTCAAGCCGCTCGGATACATGGCCCTCCTAGCTCCTTGGGCTTGTACAAAACTTTATGGCTTATGCATTTAGGCACCAAAAATTTATGATTATTGTTGTTGCTCTCATAAATCATAAATTTTTATCAGGGTAGTAAAATATTTTACTGGGTAGTAAATATTTTTTCTTTGCAATCATTTGTTTGTGTTTGTTTGGTTCACTCATCACTGTTAGTCATGCTCAACGCCGAGTAATAGACTACAAGGAGCTGGTCAAGGTTTTGAATGTCAATGATGGGGTTAACCAGTCAGGGACTAATTTACCCGACCAGTAGACACTCTTAGCCGACCTGAGAGCTTCCTATCCATCAACAGAGTTTCCTACTCAACCAGTGAAACATGCTCAGCCGATCAGGGAAGTTGTATCTGCTCTCTTGACAGGAAAACTTTGCATCTGATCAGGTGAACTTTGTATCTGGTTAGTAGTTTACTCTTTTTTTTCTTATACTTTTGTGAAGACAACTGCTGCTTAGTAGCTTTGATATTTTTTTATGGACCCAAAACGAGTATGTTTTAAAAATTTATACTCGCAAGCGCACGAATCGTATATGGAATATAGTGTTTGTGTAAGCATGAGATCGACCCCAAAGGAGTTGTCTAAAATAAAAAAGAAAACTATTTTAAACCAAAATTAATAAATTCTAACCTAGCTCCAAAGATTTATGAGATTTTTTGTATAATGAAAATAAAATAAAAGATAATAATAAATAAATTAAAGACAATACATATAAATAAATTAATATTAGAAATCAAGATAGTAAAAGAAATATTATTAAGATAATAGAATCCACAAAATATAAGTTCAATAATATTTAAAAGTACATTGACTCCCAAGTTTTAGTAATAGTAGAAATTAATCAAACCATCACTTATTCAAATTAGATATTCTAGTTAAGCACAAGTTTTTATAAAAATATAGGATCTATCTTCACTTTTAAAAATTATAATTTCAAAGTATTTAGTGTAAATCAATCTAATGAAATAACAAATAAATCAATGAACATTATTTATAAGGCAAAACATAATATTTTTGTTCTAAGCATTGGATGTGTACAATTTAATGACACATCTTACACAAAGAATATTATGTTTTTGCACTAATGAAGAACAAAGTGTAAATATGTGCTAACAATAAAAAATACATGATATTTAAGATGAAAGAAGATATTTGAAGAAGAAAATTCCATAAACTTTGTTGCACAAATGGGAAATCAACATACAAAATAAATACTATTTAGTTACATATTGTTTCATCATCACCTTAATAATCTTAAAAAGATTAGAAACTCATAACTAAAATAGCAAATGCAAACTAAAAATTACAAACATAAATAGGAAAATTTGGAGGAGAAACCCCCAAATTTTTCCTCTAAAAACTCATAGGAAAAATGACCAAAAAGAAGAAAAAGATGAAGAGAATTGAGAGGTTTTGAAAGTGTAGAACTTGTGGTATGGTAACCTCCTCCAAAATAAGCACCCCAAATGGTCTTGAAAATTCCTTATTTATAGCCAAAATGAGATTATTAAAATAATCAATTTAAATTAATTAAATTGATTAAATTAATAATAATATGGCAAATATGGGTAAATTATAGGGTGTAATAATGATTTTGGGGTAAAATGTGTAGAAAAGTTTGGGTAAAAAATTGTATTTTTGGACATCAGGGGACAAGGGGCCAAAAAGGATTTGTTGGGCTCAAAAATGGGGAAAAGGCAGCATTTGGCTGCTGGGGCGGATTGGCTGAAGGAAAATGCATGCGGGCTGGGCCAAACTGGGCAATGGAGCAAGCGGGTGGAGGAAGTTGCACGGTTGGGGCACAGCTGGAGGCTGCTGGCAGCTTCGGGTTGGGCTTCTGGAGGCAGGCCCAACGGCTGGGATCATGGAATGGCTAGAGTGGGCCTGAACTGTTGGGCTTCAACTGACATGTTGGGCTTCGGCTGGCATTGTGGAGGAGAAGAGGAGCTGGGATGCTCGGCTGGGCCTGGGCAGAAGTGCTGGCGTGGGCCTTTACTTTTCAGATTTGCCATTTTTTTCTCCTTTCTTTTCTTGTTTTCTATCCTTTTCTCCAAACACAAAAATACCACAAATTCTCTAACAAAATAAACATAAAATAAATCATAATAAAATATTTTCACTATAAAATAAATCAAGTTAATTATTTGAAAATATTAATTATAACTTAATTTTTATTTAACATTTAAGTTCAATATTACAATATTTTTTACCTCAAACTAAATAATAATAATTCAACTAATTAACTACATCTTTTTACAACAAAATAACTATAAAAACACACAAAAATATATAAAATCAAAATAAACCCAATAAATTCAAAATTACTTTAAAACTTAATAAATCAATTAAAAACTCAAGAATTAAGCAACAATTAGTACATAAAAAGTGGTAAAATAACTCTATTTTGTAGAGTTATCATTTTTCTTGTATGGTCAAGTTGTTGGCATTTATACTTTACTTTTCTTTGCTAACTTGCAACATGCTAAGTCTTTTTAGACTTAAAACATTATAAGTTTTTTGTGAATAGTAAAGTCACTCTGATGTATGCCTTATATTTTCGCATGAGTACTTAGTTTTCTAACTTAGAAATTCTAGACATTTCATAAGTCCCTACTAAGTATACTTTCTCACCCTCTTATTGCTCTAACATTTTATGAGCATAATGTTTATTATCACACGAATATCTGCTTCTAACTTGAAATTTTAAAAAAATTCCAAGTTACTTAAGCTTTGTCAAACAAGTTAGCTTAATGGCCTTTTTTGACTTCGAAAATTTACAAGTCAGCCTAAAAACAGATATCTTAACTCGTGCTCTTATTGTTTGTGTTAAATTATATACCAGTATACCCCATGCGCCCCCCAAGTGATCAAGGGTTGAAAGATCCTTGGTCACTTGCTACTTGACCGAATTTGTTCGAGCAGTTAATTGCTCGTGAAACACATAGAATATATTGAAAATATTCGAGCAGTTGAACATTGCTTGAACGTATCGGCTAGTTGAACACTCTCCAATTTTACCGACCAGTTGAACACTGTTAAGATAATTAACACACATGCACATTTGTAGCAAGAATCGACCACGCTGCGCATAATCTCTTTTATTACTCGTAAATTAAAAAAAGGACAAAATGTGTCTAATAACGAGTCTTAAACAACAAAAATTGTTCAAAAATAGATGACTGGTCATCAAATAACCAGCTCATAAACCAAATTTAAATAACAAGTTAAACAACTTGAAATTAAACTACCACTCTGAAAGCGGTATTTAGTGATAATATATCCTCCGATGCTCGCCATTCTAGTGGTTCTTGATCAAGCTCCGTTCACCCAATCTGATCCTAGCACTCCAGCTCATGTCAAAGTATCCGGGCATACCTCTCCCTTGCTTTGTTATTATCCTCAGCCAAGTAGTGTGGACCTCCACATATAGTGTCTAAGGTAAAGTCCACAGGTCCAGGTTGCAAGGGTGGAGATCTCTGTCATTTGAACCCAGAATTGTTGCTGCCTCCTTCTCCTTGGGGTGTCTCTGCCCGGTACTTTCTCAACTTGCCCAACCGGAGAAGAAATTCTATGTCGTCCTTGAGGTGATTGCATTCATTCGTGTCGTGACCATAATCTCCATAGAAACGACAAAACTTATTCATGTCTCTCTTACCCATCTCTTTCCAGATGGGTGGAGGTTTCTTGTAGGGAACCTCTTCATGACTAGCAAGATATATTTTCGCTCGGCTAGTTGAGAGAGTGGTGTAATTAGTGAACTGAGGCTCATACTTGGTTGGCTTTTCGTTTGAACTAGACTTAGCCTTCTTTTCTTCATGGTGGTCAGACCCGTTATTCCCACGTTTCTTTCCACCATTCTGATCGTTTCCACTATTCTTAGGAGGGTCAACTGATCCGCCCGAATTGTTTATGCCATTCTCCTCTTTCTAGACTGCATCATCCAATTTCATATACTTGTCTGCTCGGTCAAGAAATTGTTGAAGTGTTGTGTTGACCATGATTTTGGCCAACGACGAGTAGACGTCAAAACTACAATAAACCTTCAAGAGAAAAAATGACACTGATAATTTTTATAGTGGTTCAGCCCCAATATGTTGGTAATAGCATAATCCACTTAGAGTTGTGATTTATGAATCTACACTCAAGATCAAATGCACCTGTGTCAACTGAGTTTCTTAAGTGTAAATGAAAAGAATACAATATTTCTCTCAGAATACAAAATACTCTCTCAGGAAAATCAGAATCTGAATCCCCTCAATGATGCCATGAGCTCTTTATTTATAGGCTCAGGATCGTAGAAATAAAAATCCCTCATAATCGGGATATTTCAGTTGCTCTCACAATATTTAATTAATAATAAAATTTAAGATACAACAATATGCGATTTCTTTGGGATAATCTGAGAGATTCCCGCTGTGGGTACGACTAATTCTAGCTGAAGTCGTTACTGAAATTTCGCTGCATAATGATGATCTGTCTAGTCGGCCAACTTCACTCCTTGAAGAGAGATTGGTCGCCAAAGCACTTGACTGGTCGACCAAAACAGATGACCGGTCGGCCACACACTTCACTAGTCGGGCAAAACAGATGACTGGTCGGCCAAAGCACCTGACTGGTCAATCAAAACAAATGACTGGTCGCCCAAGCACTTCACTGGTCAGTCAAAAATCTTTACCGGTTGGACAGAAATTCTACCAGGTCGGTCAGATCACTTCCAAACCAGATAAATAATTTTGATGTCAGTAATATCACCAGATTCATCTAAAACCTTTGACCCAGCCATTTCTTGCCACTTGTCACTTTTATTGCCACATCATCGCTTTCAAATTTTGGGGATAACATGTTGAAATTGGATTTCTATGTATACTATCCCACAAATGGCTCTGATAAGTGATTATGGAGGATATGGCAACCACCTTCCCCTCGTCTCCGACAGCAATTGCTCTATTGACTTCTCTCATGAATCTTTGTATATAATTCTTTAGAGATTCATCATTCCCTTGTTTGATATCAGCCAAGTGGTTGGCATAAACTGGTGGAGTCCGAGCAGCACTAAATTGTTTACAAAACTCCTTCCTGAATGCTTCCCATCAGGTAATGGAGTTCGGCTTAAAATTCCAATACCATTCTTGGGCAGTATCCGACAATGTAGTCGGGAAAACTCTACACTGATAATCGTCACTTACCCCGAGCAGTTCCATTTGGTCATCGAATTTCCCAACATGTCTAATGGGATCTGCCTTTTCTGTATATACTGGCAGCATCGGTGCTTTATATTTTGCCAGCAACTGGGCTGCTCTATTCCGGGCACAAAATGGGCTGCCACTCCGGTGGTCTATCGCATCCATCCCGGAAGGTCGTTTTGACAAACCTTGCACTGCAGCCGTTAGCACGTCAAGCTGGGCTTGGATGGCTGGTGCAATTGACGAAGTTCCAAGGTCTTGACCGCTTGGTCGGGCATTACCATCTGGTGCACTGTCGTCAAGTATTTCTACTTGACTGGCAGGGCGGTTCAGATTTTGCCCTTCGACCGGGACGGTCCTCCTCTTGTTGGTGATAACGTCCCTTAGATACTTCCGGGAAGCATGCTCTCCTACCCGATCGAACACCATACTTTTTGATTTTTCAGAGGGCTTACTACGCGGGACTTGCTCTCTCCCACTACGCTGCTGGCCGGGATGCAGTGGAGGCTTTTCGGTACGTCCCGGGCAGTCTTTTCCTCCTTGTGGGTTGTTGTCTTCTTTTTCCTTTGACTGGTCGGTGTGATGACTATCAGCCTCATCACGACCATGCCCATCTTTGAACTGTGAAGTCCTCTTATCTCGAGGAGTCCTGGTCGGATCCTGCCTGGGTGGAGTCTTTTTACTGCCCGATCGGTGACTCCCTGATCTAGAAGTTTTTGATCGGTGGCTCCTGGAGGGGGTTAGAGTTTTCCCTTTGCGTCGAGGCAGTTCTGGATCGGACCCCATCATCTTCCCGAACAGGGGGGTTACTCCTGCTTCTGTCCGGTCCCCAAAAATTGGCTCTGTCAGTGGTCCTCCGACCATCATTATTATTTCTTGCTCCCTGGGTGGCTGCTTGTGCCGTGGGTTGAGCATTGTCTTAGGCCAATTGGGTAGCCGCTTCTAGAGCAAGTGCTGCTTCACGATGTCTCCGGTCGACTTCCTCCTGTCGCTGTCTGGTCTCTTCGCTTCTGGCCTCCATATCACGCCT
Organism: Humulus lupulus; assembly: GCF_963169125.1. Taxonomy (NCBI): domain Eukaryota; kingdom Viridiplantae; phylum Streptophyta; class Magnoliopsida; order Rosales; family Cannabaceae; genus Humulus; species Humulus lupulus. The sequence continues at coordinate 181,570,684 of NC_084793.1, forward strand.
TCGCTGCTCTAACGCAGCTCTCTACCTGGCCATCTCTTCAGTAAAAGACTCCTGTCGAGCATTGAATTGCATCATCTCCTTTTGGAAAGCGCCTATTACTTCCTGGAGTTGTTCAACTTCTGAAGTGGTCTCCTCGAGGAAGACCCTAGTCTCAGTCTCTGGGTTCTGCAGTCCAAGACCTTCTGATCTAGCAGGCTCTTTTGATGTGCCTGACTTTTTGGATGCCACATTGGTATTCTTGGGCGCCATCTTGATATGATAGTCGTGTGTTTCTTCTCTTCAGGCTCTCAATGAAAGCACAAAAAATGTTGACCATGATTTTGGCCAACTGCGAGTAGACGCAAAAATGACAATAAACCTTGAATAGAAAGTAAATAACACACGTAATTTTTATAGTGGTTCAACCCCAATTTGTTGGTAATAGCCTAATCCACTTGGAGCTGTGATATATGTGTCCTACACTTAAGATCAGATGAATTTGAGCCAACTGAGTTTCTTAAGTGTAAGTAGGAAAATACAGTGTTTCTCTCTCTAGAGAATACAAGCTTTCTCTCTCTAAGCTCTCTCAGAAAATGCCCCAAATGACGGTCCCAAGTTCTCAAAACCAGAGAACTCTTTTTTCTTTCAAAAGACCAGATCCCCCTAAATGATGCCATGAACCATTTATTTATAGGCGCATGGATCGTACATCAGATATATCCCTTTGACTGGGTCCTTCGTTCTTCCAACTGACTTTAATTAATAAAATATAAATAAATTTAAATCACAAAAATATATAGCTATTATTCCGAAATATCTGAGAGATTCCCGCGGCAGTTGAGAATGATTCAGGTTGAAGCTGTTACTGAGGCTTTACTGAAGAGTCACTAGACGGTAACTTCTGAGATTCTGATCCGTGGACCAACCAAATTCATCCTCGAAGTGACTGATCGGCCAAGACAACTCACCAGTCGACATAGGCAAGCCCCTCTCGTTGGCATAGGCAAAGCACACCTCTGGTCGGTATAGGCAAAGTACTCCTCTAGCACACTTCTGGTCTAGCATGACACATCTTTGATCTAGCAAAACAAATGACTGGTCGGCCAGAACATTTTACTGGTCAATAAAAAATCTTTACTGGTCGAACAAAAATTCTACCAGGTCGGTCAAATCACTTCGAAACCAGATAAATAATTTTCATAACCAGTAATATCACAACTCCGAAGAGCCAATATATTTATTGACTGTTAACGTGTCATTTAGTGACCATGCATTGCCACTTGTCACTTCTGATTGCCACGTCATCGAACTGAAATTTTGGGGATAACAATAATATTTAAAACTAATTTAATATAATTTTAAATTCAATAATAAAATTAAAATTTTCATTTTTTATTTTTTATATTATTTAATTAACTAATTCATAAAATCGGGAGTATTTTAATTATATTGAAAAATATTTTGATCAAAATTTTGTCCAAGATATCATTTTGTTTCATTTTACAAAATTCAGAGTCTGAAATGTCACCTAACAACATATAAGTGCCGATTAATTATTTGAAAAAAAACACCAGGATTATAATAATGTTTTTACTATTACTATTTTTTTGACAAGGAGTTACCTAGTAGATTATCAGTTGAGTGACAAGTTCTCTTAAAATATATATAATAACTGCATTTTAAGCAAAATCACGTTTTTAATTAGGTTAGGCTTTGAATATTTTAGTATATTAGTGGGGTTTCTTCTTCTTTTTTTTAATTTTCTTTACTAAATAAATATTTTAATTTTTTTCTTTTAGAAAATTTGAAAGTTATAAAGTATAAATAAAATTACCAAATAAAAATATAGAAACGTAGAAAAGAGGAACGAAGCAACCTTTGTAATAACATGCCCTAAGATTTTTACTCTCTGTGACTCTTCTTTTGGAGAATCTTATTCTTATGACGTTTAGCCAAACCATCTTTGTATTTTTTTTCTTTATCTAAGCTTTATTAGAAAATAAATAAAATTATATGTATAATAAAAACATAAATTTCAGAAGGAAAAGAAAAGGTAAGAATTAAAAAACAAAACTAAAAAAGGTCAAATTCAAAAGCCAAACGCCGCCACGACAGTGCCACGTAGGTTCGAAGAAAGCCGAAGCAAGCTGTTCAGTTTCCGAACCTGGTGGCTCGTCAGCACAGCTGGAGACAGCCTGTCACCAACAAAGTCCCACTCACCTATTCCCCTAACTACGTTCTCTCTCTCTCTCTCTATCTCTCTCTCTCTCCGCGCTTCCCTGTCTCTCTTCTCTCTCTGTTCCTGGCTGTCTCTGTGTATTAGGGTTTCCTGATCTTGTTAAGCGATTATCAGATTACGGGTTCAACTCCACCGGATCAAGATTCTCACCTTTGTAAGCTCTCCATTGATATGATTTTTCCTCTATTTTCTGCATTTCGCCAACTTTTTTTCTTGAATTTAGGGTTTATTATTGAGTTCCAATCCTCCTTTTTGAATTGTAATACGTTTCTTTAATTTTTATCGTCATTATACTGTCTATGGTTGTTATCGTCGTTGTGCCGGGGACGAATTATGCTATTTCTGTATACATCTTTAAGATTTTTAGTATTTATTCAGTTCTAGCTTATAATTTATTTTAAAAAAATATATTGTTGATCTCTTGTGATAAAATGAAATTTATCAATTTAGAAAAAAATAACTTAATGTAGTATTGTTTTCCATTTTTTTTTTCTGGTGGTATTATCCTTAGAACAAGTAATGTACTCTTTTAACTGAATAATTAAAGAAAAATCACTTCGTCGAAAGTGTAGTTGACAGTTATTTTATGTAAATATATGCATTAACATTTCAAAATTTCTAGAGTTTCTATTTTCTTTGAAGTAGGTGATAAGATTTTGTTTTCAGTAATAAAAGGGAATTTAGATTTGGCATTAGTGTATTTGTACTTGGTAGTTGCGGCCGTGTAAAACGAATCTGTGATTATTTAGCAGTATATTATTCAAGTGTAATTAATTTGATTGTGAATAAATCTGTATCTTCGCCTCCAATTTGGATTGGACAATAGATTGTATTCATCCAAAATATTGACAATTATGCTTTTACGTATTGTTAATGTTTGATGGTTTGATTCATTTTTTTAAACAAAAATAAAAGTGTGTTCCTTCTGGCGACATTGTTTTGTTTTATTATATATTTATAACCTAAGTGGGAGTCCTTTTTAATGTGGTGCAGTGTAGATACTCTGAAACTGATTACTCTTATTGAATGCATTTCAATTGTTTATATATTAATGAAAAAGAAAAGAAAATACAATGGATTTTGTGGCTTGAAATGTCTAAGTTTGTTCATGGGAAGGCCAGGTTTGGCTGCCATTTTTTTCTTCCTGTTACCTATTGTATTAGGTTTGTTGCTGTGTTCTAAATTCTAAATTGTGATAGTCTTTTTACTCTTTACTCTTTACTAAATTGTGATTGTTTGATATTTGTGTGTTTTATGCTAATGGTTTTTGTTGTAATTTTAATGACATTTGGACAACTAAACAATTGCATAGCTTGTTGTGAAGTCTTCGTGAACTTAGATTATCTGTTTCAAAATTTCTGATTGAGGGAAATTTGCTAAACTATGATTTATAGTCATTTTCTCCATTTTCTAATTTCATTTACTGGATTTGAAAAATATTAAGTTCAATTTCAGATCAATTCATTTTCTGTTAGTATTCACACATTTTACTAACTATTGAGGTTGCATATGTTGGATTTTGGTGTAAGGGGCTTTTATTGTGATATTCAGCATATGCTGTTTAATTTTTTTCCTGCAACATAGCATATTGATTTCATTATAGAGCGTGTTTACATTTATTTGTCTACTGTTGTGCTTTCTAATTTTTTTTTTCCTTTTTGTTTATTAGGTTATTGGACCACATAATCATCTAAAGGTGAGTGTGAAGAATATTTGGATCACATGTTTGCTACCTGAATGTTGCTGAAATGTTGCCCTAAGTGATAAAGTACATTTTGGTTCGATGAGCATCTTTTGGTATTATCAGCGGAACTTTTTCTGTTACTTCACTTGATTCTGGCCCGAAACCGTTCAGGCTACTAGAGGATCTTTTGTATCCATGCTGTTAGAGAGCATGCGTGGAATCTGTGCTTCGGGTAATGCCCCTGACGAGATTTGCTGCCGATGCATTCGGTGTGTTGACAATATGTCTAGTTGCTCTCTTGATTCTTTTAGGTATACTGTGCATCGCCTACTCATTTTACTTCCGGTCACGCATTCGTAGTCAGAATTTTACTCAACTCAGTTACTTTAGTGGTCCTTGGATAATTAGGATCGCTTTCATCTTGTTTACAATCTGGTGGGGTCTTGGTGAAATCATTCGTTTAACGTGGTTAAGACGTGAGGGAAGAGTGTTGAATCTTAACTTGAAATGGCAGGAAACTGTCTGCAAATGCTACATAGTGTCGAACTTGGGATTTGCAGAACCTTGCCTCTTCCTCACTCTCGTGTTCCTCCTGCGTGCTCCTTTACAGAAGATGGAATCAGGGATTCTAAGCCGAACATGGAATGGGAAAACAGCAGCATGTGTTATTCTCTACTGCCTCCCATTGTTTGTTCTTCAGCTGTGTCTTATTTTAATTGGACCTCAGTTGATGAAGAATAAGAGTTTACATAAATTGCCTTGGTACTTTACGAGTACAGTGAGAACTGATGACATTGCTCTCTGCACTTACCCTTTAATAAGCACCATCCTTCATGGGATTTTTGCAACTGTCCTGACTGTCTACTTGTTTTGGCTGGGAAGGCGGATTTTGAAATTGGTCATCAATAAGGGTCTGCAGAAGAGAGTTTACACATTGATAATCTCAGTTTCAGGTTTCTTTCCGTTAAGGGTCCTATTACTTGGCTTCTCTGTTTTATCTAAACCAGAGCACTTGCAGTTTGAAGCTCTCTCTTTCTCGGCTTTTCTTTCCCTTCTATGTTGTGCTGGGGTGTGTATATGCATGCTTGTTTACTGCCCAGTTGCAGATTCTTTAGCCCTGGGGAGTTTACATGACTTGGAGGCTAGGAGAATGATCAATGATGATCAAAATGACTCTATTTCCCTTATTGCTAACCAGAGTCATCTTGAAGAAACAGCTGTTCATAGCCCTGGGAGGAATTCTGATGCATCGACTAAGCGAGGATCAATTTCCTTTCGAACATTGGAGAAGGTTGGTTCTTCAAGGGGAAACTTTGTGGAACTCAGCCTCTTCTCTCCCAGTAGAGATGCATCTCCCCCGGGATCACCTCCGCTCCTTGGCTGGCCTATGCGCCCTCCGGCACAAGTTCGTGGAACTTAAGAAGCATGCAAGAAACTGAGAGTAATGCGTGGTGAATATCAATTTTGTGGTAAAGAAAAACTGATTGTAAAGGGTTTTAGCTTCAATAAGGATTATTATTCTTGGTTTGTTTTTCTAATTTTAGATAATGATGGTTTTTGCTTGAAATGGTATTCATGATCCTTGATTTTTTTTTTTTGAATATATTCTCTTTGATGGCATTCCTATCTAGGTAAAGGAACAAAGGCTGTGGACTCTATCAATCTTCTACTCTTTAAGTTTAATTCTTAATAGGATTTTGTGGCCATTGTTTTTATTATATTATTATTTTAATTTTAAGCACTAATTAAAAGTATAGGATTATACTATTTTGGACTTGTGTTTTTATCAATTATTTGTTTGTAACTTGTGTTTTGCATAATTGATTGGGAAATTTACGAAAAATACTTGAGATCTTAAAAAATATGTAATTTGGAAAAAATTATAAAAATACGGAGAGACATAATTGTAAATATAAATTTTTTTTTAAAAAATAAATTTTACAAATTTGCAATAATATTTTTTTTTGTAATCAAAGTATATAAATTTGTAACTAAAATTTACAAGTTTGTAATAATATGTTATAATTTTGTAAATAATATTTATCAATTAAAATTGTAACACGTAGTAACAGCATTGTTACAAAATGTTATTTTTATATTTGTAAAATTTCATGCTTTTCAATTTATTTTTAAATTTACAATGCTTTGTATAATTTTTGAACTTCGAATTTTGTAAAAAAAAGTTAATAAAAGTAGCCAATTTTTGTTAAAATATTTTTCAACAAGATTAAAATATCTAAACATTTATAAATTAATCTTTTAATAATCTAATATAAATTATTATTAAATTAACAATTAATAAAATATTACATTTTAATTTATTAAAAACAAATAAAATATTTTTATTAGAGAAAGACAAACATTTAATTAAATCAACATTTAAACAAATCTTTAATGAATAACTAGATCAAAATTAATTTTGATTTTTTTTTTCCAAAAAGAAAAAATAATAATAAATTTGAACCTAACCCTAACTTAAATCTATCCTCCTCTTCCACTTCTTCCACTTCTCCCCCTCCTTCATCTTCCTCTTTTTCTTCTTCTTTTCTTCAAATGGTTGGGGCTAAGGCATGACCACGGGAGATGGGCAGGGCTTGGGTGCTCGATGATGGTGCGAGGGCTTAGGAACGTCATAGGGATGGGGAGTTTGACAATATGGGTGCTAGATCTTGCGACAGATCTTGATAGTAGATTTGGTGAGGAAGCTCGACAGGGTTGATTGTCCAAACAATGACATGAAACGCTTGCTTAGAGTTGGGTTTTTGTGATTTCTGGTTTGTATGACAAAGATCAAATATGGGTTTGGATATTTCAGGGTTTTTTTTGCACATTTGAGCTGCGTTTGTGGTGATTTCAAGAATGGATCTAGATTAATTTAGGTTATTAAGGTGTATGCATTTTTTAACAAGATCAAATATGGGTTTTAAAATATTTCAGTTATTATTATTATTATTATTATTGTTGTTGTTGTTGTACATTTGAGCTAGATTTTTTGTGATTTCAATCATGATTATGTTGGGAATTGTGCCCTTTAAGGTATATGTGTTGAACAATGTTTTATGAAATAAATAATTAAAATGAATTTTTGCATATATTGATTGTTTATTATTATTATTAGAATAATGTTATATGAATATCAGAAAATTCTCAAATTCGTTATTGTGACTACAATCTTGTATTAGTATGAGAGGATAAAAATTGTAGGGAGCAAATTTAAATAGTTCGCAGTAAAACAAAATCATATGGAATCTTTATATTAAATACTGTAAGTATGGTTCACTAGTATTATGAGTACATGTAATCTAGATCCGAATTACTGATGTAGTAGACATCTTAGTGGATGTACTTTGTATAAAGTGGTTATGCATGAATAAGACCTGATATGTTATTAATACTTAACTAAATACCGTTTTTTATAAGTATTAATTAAACATATCAATACGATGATCATATACAAATTGATCTTAATCCTGAAGTTATTATGAACTCCTGTTTATGTCATTTGGGTTCTTTGATTTACATGTTATGGTTTGTCAAAATGATCAGACTGAAAAACTTTTGTTTTGAGAACTCATTGGTGTAAATGGTCGGGGACATAATATACAGATATGGAATCTATACTTTTTTTTAGAGGAATTGAATAATGGTTCTCTTAAGAGTTAGCTTTTGAAACTGAAAGGTTATTGAGCTCAAATTCGTAAATCAGTTTATGAATTAACATTCACTAGTAAAGTTAATGACGCTTAAGGAAACAAGATATAATTAAAGAGCTAAAACGGTATTTGATCCCTACTTTAATTATGAACTATTAATAGAGTAATGAATTGTATGTAATGATTAAATTGATGGACGCTTTTTATATTTAAAAAATACTCAATCAATAAATGTCTATAATTACAAGAGTGTAGTATCATATTTGTAGTGGAATAATATTGAGATTAATAAATTAATGTTTTTATATTAAATAATTTTAATTAATAATCTAAATTTATTGGAACTTAAAATTATAGGTCCATAGGTCCTCGGGGTGGCTCTATTAACACTATTCAAAATAAGAGTTAAAACCGAGAAAAATCAGGGAATTGACATATACATATTTGGAAGAAATTTGTTCTTTAGGTTCAAATATGTAATTGAGATAAATTAATTAATTAATATATTAATTTTTGAAAATAATTAATTAAAATTTTAAAAATATTTTTAATTAAAATTTGTATTTTCGAAAATTCCATTTAAATATTTAAGATAATTAATTAGTTTTATTTATTTAAATAATGTGAAAAGATAATTTAGATGAATCAAAATTGGTTTGAATTAATTTGAAATTTATTCATTAATTAATTTGATAAGATTAGTTATCAGGTATAGATATTTTTGAATATATTAATATTAAATAATACTTAAATAATGTTATATTATTTTAAATAACATAATGTTAGATTAAATAATGTGACAAAATGTGATTTGTCACACCTTGTAATATATTATTGAGAGTCATAAAATTGGACACATGTGTGTGCCCAAATGTGACATATTTTGGAGTTACAAAATCAGTTACAAATTTGTAACTCTCAAATATTACCAAATAATGTGTAGATTGTGTGTTACACATTTGAGTTTGGATTTTACAAAGCCATTATGAAATATGACTGTTGGAGACATGTTTTTAACTCTCATTATGTGTATGGAGGTTACAAAATCATGTGGGAAAGAGTTTGAGACGTTTTGAAAAACTGAAATTTTGTTGCTGAAACTAGAGTTGTGGCCGCAACAACTAATAATCCTTGGGCGCAACCAGTGAGGCTGACAACCAATTTCTTTTTTCAGTTTTTTCCAATTTGAATGGTTCTAACATCCCAAGTAACTCCCAATTCTCCATTTTAATTCCATAAACATCAAATTTATTGGTGGAATTTGAAATTCAAAGGGTTTCTCAAACTCTATATAAATAGGAGCCTAATGCTCACTTGTAAGACAACACCATTTTCTATCCATAGAGCAATTGGCTGGAAAATACGCCATAGATGTTTGATAATTCCAGAGAGTTATTTCCTTGAGAGATCCCTTAGTGCTTAGATAATAGGGGGAAATAAGCTTTTGGACAAAGGTTTTGAACATTGTTCAAGTTGGTGATCCCCACTACTCTACACTTTGGTTGTGTGAGTGTGAGATTTTATCTATTGTTCTTCTTATTATATTGTTCTTCTACTCCTTTTATTTTTTGTTTCTATCTTATATATTTATTTGTATTGTTATGCTTTGAGTTGTATTATCAATATATCTATCATCCTCTATTTCTATTTACTTGTATTTTTGCAATATAGTTGTAACACTTTTTTAAATAATCATCTTGTCTATTGTAACATTTTGCTTAGAGTTGTATCTTGGTTCCTTTATTCCCACTAAATATAATATATTATCTAACAATCAAAAGCTTAATTTCATTTTCAATGGAAGGAGAAACCTTAGAGATCTTGTGAGGATCCAACTTTGAAAAGATGGTAAGATAAAATAATATTATTCTTTGGTTTTCTTAGAAGATCTAATGGTATTCATATAGTGATAGAAATGAGAAGAATTTTTTTTTATAAATGAGGTTCATTGTTTTCTAATCTCCTTTGCTTTTGCAAATGTAGTGGTCAGATTAGAAGATAATTCAACATCTTGAAGTTTTGCTATATGTGATTAATTAACATATTGTGTAGATAATCTAGTAGATCATTGGGTAATATGCTAGCATGTTATATAATTGTCTTATTTTGTGATAATGAAAAATTATTAGAATGACAATTTTATGAGTTTTATATGACATGTATAAATATATTAATTTTGTGAATCAACATAAATGTGAAATCATATGTATGATATTTGTAATTTATGTTTACATATTAATACAGAGACATGTTAGTATGATATAAGTCATATGTGTTGACAATTATGTGAAATTATATTGAAATATAATCATGAAAATATTTGTATAATAGGTTTTATCATATATTATTGTTAGTATGTGATTTGTGAATAAAATAATTATTCGAGAATTTATATTTTTCTCATTTAAAAGATGAGCATCTCACTCTGTGAGATAAGAAAAGATGAACCTAATGGGGTTACATCTTTTAATGGTCGTGTCTTGCTATTGCAAGAAAAAAAGATCAAGGTGGATTCAAAAATTGTGGAATGACATATTGACTCAATAAACTTGGAGTCTAGAGTGTGGTCAAATGAAATATATTTGAGAATTATTTAGTGACAATAATTCTTAAATATTCAATATCTCAATGAGGATATTGCAAAATTGGAGAAGCAATTTTGAATATTTACACCAATAGTGAATAGATTAAAGATAACTTTATTCATTTTGGTTAAAGATTGTGATATGTTTAAATTAATCTCAATGATGAGATAATTTTAAACTAAAGCATAAGAAATCAAAGTGTTTAACTAAATCAATGAGGGTTTATTTTCTTAGATTTAAAATGTTTCACAATTGACATCTTCAAATTGATTTTGATAAGAAAATCAATGGATGTAAATTTTTTTTTCAAAAGAATCTCAAAGTGACTCTTAAGAAATACACAAAAGTTGTTTTAGTAATTTTGATATTATTTAGACAATTAAAAGTGAAAATTAGTGATTATTTGTTTGAGAAATTTTCACATGACATTTGTGTTCGTATATTTTATTTTGTGAAATATATAAAAGAAAGCAACCAAGTGAAAGTTACTTTCAAATAAGTGTGTCTGTATTTAGCAAGTAAATAAATCAAAATAAACAAACATTGAGGTTTTGTTTATCTTGATCTGTTTGAGAAGTTAACCATGTGGCTTAAAAGACTCATGATGAACTTTGAGAATTATAAGTCTAGATTTATCTTGGAGGATAAAAGACTTAATAGAAATGAAGAGATTTATATTTTAAAGTGATATTTTATTATTACTATGTGAGAAATGTGGGAGTGGTTCTCCAAAGTTAATCAATTTATTTTGTTGATAATAATTGATTAATTTGGTCATCATATCAAATAGGTGATTAGGAATTCCACATTCTAAATCACTTTGACTATATGTGTATAGAATAGATAAATCTACACATGCTTGGTGTCTAAAGTTATGTTTGTAATATTGTGATTCAAGAAGGAATCAATTTAAAACATAAATGAGAATTTTAGAAACAAAGAGATTCTAGAATTAATATTCAAGAAAAATGTTTATCTTGGATATTGAAGTATAAAATAGTGGGGGTGTTGAATATGGTCAAACTCACTATTTTAATGGTGTAACTATTTTAATCAAACTATAGCTAGCAATAAAGTTTGAAAAAAATAATGACAGTGTTTAACTATGCTGTAATGCTCTGGATAGCCAAGACCGTTACACTGTATATTTAAACAGTGCTAGACTCACTAATCGAGTCATTTGGCCATAAATATGCAACTAAACGTGATTAATGACTTAGGGTTAAATTTTTGTACAAAAGGATTAGTCATTTTATTAAAACGTTAAGTTCGTTCATGAGATCCCATAATAAAAATTTACAAAGTCGTTTATAGTTCCAAAAGGGTAATTACAATTCAAAAGTTACAAACAACTCACCTAAGAGAAAAAATAGGGTTTGACCCTAGTTCCTTTGAGAAACCCCGACTGTGGTGGTCGATCAATTGCATATGTATACGTCGCCACCGAAACTCTCCAACTCATGGCTAGTCCAGCTTCCCTTTCACCTTACCTGCACCACATAATACCCGCGAGCCAAGGCTTAGCAAGAAAACTTAAACATGCTCATAAACAGTTAATAACATATTATTGAATCATAATAAGCATGTCTAGCAGTAATAACCCTACTCATGCATTTTATTCATATAAATGACTATAGCGTCATAACGGGGCCAATTGCCCTAACTAAACGACTAATAAGTCATATTGGGGCCCAGTGCCCTAGGATATGGGACTCATAAGTCACCCCGGGGCCCGTTGCCATATCTTCTGTATAACCAGCCTTGGAGTTGGCCCAGCATACTTGGCACTTTTAGTTTTCCACAACCATTGGGTCGGACAAGCATATAATGCGCTCCTAATTAGGCCTAACCATAACGACTAGCGCTCTGTGCGCTATTGCCGCCCTTGACTTATAAGTCAATGCTTTCGACCAACGCTTAGCACTATTGCCGTCCTTGACTTATAAATCAAGCCTTTCTCAATCAGATAATGCAAACAGACATACATTATACAACAATTATCCAGATATAGAGCATTCAACATGCTTAATCAAACAGTCACAAGCGTAATCATAATCATGCACATTTAATCAAATTTATATTCAACAACCGGGCCAAGCCCTAATCACATACATCACCTATTGGTGTAGTTTTCTTACCTTTGGTCCAAGCACAAGTTAAATATGAATGACCCTCGAGCACGATCCTGCCCCGAGCCCTAGCGGTAACCTCAAACTATTATACTGTAGTCCTAAGTATTGGGAAAACTTATACAGGATCTTGTTTATTTTCATGTAAATCTAATATTAAACAAATTAATATAAGAAAACCTAGAATATGTTTCTATAATTGAATTTAAACAGAGATAATGATTAGAACACTTACATTATACGCATAGGAATGTATTAGTCATTCCTTTAGTTTCTCTAACCCTTGTATCCTTTCTATCGCAGGGTATCACCAAGAAACTAAACCGATCTTCAAATTTCTTCATAGCCTTCCAAAGTATCCTTAGAATCACCTAGACTAGAGTGGAAAATTCTCAACACATGAGATAGACACAAAGAGGAGAAGAGAGGAGAATTTAGAGGCTTAGAAAATGACTTTTGCTGTAGACAGAGTCTAAAACCCTAAAGCATCAAGAATAGATCTTCTGATCATCCCCTTTCAACTCTCACTTAGCATTCTTTTTATAGGCTCAATTAGGTCATTTATTTTAATTAAAAAATCAATAAAATGATAGATAATATCAGCCATTAGGTCGAAATTCTCATAGGCTTTAGGCCCATGGAATTTCCTATTTAATTATAAGCCCGCCGGACTTAAAATCAATGCTTGTATTATTTTCTATTGATTAATTAGTTAAATAATTATTTAAATCCTTTATCAAATTAATTATTTATAATTTGAACCTTGATTTAAACTTAATTATTTAAACCCTTTATCAAATTAATTTAAACACCAATTTGTCTTAATTAATAAATCTGTCCTAAAATCTCTTTTCTTCTATAAATTGCATAACTCTGTAAAACTATCCAAAATTGACCTGGTCAACTTTGATAATTCTAATTGATAATTAAATCAATTAATTGAGACTATCTAGATGATTTTATCCAAGGTACAGTGGGGACCATGGGGCTATAAAATCAAGGTCCAATAAGTTATCATAAATTCAGCAAATAAATTTACTAACTTATTAATTTCTCATGACTCCACTAAAGACTTAAAATTGCACTCTTGAATTTATAGATCGCTATATAACCAATAAAGATACGTTATTAATTATCCATTGCTACAACCATAATTATCACCCAATCCTTTATAGACGGTCAACAATGAGATGGGACTAAAATACCGTTTTACCCCTCATTGTATTTTATCTTTAAAACACTTAGTTCTTTGTAAGTGATATTTCAATAAACTAATATTAATTACTGAAATGAGATCTCTATCATTTAGCACCTTGAACCAAACTAAAAGGAAACCATCGTTTTACTTCTTCATCAAAAGTTATATGTGTTCATATCTATGATTAACACTCCCACTAAACTATACTACCGAGTTCCCAAGATGTATGTATGGGCTAGTCCGTAGGGTAAGCTGGTAACAAACAAGTCAAAGAACTCATATAATACAATCAGTTAGAATACTAACCACTCAGAATTGAGATTGAATTGACATATGGTCAACTATATGATATGACTAGAATAGATAATAACTGTATGTTTACTTATCCTATCAACTGTCAATATCGATCCAGTCCGATGTAACAAATACATCTGATCATATCTACTTTGCTAATGTTCTGGAACGAACATAACACTGCAATGTGTAAGTAGATCATATCGTAGATTGGCAAGTTTGTGCAAATCCTGTGCACCGACTAATCTTAGGACTAACTTATGTTTGAACATATAACCATATTTATATTCCACTGTGATTACGTCACTATAAATATGATTAGCTATATGTTCGGGATTTAATATAAATTTATATTAAACAAATAATCATGAAAATAAAACATGTGAGCAAAGTGATTGACCAAGTCAAAAAATTTATTTCTATTCTTTTATTGATAATAAAATGAGATTACAAAGATATTGGGTTTTAATTAGGGGCCCAAGCCCTAATCAAATTTATATTCAACAACCAGGCCACACCCTTATCACATACATCATGTATTGGTGCAATTTTCTTACCTTTGGTCCAAGCATAAGTTAAATATGAACGACCCTCGAGCACGATCCTGCCCCGAGCCCTAGCGGCAACCTCAAACTATTAGGCTGCAGTCCTAAGCTATCCCTTAACCAAATTCTAGCTTCAACCCTCTAATTTCTGACCTTTCCTTCCTCCGAAATCCAAAAGTCCCTAAGTGCTATGTGTGTGTGAGAGAGAGAGAGAGAGAGAGAGAGAGAGCGTGAGAGAATAACGAGGGAAAGAGAAAAATTTGTGAGGTGAGAGTGTTCTAAGTGTTCCACTAGATTTTGGATTAACCGAGTGTATCCCTTCTTTCGGCTAGAAATGACCAAATTACCCTCTAGTCAAACTTAGATCCTTTAGTGCCTTCAAGGGAAAAATGGTCCTTTACCACCACTTTTTACTAATCTCCACATTATTTCATAATTTCCAAATTAATTCTAATATCCCAAATACTCATCAAATAATTTTCCATTACTCGATAACTACCGGTAATGCACTAAATTACCAAAATATCCCTAGGCTCGCCTCGAGCCGGGTATTTGACCCCGTTATGACTAAACTGTCAACTTGCTCGCTAGGAACGCCTCGTGCCGAATAATCCAAATATATACACATAATAATGTGGTCTTAATCAACACACACACACACACACACACACACACACACACACACACACACACATATATATATATACAAATATGCCCTCAACGAGCCAAATTTACTAAAATGCCATTCTAATAAGAAACATGCCCACATGCACGCAAATACAATCATATTATAATATGACTCACATAATTCACATAATCATGCATATCATCACATAATAATGCAATTAAATCAATTATTTCCCCCCTGACCCCCTAATTAAGGCACCAAGCCTTACTAGGGAATCTGAGGCGTTACAACTATTCTCTCCTTAAAGGAATTTTGTCCTCGAAGTTTTACATGAACAACCCAGGATATTGATCCACATGTTGGACTCTAACTCCCAGGTCGCCTCCTCGACCTTGGTGTTCCTCCACAATACCTTAACCAAAGGTATGGTTTTGTTCCTCAGGCCCTTGTCCTTCTTGTCTAGTAAATCGAATTGGTTGTTCCTCATAGGAGAGATTTGCCTGTAGCTCCAGATCCTCATAACTCAACATATGAGTCACATCTGACACATACTTCTGAAGTGTCGAAATATGAAACACGTTGTGTACGACTGACAGTGCTAGAGGCAAGGCCAATCTATTGGCCAACTAACCGATCATCTCTAGGATCTCAAACGATCCTACACATATAGGGCTC
The DNA here is from genome assembly GCF_963169125.1 of Humulus lupulus. Lineage (NCBI taxonomy): Eukaryota > Viridiplantae > Streptophyta > Magnoliopsida > Rosales > Cannabaceae > Humulus > Humulus lupulus. Next base: position 181,586,293 of record NC_084793.1, read on the forward strand.
AGCTTGCCCTTATTCCCAAATCCCCTCACCTATTTCCATGGTGAGACTCTAAAGAAGACATAGTCTCCCACTTGGAACTCCACGTTCCTGCGCTTCAGGTCTGCATAACTCTTCTGTGTACTTTGAGAAGCGAGCATCCAAGCTTTGATCTTCTCAATAGCCTCATTGGTCCTTTAAACCGCCTCAGGACCTAAGTATTTCCTTTCTCTTGTCTTATCCCAATGAATGGGCAATCTAAATTTCTAACCATACAACATCTCATAAGGAGCCACCCTAATGGTCGACTGATAGCTGTTATTGTAGGAGAACTCTATCAAAGGCAAATACTTACTCTGGGACCCTTCAAAGTCTAGCACACATGCTCGCAGTATGTCATCTAATATCTGAATCGTCCTCTCAGATTGTCCATCTGCCTGAGGATTATAAGCGATACTGAACTTCAGTTGTGTACCCATAGACTTCTCCAGACTTCCCCAAAACTTGAAAGTAAATGTGGGGTTCCGATCTGACACGATCGATCTTGGAGCCCCATGAAGGTGCAATATCTCTCTCACATAGAGATCTGCGTACTGATCAACCGTATAAGCCGTCCTCATTGGTATGAAATGAGCTGATTTGGTGTATCAATCCATGATAACCCACACCAAATCATGTTGACCCACGATCCTGGGTAACCCAACCACAAAATCCATTGTCATATCCTCCCATTTCCACTCTGGGATATCCAGAGGCTGTAATAGCCCTGCTGGTCTCTGATGCTCAGCCTTGACCCGTTGACATGCCAAGCACTTGGCCACATATTCAGTCACACCCCTCTTCATCCCAGGCCACCAATATAGTGATCTCAAATCCTGATACATCTTCATGGTGCATGGATGCAAGGAGTAAGGGGTGGTATGAGATTCATCCAAAATCTCCCATCTGATAACAATGTCCATCGAAATACATATCTTACCCTTGTATCTCAACAAGCCCATATTTGACACTGTATAATCCTTAGCCACTCCATCTAGGACGTCCCCTCTGATCCTCTTTAGCTGTGGATCACTCAACTAACTTTCCTTTATCCTATCTATGAGAGTAGACTGTAGTGTAATGTTGGATAACTGGCCCATCACGAACTCTATTCCAGCTTTGGTTATATCCTCTGCCAACACCATGGGTATCTGCCTTGAACTATATAATTTTCCCTGACCCTTGTGGTTTAAGGAATCTGTCACCACGTTGACCTTTCCTGGTTGATACAGGATTTCACAGTCATAATCCTTCACCAACTTCAGCCAACACCTCTGTCTCATGTTCAGGTCTTCCTGAATGAAGAAGTACTTCAAGCTCTTGTGGTCAGTGTATATCTCACACTTCTCCCCATATAGGTAATGCCTCTATACCTTTAATGCAAAGACTACTGCTGCTAACTCCAGATCATGAGTTGGATATCTCTATTCATACTCCTTCAACTGATGTGATGCATAAGTAAATACTTTCCCCGACTGCATAAGGACATAACCAAAACCCTGTCTTGAGGCATCACAGTATACCACAAACTTTGCCTGATCTGTTGGAAGACTTAGTACTAGAGTTGTAATCTATTGCCGCTTCAGTTCCTCGAAGCTATTCTCACACTTATCTGAACACGCAAACTTTTGATTCTTGCGTGTCAGTTTTGTCAACGGAGTAGCAATCCTTGAGAACCCTTCCACAAAAGGCCTGTAATAACCTGCCAATCCAAGGAAACTTTTTATCTCTAAGGCGTTCCTTGGGCTTGGCCAATCTCTGACTGCCTCAATCTTGGCTAGGTTCACCTTAATCCCATCTCTACTAACAATGTGACCAAGGAAAGTCATATGCGGTAACCGGAACTCACATTTCTTGAACTCCGCATATAGTCTTTGTTCCCTCAATCTCTATAGAATCAACCTGAGATGCTGCTCATGTTCCGCCTCTGACTGAGAATAAACCAGAATATCGCTGATGAAGACGATCACAAACTGATCTAGATAATCTTTGAACACCTTGTTCATCAGATCCATAAAAGCGGCTGGGGCATTAGTCAAACCAAATGACATGACTAAGAACTCATAATGCTCGTATCTGGTACGAAAATCAGTCTTTGGTATATCTGCCTCCTTGATCCTCAACTGGTGATAACCAGATCGAAGATCTATCTTAGAGAATACCGTCTTACCCTACAATTGATCAAACATGTCATCTATCCTTGGCAGAGGATACTTGTTCTTAATGGTCAACTTGTTCAGTTCTCTGTAGTCAATGCACATCCTTAGAGAACTGTCCTTCTTCTTCACAAACAGAACTGGTGCACCCCATGGTGAACAACTGGGTCTAATAAAACTTAAGTCTAACAGCTCCTACAATTATACCTTTAGTTCCTTCAATTTTGCTAGAGCCATTCTATATGGTGCCCTAGACACTAGCTCTGTCCCTGCTGCCAATTCAATAATGAACTCTATCTCTCTGTGTGGCGGAAACCCTAGTAAATCCTCTGGAAACACATCCAGAAACTCATAGACTAATCTAGTCTCTTCTGGTCCCATTGGCACGGCCTGAGTGGTATCTACCACACTGGCTAGGAATCCTATGCAACCACCTCACAGTAGGTCTCTAGCCCTCAACACTGATATCATAGGTACAAAGGGTCCATGCACAGTGCCAAAAAATACAAAGGGATCCTCACCCTCAGGTTCAAAGGTTACCATCTTCTTCTTGTAGTCTATGGTTGCCCCATACTTCACTAACTAGTCCATACTCAGAATCATGTCAAAGTCGGTCATAACCAACTCTATCAAGTCAACTGACAACTCTTTGCCATCCACTATCATTGGCAGTGATCTGACCCATCTCCTAGAAACTACTAACTCCCTAGTAGGAAATAAGGTTCCGAACCCCACATCATAATAATCACATGGCATACACAACCTATCAATAATTCTACTAGAAACAAAAGAGTGTGTAGCACCAGAATCAATCAAAACAATATAAGAGGTTCTAGCACTAGAAAGTTGACCTGTCACTACTGAGGGACTAGCCTCAGCCTCTACCTGTGTCAATGCAAACACTCGAGCTGGAGTCGAGCTGTCCGCCTTCCTTGGTTCTTCCTTTCTTTCTTTCGCGCAATCTTTCTTTAGGTGTCCCACTATCCCACAAAAAAAGAAAACCTTTGCCCGACACTCTCCTATATGGCGCCTCCTACATCTAGCACACTCTGGGAAGGTCCTCCAACCTTCATTGCCACCCTGTCGGCCTATATGTATACTACATGGTCTCCTGTCGGGGCCTGGAGCTAGAAAGGCATCTAGAGCCTTCCTTTTCTTATCACTGGGGCCTTCGCCCCTACCTGAACCCATGAATGGAGGTCCCATGCTCCTAGTGTCTCTCCTAGCCGCGTTCTTATGCCAGATTTTGTTCTCTGCGCCCTCTGTAGTAACAACCTTCTCTACCACCTGTGCATATGTTGTCACCCTAGGCACAGTAGTAATGCAGACATCCGGGCTATCATAGGTTGTAGCCCCTAAAAGAATCTTTCCTTCCTTGTCCCATCAGTGGGCAATAAGTTGGCAGCGAACTTGGCCAATATATCAAACCTTAATGCATACTCTGACACTGACATATTCCCCAGAAGAAGTTTATTTAACTCTTCTACTTTGCAGCCCTAACTGCATCATTGTAATACTTCTCATTGAACAAAGTTCTAAACTCTTCCCACTCTAGGGTATTAACGTTCCTGGTCTGGGATATCACCTCCCACAAAATTTGGGCATCCTGCCGAAACATGTATGTGGCAAAGGTCACCCTCTCATTACCAACCACCCTCATAAAATCTAGGATGGTGGTAACCATGCTCATCCACTGCTCGACCTTAGCCGGATCTTCACTGCCCTCAAAGACTAGAGGTTGCTATTTCCTGAACCTTTCATAAAGAGGTTCCCATATGTTCCCAACCTCTGACGGTTGTTCTACTGTTAACACCATCACAGGTTGTACCTCTGGCTGACTGTTCCCTACAGAAACCTATTGCTGTCTCAAGATGAGGATTTTTTCTTCCTGCCCTTGAAGTCTGGCATGCATGTCAGCAAGAACTTGCTGCCAGTTCTCTGGAGTTGGCTGAGATGTTTGGCCCTAAATATCATTCTGGGCCTGTTCTTCCAGACCAACTGATGAATCTATCTTCCTTGGAAGCATACTTCCAAGATTATACATTGCTGCAGTAATCAATTTGGCCAATTAGGTAGTAATAACTAAACCTCTTGTCGCCCTATGGTCCAAGACCGAATAAACAAACATTCACACTCAAGAATCATGCTAATAAGCATGTCGATTCATATTCATACTCAAACATGGTGCTAATAAGCACTTCCTCACATTCATAACCAAATAACAATGATAATAAGCATTTTCAGGCACTCATAAAGAATTAATAATGCTAATAAGCATTTTCTGACATTCATAGACAAATAGCGATGCTAATAAGCATTTCTTTAACATTTAACAGTGCTAATAAGCATCCTCCTAGCATACATGTATCTACAACAACACTAATGAGCGTGTCTTGACCTATATATCCATATAACAACTCTAATAAGCGTTTCCTTTGAATTAACAAGCAATAGTAATGCTAATAAGCACATCTTTATCATTCATACAACAATCAAGCCCAATCAAGATATCTCATGCTCCCTATTATGGCAGACAAATAACACATTTCTATCCTATTTAAACCGTTAAACACATAACCACATAAATATTTACCAAACCCTGAGTCAAGCTTGTCTTTAGTGGTGAGTGTACATGCCCAGCTTGTCTTCAGGAACCCTTAACCTTGGCAAGCTCTGATACCAAGCTATAACGCCCTGGATAGCCAAGACCGTTACACTGTGTATTTAAATAGTGCTAGACTCGCTAATCGAGTCATTTGGCCATAAATGTGCAACTAAACGTGATTAACGACTTAGGGTTAAATTTTTTGGACGAAAGGATTAGTCATTTTATTAAAATGTTAAGTTCTTACATGGGATCCCATAGTAAACATTTACAGTTCCAAAAGGGTAATTACAACTCAAAAGTTACAAACAGCTGACCTAAGCGGAAAAATAGGGTTTGACCCTAGTTCCTCTGAGAAACCCCAGCCGTGGTGGTTGAGCTGCCACATATGTATACGTCTCCACTGAAGCTCTCCAACTCATGGATGGTCTAGCTTCCCTTTCCCCTTACCTGCACCACATAGCACCCGTGAGCCAAGGCTTATCAAGAAAACTTAAACATGTTCATAAGCAGTTAATAGCATATTACTGAATCATAATAAGCATGCCTAGCAGTAATAAACCTACTCATGCATGCATTCTATTCATAGAAATGACTATAGCATCATAACGGGGCATATTTCCCTAATTAACCGACTAATAAGTCATACTAGGGCCCAGTGGCCTAGGATATGGGACTATTAAGTCACCCCGGGGCCCGTTGCCATATCTTCTATATAACTAGGCTTGGAGCTAGGCCAACGTACTTGGCACTTTTAGTTTTGGGTTGGACAAGTGTATAATGCGCTCCTGATTAGGCAAAACCATAACGACCAGCGCTCAGTGCGCTATTGCCGCCCTTGACTTATAAGTCAATGCTTTCGACCAGTGCTTAGCGCTATTACCGTCCTTGACTTATAAGTCAAGCCTTTCTCAATTAGATAATGCAAACATACATACATTATACAAAAATTATCCAGATACAGAGCATTCAACATGCTTAATAAAAAATCAAAAGCATAATCATAATCATACGCATTTATAGAGGCCCAAGCCCTAATCAAATCTATACTCAACAACCGGGCCAAGCCCTAATCACATACATCACATATTGGTGCAATTTTCTTACCTTTGGTCTAAGCACAAGTTAAATATGAACGACCCTCAAGCACGATCCTGCCCAGAGCTCTAGCGCTAACCTTAAACTATTAGGCTGCAGTCCTAAGCTGTCCCCTTGCCAAATTCTAGCTTAAACCCTCTAAGTTTTGAGCTTTCCTTCCTCCAAAATCCAAAAGTCCCCAAGTGTTATGTGAGAGAGAGAGAGAGTGTGTGTGAGAGTAACGAGAGAGAGAGAGAGAGAGAGAGAGAGAGAGAAAGTTACGAGTTGAGAGTGTTCTAAGTGTTCCACTAGCTTCTGGATTAACTGAGTGTATCCCTTCCTTAGCCTAGAAATGACCAAATTACCCTCTAGTCAAACTTAGATCCTTTAGTGCCCTCAAGGGAAAAGTGGTTATTTACCACCATTTTTTTTTTTACTAATATCCAAATTATCTCATAATTTCTCAATTAATTATAATATCCCAAATACTCATCAAATAATTTCCCATTACCCGATAACTCCCGGTAATCCACTAAACTACCAAAATATCCCTAGGCTCGCCTCGAGTCGGGTATTTGACCCCGTTATGACTAAACCGCCAACTTGCTCGCTAGGATCGCCTCATGCCGAATAACCCAAATATATCCACACAATAATGTTGTCTCAATCAATATACACATATATACAAATATGCCATCAACGGGCCAAAATGACTAAAACCCTTCTAATAAGAAACAGACCCACATGCATGCAAATACAATCGTGTTATAATATAACTCACATAATTCATATGATCATGCATATCATCACATAATAATGTAATTAAATCAATTATTTCACTCCTGCCCCCTAATCAAGGTACTAAGCCGTATTATGGAATTTGGGACGTTACATATGCATACATGAGAAAAGAAATGACTCAAATGGAATCATTTCTACATCTCAAGAGGTGAGACTTAGACTCCCTAAAGAGATTCACGATTGATGGTAACCTATCTTAATACTAGTAACCAAACTAGTATTAGGTTTAATAGGTAATAACAAGTCAATCAAGTGAATAGTAGTAGTACTCAAATTTTGTCCCATCTGATATATGAGTACTAGAGTGTTACCAAATGAGGGTTAAAATCGAAAGGGTTTTTTAATAGAACTCAGTCTTGAAAAGACAAGTATTTTAGGGTAACAAAATATTGTAAAAGTTCTACCTATATAGACCTAGGGGTGGTGCCACCCCTCATGAGAATTGAGAGTCATTCTCAAGAAAAGTCTATGAATGGAATGTGCACATGGCCATTAACGGTGCAAAAGCTAGACATTGAGGTCTCAAGTGAACATAGCAAATGTGTGTGTGTGTTATCATCGTTTTCTTTTTATCAAGAGATAGTGGTTCAATGCTTCAGCAACCAAAATTTCAACAAACTTTGTGGTAATTACACTAAGGTAAAATTCAAGTCGAAAGACATTTTACTTTATGCACCAATGCAAATGTTTCTATAGAGAATAATTATTTAATCAAGTGAGGGAATATTATAATTTAATATAATGTTTGATTGATTACATAAGTGTTACAAAAAGTGATTATTTAATCTAAGTGGGGGAATGTTATATTATTTTAAATAATATAATATTAGATTAAATAATGTGACAAAATGTGATTTGTCACACTTTGTAACATATAATTGAGAGTCACAAAATTGGACACATGTGTGTGCCCAAATGTGACATATTTTGGAGTTACAAAATTAGTTACAAATTTATAACTCCCTATTATTACGCAATAATGTGTAGATTGTGTTTTACACATTTGAGTTTGGATTTCACAAAGCCATTATGAAATATGGTTGCTGGAGACATATTTTTAACTCCCATTAGATGTATGGAGGTTACAAAATCATGTGGGAAAGGATTTGGGATGTTTGGAAAAACTGAAATTTTGTTGCTGAAACTGGAGCCGTGGCTGCGACCACTGATAATCCCTGGCCGCGGCCTGGGGGACAGAGGCCAGTGGCCACGGCCACTAATGCTCCTAGGCGCGGTCAGTGAAGTTGGCAACCAATTTCTTTTTTCAGTTTTTTCCAATTTGAACGGTTCTAACATCCTAAGTGACTCCCAATTTTCCATTTTAATTACATAAACATCCAATTTAACATGGGTAAAAACCATGGGTGTTGGTGGAATTTGAAATTCAAAGGGTTTCTCAAACTCTATAAATAGGAGCCAAACTTTATAAATAGGAGCCTAATGCTCACTTGAAGAAAACACCATTTTCTATCCACAAAGCACTTGACTGGAAAATACACCAAAGAGGTTTGATAATTCCATAGAGCCATTTCCTTGAGAGATCCCTTAGTGCTTAGAGAATAGGGGGAAATAAGCTTTTTGACAAAGGTCTTGAACCTTGTTCAAGTTGGTGATCCCCACTACTCTACACTTTGGTTGTGTGAATATGAGATTTTATCTATTGTTATTCTTATTATATTGTTCTTCTACCTCTTTTACTTTTTGTTTCTATCTTATATATTTAATTGTATTGTTATGCTTTGAGTTGTATTATCAATATATCTATCATCCTCTATTTCTGTATAGTTGTATTTTTACAATAGAGTTGTAACACTTTTTTTATCTATCATCTTGTATATTGTAACCTTTTGCTTAGAGTTGTATTTTGGTTTCTCTATTCCCATTGAATATAATATATTCTCTAACAAATAAAAGTGGTTAAGACACATATTCTTGAAATAGAGATATGTTACACTATGATTGGCGCGTGATTGGTACAAGATTGGATCTTGTAGATTTCTTTTATTTATTTAATTATTTAATAATTAGTTTGTAATTTGAATTTCAAATTTATTAATTCTTTTATAAATTTATCTTATAGAAAATTGTTTTCAAGAATATGCTTAACAAAGAGAATATTCTAGAGAGAAAATTCTACGCTTTTCACAGAGAGAAAAATATATCATAATATTTTTCCTATCCTTGAAAATTGTCTCAGACTTGAAAATTATAAGATGTCATGTGTTGAGAATGTCTTGTGAATCAGAAAATTCTCACCATAACTCTACGTGCCCACACGCATCTTAAGGTGTAGAGACACATCTTGGAAGAACTTGGTCTGAGTATTTTGGAGGTTGCTTTGGATTGGATGTTCGTAGGAGATACAAAAAGATAACAAGGAATCTTGATAATTCTACAACTGGTAAATTCCTTATCTTTTTCTATGTCATTGATTAATGTACGCATGTTAATGGATTCAGTTATTTAAAGTATGTTTAAATAATTTTTTTTGAAATCCCTGCGCCCACCACCCCGTGCATTCCGCTGCGCATATGGTAAACCGATTACCAACAAGTTCTTGATTAATTTGGGTCAGTAAGGTGTATGAGTTCTTTAATGTTGTTTTTGGATAATCTAGATTGATTTTTTTGTATTGGGATTATTTTGTCTTGTGTTAGGTCTCACTTTTTGATTTTGTATGAAGGAGGAAGAAGAACACGTTGAAGAAGAGTAAAGATAAGAAAAAAAAAAGTAGAATAAAAATGTTTGATTTTTGTGTTTTTTTTTTCCTTCTATTTTGATTTATTTTAAATAATTTGCACCAAAAATACCAAAGTTTTCTATTTTGTAACACTTACATTCTATTTTTTTTATATGGATAAAATACTTTTCGTCAACGTTTCTTGGCAAGCGAAAGTACATGGTCGTTAAGTGTCGATAGATGCAACGTGGCATCTTCTGATTGATCCAGGTCAGATAATTTTTATTTTTATTTGAAAAATTAATTTAAACCTTAAAAATTAAACAAAAATAGGACTATTGGCGGCGAAACTACCCAAGCTTTTGTAAGAGTGTTATCTAAGCTTTTTTTTTGCTGTGAAACTACACAAACTTACTAAAGGAGTGCTTTGTTACTACCCATTGCCTAATGACGTTAAGTTAACCATAAAAAAAATTTAAGTATTTATTTGTCACGCTTATAAAAGTGTAAGGATTTATCTGTCACACTTGCAAAAGTTTGGGTAGTTTCGTCACTAATATCGTTTATATATATAGAGTAATTTGTGGCAAATATACCTAAGTTTTTCGCTTTAGAACTTAAATAACCCTTTTGTTTACAGCGAAAATACATTCCGTTATATTTTCTTCACAACCGTAGGTACTTGACTATTAAGTGTCAGGTAGACTGCCAAGTGTCAACATCTTATTGGGCCAACTTATTAAATTAGTTTTAGTCATTAAAATTATGCCATGTCCTTTAATATATATATATTTAAAAAATCTTAATTTTCAAATTTTATGGGAAATTATTAAGTGTTTTACACCTAAATATGTAAGACTATTTAGACTTTATATTTAACCAATCTTAACAAGACGAACACAAACACATGCTTGAACACGAGTATACTTGAGCAGAAAGACAAAATCCTTAAATGATCAAGATTCAAGAGAATTCATCTCTTACTAGAAGATCTCGATCATAAAAAATTCAGCCATTAAAATATGATCGATCAATTTCGTGAGAACAAGAAACAAATTGGATATTTATTCATAGTTTCTTTTATTCAAATTTAATAAATGATAATTGTAATAGAATGAAACTATCAAATTTTTTATAGGTAAAATAGGAAAGTATCATATAAATCAGTAGAATTACGTTATAAAAGGGAGAACACCTTTAGCATGCAAAAGCATTGCTAAATTTGTACACAAAAAGCAGGGCTGACCATGATAATTTAGGTGCCATAGAAAAAAATAATTTTTGGGCCCCTAAATATTTTTTAATTTTTTTTAACTAAATAATAATAAAAAAATTAAACATATTTCAAACAAATGAACCAATACATCTAATTTAGGAGATAAATCTTATAATATCATTTATATATGATACATCTCGCACTTTTAAATGCAAAAGTATTAATTAAATTTACATAATCAAAATTTTCAAGTATATTCTTTGTCACAATTATTAAAAATGATATTTTTCATCTGAAATTACGTTTTTAGTAATTACCAAATTAATTAAAAAAAGTAGTTAATTAAGATGCGGAATGGTAATTGAATGTTAAAATATATTTCAGTTCTTTCGTAATAGAATGAGAATTGATCGTATCAGAAACCTAACACAATTAAAAGACAGTGTAAAAACAATAAAGAATACAACAAATTTTTACAAGGTTAAAAAACCCTTTCGGATAACCTACTCATTGGGGCCACGCCCAGAGAATAAAACCAATTAATAAAAAATTACAAGTACATAAATATTGACTTAAACAAAACAAGACTCCCTCTTGAGATTTGCCACAATTTTGTTGTACTTCTCTTCACTAATATGATTTTGATTGAAACGCCTAACAACTTGAACTCCTTTCAATGGTCAGCAAGTGCTTGCATCCTCCTCAAGCAAGGCTTGTAAAAAATCTCCTCTTGAAGACTTCAAGAATTGTGTTCAAATTACAGTATGTATTCACTCATGAACGTGGTATAGACTCACCACAAAACTAAACACTTATTTTATTACAAGAACACATGAATACTGTGATCTTGAATACAAATTATGAACTCTAAAAAATATTACAATTCACTCACAAAACAATACACCAAAGAGTTCACATTTTCTCAACACCCTAGAACTCTATTTATAGAGATCATTTCGAGCTCAGAAGGTTGAGAAAAAAATCCACAATAAAAGCAAGAATATTTGATAATATTCTTGATTGACGAAGATTTTCCAGTTTGTTAATTTTGTCTTGATAGCCACACAATCCGCGAAGACAACTTATGCTTGAGTCAACACAGAATTTCCTAAAAAAGGAAATGAGCAATAACTTACCCAATGTTTTTATTTCTTACATAAAACTATCATTGGAAAGTACGAAAATTAACCCAGGAAAATCCATAAATGAATTTAATTATTCGCTGAATATTTTTCTTAGAAAAACAACATATAAATTCCTTATTTAAATAGATTGTGAATATAAATATGAAATAAGGAATATTTGCATATCCCACCATATATTCCAAGGTATTAAAACCGAATATCACAATATAAAAGAATTTAAATCAATTTTTAAATAAAATAATATATCTCCATAAATTTGCAAATTTAAGATTTTACATCTTCTTTATTTTTGTACAAAAATTGACTCTATTATTTTGTAGCAAGAAATAATCCTCTTTTACTTTTTAGTTACACTATATGGATGAGTCTTTTCTGTAAGATCCAAGTTGGAATTGACATTTTTGTGACAAATATTCTTCATTTGATTAATTAATTTTTGTGATAAGGTTAATTAACTAATTGGGATATTGCTCACATAAGTCAATAATTGTGCTAATCTTTCTTATTGATTTAAGATCAAAATTGATCATCTAATCTGAAAAAATCCGATCACATTTAAGAGAATAAATGAGTATCAAATCATTTTTTGCATCAAAACATTTAAGTGATTTTTTGTCATCTTATCTCGTTATAAATCAATAAGGATTCATTTGGAAGATATTGTGTATCACCATGACAGGTATGGAGTTTTTTTTTTTGTTTTTGTCCGGAGGTATGGAGCTTATTTAGAAGCAATAAATGGTTGATTTCGAAATCTGACCATAACTGTTGTAACATTATTCGTCTTTGGATGGTAGATCAAGATTTAAGTCATATGGATATTCTAATTGATCTTTTGTTTAGTCCTAAATCAATTAGGTTTTTTTTTGTGATTTATTTGGACAAAGAAAATCAATCTTGAAATCTTTACATTGATCTAGACTTATCTTGGATGAATCTAGACTGGTTTCTCTACAACAGTTCATCTGAGTGTTGTAACATTTTTTGTAAAAATCTCTTGGCTGACTTAAATCTTTCCTTTCCCATTGCTAATCAATCTTTGATGGCTGATTCTTAATAATGGTGATTGGAATTTCGACCACTTACAAAAGGGTTTTGATATGTTTTTTAGTGAGAAGAAAATACTTGTGTGGTTCATCTTGAGTGTTTATTGTAAAGAGGTATTTTTCTTGTATTCTTGTGTACTTAGAAAAAATGTGTGGGGGTCTTTTTCTAAGAGTGTTCACTTTGTAAAAACATTATTTAAAGTGTGTCTAGATTATGGTAAGTGTTGAGGGGGTGTTGGTAATATGGCTTACGACACAATATGTATATTGCAATTTCTGAGAATTAATCACAATATAACAATAGACTTAATGGAATAGAACACAAATTAATGTAAGAGGAAGAAATACCTTTTGTGGTGAAAACCCTAGTTATATAAAATCATAAAAGTTATAATTTTATGTGAGAAACAACGGAGATGGCAAAAAGGTTTGACACAATCAGAATTGTTGTCCAAAACTCTATATTCTTAGCATCCCTTATGAGATTGATTGAAGCTACTATGATGGTGGAATGAGATTATGATTAACAAGCCTTGGTCTTCAATTAAGTCAAGTTTTCTTGATGAAAATCTTGGAGAAAACTAGTAAACTTAATGAGTTAGAGAGAGAGAGAGAGAGTGGAGAGTGATCAATTAACCAAAATCTCATATGAACCCCTTAAATAGTGTAGGAAGCGTCATTAATGTTAACCATTTAGATTAGAGCATTTTGAAATAAGTTTTGGTGTCAAAACAAATAATTGTACGGTTCTGTACGAATGACCCACACGATGCATCGCCTGCAGGCAGACGATACGTCTCCCTTATGTTGGGACGTTTAATAGGCGGACGATGTATCACCTTTCAATAGGCGATGAAACGCCACTGCCTCTGACTTGTCACCTTGTACATCATCCCAAAATGTCTCCAAATCCCTCCAAACTTTTTGGGTACTCTTATACACTCAAAAGAAACACCTTGGACCAAAAAATATAATTTTTAAATGCCTACAATGAAAGTCAACCCACTCATGTTGACTTTAGTGAAATCGTAATGGTATTGCACCTCTTTGTGCATAATAAATTTTCACTATGTATTTAACCAATCCTAACATTCTCCTACTTGGTTAAATGTATCCTCATTCTCTAGCCCAAATGATATTAGTGCATAAAATAAAGTACTTTTTGGTTTGAACTTCATGTTAGTGAAAATACTACAAGACTTTACTGAAATGCTTAGTAGTCTTAAAAGATTGAAACAAGCATATCTAGTGATAAAACCGGTAGAATCTCACACACCTCTACCTAATTCTCATGTATTCCAACTTTGCGCGCTTAGCACGTTTTTATGGTCTTATGCTTATCCATTCATGAACCATATGGAGAGAAAACTCCTACCCTCTTGAGAGGCGGTATTGTAGAAAATTGCATATAACATGATCTTTATTTATTTTCATGTAATTTACATATTATCAAACAAACATGTAAATTCCTAGAACATACTCCTATGAAATTGATACAAAACAAAGTAATGTAAAGAAACTTACATTATGAAGTGGAACTGGAACAACTCTTTCCTTCAATCTCTCTAACCCTTGATTCCTTTCTGTAGCAGAGTATTATCAAGAGATTGAACTAGATCATTGTGAATACCAAAATTCCGCTTGAATGAGGCCCCTGCCTCATGACCCTCAAAATATAAGTTTGGGATGGGGATAGACTCACCCACACACCCCTGCGCCTCGTGCCACAACCTCGTCTCGCGCGTAGGGGCCTTGCGCTGAAGGTCCCATGAGGCACACGCCTCATCTTGCGCTGAGGGTGTCGCAAGGTCACCCCTCACAAGTGGTGCTGAGGGTGTTGCGAGCATCTCGCGCCGAGGGTGTTGCAGGGTCGTGCCGAGGGTGTCGCGAGGTCACACCTCGCAAGTGGCGCCGAGGGTGTCGCAGAGTGTCGCGTCGAGGGAGTCGCGAGGTCACCCATCACAAGTGGCATCGCATCACATGTTGAAGGTCTCGCGAGGCACATGCCTCATCTCGCGCTGAGGGTGTCGGAAGGTCACCCCTCGCAAGTGGCGCCGAGGGTGTTGCGAGGGTCTCGCGCCGAGGGTGTCATAGGGTCGCGCCGAAGATCTCGTGAGGCATATGCCCGCCTACAATACCACACCTTGCGCCAAGAATATGCGCCTAGGGTCAAGTGGCCCCTCTCATCTCATTTTCATAGGGAGATCTCGCGAGGTCCTTTGATTGCTAGGAATCTTGGAATAACATATAAGGATTTCAACATTTGAAGCCCTTAGGAATAGGGTACCTTGCGAGGGTGAAAACCTGTGACTCGAGGAGCTCGTACAAATACGGAATGTACCTACAAACCAAGAGGAGTTGGAGTTAAGACACGATGTACACACCAGACAAGTAGTGGTTGTATGAGTAAGATACCTGATGTGGTCCTCATCAGCCAATCTTTGACACTTGTACCAAACAAGTGGTAAAGGTACATTCGGGTACTGAAGTGGAGGCGCTCCAACAAACTCTCGACATGTACTAGAGCAAACCACCACGTTCCTGGCACCACTACCACCTGTAAACTGCTTATGCAGAGTCGTGTCCCCAGGGACCACACTGTACTAAGAGTCATTAGTACTCTACTATAAATATGACCTCCCTTCATCTGAGAAGAGGGAAGAGGATTTTGGGGGAAGCATTTTGTAACCAATTATTGCTAATGAAAAGTGACATTCAACATTCTCTCCATTCTTCGTTTTAGAATTCCAGTATTTACATTTGATTTTTTTGAGATCGTAAGGAAGTTTACTCACAGTTTAGTGAGTTTAAAGTTCACTCCTTTTACAATTCCAAAAGTTCTTGATCTAACTTAGTTGACGAGTTCTTACCGTCAACAGTTTGGCATCGTCTGTGGGAAGGATAAGTGCCAAGCCACTATTCTTCCATTGATTCCGACAGAGAAAGATGCCAAGACACTCTAAGCGACTGAGAGAACCATGAGAGGTTGAGGTCCACCTCAATGGAGATCAACTGAAGGCCTCCATGAAGAATCCTCCGCCACCCAAAAATGTTGATACACCAAAGGAGCCCAGTGTTCTTGAAGATGAAAGGGAGGCTTCGTCCCCATTTGTCCAGCTTGATGAGAACCGTCCGAGACCAGCGATTGCTCCCGCAAGAGATTCCAGAGAGTTTCTGCCCCAAGGCCACCATGGGTGCCGAACTCCGCCCGGCAAGATCCGGGTCCATCAACATGCAAGCCAGACAAGAGTCCCCGAGTACATTTCATAAGCTCGAGCTCTAGGTCTCGATTTTATGAAGAGGAGATACACGAATTACACCAGAAGAACCAAAGGCTAGAAACCACCTTAGAGAATATGCAAGAGGTGTTGAATGGCTTGCTACAGGGAAAATCAAGCATGCCTCTTCCTAGACGAAAGGAGAAAAGCCAGGAGGGTGTAGAAACCATAGTCCCTGTGGATGATGTGAGGACTCGACTCTCGACTAGTAATACCCCTCGGACGAAGTAGCGTGAACGTCTTGGACAGGCGAAGCAGCCCCAGAGGCCAGAGCAGAAGAACAACGCTAACCCTCATAACGAAGTCAAAGTCACTTCAAGGGAATCACCCTCAGACTTAAGGGAAGAACTCAACAAGAAAAGGATGAACGAGAGGACCACACCTCCTATGGCTCCCCAGGAAGACAAAAGGAAAGCAATGGCTAACCCATCCAACTTGAGAGACTCCTTGAACAAAAGGAGACAAGACCTAGACATCGAAATGAGGAGCCTCCGGAGCAAGATAATCACCGCGTTTGGAGGGCAAGCTGTCGACGATGAGTTCGATTATGAATCATCCTTCATTAGGGAAATCCAAGATGTTCGGCTCCCAACCAACTTCAAAGAGCCTCACATGACTCCTTATGAAGGAAATACGGATCCCAAATACCATCTGGATGCGTTCAACGACCTAATGAAATTGATAGGAATTAATAGTAGAGTTAGATGCCACTGCTTTGCTGTCACGTTAAAGGGACCTACGTACAAATGGTTCAAAAGACTCCGGCCAGGGTTCATCAGGTCTTGGCAACAATTTTTTGATGAATTTCTCCAACAACATCACGCCGTGTGTGATTACATAATGCCAGGCACTAGCCTCGCTAACGTGAAACAAGGAGAAAACGAAAGTCTAAAGAGCTATATCCACAAGTTTAATATGGAGGCAGCCAAAGTAGGAAGCTTGACTCGTGGAGAATTAAAAATGGCCATTACGGTTGGAGTACGCCCGGGTAGTAAGCTGTGGGATAGCATGCTTAAGAGGGAGGTCACTGACTTAGACTATTTCTACGAATGGGCACAGAAATATATTTGTGTCGAAGATGGTCACGAGAGCCTTATGGCCGGAAAAAGTAGGCTACCTCCAAAACCCTCAATCCGGGAAGGCCTAAGTAGCGCAAAGAAAAAGAGGGTCTACGAAGGGTCGAGAGATGCTCGGCCTCGGAATCCCCAACGCATTGATGAATGCAAACAAACCCCCTACACCTTTTACACTGACCTAACACACGCTAGGGAACATATCTTTGTCACGAATGAAAATCAGGTCCCTTTTAGGAGGCCCCCGCCAATGAAGAAAGGCCGATAAAAAAGAGACCCCAGTAAATATTGTCAGTATCATAAAGACATTGGCCACACCACCACATAATGCACTCATTTGAAGATAGAAATCGAAGAGCTTATATGCAGGGGACACTTGGGTAGATACGTCCGCGAAGAAAACCAAAGACTGGAAGAAGGAGTACCTTCACCACGGGCACGAGATGTAGCCCCGGAGGTGCAAGGATAGGTTAGGACCATCTTCGAAGGGCCAGGGTTTGGAGGCGAATTGAGGAAGGGGTGAGACAAGTATGCCAGGGAAGCCAGGAGAAGTCCACCTCCATGCGTCTTAAGTTTGGAGCAACGCCCCCCAAAGGGTTTTAAGGGGGAGAATGACTAGATAACCTTCATCGAAGAAGATGCACGGGGTGTGCATTTCCCTCACAATGATCCCTTGGTGTTGACTGTACAACTTGCTAAGATGAGGGTGCATCAGGTCTGGTAGTGAACTGGTTTCTCACATAGTTCCCCGGTGGCTAGCCGGAGTTCATAGTTGTCACGGTAGCTAGCCGGACTTCTTACATATTGTTGTGGCCAACCGACCTTCGTCACACAGACATCGGTGGAAAATTGGTTTCGCACATAGTTCCCCGGTGGCTAGCCGGAGTTCATAGTTGTCACATTAGCTAGCCAGACTTCTTACCTTAGTCATGAGTATGCGAACCCTCTAAGACCATGGTCTTGAGTAAACATTCTAGGACTAGTTCAAATTATTAGCTTATAACTTAGTTATCTAAACTAGTCATTATCGTGTTGTAGCCAATCATATCATAAGTTGTCTTACATGGAATCCTTAGCGCTTGCTTGTGGAAACCTTCTATCTAGAAGCGAGCCTTCACGCTTCGATAACACTGTAGTGAAACCACACAGTGACTCTAATTAAACTGTCATATTCTTATAGTTAATATTCCACATAGCTACATTCAATAAAGTTCTCTTAGAGACTCTATACTGACATTTCTCTTATACACTTTATAGTGTTTAAGACCAGATTCCACTTTAAATAAATTTACGATTTTATAAAACCTTACTCCCATTTTTTTTTACCATATTTAAATCCATAACCTAGAATCTCTATTACTTCATTTTTGAAAAGAAAGGGCAATCGGACCCCGACTTTAGAAAATTGTAAAAATGAATTCTTAATAACCTTAAACTAATTTGGGATTTGTTAGATATCCAAAACTTTAGCTATTTTTTAAAACAACTTCATTTCCAATTCCGAACCTAACTTTTTCACTATTCATTTTAACGTGATAAAAATCCCGCTTTTAAGCTCATAATCATGTTAGGTTCTCTACCCACAACCCTTTAAAAATATCGTTCACGTATTATGCACCTTAATGATAGGAAATAGGTAAAAGCTCACGTCAAAAATTCAATTTATGTTAGGAGAACTAACCTCCCAAAATTCGTATTTTGTTAAGGTTTGAAATTACTATTTTTCCCCGTTTTTAGGTAACTTAGAAGAATTACTACTCTTAAACCATGAAATATTTTAATATAAAATTTTACCAGAGCCTTAATACCTATCTTAAAAATTTTCTCACCAAGTTTCAAAATTTTTGGGAAGGCAAAACCTATTAAATCATTTAAAGAAATTTGGGCCGTGCCTGCTGCCCAGGAGTTTTTCTCAGATCTTTAGGGTTCTTCGAAAAATTATTTCTCTTACATCGCAGTCCAGTTTTTTCTAAGTTTTACTATAATATTTAATCACATATATAGGGGAACCCATTAACAAATATAAGACAATCTGGGCAGTGTTTGCTGCCCAGAAAATTCATTTTCAGATTATTAGGGAAAAAATAGAAAAACCATTACACTTTCACCATTTTGAATTTTCCTCTAAAATTTATCTGTGATCCTTATACATATTTAAACTAATAGTTTACCAAATGTCATGACTTTTGGCTCAGTAAAACGTGTTCAATATTCAAAACAATCTGGGCAGTGCATGCTGCCCAGAAATTTTCCATATTTCATCAAGATGCCAAAAAGTTCATAACTTCAGTTTGAAAACATCTTTTTTCGATTTTCAAAAGCCTAAACTCAAGTAATCATCTATAAATATGCAACCATACAAATTATTTCCAAAACACAAAGGTAGTAGGGTATGATCTAACCCATTGGAAGTCAGACCACGAAAACTTGGCAGCATGCATTTTTACACATTCTAGCAAAACTAAATACAACTAGCAAAACCCTGGCCACATGCATGCATGCATATCAACAAATCAACCAATCTAACCCTCAAGCATAAAATAAACTTCAAAAATTAACAAAACAACCTATACAACCAGATCTATATCAATAACAAAAAAAAAAAAAAAATACAACTCAAAACCAACCAAAGATCTACCTTTGATGATTCTAGCATGGAGATGATAGTCCTTAGCTTGTCCAAACTTCCTTCTTGGATTCTATACCCTCAAACCGAGCTCATAGGTTTCACATGCAGATTTTTAGAGAGTGTTAGGGTAGAAAATGGAGATGAATGGAAAAAAAACTTAACCAAACCCTAAAATCTTACCTTGATTCTCACTAAAGCACCAAAGAGCTTCCAAACCTTGAAATCTCCTTAGAACCACTTTCCTTTTGCCCTAGAACACAAGATCCATGCCATGCATGACCATTAGAGACACATGCAGGCACAGAAAATCCCCTTAGGATTTCAGATTTGAAAGAAAAAAAAAGAGAAGAGAAGGAAGAGCTATGATCCAGAACTTACAATACTAGAACTCTTGAAGATCTCCTTCCTTCAATAGAAGTGAGTGGGCAAGCTTGAAGAGAGGAAAAAAAAATTCAGAAATGGGAGAGTGTGAGTAAGGGGTTTCGGGTTTGGGGAGTGAGAGTGGAAGAGAGGGTTTTTGTGTTTCTATTTTTGAGAGAATAAAATTTGAGGAAAATGTGAGCAATTGGAATAGCCCTTAACTTGTAGGGTAAGTGAAACTCTTGCTCTCCCCTAGGGTATGTGTCATAAGACACTTGAGTGCATAGGCATAGCCTAGCCGCCCATCTTTCTCTCTCCTCCCTTGTGAAAAGACTTTTATACCCTTGCCAAATTTTACCACACTTTAAGGCATTCAAGGACCCTTTGGTAATTTCACTTCTAATTTTTAACCAAAATTTTACCCTATAGTTTTTAAATATCCCAAGATAAAATTAATTAAATAAATGTGACCAAAAATAAATTTTGTCACATAACACATAATTTTGGTAATTTACTCAAATTGACTAAAATGCCCTTAGGGGCTCGAGCAAGAATTTTCATTCTTTAACCCGATAAATTGGAATTAAATCCTCAATCAATTTTTCTTAAATTTATTGGCTCGACTATAAAGTCCCAGTGTCAGACAAAATTAATATTTTTATGCCATAGTATTTCCTATTTAAATAATACGAGATTTTTACTCGATTAGGGTTTTTGACCTGGTCCACGACCAAAGGTCTCGATTTCTAAAAAAAAATCGCACTTACCACAACATGACAAGCATTCACACATAACAACTTCTTGTAACATAAAATATTCACCTAACATAATAAATAATACATGGAATTAAAATACTCGAACTAGGGTTTTACCCGGTGCCCTAAACGCGGGGTGTTACATGTTTAAAGGCCAACAAATCATTGTTACTTGTGTCCCCAACCAGCTTGTGGGTTTCACTATCCATTTCATAGGTATCGGGTTCCGAGAAACCCTCTCACTATGACGAGGAATCATAACATTTTGACTTGGATTAGTGGTTTCTAAATCTACCTTGTTTTCATCGACTTGCGTTGGTGAGGATGGAACAATAGTTTATCATTTTTCCATCAAATACAAATTTTCTACGAGGCTTGAAATTCATTATGTAGTAGTTATCCAGAAAAGTAGCATTTGTAGAGCAAAACACTTTCTTGTCTACTAGACTATAAAACATACCACCTTGAGTACCTTTAGGATATCCAACAAACAAGCAAACCACAGTTCATTGTTCTAACTTCCCTACCTTTTTCCTCAATACAAAAACAGGACACCCCCAAATTCCATAATGACGTAAACTAGGTTCACGACCATTCCATAATTCTAGTGGTGTCTTGGAGACAATAACCTGGCTCCGATACTAATTGTAGGAAATTACATATAACAGGAGCTTTATTTATTTTCATGTAATTTACATATTATCAAACAAACTTGTAAATTCCTAGAACATACTCCTATGAAATTGATACAAAACAGAGTAAGTAAGGAAACTTACATTATGCAGAAAAAACTGGAACAACTTTGTAACGTCCCGAATTTGCTATTAAGGCTCAGTGCCTTGATTACTGTGCCAAGAGGGCATACTCATATTTATATGTGGAATTAATAGAATATATGAGTGATTATGTGGTATAAATGATTTATTTGGTAATGTGAATATTTATTCATGTTTATGTATATGAAATATGCATGTGAGCCTGTTTTGTTAATTAGGCCATATTTGTAATATTTGACCCGTTGAGGGTATATTTGTATTATATATGTTGTGTGAGTGACACCACAGTGTTATGAGGATACATTTGAGATGTGTGGTCTGAGGTGATCCTAGTGAGCGGGTTGGTGGAAAAAGTCACAACGGGGTCCAATACTCGGCTCGGGGTGAGCCTAGGGGTATTTTGGGAACTTGTGCGTATTCGAGGTTTATCAGGTAACGGGTAGTTACTTGGTGATTATTTGGGTGTATCGGGATTAATTGGGAATTTATAGTTCCATTTGAGGATTAATGGGAATGTGGCGAATGATGGTATCACCCTTGGAAGCGATTAAGATAAGGTTTGATTTAGGGGCACTCTTGGTCTTTTGTGCTAAGAGATAGACTTAGTTTTGGGCTCTAGACTTCAGTAGAAGTTGGGGAAAGCAAAGGCAGAAGGGAACACTCAGTCTATCCTCTCACACACTCTCTCGCGTTCATCTCTTTCTCTCTCTCTTGTGAACCTTGGGAAGCTTTTGAGATTTTGAGGAATTGGCTTAGAAAAATTGAAGGCAGGAAGCTAGGATTACTTGATGTTTAGTTCAAAGAATCGAAATCACTTCTCAGGTAAGCTTTATAACCATCTCTATGAATTTCTGTGATTAAGTTAGGTTTTGGCTAAGTTTAGTGCTAGCTTTGGATGCTGAGTTGGGGAAGGATTTGTGATTGGTTCTTGGGGTAATTGTGATGCCCATGCTATGTTAATGTGAGTTCTAGACTCAGTTTTGGCATTGAAATATGCTTGGGGGGGGGGGGTGAGGTTTGGTGACTTTGGTTCGGGGGAAAACGCAAGAGAAGTGCTAGAAAATCTAGGTTCGCAGGGTCGCGCCGCGATGCTACTCTTGAGCACAGCGGCCCGCATGAACTCGGAGGCCTAAGGGGGTTCGCTGAAATGCCTTACTGTCGTGGCGCTGGGTAGGTCGCACTACGGCGTGCGTCCATGAAATTGCCTTAGTATGCTCTCTGACTTGTAGAGGGCCACGACACCTCTGAGGAGCGCAGCGACTCAAATAGAGAATGTTGGCTGAATAGGATTTTTAAGCTCGGGAACTTAAACCTAAAGGCTTGGGAAGGATTCTACTACCCCGTTTAGTAGAATTTGAGATCCCAAAGTCTAGAAATATACCTTGAAACTCTTAAATAAGTCTAAGTGATTGATGGTTATGTTGGGAAAACTTATACAAGATCTTTATTTATTTTCATGTATATCTAATATTAAACAAATTAATATGAGATAGCCTAGAACATGTTTCTAAAATTGAATTCAAAGAGAAACAAAGACAAGAATACTTACAGTATACACAACGGAATGAAAAAGTCCTTCCTTCAGTTTCTCTAACTCTTATATCCTCTCCGTCGTATAGTATTATCAAGAAACTGAACCAATCTTCTATTTCTTCACAGTCTTCCAATGTATCCTTAGAATCACCTAGACTAGTGTGGGCAATTCTCAACACATGAGATAGATATAAAGAGAAGAAGAGAAAATAACAAAGAGGCTCAGAAAAAGACTTGTGTTTAGAGAGAATCTAAAACTATCAGAAAACCAGTGATTAAACTATCTGTCATCTCAGAAATCTTAACTTATGACTTCTCTCTAAGCACTCCTTTTATAGACTCAATTAGGTCATTTAATTTAATTAAAAAATCAATAAAATAATATCCATTTTAAAGCCATAGGTCGAAATTATCATGGGCTTTAGGCCCGTGAAATTTCCCATTTGATTATATAAGCCCATTGGACTTAAGGCTTGTATTATTTTCTATTGATTTAATTAATTAAATAATTATTTAAATCCTTTATCAAATTAATTATTTATAATTTGAACCTTGATTTAAACTTATTTATTAGTTTAGATACCAATTTATCTTAATTAATAAATCTGCCATAATTTCTCTTTTCTTCTCTAAATTACAAAACTCTGTGAAACTATCCAAAATTGACTTGGTCAACTTTGATAATTCTAATTGATAGTTAAATCAATTAATTGAGACTATCTAGATGATTTTATCCAAGGTACAATGGGGACCATGGGCCTATGAAATAAGATCCAATAAGTTATCATAAATCTAACAAATAAATTTGCTAACTTATTAATTCCTCGTGACTCCACTATAGACTTGGAATTGCACTCTTGAATTCATAGAACGCTCTATAACAAATATAGATACGCTATTAATTATCCATTGTTACAACCATAATTGTCACTCGATCCTCTATAGACGGTCTACAATGAGATAGGACTAAAATACCGTTTTACCCCTCATTGTATTTTATCCTTAAAACACTTAGTTCCTTGTAAATGATATTTTAGTAAACTAATTTAATTACTGAAATGAGATCTCTATCATTTAACACCTTGAACCAAACTAAACCATCGTTTCACTTCTACATCAGAAGCTATAGACTTTCATATCTATGATTAACACTCCCACTCAATTATACTACCGAGTTCCCAAGATGTAAGTATGGGCTAGTCTGTAGGGTAAGCTAGTAACGAACAAGTCAAAGAACTCAAATAATAAAATTAGTTAGAATACTAACCACTCAGAATTAAGATTGAATTGACCTATGGTCAACTATATGATATGACTAGAATAGATAATAACAGTATGTTTACTTATCTTATCAACTGTCAATATCGGTCCAGTCTGACGTAACAAATACATCTGATCTTATATACTTTGCTAATGTTCTGGAAAGAAGATAACACCATAATGTGTAAGTAGATCATATCGTAGATTGGCAAGTCAGTGTAAATCCTGTGCACTGACTAATCTTAGGACTAACTTATTTTGAACATATAATCATATTTATATTCCACTATGATTACGCCACTATAAATAAGATTAGCTATATGCTCGAGATTTAATAGAAGTTTATATTAAACAAATAATCATGAAAATAAAACATGTGAGCAAAGTGATTGACCAAGTCAAAAAATGATTTCTATTCTTTTATTGATAATAAAATGAGATTACAAAGAATTTGGGTTTTAATTACGGCATAAAACCCCAACAGGTTACCATTAATGCTTTTTGACTAGGTTATACCGCTAGGGCTAGGGATAGGGATCGTGCTCGGGATCACCATACATTGTCTACTCGGGACTTGAGGTAAGAAAACTACACCCTAGTTGTAATCGGGGCTTGAACCCCTGTAATTGGATATGACTATGGTTATAAATGTGATTATTCAGTTAGGCATGCTTGTATATGTTGCATCTGATTGCGTGTTGTGCAATATATATGTGATTATACCTATTCTGAAAGCCCGGCCTAAGGGCACCCAAGCTGACAGCAAGCGTGCGAAACGTAGCTCGGCCTAAGAGAGCCGAGTTTGAATGTCACCTAAATATTAAGAAGTGCCGATTGCACTTTTTTTAACTCATTGATTGCTGAATTGAGCTACGTGGTTGTTTGAGCAAGATTGTTACTGCTACGCTGTTGTTTATATCTTGTTACTGCTATGTTGTTGTTTATATCTTGTTACTGCTATGCGATTGTTTATATTCTGTTACTGCCACTACTACAAAAATAGGCTTTTAGGACACTTTTTTAGGGCACTCACTTAGATGCAAGCCCTAAAAACAACTCATGGACTTTTTAGGACACTCATTGAGAGTCCTTAAAGAATTTCATTTAGGACACGCGATGCGAGCCCTAAAAAATGATGTTTGTCCTAAAAGTTTGGATTTTTTTTAAACAAAAGTTTCTGGACTTTTTAGGGCACTCATTGAGAGTCTTTAAAGAATTTCTTTTAGGTCACGCAGTGGGAGCCCTGAAAATTATGTTTGTCCTAAAAATTTGAATATTTTTTTTAACAAAAGTTTTATTATATATTAAATTAGAAAAGAAAAAAAAACACTCATCCCATTCTCTCTCTCTCTCTCTCTCTCTCTTCCTTGGATTCCCTCTCTCTTTCCCATTTCTCTTTCTCTCCCTTTCTTTGCTACTAGCCACAAATGGTGGCTCTCCGGCCACCCCCCGCCTACACGCGCTGCCCAATTGTCTTCCCTAGTGATAAGTCTAGTTTAGGGTAGTTTTAGAGTGTGTTTTAGTCTTAGTTTCAAGTCAAATTGTGAGTTTTGTACGATATTATGCTCGTGCTTTTTTTGTTTTTTAGGTTTTTGCCATGAATTGGCAAATGGAGAGGAAATGAGTAGATTTGATGATGAAAATGGGTATTTTGGGAGTCTTTGGCCATTTTGTGTGAATTCGGGAGAGCCGAGAATATTTGGATGACTCTGGTGCAATAAGAAGGTGAAAAAAAGTGAAATCAAGAAATTTGTAACAAGGAGTCGCGAATTGCCTTTACAAGTTGCGACTTGCATGAAGACAGAGGTGATTCAGTGAAAGGAATAAAAAACAGGAGGGTTGCAACTTGGCCTATCAAGTCGCAACGCCTGAGTTTCCAGAGGAGGAAGGAATCGGCAAAAAAAGAGGCAGGCCGCGACTTAGGAATAGGCAAGTCGCGACCCGCCTCACTAAAATTTGAAAAAAAATGTGTTTAAATACGGTTTTTTTGGTCAATTTGTAGGGGGGAGTTCTTGGATTCGGGATTAGCAATTCTGAACAATTGTTTTATGATTTTAGTCATGTCTTATATGAACTAAATCCTCTATCTAGGGTTAATGTAGCTGCTTGAATTTTGATTTAATTTTATTATGATGTTCTATTGATACTTCTTCTTTATTCTAATCTATATTATGTTTTCTTAATGCAAGTAAATACTTGATCCCTATTTGCTTGATTTATGATTTTGATTCAAAACTCAAAAGATGCGAATGGAATATGCTATCGTTATATAGACATAGGTTACATATTGGACGAGAGTACCTGTATGACTTGAGTAGCAATTAGGTTACCATTCTTAATGCCTGTTATGTGTTTAAGTTTATCACAGAGATGTAGAAAACTTGCATATAGGTTTAGATCTTATATCTTGAAAAAGAATAGGAATCGATTTTTGTTAACTTGCTATTAGAATAGGAAGAAGAGATTTAGAACTGATTAGTAAAATTAATAGAATGAAAAGTTGATGAAATTAATTCCCTAGGCTTTTTGTTATTGATTTTATCTTTTAATTTACTGTTCTATTTACATTTATTTAAATTGTCTTCGTAGTTTATAATTATTCGTTTCAATTTTAATCACCAAATAGAAAGTGAGATGCGATTATTGGTAATTGGTTAATAGTCTTTGTGGGACGATATCCATTCTTACGGAATTTATTACTTGACACGAACACGTACACTTGTGTGCATATTTTACCGATCACTTGGCCCTCAAAACCCCCAGCCCCGCAAGCCTTTAGCCTCACGCGCCCCCTAGCCCTCTTGATGGAGCTTCCAAAGTTTGGCGACTATGTGGGTTTCCGAAATTTTTTGGGCATTTTCCGACCACCTCGAGCCACCCCGAGCCAAATGACCACCACCACTACATTCCTTGTGCTTTGGGCTTCAAAACCGACTAAAGGATCAGACTCAATGGTCGTCAGAATTGGAATCGACGTTCGCCAGAATCAATGGAGATTCGAGAATTCATGGCTCTAATCCGACCATTCTAGGCCTTTCCAAGAGAAACCACCACCACCATGACGTTCCTTGAACTTTGGGATTCGAAGCCCAATCATCATTTTCCTGAACCACTACTATGGGGTGGTGGCGCCACCGTCATCGTCGGAGCTTCAGCGGGAGATTTGGCTACCAATTACTTTTTTAAAAATTAAAAATAAAACTTTACAGGACTCGCAATGCGAGCCTTAAAAACATTCTTTTAAAGCTCGCAACGCGAGTCCTAGAAAACCTCACTTTTTAAGGCTCTCAAATAGAGGACTCGCGCCCCATGATTCCTAAAAAGAATTTTTTGTAGTAGAGTGCTGAGATTGCAGTTTATATTATGCTACTTATTGAATCTATTGATTAAAGTTTTCTTGCTGAGCCTTGGCTCACGAGTGCTTTGTGGTGCAGGTATGGGCAAGGGTAAGCTGGACCAGCCATGAGTTGGAGAGCTTTAGGGGCGGTGTGTACATATGCAACCTACTTGACTGCCATGATCGGGATAGCTTGGGAGGAACTAGAGTTGAACCCTGTTTTATCGCTTAGGACGACTAACCTTGATTTATTTTAGTTTTTAATTACACATTTAAGTCCAAATGACTCGCTTATCGAGTTAAGCATTATTTAAACACACGGTGTAACGGTCTAGGCTAACCAAGGCGTTACAACTTGGTATCAAAGCGGTCTAGGATTAAGGGTTCCTAAAGACTGGTTGGGCATGTACACTTGCTGCTAAAGAAAAGCTCGACTCATGGTTTGGTACCTAATAACATGACTATGTGCTTAGTTGCTTAATTGAACATATGTGCCTTATCTGCATGCTAGAATAGAGAGCATGAAATATGTACGTATCTTGTGGGAGTAAGGCTTAATAATTGATGCATGAACGTTATAGACCCATGTCTTGGTATGCATATTGTATGTGGTTATTGTATTGTTTGGTTTTTTTCGTGGGATAGTTTCAGATGTGATTATCATGCTCGACAGGATAGGTCATTGACTGTAGATAGATTTAAAAGTTATGTATCCAAGGCAGTCAATTGGACTAGGCATTGTTAATATCAGGGTTGTGGATGATAGTCGGGGCTAGAACCCTCCATCTTCCCCTGGAATTGGCAGTAGATGTTTGCTGGCATGCAAGCAAGATTACAAAAGCAAGAGGAAGAGATTAGGTGGTTGAGACAGCGGGTTCCATCAGGGAATGCTGCTCCGTGTGTTTTGACAACAATGACGCCAGTTTCAGTTCAACCTGAGGGTGGGAACAGATGGGTACTACTGTATGAAAGATTCCAGAAGCATTATCCTCTAGTTTTCAAGGGAGGTCTGGATTCGTTCAGAGCTGAACAGTGGATGGCATGATTAGCTCCATCCTTGACTATATGGGAGTGGTAGGCAATGATAGAGTGGCTTGCAGCATGTATATGCTGTGGGAGGATGCCCGAACGTGGTGGGAGATGGTATCCAAAACACAGAATGTTGTCATGATGGATTGGGAAAAGTTCAGGCAATTTTTCAATGAGAGGTACTACTATGACACAGTCCGAATTATGAAGACCAATGAGTTTATGAACTTGGTTCAGGGTAGTAAGATAGTGACAGAGTATGTCAATGAAATTTATGGGCTGGTCAAATTCGCTTTTGATTTGGTACCAACAGATGTGGCTCGAAAGGAATGATTCATTTGAGGACTGAACTCTGGGGTGGCCTAGAGAGTTAGGATCGCTTCAGTACATGAGATTTCTACCTACACTCAGGCGGCAGGGAGGGCCCTTGCTATAGAGGACCCAGGAGGTGAGATATGGAGTTAGAGTGCTATAGGGTAGGGAGCTCAGATAATGGTACCCCCAATTTGTGGGATCGGGTAGGGGTGGAGGCCCAAGTAACCAGAAAAGAAAGACCCCTGACAGTTTTGCTACTTCTAGTCCTGACAGGAGGGGTCATAGCACTCATGGTGGCCGCCAAGGCAGAAACGAGGTCTGGAGAAATTATCCAGTATGTGCCATGTGCAGGAGACGCCACCTGGGAGAATGTCGAGCGAAGGAATATTTTCTATGTGGAATAGTTGGGCACATCAAGAAGGATGTCCTGAGATCGAAGAAGGGAGAACCAAGGAGTGTGGATAGTTTGACTCCAGCTTGAGTGTCCGCCTTGACACAGTTAGAGCTCGAGGCTAGTCCCTCAGAGGTGACATGTTGGCTTTCTAGTTCTCGTCCTTTTATATTGTGATAATTGAGTTTGGTGCTACATTTCTCTTAGTAGAGACATAGATATGTGGTACATACTATATGATTATTACGCTATGGGGCTTGAGATCTTAGTGTCTGCCAGGGAAAGTTGGTAGTTTCCAAGAGATGGATCAGAGTATTATCGGTAGAAAGTTAGCAGTAATAATTGATTGGGTTGGTTATATGAGGATTTTGGTATGATCTTGAGTATGATTAGTTTGCCAAATAAGGGACAACCATGGACTGTAAGAAAGGATGGTGACTTCTGAGTTTAAAAGGGAAGGACTTGGTTGCGTTCACGAGATGCCTAGCTATTGTGGTAGGTAACACCAGGGTTACATCAGTTAGACTAGAGAGAAACTGGATTGGCCAGTGAGGTTTCAGATGGGTTTACAAGGATTCACTGGAATTGCTATGGTGTCTAGGAAATTGAGTGTGCTATGGGACTAAGGCAGGGATGGAACTGGCATCCGAGATGTCATGCAGAATGGCACTAGCTGAGTAGAAAGAATTAAAGGTTCAGTTGAAGAAGTTATTTGATTTAGGGGTTGATTAGATGAAGTATCTCACCATGGGATATGTCAACACCATTTGTTAAGAAGAAGGTCAAGTCTGCAAGAACGTGTACCTCATATGGATAGCCCAATAAAGTAATTGCCAAGAATAGGTACCCACTACCAAGGATGGATGATTCATTTGTCTGGTTGCAAGGTAGGACAGTGCTCTCGGGAGTTGACCCTCGATCTGTTTATTACCAACTGAGGATCAAGGAAATAGACATTTCAAGAATTACTGCTCGCACCAAGTATGATGTGATGGGTTTTTAGTGAAGGTTCTTGAACTGACCAATGCTCCAATAGCCCACATAAATTCAACAAGTAGAGAGTACAAGGATGATTTGGACAAGTCGTATCTAGATCGATCGAGAATGTTTTGGACTACTTCCAGTTAGAAATAGAACATGAGTAATATTTTCGTTGACACTACTGAGGCTGAGGAAGCAGGGATTACAGGTAAGGTTCCTGATGGGATGAGTTTTGATTTCTCCAAATGATATTCAAGGTCACATCATGGGAAGTAATGGGTCATGTATGAGGTAGTTAAGATAGAAACAATAAGGATTTGGTTAAAGGAAAATTTTAGAGGTTAGAAGCACAACGAGACTGGCGAAACACATCAATTTTCAATTGAAGCATCTTCAAGGATCGCCATACCCTTGAATAAAGTAACGTAAGGACCTAAAGTTTTTTTGAATGGATAGTTGCATGCTGGATTTTCAGAAGTTGAAATAAGTGTTGATTATCATGCCATACGTATCATTATAGCATGTGGTTGACTGATATAGGAGGACGGTATGGTGGACACTATCTTTGCTTAAAACGTGGAGTTTATAGTGTGGTACGTCAAGGACTAGGGCATGCCTGTGTGTAGACTGAAAAGGTGATTGTTCGTGCCTCACGGTAAATAAAAGAATAAGAACATAGATGTCCTACATGGGACTTTGGGTTGACAGTACTGCCAGATAGCCACTGTTAGGGTGAGGTGATGACACTAATGGAAAAAAAGTGCATGCACTAGTATGAAAGTTAAAGCGTTTTGTCACCCATAGGGGGTTGAACATGAGACAAAGGCACTAGTGGGAACTAGTGAAGGACTCACCTTAAAACCCTTTATTACTCAGAGAGAAAACTAACATGGAGGCTGATACCTTAAGTTAGAAAAGTTTGTGCCAGGTGTATGATTTGTAATGGACTATAGTAAAGTCAGGTGAGGTAACGACTGGGATTGGTATAGAATCTGTGATTGACAATTGGTAGATATACCTCTATGAACAATGAAATACATAAAGAAGATCATGTAGAAATGGCTAAGAATCCTACCTTTTCAGCGTGGATAGATTAAGATATAAGGATTGGATGAGGGTTCCAATGGACGTTAGCGTCAAGGTGGAGATTCTGGATGAGTCTTATACCACCCCTTATGCTTGTCGTATCCAGGAAGTTTGAATGTTTGTTAAGACCTAAAATATGTGTACCGGGAGGCGTGCTGCCTAATCTTTTAGCAAGTGAGAGATGATAATCAGAAATTAGAAAGGCTATTATGACTCTAGGGTATCCTGGAGTTAGTATGGAGGGATATAGTTATGAACCGTATGGGTGGAACACCTCAAATTACAGGTAAGATGAGTGGGTGCGAGAAGTTATGACTAGACATATTAAGTTAGCACACCCTTGGTTTGTGTAATTCCCTACTTCCTTAGAGCCGTTACTATGTGAGTTAAAAATGTTCCATTAGCTCTCTAATCAAGGTTTTAGGTTAAAAGTGTGACAAAACCGAAATAAAACTCGTTTAAAGACATTAAGTATAAAAATTTGGACATTCATTAAAATCATTAAAATTTATACAGTTGGGATCCCAAAATACTATTTAGAAAATATATTACAACTCGAAAATACAATTAAGGATAACCTGAGCGACAAAGAGATAATTTATAGTACTTTCCCAAAATAACCCTGGTCGTGGCAGCCAGGTAGGCCGAACATGTATCCGTCGCTCCACACTCTCCGTACTCATGGTTGGTTGACCTTCCCTTTGCCCTTACCTGCACCACAGAGCACCCGTGAGCCACATCCCAGCAAGAAAACTCAACATATAACATATAACATAACATTCCACAGTATACAAAAAAACAACCAATGGGCTAAACACATAGCGGCCAACGCCATCCCAAGCGCTTTATCAGGCTCTGGGTTCACGGTCTTCACCAAGCGGGTGGATACTGCACCCTAGGAGTGTCATGCCCTAACGTCTTGCACTCAACGTGCTCAACACCGATCCCGACCCCTTACCGTACTCGGCTTCTTGCCGTTCTTGGCCATCGCCTTTCCTGGCCTTCGCCGTTCACTCACAAACATGTATACCAATCACATATATCCACAAATATATTAAGCATAAACAATAGGGCTGTGCCCTGAAACACAAACAATAGGGTCGTGCCCTGCTCTATGGATACAACCATTTTCTTACCTGTGTCCCGAGCTGATAAGCCAGTGCAATCCCTAGCACAGTCCCCTAATTCGAGCCTCGTTGAAAACCTAGTCACAACACATTCATAATAACCATCCATCAAGAATTAAACTAATAAATAACTTTAGAATATTAATCTAGAATCTGGGACCTTGAATTCCACTAAACCGGGTAGTAGAATCCTTCCCGAGCCTTAGCATTTGAATTCCTGAGCTTAAAACCTTAATTCCCCTTTTCTTTCCATTTAGGGCCGTGGCCTGCTACTAGTCAGAAGGCAAGGCCCTCCTTGAAAGAGGACACGGGCCGCGACATGCTACCGGCTACGACGCCTGGGTAAACCAGAGGCTTCTCCAGCCTTTTCGAGCACACGGGCCGCGACACCTGAAAAACAGGGCCGCGACCCGAGCCCCCAAACCCAGAAATTCAAGCTCTTTTCTGCGTTTTCCCTCGAGCTTAAACCCCAGGTTCATACCCCAAACACCAATTAAACTCATAATTGAGCCTAGATTTCTTATCCATACAGCCTAGGCTTCATAACCATTCAAAAACAATTCCTTATTCTCATCAAACACTCAAAATAAAACCAAAGATCCAACTCTCATGGAGGCTTAAAGTTATAACAGAATTCCACAGAATTAATAGAAACAATGGCTGAAATTCCTCACCTTTGTGATATCTTCACCCTTGAGCTAATCCCAACCACAATAAGCTTCCAATTCTTCAAAGATCTTAGCCTAAAATCCTCAAAGTGATCAAAACCCCCAAGCTCCAAGAGAGGGAGAGAGAACTGTGAGATAGAGAGGCTTAGGAAGAGTTCTATTTTTTTTTGCTTATACTTATTCTGGTGTTTTCTCAAAGCCCCTCAGCTACCTAATGACCAAAATGCCCCTATGTCTATCCTAAACCCTTTAATGCCTCCAAGGGAAATCCCGTCATTTCCATACCCCGCTAATTCCTCCAGTGTTCCTATAAATCCCCATTTAATCCTGACATGACCAAATAATTGCTAATATTACTACCCGTTACCCGGTAAATCCCGAACACCAATTGTGTTCCCAAAATACCCCTAGGCTCCCCTCGAGCCGGGTATTCGACCCCGTTGTGACTATTTAACTAAACTGCTCCCTGGGACCGTCTCGGATCGTGCATCAAAGATATATCACCACTCACTTGTGGTATCAATCACAATAAACACATATATATATATTACATTTATGCCCTCAAGAGGCTAAAATTACAAATATGCCCCTAATAACCATATGGGGCCCACATGCATATTTAATTCACATAAACATGCATTTCTAATCACATAATCATTAAATTGACATATTAGCATAATTAAATCAATTATTGCCCTCCTGGCACGGTAATCAAGGCCCTCAGCCTTATTAGCAAATTTGGGACGCTATAGTTTGTGTGAACGAATTATCATAGGAATAAGTATATGCTAAAGGAGACCATATGTCTCCTTGGGACACTGAAGTCGATAGTGCTAGATTGAGACCCTTTATCTATTTTCCCAAGTGTTGAAAAGAGTCATAAAGGACGACGAGACAGACGGACAACCTGAAGGAACAAATCAGACTCTAAGTATTTTACTTCGAATATGTAAGTTTTCAAAATATTGAGGCAAATACGGTCCCTTGATTGGACTGTCACAGTGATGAATACCAGTCGACGGCCAGAGTGACTCTGGATAAGATATTGTGAGATAGGAAATGTGAATTACTTAATCCGAGAAATGAAATGAGAGACATGAAGTATTCTTGTTCGAAATCGATCCAGAGGACCAATGTAATTATTAATGACTGTTAGGGCGGGAGTGTCTGCTTTACTGAAACGACATAAGAGTTCAAAAATTTAAGTATGGGAACATGGAGTTCCAGGATTAGAGACCTTGTACTTCTCCGAGTATTGTGGACTAAAAAGATAAGATAGTTTGGGAAAGAGAGAGGAAATTTGACTCTAGATTTGTTAGACTTATGAGAACCTAATAAGGATTAGGCCAGGGGCCTACAAATTAGCAATTACCCTAGAATGGGTAGAGCCTCATAAGGTGTTACTGGTGCCAATGTTAAGGACAGATGTGTCGTTACTACCCCTGATTGGGTGAAGAGACCCTGTAATTTTAGTGGAACTTATTGTACAAGGAAAAACTAGTGGAAATACTGAATAGAAGAGATAAAGTCTTATAGAATAAGATTGTCACTCTAGTGAGGGTATTACAAAGAGATAGCAGGGTAAAGGACTTGACTCTGAAGTTATAGTCAGATTTGCGGGATTAGTATCCTGAGACATTTGAATAAATTTTGAGGATGAAATTTCAATAAGGAGGGGATAGTTGTAACATCCTGAATTCGCTATTAAGGATGAGTGCATTGATTACTGTGCCAAGAGGGCATAATTAGATTTATATGTGGAATTAATTGAACATATGTGTGATTATGCAGCATAAATGATTAATGAGTGCATGTTTTATGCACTCAAATATTGATTTTTATCCTTAGAATGGTTTGTTTTCCCCTAATTTTTGTGTAGATTTGACGAGTTTCATTTAAGTGTGCAAGAATTGAGTTTTTAGGTGTTTTGAATGTTATTTTGGGTGTGCAAGTTAGAGAATGATGCATTACGTTGCTTCTGAAAGGCAAGAAGTCGTTGAAATTCGTAAAAAATTAAAGCCTGGAAAAGTCCACGCGACATGTCGCTTAACATAAGGCGATGCATTACCTGGCATATGGCGACACGTCGCTCGGGATATGGTGACACGTCGCCAGTTGTGCCACAAAAATAGGAAAATGTGTTTTTCCACACGTTTTTCACTTGAATTAAAATGTAGGACGACTAAGGAGATTTTGGGAGACTAGGGCACGACCACAACACATATATAAAGGAAAAAAACACATTTAGAAGGTAGACTCATTGGAGAAGGATCCAAGAAGTGAATCAAGCAATATCAACAAAGTTCTTTAGCGTTCTTTGTTTTTCCTCTTTATTTCTTTGTTATTTTAAGATAATTACAATATATTTGAGGTTATAAACCACATCATGTGTGGAAAATTTTATTATTTTGTTAGGGTGTAGATGGATCTCTTGACATAATTTTATTTCTATGATTTAATGCAAAGCCTATTTTAGTCTAATATTGTTCTTGTGTTCTACTTTGAATCATTGTTGCTTAATTGTGATTTTCATATTGTTCTTTACAGTATATGAATTATAATTAGGGTTGTATTTAAATTGTGAAAATTATTACTCGAGAGGGGAGCATTCAAACAATCCGGTAGTGGGTAGAACAACTTAGGTTATGTGAGATTGAGAGATAAGCATAAATCTAGGTTGTAACGACCCAAATTTGCTAATAAGGTTTAGGGCCTTGATTAGCGTGCCTGGAGGGCAATAAGTGATTTAATATGTTAATATGTGAATTTATGTGAATATATGATAAAGATGCATGTTTAGTTAAATTAAATATGCATGTGGGCCCCGTTTGGATATTAGGGGTATGTTTGTGATTTTAGCCCGTTGAGGGCGTAAATGTGACAAATATGATATGCATGTGATATATCTCTGTGTAGCACGATCCGAGACAGTCCTGGGGAGCGGTTAGCCAGAAAGTCACAACGGGGTTGAGAATTTGACTCGGGGCGAGTCGAGGGGTAATTTGGGTACTAGTTATTATATTGGGTTATTGGGGTATGAAAATAAATATTTGGAGATATATTTGAGATTAGAGTGTGTAGGAAAGAATATTGGGGAAAATTTATATTTTGGACCTCGAGGACTTAGCGGGATTTGGTAAATGACTAAATTGCCCTTGGGTCAATTAAGGATAGAGGCTAAGCTTAAGGGGCAGCTTGGTCATTTTGTAAGGGTAAAATTAGACACAATTAAGTAAAAGGAAACTGCTGGAACCAAAGGAAGAATCCGTTATCAACTCATTTCTCTCTAGGTCGGTTTATTATTTTGGCTTGTGGTGTATGAGCTTGGGAGATTTCCAGTAGAAATCCAAGGCTTGAGGCTTGTTGTGAGAGAGCTTTGAAGGTGGAGGAGCAAAGAAGGCTAGGAATTATCAGCTGAGGTAAGGAGTTCAACCTTATAATTTCTTGAGTTTCAGTAGAATTGTAGTTTAAACCATGAGCTGCATGTGAATTGGGATTATGATGTTAAGTTTGATTGTGAGCTGAGTTTCATGGCTGTGTGAATTTATAGCAAAGTTTAGATGGTGTGGTTGAGAGACTTAAGCTTAATTTCTGGGTTGATTTTTAATGAGATGGTTTGAAGAAAACGCAGGAAAAGATGGAGATTTCTGGGTTTGGAGGCGAGGGCCGTGGCCCTAGGAGGGGCATGTCGCGGCCCGTGTGCACGTGTGGCCATGAGAGGCCATGGTGTTTGAAGCACGCCGCGGCGCTTGGCCAAGTGCGCTGCGGCCCGTGTGTGCCTCAGGGAGGTGCTAACCTCTGTTTCGAGGCTAGCCGCGGCGCTTGTGGGTAGGGCCACGACTCTTAGTGCTAGTCTGTGTTTTTAGGTATGTTTAGGCTTGGGAACTCAAAGGTTAAGGCTCAGGACGGATTTTATCACCCGGATTGATAGAATTCAAGGTTCCGGAGGTTAGAGATATGGCTCAAAGTTATTTAATGGATTAGAACTTGATGGATGAATGTTGTTAATGTGTTGTGGCTAGGGTTTCGGCGAGGCTCAAGTTAGAGGACTGTGCTCGGGATATCGGTGCTCGGGACGCAGGTAAGAAAACCCCTGTTCCCATAGAGCTTGTATGTAGGGCTGAGCCCCAATATGTTTGAACTGTAGGGCGTAGCCCTTTGATTGAATTTGTTAGTATTCAGTATATGTTTATTATGCTATGAATTCGTTAATGTGAATGTTCGGCAAGAGCCGAAAACGGCACAGGCCGAGGTCGGCGGGGGCCGGGAATGGCGTTGGGCACGTTGAGTACAAGGTCGAGTACGACAAGGGGCCGTGAGCAGCGTTGAGCACGTGGAGTGCGAGTTGCCAGGGCGAGATCCCAAAAGGATACCTGGGATATCCTCACGGTGTGGACCGCGAA
Organism: Humulus lupulus; assembly: GCF_963169125.1. Taxonomy (NCBI): domain Eukaryota; kingdom Viridiplantae; phylum Streptophyta; class Magnoliopsida; order Rosales; family Cannabaceae; genus Humulus; species Humulus lupulus. Next base: position 181,624,035 of record NC_084793.1, read on the forward strand.
CCCAGGGCCTGGTAAAGCGCCTGGGACGGCTTGGCCGTATGTGTTTAGCCTATTGTTGGCTTGTTTATATGCTATGTGTTTGTTTTGTATATGTTATCTGTTTGTGGGTTTTCTTGCTGGGCTTCGGCTCACGGGTGATCTGTGGTGCAGGTAAGGGCAAGGAGAAAGTCAACCAACCATGAGTGTAGCAAGCGTGAAGCGGCGCGTACATGTTTGGCCTGCCTGGCTGCCACAACCAGTGGATTTTGGGAGATGATTGTAATTAAACCTAGATTTTGTCATTTAGCCGACTTGGTTGTACTTATATGTTGGAAATATTTCTAAACAGTACTTTGGGATCCCAAGTGTTAAACTTTTATGACTTTCAATGAAATAGATTTATTTCTAAAGTCTCTACTCTGTTTATGATTTAATTACACTTTTGCTTTAAAAGCCTCGATTAGCGAGTGATTGCACGTTTCTAAACTCACTTAGTAACAACTCTAAGGTAGTAGGGCGTTACATAAGTAGCTGAGATAATTCTAGATTGTGAAATCGAGAGGTTGAATATTTAGGATTATTTCTAGAGTAGAACTTAAAAAGGTATGGATAAATGGTCGTATAGAGATATAGGCTAGGTATCACTTGCACACTCTTTATGCGGCACTTGAGAGAGGTTATAGAGATAAAACAATGCTCTAGGTTTTTGAACGTATTGGATTGATTTAGGCACATTAATGATTAGGGGTAAGAGTGTTAGAGAATGAAGTTGAAACCTTAACAATTGTTATTATCTTGAGTCTATTCACATTTATTTATTTGTTTTTTAAAATTCATAGTTATTTATTATGTTACTTCTTGATATCTTTTGAAATTGATTGCTTAGATAAAGTAAGGATTTAGAATTTTCTATATATAATTTATTTTAATCCTTGTGGGACGATATCTGTCTTTAGACTACTTTACTACTTGTTCGATTTGCGCACTTCCAAGGATATTCATTATTTTTCGCAACAAGTTTTTGGTGCTGGTGCCAGGGATCAAAAAAGAAATTAAAATTGAATTACTATAGCAAAGAAAATATTGGATTTTAATCTAAGTATTTTTTTTAATTTATTTGTTTACTAACTTTGGTTTCTAAATTTTTCGTGGTTGAAGGTGTATGCGAAAAGCTTTTCCCTCAAATCTCCTACCATTAGATTTTGAAATTTAAAGAACTATATTTTCTATTAGGAGAGAGCGATGAGCTAGATCACGAAAAATGGCAGACCAAGTTAACAACAATAATGTTCCTGTGAACGCACCAGCAAACCGGACCTTGAGCGAATATTTCAGGTTGATTGTGAATGACAATTATTCGGGCATTCAAAGGCAACAAGTGAATGTCAATAATTTCGAGCTTAAATCAGCCTTGGTTAACATGGTGCAGCAAAATCAATATTCTGGTCTAGCTGATGAAGACCCCAATATTCACTTGGCAACTTTCTTAGAGATTTGTGAGACGATCAAGATCAATGGGGACACGGAAGATATTATACGATTGAAGCTATTTTAATTTTTGTTGAGAGATAGAGCTCGAGCTTGGTTTCAATCTATACCTCTAGGAATTGTGACTACTTGGGAGGATATGGCACATAAATTCCTCACCAAATTTTTCCCGCCATATAAAACGTCACAACTAAGGGCTGAGATTACTCAATTTAGACAGATGGAGTTCGAGAAATTGTATGAGGCATGGGATAGATTTAAGGAGATGCTCAGAAAATGTCATCAACATGACATAGAGGATTGTTTTCAGGTTCAACTATTCTACAATGGGCTTAATGGTCCAACAAGATCACATATTGATGCCACATCTGGAAGAACAATTTTATCAAAGACACTGGAGGAAGCATTAATCTTGTTTGAGGATATGGCCATGAATAGTTGTCAATGGCAGAGTGAGAGATCGACGGTTAAGAAGGTAGTTGGGGCTTTTGAAGTATATCAAATAACGTCACTGATGGTGCAGATGTCTTCTTTGACTAATCAGATTAAGGGTCTCACTCAAAATAAAGTAGCAGCAAGTAAAAAAATAGTAAATGTGGCACAAGCTTTTGTTCGAATGGGTTGGTGGATGAACAATGCCAATATGTCAATTGGAACTACAACTTTAGGCCCAACAACAACTTGCCCACATACTACCATCCTGGCCTTCGCAATCATGAAATTTTTTCCTATGAAAACAATAGAAACGTTCTTCAACCACCTCAAGAGCCACCTAGACAAATAGGGGAGAAGCCTTCACCATCACTTGAACAGTTACTGAAGACATACATAGTGGACTCCAAGGCAAGGCTAGATCAACATGACACTCGTCTCAACAATATTGAAACACATTGTACTGACATGGGAGCAATGATGAAGACATTGGAAACACAAGTTGGTCAATTGACCAATACTATGAAGACTCAAATGTCTAGATCTTTTCCAAGTGATACGGAGAAGAATCCAAAAGAGTGTAATGCAATTACTTTGAGGAGTGGAAAAGAATTGGATGCTCCTACAGTTGAGAAGAAAAAGGTTGATGAGATCCTAATGAATGCTGAGAAAGAAGAAGACAAACAAAATGAGGGGATTCTGAAGAAAGAGCCACGGGTGGCTAATTTGGGTTCATTTACTTTTCCAGACAACCCACCCAAGATTACTACTCCATTACCATTTCCTCAAAGATTTCACAAGAAGGAAATTGATGAACAATTTGCAATGTTCTTAAATATTTTTAAGAAATACATATTAATATTCCTTTTGTAGATGCCCTTGAACAAATGCCAAACTATGCTAAGTTTATGAAGGAGGTGATGTCTAAGAAGAATAAGTTAGAGGATTATGAAATAGTGAAGCTAACAGAAGAGTGTAGTGCCATTATCAAGAGAAAATTACTGGAAAATTGAAAGATCCGGGAAGTTTTACAATTCCATGTGTTTTTTGTGAACTACATATTGAGAATGCCTTGTGTGATTTGGGTACTAGTTTCAATCTAATGCCTCTCTCTATCTTTCAGAAACTCAATCTTGGAGAGGTCACACCAACTACTATTTCCTTACAATTGGCAAATCGTTCTTTGACGTCTCCTAGAGGTATCATTGAAGATGTTCTAGTAAAGATTGATAGATTCATTTTTCTGGTTGATTTTGTTTTGCTTGACAGGAAGAAGACCAAGAAATTATGATAATCTTGGGAAGAACTTTCCTAGCAATCGGGAAAGCTTTGATTGATGTTCATGATGGTAACTTGACTCTAAGGGTGAATGGCGAAGAAGTAAAGTTCAACATTAGTAATACTATGAAGTTTCCCAAGGAGAAAGCGAATTGTAAGAGAGTGGATGTAGTTAATCCATGCTTAAGAGACTTGTTCAAGACCATGTTTCATAAGGATCCTTTGGAACTATGTTTGACAACGCCGATTTCTAAAGAGGACCTTGGAGTGGATTTGGGAATGAATGATATGGAGGTGGTTGATAGTGTCTTTGCTTTAGAAGCATTACAAGTGAAAAAGGAGGTGTCTAAGAAGGAAGATATATATAAGGCTCTAACTCTTGATAATAGCTTGGAGAAAAAGAATACTACTAGTGATGGGCTTGTTTTGAAGCAATTATTCGCTCATCTTCGGTATGCATTTTTGGGAGATAGATCTACCAATCCTATAATAATTTCGGCATCATTGAATGAAGAAGATGAAAGAAAGTTGTTAGAAACTTTAAAGAGGTATTCATCTGCTTTCTTGGTCAATTTCAGATATCATTAGTTTTTTATTTGTATGCACGAGATTCTGATGGAGGACTCTAATAAGCCTTTGTTGACGCGATTCTTCGCCAACAGGTAATTAAGAAAAGAAAGAGGAAGGGATTAGTGATTATGTTGAACCGAAATAGATGAATGATCTTGGAAATGAAATGGTGACACAAATACGTTTTTTAGGTGGTTCAAAAGTTAAAATCCTTCTACTCCACCAGTCAGTATTATTGCTATATACTGGGTATTCTTTTACAGGGTATTTCTTACAATATAGAATCCAACCCTTTGTAACTCCCAGGGTCTCCATATTTATAGGAGAAGGCACGTGGGAGTTGGTAAGAAGGTCATCCCGTGACCTTCTTACCTATCATGTCAACTATATGACATTCATGATTAATTCCTAAACCTGACACATAAGTGTGGTCAAATCAATAGGTAAGGGGATAATGGACCGCACGGCCCAGCCCAGTCGTGGGTGTCTGAATACGCACGTTCACGCTGCGTGTCCGAGAAATCAGGGATATATCAGACACGTGATGTCTGATATATGCACGTTTACCTTGCGTGGTTGACTTTATAAAAGGTCACAGCCTCCAACTCTAGCTCGTACCACGAGCTGGATGCTTCCCTCGACCTGTTGTCTTCAGAGTCCAGACTCAGTCCTTAGGTAATCTTGGCGAACCCTTAGGTTACCTCGAGCTAAGGAGGTAGGATCTTACGATGGCAGCTCCGGTCTTTGGGGATGTCTACGTGGCTGATATGATTAGGCCATATCTCAGCTCGCTAATCAGCCCGTGGGAAAATCAGGGCGTACAGCCTTCTATTGAACATCAATGCTGTCTTAATCCAGTAATGAAAGAGGTTGTGAGAGCGAAAGTCTTGAAGCTTTTGAATGCTGGAATTATTTATGTCATTTCTGATAGTTCATGGGTGAGTCTGGTTCAAGTGGTACCGAAGAAAGGAGGAATGACGGTTGTAATGAATCAAAAGAATGAGTTAATTCTACCTCATACTATGATGGGGTGGAGAGTGTGTATTGATTATAGGAAGCTTAATAAGGCAACTTGGAAGGATCATTTTCCCTTGCCTTTCATTTACCAAATGTTAGATCGCTTGGCGGGCCATGATTTCTATTGTTTTTCTAGATGGTTATTCGGGATATAACCAAATTTTTATTGCTCTGGAGGACCAAGAGAAGACCACCTTTACTTGTCCATATGGTACGTTCGCCTTTCGTAGGATGCCATTTGGCTTGTGTAATGCACCGGCCACTTTTCAAAGGTGTATGATGGCCATTTTCGCTGACTTAGTAGAGAATATAATGGAGGTATTTATGGACAATTTTTTAGTTTTTGGTTCCTCATTTAACTCTTGTTTGTGCAACCTTGGGATGGTTCTAAAAAGATGTGTGGAGACCAATCTTGTTCTTAATTGGGAGAAATGTCATTTCATGGTTAAGGAGGGGATTGTACTTGGGCATCGAGTTTCTTCTTTGAGTTTGGAGGTGGATAAAGAAAAAATTTCCACTATTGAGACCTTACCACCACCAACTAATGTGAATGAGATTCGAAATTTTTTAGGCCATGCCAGATTCTATAGGCAATTTATTAAAGACTTCTTTAAAGTTACTAAGCCATTATGCAAGTTATTAGAGAATGATGAGCATTTTCTTTTTGATGAGTCATGTTTGAAAGCTTTTAATGTCCATAAAGAGAAACTTATTGCAGCACCCATTATTATTGTGCTCGATTGGAGTGAGCCATTTGAGATAATGTGTGATGCAAGTGACTTTGCTATTGGAGTGGTTCTTGGGCAGCGAAGAGACAAGATATTTAGAGCTATTTATTACTCTAGTCATACTTTGAATGAAGCTCAAGAGAATTATACAACTACCGAGAAGGAGATGTTAGCGGTGGTTTATTCTGTGACAAGTTTTGCCCTTATATAATTGGATCTAAGATGATAATCTATGCCGATCATGCAGCTATTCGGCACTTGTTTGAGAAAAAGGATGCTAAACCTCGCTTGATTAGATGGGTTCTATTGCTCCAAGAATTTGATTTTGAGATCCGAAATAAGTGAGGAAGTGAGAATGTAGTGGCTGATCATCTATCTCGTCTTGAAGGGGTAAATAGTGGAGATGACGGTTCGTCAATTTTGGAAGCTTTTCCGAATGAGATATTAATTTGGGTGGCAGATAAAATCCCTTGGTATGCTGATTTTGTCAACTATTTTGCATGCAAGGTTTTGCCACTGGGATTATCCTCTCAACAAAAGAAGAATTTTTTTCATGATGTGAAGCAATATATTTGGGATGATCCAATTATCTTTAAGCATTTTGTGGATCTTGTCATAAGAAGATGTGTACCGAAATAGGAAGTAAGTGAGATTCTATTCCATTTCCATTCTTCTTTTATGGGTGGCCATTTTGGAGTTGCAAGGACTGCTGCAAAGGTCCTTGATAGTGGGTTTTATTGGCATACTTTACACCGAGATTGTTATGCATATGTGAAGAGTTGTGATCGGTGTCAACGCGTGGAAAACATCTCTAGAAGACATGAATTGCCTCTCAATAATATTCTAGAAGTGGAGATCTTTGATGTGTGGGGTATTTATTTCATGGGACAATTCCCACCTTCATTTGGTAATCTATACATTCTCTTGGCGGTGGACTATGTAAGTAAATGGGTAGAAGCTCCTGCAACAACTACAAATGATGCTTGGGTTGTAGTCAAATTTATTCAAAAGAATATTTTTTCTAGATTTGGTACACCGAGAGCAATACTTAGTGGTGAAGGTACCCATTTCACTAGTAAGGTTTTTGATGCTCTTATGACAAAGTATGGAGTAAGACATAAGATGACCCTAGCTTATCATCCACACTCTAATGGTCAAGCATAGAAATCTAAACGGGAAATTAAGCTTATCTTGGAGAAAACGATGCACTCTAATAGAAAGGATTGGTCTAATAAGCTTGATGATGCTATATGGGCATATAGGACAGCTTTCAAGACACCTATCGACATGTCTCCTTATCAGATTGGGTTTGGAAAGACTTGTCATCTACCATTTGAGCTTGAGCATCGTGCACAATGGGCCATTATAAAGCCGAATTTTGATTTGAAAGCCTCGACAGAGAAAAGACTTCTCCAACTTAATGATTTAGAAGAAATTCGTCATGAGCTTATGAGAATGCACATATTTATAAGGAGCGAACAAAAAATTGGCATGATAAGAAAATTCTTCGAAGGGAGTTTGTACCAGGAGAGAAGGTTCTTTTATTTAATTCTCATCTTAAACTCTTTCCTGGTAAATGAAAGTCTTGTTGGTCGGGACCGTTCACAGTTATTCAAGTCTTTCCATTTGGAGATGTTGAGACTCAAAGAGGTGATGAACCTGCGTTCAAAGCAAATAGCCAACAATTGAAGCATTATTTAGGCACAAAAGTAGAGAAAATGGCGAGCATTAAGCTCATTGATGAGTAGTTTGGTATTGAGGTACAAGGTCTAGCTAACGACTTTAAATTAAGCGCAATATGGGAAGCAACCCATCTTTTTGATGAATTTTATAAAAGTTTCTTAAAGTTTATTAGTAATTTTGTTTAGGATTAATATTAATTTTAGTATTTAAAGTTTTATTAAAAAAAAAATTGGATCAGGCGATGTATCACCTGCCTAGTGGCGATGCATCGCCCAAGTGGAATTTTCGAGCCTTTTTGGGTCACAAAACAGAGAGTCTGGTGATGTGTCGCTCGAATTTTGGCGACTCATCGCCAAAACCTTAATCGTAGAAATCGCACCAGGCGATGCATTGCCTGGTGAGTGGCGACACATCGCCACTTCTGGTAAATATATATTTTTTTAAAAATTAAAATAATAAAAAAAAAACTAACACAAGAGTCACGTTTTTTTTAAGTTAGGTAGTTTTTTTTTTCTTTCATTTTTTTTCTTAATTACTTTTACTACTTTTCCTTTACTTTCCTTCTCTCCCATTCCCATAATCCCTCTTCTCTTTTTATTCTTCAAGCTCTATCACCATCATTTTTGTTAATCATCATCTTCCTCATACTTCTCATTTTGTATGATTCATTCTCCTCACATTATTATTTCCTTACTTTATTTCTATCATTTATTACTCTACACTACATCTCTCAAGTTTTTCTCAATGGAAAAGTGGAGATGAAGAAGGGTTTCCATTCCATCCCAAGTAAGGTTATTTATCTTCTTTTGGTTGGATTCTTTGTTTTATTTTGATGATAATTGGAAGTTTGGACTGTTTTGTGTGATGATAAGTACTTTTGGAGAAGATTTAATATTTATATAGGTCTTGGAGGTGCGGTTCTTTAATGCATATCAAGTGTTTGATAAAATGCTCCAATGACAGTTTCCATTGATTTTTGAGGAATTACTTGCATTTTGTTGGTGGTTTTCATTTTGTTTATGCTTGGATATACATTTGCAAGTTTGGGGGTGATTGATTTTGGAAACTATGCATTGATTTCGTATATGTGGGATGTTGATATTTTTTTTATGATTGGTGCTTTTCATTGGAGTTTGGGGGAGAATTTTGGTGTTTTGTGAGAGGTAGTTTGGGTTCAAGAGTGGTTGTGAGGGTCTTTGATTCTTGCTTATGGGGCTTAAAAAGAAGAGAACCGAGGCCTCTACCTCATCGTCCTTTATTGTTTAACATTCTTTTGTGAATGATGAGGCCAAGGCTAAATATAAGTTCTATAATGATCGGAATAAGAAAATCATCATGGAATCTTCTTTTCAGCCGGCACCAAGTGATGGAAATTTGTTGAGCATGATTCAAGAATGTGGATGGAAATGCTTATGTGAGGTGTCCATTATAGGGAATATTAGTGTGGTTAGAGAATTTTATGCTAATGGGCACCCAACAAAGAGAGAACAATTATGTGATGGTAAAGGGTCGAATGGTGAATTTTTCTCCGTCAGTGATTAATGCATATTATGGGTTACCACGAGTTCCGGATGATGAATATCATACTATGGTGAGAGAGGGACCAGATTATAGCTTTATTTTAAGTCAACTTGCTCCCTTGGTGCGGATTAGATTTATTCTACTATTGATCCGACAGTGCCCCGTAATGTGCTTAATACAATGTTGAATCCTTATGCCAAAGCATGTAATAGTTTTATTTGTTCAACATTGATACCCTCTACCAATAAGTATGAGATTCCAGTTGATCGCATGGTGCTTTTGTATAGTATTTGTGCGGGCAAAACTATTGATGTGGAGATTTTTATTCGGGACAATATTTTGAAGATTATGAGGGGTGCTACTACTGGTGGTCATTGTCATGCCAGTCCGATTACTGGGTTATGTAGGGTGGCTAGTGTTTCGATGCATGAGAGTGAGCCATGTTTACAAAATACCACCATTGATCATGGTAATTTGACTTGTGGTTCGTTCTAGCAAGGTGGAACTCCTCGTCCTTCTGGCTGGATTTGAGGTGGACGATCCTGAGAATGTCCCACCACCGCCGGTTTCTCCACATCCACATCTCTGATAGCCACCTGATGCTTTCCAGCAACCGAATTATGATAATCAAATTCAGCAACATGCTTGTGATAGACAAGCTCAGCGTGTTGCTTCTTCATCTTAACCTGCGGAGGATAGGCATTATTCACTCGATGAAATTGGTCAACTATTGGTTCAACAGGGAGAGCGATTGTCTAACTTGGAGTTTTCCAATTAGAGTCTTCATCGCCGTGTGTCTGTTATACATGAGCGTCAGTTTCACCTTTACAACTACACAATGACAGTTCATAATCAATGGAAGCAACAATTTCTCGATTGTTTTTTTCCACAATTTCTGAGCCTGTTTCATGACCCATACCGCTCTCCAGAGCCCGAAGAGCCACCAGTTGTTGATGACAGTGAAGATATGGCTGACAATCCTTAGTCGGGTCGTGGGGTATTCTTTTCTTTCCTTGATATTTTCTTGTTAAACAGTAGGGACACTATTTTTATTAAGTTGGGGGGGGGGGGGGAGTTTATGTTTCTTTTTTTTTCCTTTATTTTATTTTTCTTAGTTTTTATTTTGTTTTTATGTTTTATTGGATGATTGTACTTGACTAAATTGAGATGTTGACTTTATGACTCATGGGTTTCAATGATGACTATTTAACACTTTGATATTGCTTGGTGTGTGTTATGAAGTTTATTAACTATGTCCTTGGCTTATCTTACTTGGTGTTACTATTATTATCTCTCGTTGAAGTATCTCTTTATGATTCTTATTCAATATGTGGCTTTGTGGGTATTGTAGAGATTTGGATTCATTTTGTTTGACATAGATACAACTAGAACTTGCTTGATTAATTTGTTGAGGCAAAATCCCAAATCTTTGTTATGTAGAGATGTTAGAGGCATTTTCTTTGAATCGTTTGAGCCAAAAAGCTAGCCTATATACATTTTCCCTTTTTGAGCTATTGTGACATTCTTATTCTTTGTTATTTTAACACATTTTGAGCTTGTGACATGCCAATTTCAGCTTGATTAATTTTTATCCTTTTACCCTCTTTTGCACCATAAGCATAGGATGAATTGTATTGATTTTTGGAATGTGTTTAAAGTAGGGGAATGTGTTATATTATGATTGTGTGATTGGAAAATAGATGATGTGTTGGGTTTCAATGTAAAACGTGAGTTACTCTTCAATTGTGTTGATTGTAAAGTTTCTTTACAAAACAAATAGAGAGAGAAAAAAAAGATGAATGTTTTTGAAAGAGAAAAAAAAATGTTGAAATGAAAAAGAATTGAAAAAATGGAAAGAAACAAGTTTGGGGGAAGTAGTAACTCAATGATAAAAAAAATAGTTGTAAGGAATGAGAGAGTGAAAAGAATATTTTGGGAAAAGGGGAAGTTTTATAATTTAAAGTTAGTTCTTTTGTAAGTTTATGGTGTGAAAATAAGCCTAAATGACTATTCTCATCCACCATTGACCCGAGCCTAATGTTATAAGCCAAATGAAGGCCTCTTGATTTACATTAGTGAAGACAAGTTGATCAAGTGAGCTTATGGTTGTTTTAACTATGTGATTTGTTCGTTATTTTTGTCTTGATGCACATGAGCTACATATTTGTTTGAGAATATTAGAGATGTTTGTATACAATGAGATGGTAATATTAACATTTGAGTATTGATTTGCTGAAATTCTAGTTTTATGCTTTAATTCACATATTGAGTGATTGAAAAGAGTTAGTAATTTGAGAAGTTAACCCTTGAGTCTAAATAAACATTCTTGATTTGGTTATGTTAGTCATTTTTAGTGTTGAAGAATTCATTGTTTTGGTTATGGTATGCTATTACTAAGAGTCTCTTTTGCTTGAGGACAAGCAATTGTTCATGTTTGAGGGTGTGATGAGTGCATGCTTTATGCACTCAAATATTGATTTTTATCCTTAGAATGGTTTGTTTTTCCTTAATTTTTGTGTAGATTTGATGAGTTTCATTTAAGTGTGTAGGAATTACGTTTTTAGGTGTTTTGAATGTTATTTTGGGTGTTCAAGTCAGAGAATGATGCATGACGTCGCTTCTGAGAGGCAAGAAGTCTCTTAAATTCGTGAAAAATTAAAGCTTGGAAAAGTTCACGCGACATGTCGCCTGACATAAGGCGATGCATCACCTGGCATATGGCGACACGTCGCTCGGGATATGGAGACACGTCGCGAGTTGTGCGCAAAAATAGGAAAACGTGGTTTTCCACACGTTTTTCACTTGAATTAAAAAGGAGGACAACTAAGGAGATTTTGGGAGATTAGGGCACGACCACAACACATATATAAAGGAAAAGAAACACATTTAGAAGGTAGAGACTCATTGGAGAAGGATCTAAGAAGTGAATCAAGCAATATCAATGGAGTTCTTTAGTGTTCTTTGTTTTTCCTCTTTATTTCTTTGTTCTTTTTCAGATAATTACAATATATTTGAGATTATAAACCACATCATGTGTGGCTAATTTTCTTATTTTTTTAGGGTGTAGATGGATCTCTTGACATGATTTTATTTCTATGATTTAATGCAAAGTCTATTTTAGTCAAATATTGTTCTTGTGTTCTACTTTGAATCATTGTTTCTTAATTGTGACAGTATATGAATTATAATTATGGTTGTATTTAGATTGTGAAAATTATTACTCGAGAGGGGATCATTCAAACAATCCGGCAGTCTGGTAGAACAACTTAGGTTATGTGAGATTGAGAGATAAGCATAAATCTAGGTAACCGAGATAATTCTAGATTGTGAAATCGAGAGGTGGAATATTTATGATTATTTCTAGAGTAGAACTTAATGAAGGTAAGGATAAGTAGTCGTATAGAGATATAGGCTAGGTATCACTTGCACATTCTCTATGTAGCACTCGAGAGAGGGTATAGAGAAAAAACAATGCTCTAGGGATTTGAACATATTGGATTGATTTAGGCACATTAATGATTAATGGTAAGATTGTTAGAGAGTGAAGTTAAAACCTTAACAATTGTTATTATCTTGAGTCTATTCACATTTAGTTATTTGTTCTTTAAAATTCATAGTTATTTATTATGTTACTTCTTGATATCTTTTGAAATTGATTCCTTAGATAAAGTAAGGATTTAGAATTTTCTATATTTAATTGATTTTAATTCTCGTGGGACGATATCTGTCTTTAGACTACTTTACTACTTGCTCCATTTGTGCACTTGCAAGCATATTCATTATTTTTCACAACAATGATTTATATGGTAATGTGAATATTTATGCATGTTTATGTGTATTAAATATGCATGTGGGTCTGTTTTGTTAATTAGGCCATATTTGTAATATTTGACCCATTTAGTGTATATTTGTATTATATATGTTGTTTGAGTGAGTCCACAGTGTTATGGGGATACATTTGAGATGTGTTGTCCGAGGAGATCCTTGTTTGGGTTAAAGGAAAAAGTCACAATAGGGTCGAATATCCGGCTCGGGGTGAGCCTAGGGGTATTCTGGGAACTTAGTGTGTATTCGGGGTTTATCGGGTAACAGGTAGTTACTTGGTGATTATTTGGGTGTATCGAGATTAATTGGGAATTTATAGTGCCATTTGAGGATTAGTGAGAATATGGCAAATGGCGGTATCACCCTTGGAAGCTATTAAGATAAAGTTTGATTTAGGGGCACTCTTGGTATTTTGTGCCAAGAGATATACTTAGTTTTGGCCTCTAGAATTTAGTGGAAGCTGGAGAAAGCAAAGGCAGAAGGGAACACTCAGTCTATCCTTTCACACACACACACACTCTCATTCATCTCTCTCTCTCTTGTGAACCTTGGGAAGCTTTTAAGATTTTGAGGAATTTGCTTAGGAAAATTGAAGGTAGGAAGCTAGGATTACTTGAGGTTCAGTTTAGAGAATAAAAATCACTTCTGAGGTAAGCTTTATAATGTGTCATCTATGTGAATTTTTGTGATTAAGTTAGGTTTTGGCTAAGTTTAGTGCTAGCTTTGCTTGCTGAGTTGGGGAAGGATTTGTGATTAGTTCATGGGGGTAATTGTGATGCCCATGCTATGTTAATGTGAGTTCTAGACTCAGTTTTGCCATTGAAATATGTTTGGGGTGAGATTTGGTGACTTTGGTTCGGGGAAAAATGCAAGAGAAGTGCTGGAAAATCTGGCTTTGCGGGGTCACACCGCGTTGCTGCTCTTGAGTGCCGTGGACTGCACGAACTTGAAGGCCTAAGGGGGTTCGCTGGACCGCCTTAGCGCTGCGACACTGGGTAGGATCCGTCGTGGGGCATGTCCAAGGAAATTCCTTAGAGAGTCAGGATTGAACATCACCTAAATATTCAGAACTGCCGATTGCATTTGTTTAACTCACTGGTTGCAGAATTGAGCTAGACAGTTACTACTATGTTGTTGCCTATATCTTGTTACTCCTATGTTGTTGTTCATATCTTGTTACTACTTTGCTATTGTTTATATCTTGTTACTGCTATGCAGTTGTTTATATTCTGTTGCTACTGAGATTTTGGTTTATATTCTGTTACCTATTGAATATGTTCATTAAAGTTTTCTTGTTGAGCCTTGGCTCACAGGTGCTGTGTGGTGCAGGTAAGGGCAAGGGTAAGTTGAACTAGTCATGAGTTGGAGAGCTTTAGGGGTGGTGTTTACATATGCAACCTACTCGATCCCCACGGTCGGGATAGCTTGGGAGGAACTAGGGTTGAACCTTGTTTTGCCGCTTAGGATGACTAATTTATATTTTATTTATCTTTTATCAGGCTGTAAACACTTTTTGGGATTCCGTGTATAAACCTAATATTTTTAATGAAAAATAATTACTTCGTTGACCAAAATTTTTAATACGTAATCTTGATTTAGTCTGTAATTACACATTTAAGTCCAAATGACTCGCTTAGTGAGTTAAGTACTATTTTAAACACACAGTATAATGGTCTTGGCTAACCAAGACGTTACAAACTCCTTCCTTCATTCTCTATAACCCTTGATTCCTTTCTGTAGTAGGTATTATCAAGAGATTTAACTAGATCAACAACACAGTCTTCCTCACCAAGCCTTTGATCAACCTAGAACTAGTGTGGGTTGGTTCTCAACACATGAGATAGAGACCTAGAAGAGAGTGAGTGGCGAAGAATGGATTAGATTGTCTAGGTTTTCACTCACCCAATGAATAAACCGAGACTTCCTTATGAAAGCCCTAGATATCATATTTCTTATAGAGGTAACTTAATGAGCTTTATTTAAATTTAAATTAATTAAAAATAATAATAAAAAAAGCATTGGGCTCCCACAAATAGACTTAGGCCCAATCTATTTGTTTTTTGAATTTAAATCCCAATTGGGCCTAAATTCAAAACATTTTTATTTATTTATCTTTTAATTAATTAATTAAATCCTTATTCAAATTAACTAACTATAATTTGAAATTTGATTTAATATTATTTATTTATATTGACACCAATTTATCAATATTAATAAATTTCCCCAATGATTCACTTTTATTCTCTAAATCTCATATCTCTGTAAACTTTTCTGAAATTGATGTAGTCAACTTTAAAAATCCTAATTGATAATTAAATCAATTAATTGAGACATTATAGATGATTTACTTAAAGGTGATGCGGGGACCATGGATCCATGAAATCAAGCTCCAATAAGTTGCTGTGAATTTATTTATGAATAATTTCACTACCTTATTAATTCCTCGTGACTCCACTATAGACTCGGAATTGAACTCTTGAATTCATAGAACATATTTTCCAAACCATAAATGCGTTATCCATTGTTATAACCATTACAGTCAGTCAATCCTCTATCGATGACTTACTAACGAGCTGGGTGCAATTACTGTTTTACCCTTCATTAGAATTTTATCCTTAACTCCCACTAAGTTCCTTATAAATGATATTCTTGCGAACTTAATCACAGAAATGAGATCTCAATCATTTAACCTTTTGAACAAAGAAATTAAGGAAATCATCTTTTCACTTCTCATACATAAGTTATAGATTTCATATCTATGAATAATACTCTCACTCAATTACAATACTAGATCTCCAAGATGTAAGTATGGGCTAGACTGCAGGGTAAGCTGGTAAGAACGTATAGAAAGAGCGGAAGCCTGGGATAGCATTGTAGTTGTTCAAATAATAAGAAGTCTTGTGTTAGTAATCCAATCAATTCTGAGAAAATATATTATACTACCCTCATTGATAATAGTTAAACAAGTCAAAAGTTTTAAATTTTATAATTTGCAGAATATTATCACTTAGAATTAAGATCGACTTGGCCTATGGTTAGTGTTGTGACATTGATTAGATTTGATAACAATGATACTTATTTATCTATCAATAATCAATATCGGTTATAGTCCAATGTAACCAAATACATCCGATCTTATCTACTTGGTCAATGCCTTGGGCAAGACATCACACCCCGAATGTGTAAGTAGATCTTATTGTAGATTGCCTAATCAATGAAAATCCAATGCACTGATCTAATCTTAGGACTCTTTCTTTTGAACATATAATTACAACTATAATCCACTGTGACCTAGTCACTATAATTGTAATTGTTCATATGTTCGTGATTTTATAAATGTTTGTATTATTCCAATAATCATGTAATAAACACAAGCAAACAACACGGTTGTCAAACTAAATGATTTCTACTACTTTTATAAACAATATAAAATTTTGTTACATGTCTGGCATGTTTTTAAAAGGGCATAAAACCCAATAGGTACCACCTCTAGGTTCACATATGTGAAATTTTTACAGCATCTTTGCTACCTTTAGAGATTCTTGTTGCACCCGTCTGAATTTTATTAAAAGCCTAAGGCTTAACACCCTTGCTCGGTAGCAACCGACATTATATAATCTAGTTAGGACTCTAATTTGTTAATGTTCTCAACTATTCCCTTATCAACAACTTGTTCTCACCCTTTGAATTCTACACTCGATGTAAACAAGTTTTAAGTTGGGTTTCTATCATTGGAGAATCTATTTGTCAAGGATTTTTATTCCCATCTCCACATTTGTATAACTAACCAAATCTCCCCCTAAAGGTTTGGTAAATGGATCTGCTAAGTTTTCACAATTTGATGTACGATATTGGTTTGGCTCCATCATCTATCAATTGTCTCACGTAGTCATGTCTTAAACTTATATGTCTAGACTTCCCATTGTATATCTTACTGTAAGCTCTAATCAATGTGGTTTGATTATCATAATGTATTGAGATCATTGATACATCAATCGCGGTTAAGGGTATCTCCATCATGAGATCTCTAAGTCACTTGGCCTCTTTGCCAGTTACGGTTAGAGCTACAAACTCGGACTCCATGGTTAAGTAACATTGCCAGTTGCCGTTAGAACTACAAACTTTGACTCCATGGTTGAGTAAATACATGTTTGTTTCTTAGATCCCTAAGAAACCACAACCTCACCAAGGGTAAATACCCAATCAATTGTAGAGAGATTATCTTCTACACTAGATATCCAACTAATGTCGAAATATCTTTCAAGTATCTTTGGAAACTTTGAATATTGGAGTTATAGATCTTTGGTCCTTTGGAGGTATCCAAAAACTCTTTCTATGGCCTTCCAATGTTATACTTGGATTTCTAGTAAACCTACTTAGTTTACTAATCGCAAATGCAATATCCACTCTTGTACAATGTGCGACATACAATAAACTCCATATTGCACTTTTGTATTCTAATTGAGCCACTGCTCTACCTTCATTATTTTCAAGATTATGACTTGAATCAAAGAGTATGTTTGCCTCTTTGATATTGAGATGACCAAATTTGTCAAACATCTTTTCAACATAGTGAGCTTGACCTAAGCTATATCCATTCACATTTCTTCTCACTTTGATATCTAGTGTTGTAATAACCTCTCCAAGGTCTTTCATCTTAAAAGTAAAAGATAGAAACCTCTTTGTTTCTAATATACCTTTCATGTCTTTACTTAGTATCAACATCTCATCAACATATAGACACACTAGAATAACGTAGTCATTACAAGTCTTAGAATATAAGAACTTGCCTGCACTATTGTGTCTAATCCCATCCAAGACAATGGCTTCATCAAGCTCCTCATGCCATTGTTTCAGTGCTTGTTTTAAACCATATAATGATTTAACAAGTCTACAGACTCGATGTTTATTTCCTCTTAAAACAAACCCTTCCGGTTGTTCCATGTAAAAATCTTCATCGATGTTACCATTTAGGAATGTCGTCTTGACATCCACTTGATGAACATATATGCTATGTATTGATGATAAGGAAAACAACATTCTTATTGAAGTTGTCATTGCCACTGATGCATAGGTATCAAAATATATTTTCTATGCCATCATTTTGTCTAAAAATTTACCCACAAACCTTTAGTTAAAGGTTTGGATGGTCCCATTGGTATGATATTTTCTTCAAAATACTCATTTACACCCTATTGGTTTTGATCCTTGTGGTAGATCAATGATTTCCCAAGTGTGATTGGATATAATTGAATCAATCTCATCATTTATTGCCTCCTTCCAAAATGTGGAGTCTCTTGAAGACATAACTTCTTGGAAGATTTTAGGATCATCCTATACTTGAAGTACCGTTGGATACTTCCAAGTGTCTCCTTTGTGATTACACACTACTCAGTAAAGAATATCCACTTGTGAGCTCTTATCTTGTGATCCTACCTCTTTTAGCCTTTGACTTCTTCTAGACAATAATGGTTGCTCTACAACCCTTGAAGGTAACTCCTCTCAAGTTCCTTCCAATGAGATATGTTCTTGAGGTTTGTTGTGACTATACAACAAGTTCTCAAGGAACTCAACTTCTCTTGATTTAATTATGAAATTAGACTCCAAGTCTAATAGTCTATAGGCTTTACCATTTGAGGCAAAGCCTACAAATACACACCTTATTGCTCTAGGACCCAACTTGGTCCTTTTAGGTTCAGTGCTCTTGCAATATGCAAGACACCCCCACATTTTGAGATACCCTAGGTTGGGCCTTTTTCCTTTGCATATCTCATATGGTGTAATTTAGAGGAATCCGATTTAGGTTTAGAATATGACAAGCAGATAGGAAGACTTCTTCCCATAATGCAAAACTCACTTTTGTATGTAAAAGCACAGGGTTTATCATTTATACAAATGTTCTATTTTTTTTTGTTATATAATTTTGTTGGGGTGTATAGGGGGATGTACATTCATGCATTATACCATGAACTTTATAAAACAAGTTGAATTCATTGGAAAAGTATTCACCGCCCCTATCACTTCTTATTGTTGGTAACTAATTACCGAGTGCGCAACATAATGCAAGGGGTGGTGAGCCCAAGAACTTTCAATTTTTTTTTATTTAAAAAAGATTTAAATAACGGATCCATTAATATACATACATTAATCTAAACACGCATAAAAGATGAAGAACATACCAGTTGAAGTCTATCAAGTGTCCTTGCTATCTTTTGGTAGAAAATTACGAACATCCAATCCTAGCAATTTTTAGGAACTCAGACCATGATCTTCCAAGATGTTCTCTACACCTCACGATGTGTGTAGGCACATAGAGAAACAGTGGGATATTTTTAGTGATTCACAAGATGTACTCAACACATGAGATCTTGAAGTTAGACCTGAGAAAATAGGTAGTCTTTTTTAGAAGAAAAGTATATCGCTATATTTTTCTCTCTGTGTGTTGGTGAAAAACTGAATTTTTAAGATCTTGCAAGAATTTTTTTTATCTTATTTTAATTAATAACTGATGTATTTATAAAACACCAATCAATTACTTTTCGAAAAAAATATCTTAAATCAAATTTAACCATTTTATTCTTTATAATTAAATAAAAAAAGAGCCAAAGACTTATTCTCATCCACACGCCAACTACAGTCATTGGTACTATATGTGGCGTGTGACACTGCCCAGTTATAGGGCAGTGTCTTTTTTTCACTTTTATTTAATTTATTATTTACAAAATAATCCCAACATTATCTTTTTAAATAATATTATTTATTAAAACTGATATTTAGGAAATATCAAGCAACCAGATAAAAAATTCAAACTTAAATTAATTATTTGTTTAATAAATTATCTTATTTAGTTAATTATTTGAATAAATACAAATCCTAATTCAAATCAAATTTGAACTACTTGATTTATTTTTCACACACATTCAAATAAAGATAATTTAATTAATTCAAAAAATTAATCAAACTTTATTTTTTATTTTATATAATTTTGAAAATTACAAAAAATATTTAATTAAATATATTAATTTAAAAAATTACATAATTAATTAATCTCAATTATCACATAATTACATATTTGACCCAAAGAATAAATTTCTTCCAAATATGTCATTTCACTGATTAATCCCGGTTTCAACTCTTACCTTGAATGGTGTTGATATAGCCATCTTGGGGACGTATGGACCTATAATTTCAAGATCCAACAAATTTAGATTATGTAACGTCCCAAATTTGCTAATAAGGCTTAGTGCCTTGATTAGCATGTCGGGAGGGCATAATTGGATTTATATGTGAATTTATTGAGCATATGTGTGATTATGTGAAATATATGAGTTATATTATGATATGACTGCTTATGCATGTTTATGTGTGCTAAATATGTTTGTGGGCCCTTTTTGTTAAAAATGACATTTTTGTAATTTTGATCCGTTGATGGTATAATTGTAATTAGGGATATTGGCGACAATAATACCCATTTTTTTTAAAGTTACTCTTTAATATCCAAATCTTTTTTTTTGGCGGTAATAATACATAAATCTATAATTATAGTGCAACCGTTAGTACTCACCGTTAACTGCCCGTTAAGTATCCACATGTCACATTTTTATTAGTCTAATTGGTGGTAATAATACCCAAATCTTTTCAAAAGTTACACTTTAATACCCATTTTTTTCGCAGTAATACCTAAATCTACAATTTTGGTGAAACCATTAGTACTCACCGTTAACTTCCCGTTAAGTATCCATGTGACGCATATGCATTTTGGGATGATTTTAGACTAAATTATTTAAATATTATAAAAATCACATTAAATTTTAAAAAACCTAAAATATTATTAAAAACTAATTAATAATATAGATTTTGAGATGATTTTGAGTTTTAATTTTAATTTGGGTTGTTTCGAATTTACAAATTTTAGTTTTATTAATTAGTTTATAATAATATTTAAGATTTTTTAAATTTTAAAATGATTTTTATAGTATTTAAAGAATTTAGGGATATTGGCGGCGATAATACCCAAATCATCTATAAAGTTACACTTAAATGCCTAAATTTACGAGTATAAAAATGTGACATGTGGATACTTAACGGACATTTAACGGTGAATACAAACGGTTGCACCAAAATTGTAGATTTATGTATTATTACAGCAAAAAAAAAAAAAAAAAATTTGAGTATTAAAGTGTAACTTTTGAAATTTTTTGGGTATTATTGCCGCCAATATTCCTTGTAATTATTTGTGTTATGTAATTGAGACCACATTATTAGGTGGATATATGTACAATATTTGGTTTAAGTCGATCCTTATGAGCAATTTGGCGGAAAAGTCACAACGAGGATTTAACCCAACTCAGGGTGAGCGAAGGAGTATTTTGGTAATTTTGTGTACGTTGGCAATTATTGAAACATTAGTAGTTGGAAGGTTAGTGAGTTACTTGAGAATTTAGGGTGTTAATTGAGGTTTAGTGGAAATTGTGGCAAAATGACTATAGTACCCTTGGGTCTGTGTTGGAGGGGAAATATGAGTTGAGGGTAGAATGGTCAATTGACCATTAGTTTAGACCCAAGGTAGTTGCATCCTCTCCTTATGTTACACTCTTTCTATCACTCTTCCCTTTGGTTTAGTTTCTCTTGATTTTCTAAGGAAAGACCTTTGAATTGGATGAGATTTTGTGGAATTGGAAGCTAACCTTGAGGAATTTAGCTGCAAAGTAGGAAGGTGAAAAGATTTGAAGCAACAACAAGCTAAGAATTCAATTAGATTTTTGGATTTTTGCACAGCTGAGGTGAGAAATTCTCAAGTTTTCTAGGTGATCACCATGTTCTTGAGAGGCGGCCCACCTCTAGGTTCACATAGGTGAAATTCTTACAACATCTTTGCTACCTTTAGAGATGCTTGTTACTCTAAATTGAATTTCATTAAAAGCCTTAGACTTAACCCTCACTTCAGTAGAAACCAACATTAACTCACCCTTGATGAGACTTAAATTGTTAATTATTCCCTTATCAAATGACTTGTTCTTACCCATTGAACTCTACACTTGATGTAAACAAGTTTTGAGTTGGGTTGCCGTCATTGGGAAATCTATATATCAAGGAGTTTTAGTGTCATCCCTTTATTTGTGGAACTGAACATCTCCCAAGAGGTTTGGTAAATGGATCTGCAAAGTTCTCACATGATTTCACATATGAAATTGATATGATACTCTTATCAATCAATTCCCTCACGTAGTCATGTCTTAGACTTATATGTCTAGACTTCCCATTGTAAATCTTGTTGTAAGCTCAAATCAAAGTAGCTTGATTATCACAATGTATCGAAATCTTCAATACATCAATCGCAGTTCTTCATATCTCCAACATGTGATCTCTTAACCACTCGTCCTCTTTGTCGGTTGCCGCTAGAGCTACAAGCTCGAATTCCATGGTTGAGTGACATATACAAGTTTGTTTCTTAGAACCCAAGAAACTGCACCCCCACTATGGGTGAACACCCAACCAGTTGTGGAGAGATTATCTCCTACACCAGTTATCCAACTTGTGTCGGTATATCCCTCAGGTACCTTAGGAAACTTAGAATATTGGAGGCATAACTCTTTGGTCCTTTTAAGGTATCCAAACACTCTTTCAAATGCCTTCCAATGTAAGATACTTCGATCTCTAGTAATCCTACTAAGTTTACTAAATGCAAATACAATGTCCGTTCTATTACAATGAGCGATATACATCCAATTCCCAATTGCACTTGCATACTCTAGTTGAGCTACCGTTTTCCCTTCATTCTTTTCAAGTTTTAGACTTGAATCAAAGGGTGTGTTTGCCTCTTTGATATTGAGATTACCAAACTTATCAAGAATTTTCTCAATATAATGAGCTTGACCTAAGGCATATTCATCAACACTCCTTCTAACTTTAATACCTAAAATGGTATAAACCTCTCCAAGGTCCTTCATCTTGAAGTTAGAATATAGAGTCTTCTTCGTTTCTATTATGCCTTTCATGTCATTACTCAATATCAACATATCATCAACATATAGACACACTAAGATGGCATAGTCATCATAAGTCTTAGAATAAAACATTTGTCTGCACTATTGTGTGTAAACCCATCCAAAACAATGGCCTCATCAAACTTCTCATGTCATTGTTTAGGTGCTTGCTTCAAACCATATAATGATTTGATAAGCCTACACACCTTATGTTCATTCCCCTTTAAAATAAACCCTTCTGGTTGTTCCATGTACACCTCCTCATCGAGTTTACCATTTAGGAATGTCGTCTTGACATCCATTTGATGAACATATAGGTTGTGTATTGATGATAAGGCAAACAACAATCTTATAGATGTTGTCCTTGCTACCAGTGCATAGGTATCAAAGTAATATATGCCCTCCTTTTGTCTAAACCCTTTGGCCACCAATCTTGCCTTATAGGCTTGAATGGTCCCATTAGTATTGTAATTATTTCGAAATAACCTATTAGATTTGATCCTTGTGGTAGATCAACAATCTCCCAAGTATTGTTTGACATGATTGAATCCATCTAATCATTTATTGCCTCTTTCAAAAAGTTGGAGGCTTTTGAGGACATAACTCTTAGAAAGTCTTAGGATCATCCTCCACTTGAAGTACCATAGGATACTTCTTTGTTTCTTCCTAATGGTTTCCCTCTATTAGATAAAGGGTCTCCACTTGAGAGGTTTCACTTTGTGATCCTATCTCTTTGAGCCTTCGACTCCTTCTAGGCAATATATATTGCTCTTCAACCCTTGAAGGTAACTCCTCTTGAGTTCCTTCTAATGAGATTGGTTCTTGAGGCTTATTGTCACTATACAAAAAACTGTAACACCCTACTACTCACGGACTGTTACGACGTGTGTTTAAAATAGTGTTGGACTCGCTAAATGAGTCATTTGGACCAAAACATGTGATTAAGTAACTAATAGCTCAGATAATAAAAAATTTGGTCAAAGGAATAAACATTTTCATTAAAAATTTTAGTCTGTACATGGGATTCCAAAATAGAAGTTTAAAAGTCATTTACAACTCAAAGGATTTCACAATAAGCCAACCTAAGCGGAAAAATAGGGTCCAACCCTAGTTCCTCTGTGATATCTTGGCCGTGGTGGTTGAGCAGACTGCATATGTACATGCCTCCCCTAATACACTCCAACTCATGGCTGGCTAAGCTTCTCCTTACCCTTACCTACACCACATAGCACCCATGAGCCAAGGCTCATCAAGAAAACTTAATTAAACAGATTCAAATAGTCAACAGAATACAAATAGCATGCTTAGCAGTAATAACTGCAACCAAGCAGACACATTATACAAGTATGCGACCACAGAGTCACACAAGTGTGTATCACACTTCCATTTATTCAAGTGGCATCCAAGCCAGACAAGTGCAAACTGAACTTCCAGGGTGGCCTAGCCATAACGGCCTACGTTCTGCACGCATAGTGTTGACCACGGCTTATAAGCCGAGCTTTCCAATCAGCAATAATCAAACATACAATCTATTTATCATATATTCAAGTACAATGCATTCCAGTATGCATAATCAGATATTCACAGGCATAATTATAATCATGCTTGTTAACAGGGGCCTGAGCCCTAATTACAACCAGGGTGCAATTTTATTACCTTGAGTTTCGTGTGAATGAAGAAACGACCCCGAGCGCTACTCTTGGAACCACTTTTCCCAGTTAACGGGATGCTAAAAATGTCCCCCGAGCCCTCAAGTGGGCTCCAAAACCTGTAACGACCCTCAAAACATGCAAAAATCTAAAATTTTAATTTAAATCATTGTACCAAAAATCCATATAAAAAAACTTTTTATAAGGTCGTGTGCGTACACTTTTAGTTTAGCAAACATAAATAGAACTTCTCTTTCACATAGTTATAACAAAACAATTATCCCAACAGACATAACAAACTTCTAGCTTTTTCTTTTTTAAATGGTGATCAATTAAAAACCTCCCCAAGTCAAGCCACATGTACATAACCACAAGCAAACTTCGGCGCTCACTGCTCCACTCTGCTTTTGCACTTACCTACAACATGAAACAGCTAGGTAAGCGAAAACGCTTAGTAAGAATAGCTTTGTACACAAATATACTAAACCCAGTAACAAGTTGACTTAATGTAGGTATCACTATCGATCACTAGGGTATTGGATAAATTCCAACCCTATCATACAATTCTTAATAATAGCCATACAGAAAATTAAGCAAATTGGTTGCGCCCAACAACCCATTTTCATACATATCATATCAACCTGCATTAAAAAAAATTCCAGAACATACAATATGGATAACCATATCCGAACAATAACTTTGGTTGTGTCTAACAACCAAGTTCACACATAACACAATAACCTGCACTCAAAAAATTCCCTGAACATTCAATATGGATAAACATATTCGAACAATAACATTGGTTGTTTCTAACAACCAAGTTCACACATAACACAATCACCTGCACTCAGAAAATTCCCAGAACATACAATATGGATAACCATATCCGAACAATAACTTTGGTTGTTTCTAACAATCAAGTTCATACATAGCACGATAACCTGTACTTAGAAAATTCCCAAAACATATAATAGATCACTCATATCGTAATATCCCGCACTCAGAAGATTCTCAGAATATTCAGACATATTTAACACACATCATGACTAAGAAATTAAATCATCAACAAGGGATATTGGCCTCAACCCGGTTCCATCGTTAATGTCCTGGCTTCAACCCATACTTTATTACCATTGTCCTAGCTCCAGCCTGGACTATATATTCACCATGTCCTGGCTCCAAACCGGACTATATATTCACCATGTTCTGGCTCCAACCTGGACCATATATTCTTACCAACCCAAACTATATATTCTTACCATGTCCTGGCTCGAATGTGGACTATATTATGCTAAGGGTATGACTTCAACCTGAACCTACTTACCATTTAGCCGCAGAATGTAAAAGCATTGCAAGAGTAGGTATTAAGCATACCCTGGTCTTAATAACCTAAACAAAACAAGTGTAATTTTTACACAACCTAACATCAGTAAGCATTTCTAGCATAACCCTAGCAACATGCATGCATGCAAATCATCATACCACATATAAATATCAACCTTAAGCATAAATTAAGCTAAAAAACTATTGAAACACCCTATACAACCAGATCTACAAGAATCACCACAAAACATAAAGAACTCAACCATATATTCTACCTTTCGAAGACCTAGCTTGGAGATGTGTTCTATAGCTCTTCAACACTTTCCCTTAGTGCTCTAAAATCTCAAAACCGAGCCCCAAGTTCCATATGCAGATTTTTAAGAAAAGGATTAGGGTAGAAAACTTAGATAACCAAGAAAACATGCAAACTACCAAAAATTGTTACCTTGCTTCCACTAGATCACCAAAGTGCTAACTCCTAGAGGTACTACTCGTGCAAGCCTCTCTTGAATCCTAGAACACAAGATCAAAGCCATGCATGGCTATTAGGTCACATGCATGCAACATAAACCCTTAGGGTTTTGGGTTTGAAGAGGAAGAGAGGAGAAAAATAGAGTAGGGTTCGAAAATTACTCTTCCCTAGTATGCTCTTGAGCTTCTCCTTCCTTCAATGGGGGGATGAGTAATCTTGGCTATTTGAGAGAAAAAAAATTGCAGAAATGGAGAGTAAAGAGAGACTAGGTTTCGATTTTGGGGAGAGAGAATGGAATAGGTAGTTTTTTTTTCTTGAGGGAAAAGGAAATTAAAAAAAATGATTAGATGTGTAAGAGGGCAATGATTGGGGTTTAGCCAAGGAGGGAGATAAGGCTCTTACTCTTCCTAGGGTAGATGTCCTAGGCTCTTGAGAGCCCTAGGCATAGCCTTGCTGCCCACCCCTCTCTCTCTCCTCCTTTGGAAAAGACCTTTATGCCCTTGCTCATCTTTACCTCTCTCGTTAAACACTCAAGGGCCTTTTGGTAATTTTACTTATCTAAAATTCCACAAATTTTACCCTATAGTTTTTAAATATCTCCAAGCTTAATTAATTAAATTAAATGTGACCCAAAAATAAGATTTGTCACTTATCACATAATTTTGTTAATTTTATCAAATTGACCAATATGCCCTTATAGGTCCGAGCAAGAAATTCTCATTCTTAAGCCAAGTTGATTGGAATTCAAACCTCAATCAATTTTTCTTAAACTTATTGGCTCGACTATAAAGTCCCAGTTTCCAGACAAAAATTAATATTCTTATGCCTTAATATTTCCTATTTTATTTAATCCAAGATTTTTCTCCCATTAGGGTTTATTACTTGGTCCGAGACCAATCTTTCTTTGCATAAAGCTAGATACTTTACAGGATCATTACAACGACTATAAAATTCACTAATCATCGCAAATTCATATAATATAATTTATCAAAATAATATTTCGCATAATTATTCACCAGCTACTAACGGGTGTTCAAAACATGGGATGTTACAAAACGGGATTTCCGAGCCCCCCGAGCCTTCCTCTAAAAATTCAGCAAAACATCTTTTCAGGGCACCTGGTGCGGTCGCTCCTGGCCCTGGCGCAATCGCGCCCACTGAAATATTGGGCTTTCCAGAGCATTGGTACGGTCACGCCCCAAGCCTCTAGTCCCCAAATCGAATTCCAATCCCCTGGTTTCTGGGACACTAGCGCGGTCGCGCTAGGCTGCTAGAAACCCAAAAACGGTCCAGACCATAATGTTCTTCCACAATTTTCAAAACCTACGATTTCCAACAGAATTAGACCCCAAGTTCGACCAAAACAGACGTTTCTAACATAATTTCAACCTAAAAAATGTATCACAAATCTTAGGCAACAAAACCCAATACTCATCTCACCACAAAACATCCATAAACTAATCACTAGGAATCATAACTGAAAGAAACTCAAGAACACCATTGAAATACCAAAAGCAGGGATCTTACCTCTAGAATTTTGAATTCCTTGGGTTGGTGATGATCCTAGTAATCTCTAATCCCAATCAAGAGCTACTAATCCATAAGAATCCTCTTCAATCATCACCAAAAGTTCTTCTAAGCTTGATCTCTAGATAAAATTCCTTCGAAGCTTCCAAGTGAACACATAAAGAGAGAAAGAGAAGGAGTCTAACACGTGAATGACCCCAACTCATCAGCCTTAGCCTCTTTTCCCTAGCTAGGTGGCCAAAAGACCATTTTACCCCTATCCCTTAACTTAGCGCCAAAGCATTCCCAAGGGCATTTTAGTCCTTTCTCCAAAGTTCCCACTAATTCTCAAATTACCCCACATATTCCAAAATAAATCTATTAAACCAAATATTCATCAATTAATTCCCATCACTCAATAAATCTCAATAATTTACCGAATTACCAAAATACCCCTAAGCTCACCCCGAGCCGGGCATTTTATCCCATTGTGACTTTTCTACTAACTTGCTCACTAGGATCGTCTCGTGCTAGGTAACTCAAATATTTCCACATAATAATGTAGTCATAATTACAAATCACATATATTTACTCTTATACCCTTGTTATACCCATTTTTTTGGACATTTATGACATTTAAAAAATAGCAATTATGAAGGGACAATGAACAGAACACTTTGCCTTCATCTTCTCATGAAGTGCAAAGTAGTTTATGTTCTCACAAAGTACAAAGTAGTTCTTGTTCTCACAAAGTACAAAGTAGTTCTTGTTCTCACAGAGTACAAAGCAGACTACCAAGCGCTAACAGAAGGATCCTGTTCGTTCAACTCATAACATCCATGCTAACAGAGTTAGCAAATGAGTACAGAGTTGTCATTTACCAATATATAACTGTATTTTTGTTGTAATGTATTATTTGCGGGCCAAGCCCAATAGCTTAGGCCCATGATCTAATTGTAACCCTAAACTCCTTTCTATAAATAAGAGGAGATGGGATCGAAATAGAGGAGGCCATTCAGAATGTCGAAGGACCATTCTTGTATAAACAGTCCTTATGTAATGTACAGTGAATGAGGTCTATAGAACAACCGGTGACGCAGGTTCGCTAGAAACTATGGTTCTTCAAGCTTAAATATTAATAAAAATGACTAAGTGAACGTAGATCATCTTTTTGGGGCCGAACCACTATAAAAATATGGTGTTATTTATTTGATTGTATCTCTATTCTTGGATCCATGCTCTTATGTTCTCAAGTTGATGAAAAACTGTGTCAACAACCCTCAATGGGTCAAAATTACGAAAATTTTCTTCTAATAAGAAACAGGGCCACATGCATATTTAATACACTTAAACATGCAAGCATAGTCATATCATCATACCCTTCACATAATAATATATTCATAACACATAAATACATAATTAATTCAATTATTGCACTCCTGGCCCCCTCATCAAGGCACTAAGCCTTATTAGGGAAATTGGGACACTATACAAACTCTCGAAGAACTCCACTTCTCTTGATTCAATTATTACATTAGACTCCAAGTATAATAGCCTATAGGGCTTGCTATTTGTGGCATATCCTACAAACACACATTTGATGGACCTTGGACCTAACTTGGTCCTTTTAGGCTCCATGCTCTTGCAATAAGCAAGGCACCCCTTCACTTTGAGATATCCTAGGTTGGAAATCTTTCCCTTCCATATCTCACAAGGTAAAATTTGATTCTTCTTTAGAGGAATCCAATTTAGAATTTGACAAGCGGTAAGCAATGCTTCTCCCCATAAAGCAAAACTCAAATTTGCATGTAGTAGAATAACATTAATTATTTCAACATAGGCTCTATTCTTTCTTTCCGCTATACCATTTTGTTGGGGAGTATAAGAGGTTGTACATTCATGTATTATACCATGCATCTCACAAAACACATTAAACTCATTGGAAAAGTATTCACTGCCCCTATCACTTATAATCACTTTAATTTTCTTTTCCAATTAATTTTCAACTTCGACTTTATAGATTTTAAACACGCTAAATGCCTCATCCTTATTCTTTAGCAAGTATACATATGTGAATCTAAAATAATCATCAATAAAGGTAATAAAATACATATGTCCTCCTCTAGTAATTATTCCATTCAATTCAAACAAATCACTATGTATCAAATCTAACAAATTAGTTTTCCTTTCAACAATAGGAAATGTTTCTTTACCATTTTAGATTTAACACATAATTTACATTTGTCATGCTCAACATCATTGCAAATAATTAATCCACATTTAATAACTCTTTTAATTGTACTAAATCCTATATGAGCAAGTCTATTATGCCACAAAGTAATAGAATCAAAACCAAGCACATAAGAGGAAGATGAGCATGCATTATTACCAAAATCATTGTTCTTGGTACACAATTTAATCATCCCATCACAAACATAACCCTTTCCCACAAAATAGTTTCCCTTGGATAAAATTAGTTTACTGGCCTCAAACACTGCTTTGATGCCCGGTTTGCTCAAAAAATTCCCACTCAAAAGATTCCTACTTATATCCAGAACATACAACACATTGGTCAAAAGAACCTTATTTCTGGATGTGAAGTAAAGATCAACATTCCCCTTGCCCAGCACCTTGGACCTTTGCTCATTCCCCATTTGGATCTCATGCCCATCCCTTGACTCCTCAAAAGTCTTGAAGACCTCTCTATCATAGGTTACATGAATGGTGGCACAAGTGGCATACCACCACCCTTGCACCTTTCCCTGGATGGCATTCACCTCACTTAAAGTGGCAACCAAATCATCTTGAGATGTGTTAACTTTAGATCTGTTGTTATGGGAATTTTGATACTTACATTCTCTAGCCAAGTGACCACTCTTGCCACAAAAAAAACAAGGGTCTCTCACACCCTTGAATTGTCCTTCATTATTTCTTGGATCTATATGAGTATCTTTTTTTTATTGGGGTTTCTTATGAGTCTTCCTTTTGGATTGAGAAGGTTTCTCTATGGAATTAGCCTTGGATGTCCCAACATTAGAATCTTCCATACTTTTGTCTCTAGACCGAGACCCCTCTTCAATCCTTAGGTGTTTTAAGATTTCTTCCAAAGATATCTCTTCATTCTTATGGAGTATCTTCTTCCTATAGCCTCTCCAAGAAGGAGGTAGTTTGGCTATAATCCCTCCCACAATGAAGGGTTCTGGCAATGTTATCTTAAGGCTGGACAAATTATTCACAATAATTTGAAGCTCATGAATTTGTGGAAGTAAGGGTTTAGCATCAAAGAATTTAAATTCCATGTATCGAGTGATGGTAAATTTCTTTGTACCTTCTTCTTTGGTTTTGTATTTCTTCTCAAGAGCTTCCCATATCTCCATAGTCGATGTTGTATTTGTGTAGAGATCATAGAGACGATCCGAGAATGCATTGAGAATGTGGCCTCTACAAATGAGTTCATCTTCTTCCCTTTTCTTCCTTTATTTGATCACTTCTTGAGAGTCATCATCCTTTGGCACCTCAAATATCTTCAAATCTTTATGAAGGATGTAGTGAACTTTCAAAGTTGTGAGAAGAAACTTGATCTTGTCTTGCCATATAAAAAAGTTAGAACCATCAAATCTATCTAATCTAACTAGATCTTGAGACATGAAATTTAGGGCTGAGATTGAAGAGCTTTCTTTCATGACTTTATCTAGCACAAAAACCTCCAGAAACACAAGAACTTTGACACAAAACAAAGGTTTAGAGATGTATATTTTTTATTGTTGGGATTAGGTTTCACAAACCTTTATTTGTATTACAACTCAATGACAAAATAATACAAGTAAATCAATCTCATGGAATAGTTAAACACAAATTACATAAACACAATGGATGAAAAATTTAGAGTCGACCTTCCTTGAAGAACAAACCCTAGGGGCACAAAATCACAAGCTATGATTTTATGTGAGACACGAAAGTGACAAGACTTGACACAAATGAAGATTTGTTGTCCAAAAATATCTATTCCTAGCCTTCCTTTGAAGATGCTTAAAGATACAACCAATGGAATGAGATTGAGATTCACAAGCCTTGGATCTCAATGCAATTCAAGCTTTCTTGATTAAGATCTTGGAGAAAACTAGTAATCTTGGAGCTAGAGAGAGAGAGAGAGGGAAAGTTCTTCTTTAGTGAGAGAAAGATGTGAGTGATCAAGTCACCAATTAACTCATTTGAACATCTTAAATAGTATTGGATCCTCATCAGACTCAACCAATGATGTTAAAGCATTTAAATTTAAGTTTTGGATCTAAAATACGTAACCGTACGAACATTCCATAACAGACTAGGCGATGCGTCGCCTAGCACCAGCCGATGCATCGTCTATCAGGTGACACATTGCCTAGTCCTTTTCTCTCTAGGGTTTTGAGAACCCAGGCAACGTATCGTTGATGCCTCTATAATACTGCTCCATGAGGTGCCTCAAAAAAACTCCAAATGCTCCCAAACTTTTTGGGCACTCTTATATACTCCAAGTAAACATTTTGGACCCAAACATTTGATTTACAAATGCCTATACTCAAATTCAACTTTCACATGTTGACTTATGTGAAATTGTTATTGTTTTAGCACCTCTTCATGCCTAAAAAATTCCACCATGTATTTAACCAATCTCAACAAAGGTAAATTCATAAACTGATTTATAAATTTGAGCTCAATAACCTTTCATTCCCAAAACTTAACCCTTAAGAGAACCATTATTTAATTCCTCTCAGAAAGTTATAGATTCCATGTCTATATACTATGTCCCCATCCACTTACACCAATGAGTCCCCAACACAAAAGTTTTCATCCTGATCATTTTGACAAACAATAACGAGTGAATCAAAGGACTCAAATGACATAAATAAGAGTTTATAGCAACTTCAAGATTTAGATAAATTTGTATATGATCATCTTATTGATATGTTTAATTGATACTTATAAAACAAAATGATATTTAATTAAGTATTAATAACATATTGGGTCCAATTCTGTATAATCACATTATACAAAGTACCTCCACTAAGATGTCTTACTACATCAGTAATTCAAATCTAGATTACAGGTATTCATAATACTAGTGAATAGTACTAACAATATTTAATCCAAAAATTCCATAGAACTTTGTTTTATTATGAATTATTTAAACTCGTTCCCTACAATCTTAATCCACTCGTACCAATACAAGAATGTAGTCACAATAACGAATTTTGGAATTTTTTGATATCCATATAGTATTATTCAAATAATAATAATAAACAATCAATATATGCAAAAATTCAATGGTTAGCCATGTATGGGGCAACCATAGATTGTAGAAGGAGGATGGTAACTTTTGAGCCTGAGGGAGATGACCCATTTGTGTTTGTGGGCGATGTGAATGGACCTCACATTCTGATGATTTCAACATTGAAGGCTAAATACTTATTGTAAGAAGGTTGCATAAGATTACTAGCTAGTGTGGTTGATACCACTAAGGCTGTATCACTTGGACCAAAGGAAACTAGATTGGTCTGTGAATTCCTGGATGTGTTCCTAGAGGACCTGCTTGGATTGCCACCGCATCGGAAGATTGAATTTTTTATTGAATTGACACCAGGAACAGAACTGGTATCCAAGGCACCCTACAGGATGTCACCGATAGAATTAAAGGAATTGAAGGTTCAGTTGCAAGAGTTACTTGATTTGGGATTTATCAGACCTAGTTTCTCATCATGGGGTGCACCTGTGTTGTTTGTTAAGAAGAAGAATGGGTTGCTAAGGATGTGTATTGACTACCCAAAATTGAATAAGTTAACCATAAAAAATAAGAATCTGCTGCAAAGGATCGATGGCTTGTTTGACTAGTTGCAAGGCAAGACAGTGTTTTCAAAGATTGATCTTTTATATGGTTATCACCAGCTGAGGATCAAAGAAGAGGATGTTCCAAAGATGACCTTTCGCATGAGGTACAAACACTATGAGTTCTTGGTTATATCCTTTGGACTAACCAATGCCCCGACATCTTTCATGGACTTGATGAACACATTGTTCAAGGATTATCTGGATTAGTTCGTGATCATGTCCAGTGATGACATATTGATTTACTCCCAATCAAAAGTAGAACATGAAGAATATCGTTGTTTGGTACTACAGAGACTGAGGGAGAACAAATTGTATGCCAAGTTCAAGACGTGAAATTTTTGGTAGCCTTAAGTAACATTTCTTGGTCATATTGTCAGTAAGGTTGGGATTATGGTGGATTCGACCAAGATAGAAGTGGTGTGAGATTGGCAAAGTCCAAAGAGTGCTTCAGAGATTAGAAGTTTCCTTGGATTGTTGGGGTACTATCGACATTTTGTCGAGGGGTTTTCGAGGATTGCAACGCCCTTGACTGAGCTGATGCATAAGAATTTGAAGTTTGTGTGGACTGATATGTTTGAGAATAGTTTTTAGGAGTTGAAACGACGGTTGATCACTGCACTGGTACATAGTCTTCCCTCAGATAAGGAAACGCTTGTGTTCTAATGCAGGTTAGGAAGGTGATTTCCTATGCCTCATGATAGTTGAAGGAGTATAAACAGCGGTATCATACTCACGATCTAGAGCTGGTAGCGATGGTGTTCACACTGAAGGTGTGGCGAGACTACTTATATGGAGAGAAGTGTGAGATATACATTGATCACAAGGGTTTGAAGTATTTCTTCATGTAGAAGGATTTGAAGATGAGGTAGAGACATTGGTTGGAGTTAGTGAAGGAATATAAATGTGAAATCCTCTATCATTCAGGGAAGGCAAATGTTGTGGCAGATGCCTTAAGTTGGAGAGGTTCGGGACAATTATTTAGCTCGAAGCACATTTCAGGAAAGTTGACTGAGGATATGACTAGAGCATGGATAGAGTTCATTGTAGGTTAGTTGGCCAATATTACTTTTAAGTCTACACTTCTTGAGAGGATAAAGGAAGCTCAGATGAATGATCCTCAAATAGTGAAGCAATGGGAGGATGTCTTAGCTAGAGTGGCTAAGGACTTTACTGTCTTTGAGACTGATATGTTAAGTGTTGTACCCTAATTTCAGCACTTGTTTGTTCACTCAGCTTGGGTACAGCTGGCAGATAAATACGTGGAAAAATAACCAAGTAGGATATCTAATTGTTATCCATGGACAGCTCGAGATTCATAATGGTCAGACCTAGTGTTAGGCGTCCTGACTTTACCAGGAACTAAGAATCAGATAGCTAGCGGAGCACAAGCTCATGAGAGATATGAAGCTCGTGGTGATTCAGATATAACGCATACTAAAGGATCCCCAAAGATTCGGGATTTATTTACACACTTATTCATGACCAGGCTGTCATATTAATTATCTGAGATAATAGGAACATATTTATTCTATTATCAAATTATATCCCAACATAAATGGGAATGATTTGTGTTAAATATAGACATTATGTAATGATGTGATTGATTCATGCAGTTACCCAAACTTGTTCATGGAATTCCCCTATAAATACTGGGAATATTGAATAGGAAAGAGAGGATTTATTCTATAATATCGAAACTCTGCCAAAATAGAGAGAGAAACAACAATAATATTGACTAGTGGACTAGGTGGATTTTAACCACCGAATGACGTAAAAGTTCTGTGTTTTTGAGCGAATCGTTATTATTTTTGTTACGTTTTACCATAAAGCACTAATCTACCCTTATTATTTCTCAATACACTGTTGGTGAAAAACCGCGTTAATAGCTTGGTGCTTTCATTGAGAGCAAATTAGTGCTTCACCAAAATCCCAGTCGATTTCCATTATGGTGCTCACTCGCTTAATGCATGATAATGAGATAGAACAGCTTGATGGGCAGGAGGCCCATCATACCGTTGTTCTAAATGAATGTGGCCCTGAGATTCAGCAACGTCTGGGAAAACAACCGGCAGGTCAAGGCGACACTGGGAGTTCGGCGTCATTACTGCCAAACCCAAACCCAGGCTATCTAACTACCACCGAGATGGAGAATATGCAATTGAGGTGCCATCTGGCTAGGGAAAACAATCAGATTGAGGAGATTTTGGATCGGTTAGCCCCTTTTGCAACCGACATTAATGTCAGAAGAGGCAAAGTGGGTCTCATAAGTCCCACAGGAATAATCGATCCAAACGGAGTCGATCAGCCAGAACCGCCAATCCATGTTCTGTACCTGCGGGGCGAGGTCACCAGAATACTCAACCCAGCGACCATCACAGGGGTCATCAGCATGTCAGTCGATCGGTTAGGACTACAACCCCAAGTTTGGTGCCTTCTTCACAAGTCCGCAGGAATGCCCATGAAAATCCTTAAAGAAAATGCTCCAACAAATCCTCCTACGCCGCGATCGGATCACTAGGCACAGAGAACTAGAGAAATTAGAGTAGAACAGAGGTAGGCTAATTTAGTCCGTCTTGATGGAACGAGGATAGCCTCGCCAATAAGGCATCCCCCGTCACCTATAAGACATCCAACACCACCTCGTCCTCAACGGGATATTCCAGCTCATGGAGACAGTAGGAGAAATCCTCCCCCATCTGCCAATACTTACGTCCCACGAACACGTGTCGAGAATCCAGGTCCTTGGCCCCAGCCGAAAGCTGTAAGCTTCGCAAACGGGAGTTACTATACTGAAAGCCATCGTAGCGGCAGGTCCGAGAGCGACCTAAGGAATCATTTGAGTTCAGCGCAGAGCC
The DNA here is from genome assembly GCF_963169125.1 of Humulus lupulus. Taxonomy (NCBI): domain Eukaryota; kingdom Viridiplantae; phylum Streptophyta; class Magnoliopsida; order Rosales; family Cannabaceae; genus Humulus; species Humulus lupulus. Next base: position 181,660,212 of record NC_084793.1, read on the forward strand.
CTTGGTATGACCCGCAACCTGATTTGTGCGATCGTCTGAACTCGCAGAGAAGGTATCCAATTCAAGATGAAGATATTAGCTAATGCGACAAGAGGGAGGTTCATACATAGCCGCGATAATGGGAATGCCCCACAAAACCAAGCTCGAGCTTGGAGGGACAATAACCCATCAAACGTATACGATAGGATGGGAGCTGTTGAACAGCCCCTAGGTAACCTAGGGACTAGGGACCAAACCCTCGAAAGGCTGGCTTTGATGGAAGAGCAAATGAAGAGGCTTTTGTCCAGAAAAGAAAAGGATGATTGTGACTCAAATGAGGAGCTCGAACCTTTCGCTCCAAATATTGGGGTGGCCATATATTCAGCAGGCTTTAGAATGCCACACCTATCGAAATTTGATGGAGACGGGGATCCATTTGATCACCTCGGAATGTTTAACACCATGATGATGGCTCACAAGGTCAGGCTCGATCTAAGGTGTATTTTTTTCCCTGCAACTCTAGTCGAGCCAACTAGGCAATTGTTTAAACAATACAATAGGCATTCCATAAGCTCGTGGAAGAAGTTTTCTTCTGATTTCAAAAAAGCATTCCGAGCTTCACAGGTAGCTTGGGTTGAGGCTGAATCATTGGCCAACGTAAAGCAGCAACCTGGTGAGACGTTGAAGGCATATTTGAGTAGATTTGCCAATGTTGTTGCACGAGCTAGGGATACTGATGATAGCTCCAAACTCATGGAAATGAGGACAGGAATCCTCGTCGGGGGTGACCTATGGTAGGAAATCCAAAGAAAATGAGTTAAAAACGTAGATGAATTCTTAGCTCGGGCTCAAGAATGGATAAATCTTGAGGAGGTGCGAGCTTCTGTTGCAGGAACCAGCCAGACCCCTATCCAACCCATTGGAGCGGTAACAGATGTGGCTTCTACGACCCCTATCCCAGGAAGACGAAGTTACTCATGGGAAGAAAGAACCTCATCAAAAAGAGGATAGTAAGGTCGCCCAACGCGATGACATTGACCCACGGGTAGGCGAAGACAGATCAGGGCTCAAAGCCATAGAAGAGCTCAAAGCCATAGAAGAGCTCAAGGAAGCTTCAAGAGTCATAAAGATTGGAAATAATCTTGACGACAAAAGGAAGAAGGAGCTAGTTGATTTCTTACAGAAAAACCTGGACGTCTTCGCTTGGTCGCATGAAGATATGGTGGGAATAAGTCTGAATATAATAATGCACACCTTAAATTTGGACAAGAATGTGCCTGCGAAATCCCAAAAATGGAGACGTTTGGGAATGGTCTGAGCTGAAGCCCTTGAGGAAGAAGTAGCTCAGTTATTAAAATGCGGGTTTATCCGGGAGGCAAAATACCCGATCTGGGTTGCCAATCCAATGCTGGTCCCGAAGCCGAACGGGAAGTGGAGAACCTGTATCGACTTCTCTGATCTAAATAAAGTTTGTCCCAAGGACTATTTCCCACTGGCAAGGATTGACTAGTTGGTAGATGCCATGGCAGGTCACAAGCTCATGTCCTTCATGGACGCGTACTCTGGATATAACTAGATCGCGATGAATCCTGCGGACCATGAATGTACTAGTTTCATGATCGAACATAACGTGTACTATTACATAGTTATGCTATTCAAATTGAAGAATGTCGGGGCTACATACAAACGCTTGGTCAGCAAAATGTTCGCTGGCCAGATCAGGAGAAATATGGAGGTGTATGTCGATGACATGCTTATCAAGTCAAAGACTGCCAATAACCACGTGTCCGATCTAGAAGAATGTTTTGGAATATTAAGGAGATATGACATGAAGCTGAATCCCCAAAAATGTACTTTCAGAGAGGCGTCTGGAAAATTCCTGGGGTTCATAGTCAACATGAGGGGAATAGAGGCAAATCCTAAGAAAATTAGATCATTGTTAGAAATGCCTCACCAAGTCACGTAAAGAAGTTCAAAGCCTAACTGGAAGGGTGGCAGATTTGAATCGATTCATTTCAAAATCCACTGACAAGTGTCTGCCCTTCTACAACTTGCTCAGAGGAAACAAGAAATTTGAGTGGATCGAGGAGTGTGAACAGGCATTCCACGACCTAAAAAATGCACCTGGTCGAGCCCCAGTATTATCTAAACCTATGTTTGGAGAATCGTTGTGCCTTTATTTGGCCATGACAGAGAATGCAATCAATGTTGTGTTAGTTTTAGAAGAAGACCGTGCTCAGAAACCAGTATATTATGTAAGTAAGAGACTTCTCGGAGCTGAGTCACGATACCCACCGATAGAGAAGCTGGCATTCTGTCTGATATTGGCTTCTAGAAAGCTCCGGCCATATTTCCAATCCCATTCAATCAACGTCATAACCGACCAACCTTTAAAGGTAGGTTTTGGAAAAACCTGAGACGTCAGGACGTCTTTTAAAATGGGCCATCAAACTTAGCCAGTTCTAGATATTTTACATGCCACAGACCTCAATCAAGAGGCAGGTCCTTGCCGACTTTATGGCTTAATGCACTTTTTTTCAAGAAGAGCTCTTGAGGGAGCCGGTGTAGGAATTATGGAAAATCTTCGTTGATGGATCATCAAACGGGAACAGATCAGGAGCTGGGATCATCTTAATCTCACCAGAAGGGAATCAATTTAATACAACTCTGAGATTCGAATTTGAGGCATCCAACAACGAAGCAGAATATGAGGCCTTACTAGTAGGGCTGAGGGTGGCGAGAGAGCTCAAGGCGAAAGCCATCCAATGCTATAGCGATTCCCAACTCGTGATCAATATGATATTGGGGGAGTATCAAGATCGAGGTACTAAGATGGTGGCCTACCTAGCTAAGGTAAAGGGAGAACTGTCTAAATTTGAGTATAGCTCTGTTGAACAGATACCCCATGAGAAGAATTCTAACGCTGAAACTTTGGCATGACTTGCTACCACAAAAGAGGATGAGACACTGAATGTAGTACTGGTGGAGTTCTTAGAGAGCCCGAGTGTGACGGGAGAAGTGATAGAGGTCAGAATGATCGACATATGACCAACCTGGATGACTCCCATAATGGAATACCTCGCAACTGGAAAGCTACCTGGTGATAGAAAAGACGCGAGAAAAATACTCTATCAAGCTCCACGGTACGTAATAGTAGATGGAACCTTGTATCGGTGTGGTCATTTGTTGCCTCTCCTGCGATGTGTTCTTCCCGAGGAATCCAAAACCATTTTACAAGAAATACACGAAGGCTTTTGTGGAGATCATGCTAGGGGGAAAAACCTGGCACCGAAGATACTGAGACAGGGCTATTTTTGGCCCACTTTAATGAAATACTTGATCTCGTATGTTTAGAAGTGCGACAAATTCCAGTGTTTTGATATAGTTGCCTGAGCTGCTCTAGTCAAGCTAACGATGATGTCATCCCCGTGGCCATTTGCAGTATGGGGAATCGACCTAATAGGTTCCCTACCTATGGAAAAGGGAGGAGTACGATATGCGGTGGTGGTGATCAATTACTTCACTAAGTGGGTAGAAGCCGAGCCTCTAGAAACCATCACCTCAAAAAGAGTCCTGGAATTCATGGTGAAGAGTATTATATGTCAATTTGGACTTCCTAAGAAAATCGTGTCAGACAACGGGACACAATTTGACAGTGATCTCTTCAATAACTTCTGTGAAAAATATGGCATCACAAAGAGTTTCTCGTCGGTAGCATACCCACAAGCCAACGGGCAGGTCGAGGTTGTAAACAAAACCTTTAAGGAGAGCCTGAAGAAGAGGTTAGATTAAGCCAAAGGACTATGGCCTGAACAACTCCTGCAAGTACTTTGGGGCTACCGAACTTCTCACAGGAACCCCAAGGGGCATACTCCTTTTTCCTTAACTTTTGGAATTGAGGTCATGCTTCCAGTCGAAGCCATGGTCTACTCACAGGCAAATTTAATCAAGAATAGAATGACGTGCTACTTAACGCATCTCTCGATCTGATCGAAGAAAAACAAGAGGAATCGTAGTTACAACTCGCCCATTATCAACAAAAAATCACTCTCTATTTCAATTCTAAAGTTAAGGGGCGCAGACTTGGATTGGGTGACCTAGTTCTCCGAAGGGTCTTCTTGTCAAATAAAGACCCGAAGGATGGTGTATTAGGCCCGAACTGGGAGGGACCATACCAGATCATAAAAGTCTTGCATGAGGGAACCTTCAAGATAGCTCGACTGAATGGGGAAGTAGTCCAACGGACCTGGAATGCTTTGCACTTGAAAAAATATTATCAATAGTACCACCATCAATGTAAGGCTTATTTATAAATGCCATTTCGATTAACTAATAGATGGATTATTAAATAAACATTTCTTATTGTTATTATTGTAAGATCGTGTTCTCATATTTGTAAAGCAACCAAGAAATTTTATACATTCTGGTTACTTGGGGGGTACATAACCGAGGTTGGCAAAATTAAGCCTGCTCGGATAAGGTCCAAAACTTAGAAGATTGGAAAAATTGATTATTCGATAGCTTTTTAAAGCTTGAGTTTTCAATAAACCTAGTGCGAACTAAGTTTAAATCATCTAAAACCTTGGATGTAACCAGGTCCGAAACTTAAAAGCTTGGAAAAATTGATTCTTCAATGGCTTTTTAAAGCTCGAGTTTTCAATAAACCTAGCGCGAACTAAGTTTAAATCATCTAAAATCCTGGATGTAACCAGGTCCAAAACATAGAAGCTTGGAAAAATTGATTATTCAATGGCTTTTTAAAGCTCAAGTTTTCAATAAACCTAGCGCGAACTAAGTTTAAATCATCTAAAACCCTGGATGTAACCATGTCCAAAACATAGAAGCTTGGAAAAATTGATTATTTAATGGCTTTTTAAAGCTTGAGTTTTCAATAAACCTAGCGCGAACTAAGTTTAAATCATCTTAAACCCTGGATGTAACCACGTCTAAAACTTAGAAATTTGGAAAATTTGAGTATTAAATGGCCTTTTAAAGCTCGAGTTTTCAAAAAACCTAGTATGTACTAAGTTTAAATCATTAAAAACCCAGGGTATAATCAGGTTCGAGGCCTGATTCTTAACAGGTACGACGCAAATAAGCAAACTAAAACATGGACATAACCAAGTTTGGTAAAATCTATCTCGATCTAAAAGTCGATCCCTAAAAATTCGAATGTACAAGAGTCTAAGGATTCATAAACATGAGAAGATAATAAAGGGAAGACAAATAGATCATAAGTTAGATATATGTTGAAATAAAACAAACAAATATATTTTCATATCGAGGAGAAATAACCTCGAGCTAAGCCCAAAGGCAATTGTTTAATGCCAAAAGATTGTTAGACAATTACAAAGCAAATCATAAATGAGATCATTGGGCTCCGTCAGCTCGCCCTGACGAAGTAACTTCCTCACCATCTTCGTCTGCTGCTCCGGAAGCCTCACCAGTTTCCGAGGGTTCTTGCAAAAGTCGAGACTTGAATTTTGCAAGTATGGATCCCACAGCCTGGGCTCCATGAAGGAGAAATTCCCATCCTGGTTGAAAGCCCAGCAATGGTAAAGCATTTCCTCCATGGTTGATGATGATAGTGTCGCTTCCTCCTTGGCTTTAGCTTCGGCCTCGAGTAGCTTTGCCTTGAGCTCACCATTCTCTGCCTGAATCTGTTCAACACGGCGATTTGCCTCTGTGACCTGAGCTTGGGAGGCTGACAATATGATCTTCGTAGCTTGCTCGCCTTCTAGGGAAGAGATAAGAGTAGCCTTAGCAGCACACTCATTCTTTTGAGCAATTGTCAAGGCAACTTTGGCATAATGCTCGCCTTCCTGAGCAGCAGTCAAGGCGACTTTGGCAGTGGCCAGCTCAGCTCAGAGCTCTTCATTTCTGGCCCTAGCACGAGCTATGCTTCAGTATTGGGCCAGGACGGGCTACAAATAACAAAACAAGTAAAAAATATAAGAGGAAGAACACATAGTAAAAAAAAAATCAGATGTGGGAGAAGGACTCACAATGAGATTCATCCCCATAGTAGAATCGAGGACATCCTCTGAGCTGCACTCCTCAATGGCCCTCAGATCCCTCGCACTGGCTTTGTATGCGTGGCCCACCATATCAGTCGCTGTCTCGTACATGATACCCCGAAAGGCTTCGGTGATCTTTTCTAGGTCCTGGGGCTAAACTGGTGTTCGGACGGTGGGGGCATCAGTTTGTATTACATGGGGAGGAGGAGGCATATGTCGAGGGGGAGGAGGAGGAACCTGCCCAATGGCGACAGAAGTCATCGGAGCTGGTTTTCGAGCGGAGCTCGCGTCTTTACCCTTAGCGGGGGATTTTGAGGTATCCCCCATTTTAGGGGTGACCTTCTTTGCCACCTTGGGCCTCTTCACGACGTGGCACATTCTGGACTTTTTAGCTTGAAAGGCAGTCCTTAGGTCGGGGGCTCCTGTCAATTCCATCTCTTCACCTGATAAGAGCAAAAGAGTTAATTCACAAAAGAAAATGGGGAAGATAAAGATCCTACCTTGCAGGTTGGGGGAGGAATCTATTATCATTAGCTCGGGTGTATGAACCAGGCTAAGCATGACCTCTGGCTTTAGGATTAACGGAGGGGAGGGGGAATCTAAGGATACAATCTCGAAGATCTTGGGGGGTTCACGTCTCTCCTCAGGGCTAGATTCATCTACATACTGCCTAAATCAAGGAGAAAATTCCCCTTGGAGTAGAGAGGGCCAAGTACTAAGGTTGGTTCCGCAATCGTCAAAGATAGAAGATCTAAAGTTCAGTGTATTGTCGACAACAATGGTGCCTTTGGGATAGTTGTGGTCGTATCATACCACCAAACGATCCACGAATTGGAGGAGAGTTACATTTAGGTCCGGATCGGTGGGGTGGCGACTAACTAGTTGATTGGGGTTAAAATGTATTAACCTAAAGCTAGCAGCAACCCAATCTAACTCTCTAAAAAGGTATGGGTTACCTTGGCCGGAGGAGCCGGCTGCTGCTCCAGAAGTAGCTCAATCAGGAACATGTCTTTCATCAGCTTCGGGAGCCCGTCTTTTCCACACGAGAGGTACCTCGGTCTCTTCCTCGTCGGTGTCCTCAGTGGTTGGCAAAGCCTCTTGAGAAGAGGGGAGCTTGAGGATCACCGGAAGAGTATCCCAGGTCCTCAGAGCCAGTGTTTGACCCTCACTGATCAGTTTACAGGCCAACATCGTGACATCATTCACGACCTGGAGATAATCTTTTTCCCCGGGGGAAAGTCTGGATAGTTTCTCATACTAACCACCGAGGGTCACAAATTTTTTCGTCCTAGTGAATATGGCTGCACAAAAAACAAACTCAATCAGGACGTGTACAAAAAATATATATTTAAGTAAAAGGACAAAGTTCACGTGCTGGGATTACAAAGATAGAGGACATAAGAGGACGACGGAAGTACCGATGTTCACAGTTCTTGAACCCATTGACATAAAGAACAAGTCTTTATAATTGTTTGGATGGCTGGGGAGCTCGATGACGGAGGTAGAATTCATAAACTGCATAAGGTAGTAGAACCCATTACCTCGCCCTTTTTGGTCGAGGATCACTTTGAGACAGAAGAAGAATAAAATATCTGCTGGAGTGGGAACTTCCCACTCATGCTTCAGAAACAAATACTTCAGCCCCACCAGAAGTCTGTAAGAATTGGGGGGGAGCTGGAAAGGAGCCAGTTTCACGTAGTTTAAGAAATCTACAAAATACTGGTCCAGGAGAAGGAAGCCCCCAGCCTTCAGATGCTCATCGATCCAGGCCACATAATCATCTTGGAAAGGGGCACAACTCCTTTCTCCTTCAAACGCAGGTCGGGCGAGGAGACCACTAGCTCCGATCTTGATGTTGTGACTCAACATGTTTTTATTCACTTTCCCTTGAGTCTTGATTTTCGAGATTATGTGCTCGGCCTCGAAGAATGCGTTGGGGTCGACGGGAACTTCTTTCTCCACAACCGAATCGAAGTGCGGAATGGGAGAGTCAGGGGCGATGTCCGTTGAGTGGATGAGCTCACGGATTTCTTCTTAGGGGATGCCATCAGACCGCCTGACGACAAAGTAGCCTAGTTAGTAAGCGACCTAAGATGATCTATAACTATGTCGTAAAGGAACGAAGGACGAAATGGATTATTTTTGTTATACGAGCTAAAGTTAGCCTTAGCCCCACCGCGTGATGCCACGCGGTATCCTAGACTATGCGCTTCAGTTTCTTAATAATCCCCAGATACTCCGGGATCCGCGTGTCAGAAATGTCAGACCCACTACTTTCCTTGGGAAAGCGGTTTAGTGTGAAACCACTCAAGGAAGTGTAACCCATAAGCTACTTGGTATTAAACCTAAAGACCCTTCAGTTTCTTTACCCCGAATAGGTATTCTTTCAACTAATTTGCCAGAAGGGCTACCCCCGATGAACCCAGAAATTTGCCCAAGTTCATGAGTATCTTATTTCTAAAACATGTTTTGGTTCATGCATTGAACCTAAGTCGAAACCTATTTCCTATGAACATTTAGAAATAACCTGACGGTAACAAACAATGAACATTGTTGAGAACATAAATCTCATTGGATAACGAAGACCAAAGAAAAAGGGAAATATTTTTCAAACCAAGGGATGAGATACTTACAAGAAATATGTTCGGTGACTAGAGGATGTAGATTCGGTAGCGGGAAGATCCTGAAGGTCAGGGTACTATGAATAGTATTGGGGATTCTGTAGAAGAAGAAAGGAAGTTTAAGAGTTGAGAAATGGAAATTTTTTGAATGCAAAGGTGGTAAGTTTGAAGTCTGATCACTCTACTTATACGTAAACTACAGAAATTAATCTGGGCCATCCAATTGGGGTAGCTCGAGATCCAAGGGCCAAGATTGAATAGATCGGATGGCAGGAAAAAGCTAACAAGACAATTATTTCAGTCCTCAAAACCCGAATAGACGCCAATTGTAGTAGACCATATGTCCAGTACTCGAGTAGTAGGCAGTCATGGTTTTATGTGACAAAAGTCTAAAAGCCCCTACTGTGTATGTCAGAAAATGATGACATCAAACACGAGCAGGAGCTTGGGGGGCAAATGTTGTACCCTAATTTTAGCACTTGTTCGTTCACTCAGCTCGGGTACAGCTGGCAGATGAATATGTGGAAAAATAACCAAGTAGGATATCTGATTGTTATCCATGTGGACAACTCGAGGTTCATAATGGTCAGATCTAGTGTTAGGCGTCCTGACTTTACCACGAACTAAGAATTAGATAGCTGTCAGAGCACAAGCTCGTGAGAGATATGCAATTCGTGGTGATTCAGATATAACACATACTAAAAGATCCCCAAAGATTCAGGATTTGTTTATACGCTTATTCATGACCAGGCTGTCATATTTATTATCCGAGATAGCAGGAACATATTTATTTTGTTATCAAATCATATCCCAACATAAATGGGAATGATTTGTGTTAAATATAGACATTATGTAATTACGTGATTGACTCACGCAGTTACCCAAACCTTTTCATGGAATTCCCCTATAAATACTGGGAATATTGAACAGGAAAGAGAGGATTTATTATGTAGTACTGAAACTCTGCCAAAATAGAGAGGGAAACAACAATAATATTGACTCGTTGACTAGGTGGAGTTTAACCACCGAACCACGTAAAAGTTATGTGTTTTTTAGCGAATTCTTGTTATTTTCGTTACGGTTTACCATAAAGCACTAATCTGCCCTTATTATTTCTCAATACACTATTGGTGAAAAATCGCGTCAACACTGAGGTATAAGGGTCGGATATGTGTTTCGATGGATGCTAGTATCAAGAGAAAGATTCAAGATGAGTCTTATACCACTCCATACTCGTTACATCCAAGCAACACGAAGAAGTATCGGGATTTGAAGTCCTTGTATTGGTGGCCAGGGATGAAGAAAGACGTGGTTGAAGGATTAGGAAAAATGACCAAATTTCCCTTGGGTATGTTAAAGGATTAGTTTAATGGAGGGGTAAAAGGGTCTTTTGACCCTAAGAATAGACTAAGTAGCTAAGTATGACAACAACCTTATCCCTCATTCACATTTTCTCCTTCCTCCCTTTTCTAGTTTCTTCTTCAATTTCCCTCACAACCAAGTTTCAAGCTTTGTCCAACACTTTGGAGTTCTTTGAGGATTTTACATGGAAGTTAAGCTTCAAGAAGGATACTTGCGGCTGTTAGAATTCATCATCACCATAAGAATCCAAAGGAAAATCACAGCAAAAAGGGTATGAGTTTTCTCTTCATTATTTGAAATTTTTTAATTTAGGATCCTAGGTGGTTTAGATATGTGTGTTAATGATAGGAATTAGCTTGTGAACTGATGTTGTTGCTTAAATTCATTGAATGTATGTTTTGTATTGAATTTTTGGTTTGAGAAAGAATTTGAAATCTTTAACCTAAGTTGTGGAATTGTGGTTGGAAACTTCAATTGGGCATTGGGTTATTGTTGTTAGATGTCCTAGAGGTTGTATGCTTGTTTTGGTTACTCAATTATGAGCATATTGCAGCTTTGGGTCGAATTTACCAAGTTTGGGTCTGAGAAATCGTAGAAAAAGGGAACCCAAAATTCTAGGTTCGCATTGTGGCGCCCCTGCGCTATGCAGGGGAGCTTTTTGGGCGTCTCTATGTTTCTGGGCGCCCCTGCGCTAGGGGTGGCATCCCTGCGATGTCATCATTTTTTAACATGTTTTTTTTGTTTAAAGAAAAGTTTGGGGGCTCAGAGGACAGTTCCATCACCCGGATTGGTGGAATTGGAAGTCTCGAGAGCTAGGGAGTAGTCCTGGAGTCTGTATTCAGGATTAGTTCTTAATGAGGATACTGTTTATGTTGTGACTGGGATTATCATAAGGCTGGAGAAAAGGATCGTGCTCGGGATCGTATCATTACTTGCACATGACTCGAGGTAAGAAAACCGGATACTTGCACATGACTAGGATTATCACTAGGATTACAACATTAGCCCCAGTTGTAGAATATTGTTATGACCATGTTTTGAATAGTTGTTTAAATGTAAATGTCTTTGGATTGTATCTGTTTGTGATGTATATGTGGATCTTATCTATTTTGTATTTTTTTTTGGAATGGTTGGCTAGTGAGCCGTAATCGGCAATGAGCATGTGTAACGTAGGCCATTATGGCGAGGCCACTCTAGGAGTGTTGTATGCGCTTGTTTGACATAGAGGCCGCATAAATTAATTATATGCTTGCTTAAGTTTGATTATAATTGTGAAGCATGCTTGTAGCGTCCCAAATTTGCTAATAAGGCTTAGGGCCTTGATTAGCATGCCTGGAGGGCAATAAGTGATTTATTATATTAATGCGTGAATTTGATGAATATGTGATTAGAAATGCATGTTTAGGTGAATTAAATATGCATGTGGGCCCCATTTGGTTATTAGGGGCATGTTTGTAATTTTAGCCCATTGAGGGCATAAATGTAATACTTGTGAATATTGTCATCTTTACCATGTGTGAGTGGTGATATATTTGTGATGCATGATCTGAGATAGTCCTAGGGAGTGCTTTAGCTAGAAAGTCACAAGAGGGTCGAATACCCGGCTCGGGAGGAGTCTAGGGGTATTTTGGGAATATTATATGTGTTTGGGAATTATTGAGTAATAGGTAGTAGTTTAGTAATGATTGAGGCATGTTGGGATTAAACGGGGATTTCTAGGAATACTCGAGGACTTAGCGGGATTTAGCAAAAGACCGGAATGCCCTTATGGCACTAAAGGGTTGAAGATAGGCATATGGGCAATTTAGTCTTTTAGGCTAATAGATATACACTTAGAACCTTGGGGAAAACACTAGAACAAAAGTAAAAGATAGAAGTTTCTCAGTTGTTTACTCTTGCAAAACCAATTCTCTCTCTCTTTGGTGGTTGAAGATTTTAGAAGGAAAACAAGCATAGGAATTCAAGCCTTGTGTTTGCTGAGCTTGGGGAGAAGTGAAGTTGGGGCAACTAGAATCAAGCATAGGCCAAAAAAAATTCATAGGTAAGGATTTAAGTTTAACTTCTGCTTGGTTTTCTCTATTTTTATAGAGTTTGGGAGTTGGAACTTAAGTGATGGAATTGAAGTGTTTTTGGAGATTTGTTGCTGGAGTTTCTGGATGAATAAACTGGTTATGTGGTTTGGAATTGAGTCCCAGGTAGAATTCTATGATTTAGGCTCAGAAATGGTGAAATTCAAGGAGGTTAGCTCGTGGATTGCATGGAGGTTTTCTAGGTTCGGGGGTCGAGTCGCGGCCCAAGCCTGGGCATGTCACGGCCCACGTGTGCGTGAAGACCTGGGGAGGCCTCTATTCTTGAGGCGCGCCGTGGCCCGCGCCTCCCAGCAGGTTGGAACGTTGCCTCTGTTTCGATGCATGCCACGACCCTTAGGGAGCTGGGCCACGACCCTAGTTCAAAGTGTTGGTCATTTGTGGATTTTTGGCTCGAGAACCCAATAGTTAAGGCTCGGGATGGATTTTATCACCCGGATTGATAAAGTTCAAGGTCCCGGAGACTAGAACTATAACCCAAAGTTATTTAATGGATTAGAACTAGATGGATGGATGTTATTGATGCGTTGTGACTAGGTTTTCAGCGAGGCTCGGACTAGAGGACTGTGCTCGGGATATTGGAGCTTGGGAAGCTTGGGACACAGGTAAGAAAACTATTGTACCCGTAGAGCAGGGCGTGGCCCTATAGTTTGTGTTGTAGGGCACAACCCTATGTGATTGTGTTGTAGGGCATAGCCCTATTAATTATGTTTGTAATTGCTTAAGTATTTGTTAAGTTTATGTTATGTGTTGTAAATCTGTAAATGTACGGAGAGGGCCGGGAACGGCGAAGGCCGACAACGGTAAGGGTCGGGAATGTCGAAGGCCGAGAATGGCAAGGCCGAGTACGACAAGGGGCTGGGAGAAGTGTTAAGCACGCGGAGTGCGAGTTGCCAAGGTGAGACTGACCGCGAACCCAGGGCCTAGTAAAACTCCTGGGTCGGCATGGTTGTTATGTGTTTAGCCTGTTGGCGGCTTTGTTATATGCTGATTGATAGTTGTGTATATATTGATTGCTTGTGTGGAGTTTTCTTGGTGGGCTTCGGCTCACGGGTGCTCTATGGTGCAGGTAAGGGCAAGGGAAAGGTTGATCAACCATGAGTACGGAGAGCATGAAGCGGTGTGTACATGTTCGGCTTGCCTGGCTGCCACGGCCAGGGGTATTTTTGGGAGATGTTTTGTATTAAACCTAATTTTGTCGTTTAGTCAACTTTAATCATATTTTGAGTTGTAAATATTTTTTAAACAGTATTTTGGGATCCCAAATGTTTAATGCTTTATAATTTCAATGAACAGTTACATTTTTAGATTATATGATTTTTATTACATTTTAGTTATACCTTTAACCTAAAACCTCGATTAGCGAGTTAATTGCACGTTTAAACTCACTTAGTAACGACTCTAAGGAAGTAGGGCGTTACAATGATGTTTATAATTCTTATTCTGATGATTATCTATTTCTGTTTAATTTGGGTTTTCTTGCTTGTCCTTGGCTCACGGGTGCTACGTGGTGCATGTAAGGGCGAAGAGAAGCTGGACCAACCATGAGTTGGTGAGCTATAGGGACGAGGTGTACATACGCAGCCTGCTCGATTACCACTACTAAGATTACTTCGAGGGACTCGGGTTGTTCCTTGTTTTGCCGCTTAGGCTAACCACTTTTGTATTTTGATTGTATTTATAATTAGCTTATAAATTTTTTGGGATCTTGTGTATAAACTCAAACTTTTTAATGAAAAGTATTACTTCTTTGACCAAAAGTTTTAATAGTTAAACCATTAGTTAACTTTAATGACACGTTTAATTACAAATGACTCGCTTAACGAGTTAAGCATTATTTTAAACATACAATGTAACAGTCCTGGATTAGTAGGGTGTTACAACTTGGTATTAGAGCTACCATGGTTTAAAGGTTCTTGAAGAATGGCTATATATGTACGCTCAGCTCTAAAGATAAGCTCGATTCACGGTTCAGTAACTAATGAAGTGAATATGTTCTTAATTCGATTATATATATATGCCTCATCTGCATGCTAAAGTAGGAAGCTTGAGTTATACTGATAGGGCTTAGCCTTTGACTGCTATGTGAATGTTAAAAGGCATGCTTATTATCATTCCAGTTGCATGTGAAAGCTATTGAAATTCATATTGGCATTGTTATTGTGTGGGTATGCTTAATTGTTCGGTTTTGGACTATGGGGTGGTACCTTGATACTGTTATCATTGTCTGATGATTCAAGTCGTTGATTGCAGATATACTTGGAGAGTTAGGCCTCCAATGCAATTAAACAAACTATTCTGTGCTGAGATCGAGGCTAGAGATGACAACCAGGGCCAGAACCCTTTGCCAGCCCCAGAGAACTGACAGCAGATGTTTGCTGAAATGCAAGCAACATTACAAAGACAAGTAGAAGATAATAGTCAACTTAGGCAGAAGGGTCCACCAGGGAATGCTGCCCCGCCTCCGCCACCTGTGGTAATACTAGTTCTAGGATAACCAGAAATTGAGAATAGATTGGAGCCTCTCTACGAACGATTCAGGAAACAACACCCTCCAATTTTTGAGAGAGGGCCAGACCCACTACGAGCTGAGCAATGGATGAGTATGATTGCATTTATCCTAGACTTCATGAGGGTAGTAGGTAATGATAGAGTTGCTTGTGCCACTTACATGTTACGAGATGATGACTGAATTTGGTCGAAGGTGGTATCCTAGACTCGAGATGTAGCTACAATGATTTGGGAGGAAATTAGGGGATTATTCAATGAAAAGTATTACAAGGATACAATTAAAACTATAAAGGCGAATGTGTTTGCTAGACTAGTTTAGGGCAACATGATCGTAACTGAATATGCCCTAAAGTTTAATAGGTTAGCCAAGTTTGCTTCTAACTTGGTGCCAACCAATGCTGCCAGGAGAAAGATGTTTGTTCGAGGATTGAACCCCATGATTTGATGAGATGTCAGGATCACCTCGGTGCCTAGGGTTACTACATATGATCAGGTGATTAAGAAGGACCTTAATGCGGAAGGTGCGGAGGACAAGATTTGGTGCGAGAGCACTACTAGGCGAGATGCCAGGAGGATAGTACCTCCACTTGTGGGACTGGTAAGGGCGGAGGCCCTAGTGACCAGAAGAGGAAGACCCCAAAAACTTCTACTACTATTGCTCTAGATATGAGGGTTCAAGGAGCTCAGGATGGCCGCTAGGGCGACAATGAGGTTTGGAGGAGTTATCCAGAGTGTGCCAAGTGCAGGAGGCGTCATTTGGGAAAGTGTCGAGCGAAGGCATGCTTTTTGTGTGGGGTGGTTGGGCATCTCTAGAAGGATGAGACATCGACAATGTGCATTGACTACAAGGAGTTGAACAAGTTGACTATCAAGAACAAGTATCCACTATTGAGGATTGAGGATTTATTTGACCATCTGCAAGTAGGACTGTGTTCTCAAAGATTGATCTTCGATCTTGTTATCACTAGCTGGGGATATCTCGAAGACAACCTGTAACATCCCAAATTCCCTAATATGGCTTAGTCCCTGGATTAGGGGGCCACGAGGGCAATAATTGGTTTATTGTGTTATTATATGCATGATTATGTGAGTTATATTATTATATGGTGGTATTTGCATGCATGTGGGCCTGTTTCTTATAAGAAGGACATTTTCATAATTTTGATTCGTTGAGGGCATATTTGTATATTTGTGTGTGTATATATGTGATATAGGTGTGAGACCACATTATTATGTGGATATATTTGAGATACTCGATACGAGGCGATCCTAGGAAGCAAGTTAGCAGTTTAGTCATAACAGGGTCAAATACCGGGCTCGGGGTGAGCCTAGGGGTAATTTGGTAATTTAGTACGTTATCGGGTAATGGGAAATTATTTGTTAATTATTTGAAGATATTCAGAGTAAGGGGAATTATGAGACGTTAATTATGATTAACGGGACATTTGGCTAATGACAAGTTTGCCCTTGTGGCATAGGAAGGCAAGTTATTGGATTTAAGGGCATTTAGGTCTGTTAGGGGCTTTGTTTATACTTAGCCAAGTAGAAGACTGTAGAAAAAAAAACCAAAGAAAGAAACAGAACTCTCTCTCTCTCTCTCTCTCTCTCTCTCTCTCTCTCTCTCTCTCTCTCATTTCCTCTTTGATTTTCTTGAGAAAAGGTTGGATTTAAAGAGAATTGGAGCTAGGTTTGAGCTAGGATCTTGTTTGGGTAAAGCTAAGGGACAATTCAGTGATTGAGGTAATAATTCTAAGCTTGAATCCTGAAGTTATTTCTATGTTTTTATTGTGTTCTTGAGTTTGAAAGCTTGGTTATGGATTTGAGTTTGTGATAGTGTTTTGAGTGTGTTAAAGCTTGGGTTTTGATGTTGGTAGTGTGTTGGTAATGTTTGGGGGACTTAGTTCTGGCTTTGGGAATGATTTGATATGGTTTTTGGTGAGTTTTTGGCTGAGGAAAAAAATAGGGAATTCTGGGTTCGTAGGGTCGCGCCACGACCCTATTCATAGGCGCCGCAACCCATGTGAATCTAGGGCCAGATGGGTTTCTGCCTCAGGGGCGCGCCGTGACTCTAAGGGGCAAGTCGTGGCCCGTATCCTGAAGCCCAGACAGAGGGATTACTGATCTGGGAGGCGCGCGACAACCCATAGGGTCAAGTCATGGCCTGCCTGAGCATTTTGGCCAGGTTCAGTTTTTAGTTACAAAAGCTTAAACCTAAGGGCTCGGGATCGGTTCTACTACCCGGTTTAGTAGAATTCGACGTCGCAATGGCTAGGACTCGGTCCATAAGCCTTTATTTACTCGATATTGATGAATATCATTTATTTGGTTATGAATAGGTTACCGCTAGGGGCTCAAGATCAGGATCATACTCGAGGGTCATTCTTATTTTACATTACACTCGGACCTGAGGTAACAAAACTGCACCTATTATGTGACATACATGATTAGGGCTTGGCCCGAATGATGAATATAGTTTTGATTGGGCATTTGCCCTTGTAAATGCGCATGATTATGATTTTTTTTGTGAATGATTGATTAAATCATGTTGAATGCTTTCTATATGGATATTTGTTATATGATGTATGCCTGTTAGCATTATATACTTGACTAAAGCATTGACTTATCAGTCAAGGACGACAATAGCGCTGAGCACTGGTCGTAAAGCATTAACTTATGAGTCAAGGGTGGCAATAGTGCATTGAGCGCTGGTCGATATGATTATACCTAATAAGGAGCGCATTATCCTCTTGTTCAACCCAACGGTTGTAGAAAACTAAAGTGACAGGTATGTTGGGCTAGCTCCAAGGCTAGTTATGCAGAGGATAGGGCAATGGGTCCCAGAGTGACTTATTATTCCCAGATCCTAGGGCCCTGAGCCCCAATGTGACTTATCAGTAATGTACATGGGTAACGAGCCCGATATGATTATGTTAATCAATCAATTATGGCATTTGGTCCCATATGACATTGTAGTCATTTATATGAATGGTATGCATGCATGAGTAGAGTTATGACTGTTGGGCATGTTTATTATGATTTAGAAATATGTTAATCATTGCTTATGAGCATGTTTAAGTTTTCCTGCTGGGCCTTGGCTCACGGGTGATATGTGGTGCAGGTAAATGGAAAGAAAAGCTAGACTAGCCATGAGTTGGAGAGCTTAGGTGGTGATGTGTACATATGCGGCCGCTTGACCACCACGACCAAGGTTTCTCAGAGGGACTAGGGTTAAACCCTATTTTTGCTGCTTAGGTCAGCGGATTGTAACTTTTGAGTTGTAATGACCATTTTTGAACTGTAAACTACTTTGTAAATGTTTATTATGGGATCCCATGCACAGTTTAATGTTTTAATGAAATATCCATTCATTTTAACAAAAAAATTTAACCCTGGACCATTAATCATATTTAGATGCACGTGTATGGCCTAATGACTCTTTTAGCGAGTTAAGCACTATTTAAAATACGCAATGTAACGGTCTTGGCTACCCAGGGCATTGCACAACCTTTCGCATGAGGCATGGGCATTATGAGTTTTTGGGTACGTCTTTTGGACTAACCAATGCCCCAACATAGTTTATGGATTTAATGAACATGGTGTTCAAGGATTATCTAGACAAATTTGTCATTGTCTTCATAGATGACATTCTGATTTACTCTCAGTCAGAGACAGAACATGAGCAACATCTTCGTTTGGTATTATAGAGATTGAGGGAACACAAATTATATGCTGATTTCAAGAAGTGTGAGTTCTGGTTGTCTTAGGTGACAATTCTTGGTCACATTGTTAGTAAGGATGGGATAATGGTGGACCCAGCTAAGATAGAAGCAGTGGGGGACTGGCCAAGGCCAAGGAGTGCTTCGGAGGTTAGAAGCTTCCTTGGGTTGGTTGGGTTTTATCGGCGTTTCGTGGAAGGATTCTCGAGGACTGCAACCCCATTAACTGAGCTAACACCCAAGAATTTGAAGTTTGTTTGGTCTAATAGAAGTGAGATCAGTTTTTAGGAGTTGAAGCAACAATTGATTACTGCTCCAGTGCTCAGTCTTCCATCAGATCAGGAAAAATTTGTGGTTTATTGTGCTGCTTCGAGGAAAGGTTGTGTTCTGATGCAGGCCAGTAAAGTTATTGCTTGTGCCTCAAGACAGTTAAAGGAGTACGAGCAGTGGTACCCTACTCATGACTTAGAGTTGGCGGCAGTAGTGTTTGCCTTGAAGGTATGTGACATTATCTGTATGGGGAGAAGTGTGATATCTACACCGACC
The DNA here is from genome assembly GCF_963169125.1 of Humulus lupulus. NCBI lineage: Eukaryota > Viridiplantae > Streptophyta > Magnoliopsida > Rosales > Cannabaceae > Humulus > Humulus lupulus. Next base: position 181,679,051 of record NC_084793.1, read on the forward strand.
ATAAAAGTTTGAAGTACTTTTTCACACAGAAGGACCTAAACATGCAACAGAGACGTTGGTTAGAGCTGGTGAAGGATTATGATTGTGAGATCCTTTATCATCCATGAAAAGCCAATGTAGTAGCAGACGCTCTAAGTCAAAGAGGCCCAGGACAAGCGTATAGCATAAACTAGATATCTAGAGAATTGGTAGGGGATATGAGTAGAGCAGGGATAGAATTTGTGATGGGCTGGTCAGCCAATATTGCTTTGCAATCTTCACTCCTGGAGAGGATAAAGGAGGGCCAGATGAGTGACCCTCAATTGATGAAGCATAGAGGGGATGTCCTAGCTAAATTGGCTAAGGACTTTACTATTTCTGAGATGGGTCTGTTGACATACAAGGCTCAGATTTGTGTTACGAGAGATTATGGATGAGTCTCATAACACTCCTTATTCATTATATCCAGGCACCATGAAGATGTATAAGGACCTAAAATCTTTATATTGGTGGCCAGGAATGAAGAGAGATGTAGTGGAGTATGTGGCTAAGTGCCTGACCTGTCAGCAAGTAAAAGTTGAACAACATAGGCTAGTAGGGCTATTACAGCCTTTGGGTGTCCCAGAGTGAAAATGGGAGGACAGCACCATGGATTTTTTTGTTGGGTTGCCTAGGACGGTGGGTCAGCATAACTCGGTATGGGCGATTGTAGATAGATATACCAAGTCAGTGTTAGAATTAATGCCCTAAAAGCATGTAAAGACATTTTATTCATTTAAATAAAAATACAATTTTATTAAATTTGAATGTTATAATTAATGTTTGAATTAATTATATAATAATATCAATAAAAGTCATTATTCATTCGTGAGAATATGATCTTGTATTAGTACAACAAAATTAAGATCCTGACACCCTCTGACTCTTCGACCTGACCAATTCGGACAGGCCCATGCTTTATGCACAAAGGAAACAAACTGGTTAAATCCTCAAAAGGAAAGGAAATGAGTGAAAACAAGTAAAAATTCATGTAAGACTAAATATTAATCTCCTCGGCAGCCCACCACAAATAGGCTCCTCAAGGACAGAATGGGCGAATTCATGGATGAGTCGACCCATCTCATGCGCCAGATTGGTCTCGTACTGACAAAACCAACTGTTGTGCGTAGACGTCACCTCATCTAGAGGCATGAGACCTTGGGGTGTCTCTTCCTCCTCAAAATGTGGAGGAATACATTGATGATGTCTTGATAGTCTTGATACTCCTCAGACCAGCGGCATCCCGAGATTTTTCCACACTCGAGAAGTGAGGGCGAAAATAAAGAATGGTCGGATCTAGTTCCCTCCCTTACATGCTTAGCATAATGAAGAACAATTGGGGATTTACCTTGATGCATGGAAGATGACTCGATCCCCACCTCAAGCTCTGACTCGAGCTCTTCATCTTCCTTTGCCTCCATTGCAGAATTGATGGCGAGGACGCTCTCCGCATGATCTTCATGAAGGCGTTGCATATATTCAAATTGCGCCTTAGCTTCCATATATTCCGTTTGGAGCCTCGCCTTGTGAAATGATTGCTTCGAATCCCAAAATCTGGTGAGGACCACCGGGCTTATACTCTGTGTAACGCCCTGGATAGCCAATACCATTCCACTATGTATTTTAAATAGTGCTGGACTTGCTAATCAAGTCATTTGGATATAAACGTGTTACTAAGGATAATTAATTGATTAGGGTTAAAATATTTTGATCATAGGAATAGTTGTTTTTCATTAAAAAGTGTGAGTCTATACATGGGATCCAAGAAAATAAGTGTTTACAAGGCATTTACAACTCTCAAAATAATTACAACGTATGAATATAGGAAAATCACTAAAGGTGCAAGGCACCTGGGAAGAGGGCCTCACTATGAGAGGCTTGGCACGTAGAGGGCTGAAGTCGCTGCAGGCGCAAGGTGTCTAAGGAAGAGGGCCAACCTGCTGTATGCCAAACATGTGTCAAGTCTTCTACGTGTCAAGTCCCTTGCGCTGAAGATGAGAAGCATCCAAGGATGAGGTCCTCGCAACTCGCCTACGCCTTGCACACCTCTAGGGAACTTGCCTCAGCGCCTCGCGCACCTCCAAGTTCCTTACGGAGCCCCAGCGCCTCGTCGTGTTGCTCCGGATGCAGCGATGCCGCCCATGCACGAGACCATGTTCCGAGGACACTTCGCCCATGCGCAAGACCATGCGAGGACCTTGTTGCCCTGATGTCGGGGCATGGAGGAGAGCCTCGCTTAGTGAGGGCTTCATTGCCTCATCACGTACTATCAGTGCCAATCCTCCCAAGTATACAAGGAGAACTAGTAAAGGTGTCCCACACTTTCAAAATATTAGAAGTCTATGAGAGAAGATATATTTTGGAAATGTGAGAAGAACCATTAGGTACGTGGCACGTGAACAATTACAGGGTGTATGACCCTGAGGGAGGAAAAGGCGTGATTCTAATATCTATTTCCGACAAGTAGTAGTGGTACGAACTTGTACGAAGAGGGAGGCACTACCTGAGCACCCCTGACCATGTAGCAAAGCCGACACCACAATGTCCTGCACCACTACCCTGACAATGTACCTACGCACATTCTTGTCCCATGGGACCACCATGTATCAGGGGCCATTAGAGCCCAGCTATAAATAGACTTCCACCCCTCAGACTAGGGGTTGGAAAATTCTTTGTATACTCAGGCAATTAAGCAATATACGATTTTTTGCTCCATTGTGGTTCTGCACTTTTATTGTTCAAGTTCTATCTATTTTCTTTCTACCTATTTTTTACAATACACTTTGAGTTTTCCGATCCTATATCGTTGACGAGTTTTCACCATTAATAGTTTGGCGCCTTCTATGGGATGAACAAGTATCAAGCCATCGTTCTTTCATCAATTCCAACAAGGAAAAATACTAAAGCGTTCAAGACGCCTACATGAATTACAAGATATTGAGGTCTTACTAATGCGCCAGCCGCGTTTATGGACTTAATGAATAGGGTCTTCAAAGACTACTTGGATAAATTCGTCGTTGTGTTCATCGACGACATTTTAATTTACTCCAAGGATGAAGTAGAGCACGAGGAACACTTGAGGATGATTTTGACGCGATTGAAGGAGCACCAACTCTACGCGAAGTTCAAGAAATGTGAGTTTTGGCTCTCACAAGTGGCGTTCCTCGGGAACATCATATCAAAAGACGGAGTTGCTGTGGATCCATCGAAGGTAGAGGCCGTGAAGGATTGGCCTAGACCAAGGAACGCGTCGGAAATAAGAAGCTTCTTAGGGCTAGCAAGTTACTATAGAAAGTTTGTAGAGGGATTTTCTAAGATAGCCACTCCACTCACCAACCTGACCCGGAAGCAACAAAAGTTTAACTGGAGTGATAAGTGTGAGGAAAGCTTCCAGTTGCTTAAGGATAAACTTTGCTCAACACCAGTACTTAGTGTCCCAACACCCAACGACAAGTTCGTTGTCTACTGTGATGCATCAAATTTAGGATTGGGATGCGTACTGATGCAAAATGACAAGGTAATAGCCTACGCCTCACGTCAGTTAAAGGAGTATGAACAACGCTATCCAACTCACGATATGGAGTTGGCAGCGGTGGTCTTTGCGTTAAAAATCTGGCGCCATTATCTTTACGGAGAACGGTGCGAGATTTATACGGACCACAAAAGTTTAAAATACTTCCTTACTCAGAAGGAGCTTAACATGAGGCAGCGCCGGTGGTTGGAATTAGTAAAGGATTACGACTGCGAAATCCTATACCACCCGGGGAAGGCAAACGTAGTTGCCGATGCACTTAGCCGAAAAAGTTATGGGAACTTAGCAGCCTTATCCGGAATAGAAAAGCCGCTACAGCAGGAGCTTATCAGTGCCGGAATAGAAGTGGTTGTAGGCAAGCTGGCTAACTTGGCTATCCAATCGAATCTGCTAGAGGACATACGGATTGGTCAGAGACATGATAGCACACTAGCAACGCACATGGATGCAGTCAGAGAAGGCAGGACTACAGATTTCTCAATATCCAGTCAAGGTTTATTGAGATATAAGGATCGGGTATGCGTGTCAGACGATCAAAGTATTAAGAAGACGATCTTAGAAGAAGCGCACAACACCCCATACTCGGTTCATCCAGGGTCTACCAAGATGACTCATGACATCAAGGCAGTCTATTGGTGGCCAGGGATGAAGAAGGACATAGCGGAGTATGTATCTAAGTGTCTGGTATGCCAGCAAGTGAAGGCGGAGCATCAGCGGCCTGCAGGATTATTGCAACCGCTTAGCATACCGGACTGGAAGTGGGACGATATAGCCATGGACTTCGTGACGGGTCTGCCAAAGACGAATAAGCAGCATGATTCTGCTTGGATAGTCATAGATAGACTAACCAAGTCGGCTCATTTTCTGCCTGTTAAGACTTCTTATACGGCAGACCAATATGCAGACATCTACATCCAAGAGATTGTACGATTGCATGGAATCCCCAAGACGATAGTATCAGATAGAGGATCAGTGTTTACGTCAAGATTTTGGAGAAGCTTACAGCAAGCCATGGGTACTAAGTTAAGTCTTGTACAGCTTTCCATCCTCAGACAGATGGGCAGTCCGAGCGTACGATTCAGATTTTAGAGGATATGCTACGCGCATGTGTACTTGACTTCGGAGGATCGTGGAACAAGTACTTACCGTTGATCGAGTTCTCGTACAACAACAACTACCAGTCGACGATCGAGATGGCACCTTATGAGTTGCTATATGGAAGAAGGTGCCGATCACCATTGCACTGGGACGAGGTAGGAGAAAGGCAGCTTCTAGGGCCCGAAGCTGTTAGACAAGCACAAGAAGCAGTAATGCTTATTAGACAGCATATGCTTGCTGCTCAAAGCCGTCAGAAAAGCTATGCGGATACCAAGCGACGCGATGTGGAGTTCCAAGTTGGAGATCAAGTCTTCCTGAAGATATCTCCTATGAAGGGTGTCAAGCGGTTCGGGAAGAAAGGCAAGCTCAGTCCCCGATTCATAGGTCCTTTTGAGATATTGGACAAAGTGGGACCAGTTGCGTATAGACTAGCCCTACCGCCAGCACTAGCCGATAGTCACAACGTCTTCCACATCTCGATGTTACGCAAGTATGTGCCAGACCCATCTCACGTCCTCAAGTACGATACCATAGCGCTCCAGAAAGACTTAAGTTATGAGGAACGACCGGTTAGCATCCTAGATAGAGGGATGAAGCAGTTACAGTCCAAGAGCTTTCCTATAGTCAAAGTCCTATGGAGCAATAGTTCTGAACGCGAGGCAACGTGGGAGTTGGAAGAGGACATGCAGAGCCGATATCCGGAGTTATTTGGTAAGTAAATTTCGAGGACGAAATTCTTTTTAGTAGGGGAGAATTGTAGAGTCCAAGAACTTTACTTAGCTAAATGTTTAGTAGTATTATAGTATGTTTAGTGTTATCTTTGTTACCATGGATTTTTGGTTCAGACCGGGAATTATTTGGACACTCATAGTAGTACTTATAGATTTTCTAAGTTTAATCTATAGTTTAAGAATATTAAGTATAACCTAAGGTTTGATTAATGTGACTGATATTAAGGATTATATTTATTATATTATAAGGTTTAGACATCAACCAATAGGATTTTAAGCACATGTTATGAATGGTGATTAAGGATTAAAGATTTTTGAGGATTAAATTAAATAAGGGTAAAGTTTGAATGATATAGGGTCAGTCAGCAGCTTTGAATACGTTGAAGGCTTAGTCAAGGCTGTTTACTCCATTCAAACTTAGCTAAAAATGTGTAATTTCGTGTTTAAATATTCAGCGTGTGCCGATATATCGCAGCTATAGGGGATGATATATCGCAGCACGTAGATACGGAAAACACGAATCGATGCACGGTCGCCTCGGGCATACTGGCCCAGGCGATATATCACCTACAGGGGGCGATATATCGCCTCCTTCAGCATAAATTCAAACTCTTTTGAATTCATTTCCTTTCAGCTATTCAAACTCCTTCAACAGTCCAGCATCTTTTGAACGAGTCTTCAGCCTCTGCTGAACGATTATTCAAATGATTTTCACCTAAAAAGCCATTATTTTTATTCAAGTAAAATCAAGATATTTTCATTCCCAAACTCTATAAATAGGACCTAGTACCCAGCCAATTCTTCACCTTTTACTCTAAGTTCAGAAGCTGCTAGTGCTAAGTAAGTGTGAGAGTGTAAACACCTGGTTTGGGGAAAAAAATCATAAGCTTAAACATCATAAGCTTATCAAACACTTTGGGAAGTGAGATTCGTTAGTATTTCGGTTGTGGTTAGATTGATCTTGCAAGTCTTTGAGGTAAACCCGAAACTCTAGTTCAGTTGATATATGTTATGTTCCTTTCTCTTAGTCTTCTACTCAATTTCCTAACCTCATTCTTATTTTGGTTAGGGAATCCAAGTTCTTAAGCACTTAAGTTGTGGTAAGCATATTTTCTTTTAATGGTTTAGTCTTCCTATTCATTTTCATTTCTTCTTCTTAAGACTCACTCTTTCTCATATGGTTTTAGGAGTGTTCCAAAAGTCCTAACTCAGTCCATTATATCCCGGTAACTTTGGTAAGGAAAATAGGCTAGAATCAATATGTTATGTGCTTATGTTATCTATATGTTTTATGTTATTAAATGTGTTATGATATGTATGTATGTTTGTAGGCTTGGGCATATGACCCATATGGCTAACAAGACCCCAAATGGGTTATGGGCATATGACCTACTTAGCTAGTAGGACCCCACTAATTCCATGGGCATATGCTTGTTTAGTCTATGGGACCCCAAGTAATAATGGCCATTATAATAAGTGTATGTTATATGTATTATGTTAAGTCTTTATGTTTTCTTATGAAATTATGTATATGACTATGTGTTAGATTTTTCCTTGCTGGGCATTAGGCTCATTCCTTTTTGTTTTATGTGCAGGAAAATAAGCTTTAGAGGCGGTAAGATTCGTGACGCTTGAAGGATGTGTATCGATGGTGAATGGAGTCAAGGGGCCGAGCGTTATTCGATTCGAGGATGTAGTCTCATTTTATATTCTTTTTATGGTTTTACATGTATTTTCCGCATTATTATGTAATGTCTTTTATTTTAAATCATGTTTTGTTTTTAAAGACAATGGGATCCCATAATCCTTCTTAGTATTCTGTTTATTTGTAAATAACTCTTATTTTGCAAGTTACTCAATAAATTATGGTATTTTCGTAAAAATGTAAGTTTTATGTATAGTTTCGTTAATGGTCCAAATAGTCTAGAGTAGTGGGTCGTTACAACAAAGAAAAACTGAGAGCCTCTAGGAAAGACCTTCCACCACCTAAGCATGGAGATATGTCGGAGGAACATGCAGCACCTGAAGAGGAGAATGAGGTATCATCCCCGGCTGTCCAACCCGATGGAGGTCATCTAGAACCAGCAACGCACCCTCCTCCTCGACCTCTGGTTGCACCACACTCTGGCCATCGGGATCCGGGTCCCTCTACACACAGGTCGGGTAAGAGTCACTGAATACAATCTATGAGTTCCAGCTCAAGGACTTGCTTCTATGAGGACGAGATATGCGAGTTACACAAAAAGAATCAAAGGATGGAAGCCACACTAGAGAACATGCAAGAGGTGTTGAACGACCTTCTGCAAGTGAAGTTAAGCATGCCCCTTCCCAGGCATAGGGAGAAGAAACGTGAGAGAGGAGACACCATTGTCCTCGTGGATGACGGCAGGACCAAACTTTCCACTAGCAACACTGCCCATACAAAGCACCATGAAGATCCAAGGCCAGCAAAGTACCCCCGAGAGCAAAGGCTGAAGGACGACGCTTGTCATAGGAATGAAGCCGATGTCACCTATAAGGAGGCACCCCAATTAGGGTTTATGCCCTAAAAGCAAGTTAAAAGATAATATATTTTGAAATATAAGAAATAAAAATATATTATAAAAGGATAAGTTAATTATTATTTATAATAATTGATAAATATCATAAAATTCCTTATTCATATTCTAGAATATTGTAATGTCCCAAATTCCTTAATGTGGCTTAGTGCCTGGATTAGGGGGGGGGGGGGGGGCAGGAGGGCCATAATTGATTTTATATGTTATTATATGCATGATTATGTGAGTTATATTATTATATGATGATAATTGCATGCATGTGGGCCCACTTATTAGAAGGGAATTTTTGTAATTTTGGTTGTTGAGGGCATATTTGTATATTTTTGTACATGTATGTGATGTATGGGTGAGACCACATTATTATGTGGATATGTTTGAGCTATTCGTCATGAGACGATCCTAGGAAGAAAGTTAGCGGTTTTGTCATAACGGGGTTAATTACCGGGATATTGGGTAATGAGAATGGTTATTTGATGATATATTGGGAGTTAGTGACATCAGGAGGAAATTTTGGGAATTTTGACTATTTTACCCTCGGGGGCATTTTTGGGACCCCGAGCATTATGATTTATTTGAGGGTACTTAAGCTCGAAGTAACCTGTCAGAAAGAAAATACGTTTAAAACACTTTCTCTTTTTCTCCCGTTATCCTTTTTACTGTTCGTCTCATTTTCAAAGGGAACTTGAGTTTTAGGACTCAGATTCAAGCAAGGATTGAGTTATAGCGATTCTAGGGTAGATTAGAAGCTTATTAGTCAGAGGATTTAGTTGGGAAATGACTCAATCAGAGGTAATCCAAGTATTAAGTTTTGAGTTTTCGAGTTTCTAAGCTTTGGTCGGATTTTATGTGTTGATGAGTTTTTGAGTTGTTTAAGCCATGGGTTCTATTGGTTTTGAACCATTGGGATGTTTGGGAACTTTGTTTTTGGGATTTGGTTTTGTTTGGGTAGGTTTTTGGAAGATATTTAAAGGGAAAAAATAAGGTTTTAGCTGGGTTCCAGGTGGGGTCGCAGCCTAAGCTTAGCGAAGAAAAGAGGAGAGGCTGATGGGCATTAGGGCCGCGACGCCTGGGAGGTGGGCCGTAGTGAGAGGTGTAGACAGATTGGGGCAAGGGCCTCTGTTTGGATCCAGGCCACGGCTTAGGGGTGTGGGGTCGCAATGCTTAAGGCCAGCTTTGGCCAAAGATGTGTTTTAATCGTGGGAACTCAAACCTAAGAGCTCGAGATCGATTCTACTACACGGTTTAGTAGGATTCAATGTCCCGGAGGCTAGGACATTGCCCGGGAATCTTTTATTACTCATTTTATTGATGGGATTTCATATTTGGTTATGATTAGGTGACCGCTAAGGGCCTAAGGATAGGATCATTCTCAAGGGTCGTTCTTGACCTATTTTACGCTCTCAAGTCTGAGGTAAGAAAAATGCACCCAGTATGTGACATGCATGATTATTGACGAGGCATGTTGAGTGCCCTATGTATGGACATTTTTTGCATTGTAAATGCCTGTCAACATTGCTTACTTGTGAATGGAACTGACTTATTAGTCGGAAACAACAATGGTGTTTAGTACTGGTCGGGAAGCTCTGACTTATCAGTCATGATCGACAATAGTACTGAGCGCTGGTCGTATGGAATTGACTTATGAGTCAAGAGTGGCATTAGCGTATTGAACGCAAGCTAAAATGATTAGATCTAATCAACATGAGCATTACATGCTTGACCGACCTATTGGTCGAAGAAAACTAAAGCGCTTGGCTAGCCTAAGGCTAGTTACTCAGAGCAAGGGCTAAAAGGCTCTGGTGACTGGAACGTCACATGGCTTAGGGCTCAGGACCCCAGAGAGACTTATTAGTCATCTGTTCAGGGCTCAGGACCCCAGAGAGACTTATTAGTTATCTATTCAGGGCACAGGACCCCAGAGATACTTATTAGGCATCTATTCAAGGCACAGGTCCCCGGAGAGACTTATTAGTCATTTATTCAGGGCGCAGGTCCCCAAAAAAACTTATTAGTCACCATCTGATTAGGGCTACAAGCCCCAGAACGATTTATTAATACTTGTATACATGCACTAATAAGTTTTCTTGCTGATCCTTGGCTCACGGGTACTATGTGGTGCAGGTAAAGGGAAAGAAAAGCTCACCCAGCCTTGAGTGGAGAGCTTAGGTGGCGATGTGTACATATGCGATCACTTGACCACCATGGCCAATGTGTTTCTCAGGGGAACTAGGGTTTAACCCTATTTTTGCCGCTTAGGTCGGCGGATTATAACTTTTGAATTGTAATGACCATTTTGGATTGTAAATAACTTTGTAAACACTTTTATGGGATCCCATGTACAGTTTAATGTTTTTAGTAAAACATATCAATTCCTTTTGACCGAGATTTTCACCCTGGCCTATTAATAACACTTAGATGCACGTTTATGGCCTAATAACTCGTTTAGCGAGTTAAGCACTATTTAAAGTACACAGTATGCCGGTCTTGGCTAACCAGGGCATTACATGTATGATCTTCTACGAGTACATGAGAATTAATATCATAATATATGTCAGCAACATATTAAAGTATGGAATCTTTAATTAAGGGTTGCTAGTACGGTTTACTAAGCACTACTTAGTAATGCATGTGATTTTGATTTAGATCACTAATGTGGATAGACATTTTAGTAAAGGTACTGTGTATAATAGTGATTATACATTACTCGACCAATGTAAATTAATATCTTTTATTAACGTGTCGTTTACCAAGAAAGATTTAATTTATATCACAAAGATAATTATTAGTAGATCAGTCTAAATCCTGAGTATTCATGAAATCATGTTTGCGTTTATTAGGTTATTTGATTCACTCGTTCAGATATTGTAACACCCTGGATAACGAAGGTCGTTACACTGTGTGTTTAAAATGGTGCTTAACTTGCTAAGCAAGTTGTTTGAACTTAAATGTGTAATTAAAGAATAAGTTAAGGTCAAGTAATAAAAGACTTGGTTAACAAAATGGTTATTTTTAATTAAAATATTAACTTTGTACACGGGATCCCAAAAATCAGCTTATAGACTTGTAAAAGATAATCAGATACAATTTAGCCGTCCTAAGCGACAAAACATTGTTTAACCCTAGTACCTCCCAAGCTATCCTGATTGTGTCGATCGAGTAGGCTGCATATGTACACACCGCCCCTGAAGCTCTCCAACTCATGGCTGGTCCAGCTATCAACTCTTTTACCTGCACCACGTAGCACTCGTGAGCCAAGGTCGAGCAAGAAAACTTAAAACAACATGCACAACTGGGCAATAGTATAAAAGCAGTATTATAATTCACCAAATTCAACTAACAATAGAATATACGGAACAAACCCAATAGGAGTACTGAACTTAATGAAACATATAAATCAATCTCATCAATCAATACAAATAGTTAAGCGTGAACCACACTTCTATTTATTGAATAATGACCAGGCCTAGCGCCCTTAGGCCGAGTCCACTGACTTTATGGCCGACCCCGACACTCTTAGGTCGGGCTGCGTTCCACACGCTTGCTATCAGCTCCCGCAACCCATAGGCCGGTTTGTAAACAAATATAATCACATATGCAAAATGCATAGCAAGTAATCATTGGCAGCATATACAAGCATGCCCAATCAAATATTCTCAGCTACAAATATGTTCATGTTCATAATATATTCATACAAGGGGTTTAAGCCTCAATCACAACTCGGGTGCAGTTTTCTTACCTCAGGTCCAAAGCATCGACCATCTGACAGCCCAGATCACGATCCCTGATCCTTGAGCCCTTGCGGTGAAACCTAGTCACACTGCGATAATGGATAACCATTAAGATCCTAAACCAATTAAAAGCTTTGGATTCAAATACTAGCCTCCGGGACTTCAGTTTTTACTAAACTGGGTAGTAGAAATCGTCCCAGCGCTTAAGTTTAGATCTCGCAGCCATACCGAGCCTTAAGACAAACCTAAGCTAAAACTCTCTAGACGGATCGCGACTTGGCCTTGAGGGTCGCGGCGCGCCTCAAGTCAGAGGCGCAATCTCTGCATCAGGGGGGGAGGTGGGTTGCGTCTTTCCCCTAGTGTCGCGGCATGCCTTCATGTCAATAGCCCCCCCAAGGCCTTCTGGGGCACACAGGTGACGGCGCCCATGAACTGGGTCGCGGCGGGGCCCTGTGAATCCAGAAATCCCTGGGTTTCTCCAACATTTCTCTAAACCAAACTCAACAGAAATAATGCCAAATGTGTGCCAAGGCTAGAATCAAGACTAAAACTCTCAACACCACATCATAGATAGTAGAAACATCCTAGAATCTATAACAAATCCTCAATTCAACTCAGAATCAAAGCTAGAGCTAAGCTCAGCCAAAGCACTATACAAACTCATCATAGAATTCACAGTAAGAAAACCAGGTTATAGAAATTACCTTAGAGATGTTCTGATCCTTGAGCTAATCCTTAAATACTCCTAGCTTGATCCCTTAGCTGCTACTTGTCCAGTCCTAGCCTCAATTCTCAGCTTTGCTTCCCAAGCTTGCAATTCTCTGCCTTCTCGTCAGCAACTTCCCCTTGACATTCCACTAGCCTCAATGCCCATTAATGGGAGATGTGCCAACCGACTAAGGAGAGAGGGAGAAAGAATCTGCTTATTACCTTGTGTCTACAAGCTTCTACTGAGCCTACCCACTTACCAAAAGACCACATTTCCCCCTAAGTATACCCTTGACCTTAAATGGCCCCAAGGGAAAAATCGTCATTTGCTACATTTCCCGCTAATTCCTCGAGTAGTCCTATAAATTCCCAATTAATCTCGACATGCCCATTTAATCACCAAATACTTAACCATTACTAAATAAACCTCAAATATACATTAAATTCCGAAAACACCCTTAGGCTCACCCCAAGTCGGATATTAATCCTCGATGTGACTATTCCGCCAATCCGCTCACTAGGATCGCCTCAAGCCATATACTTTAAATATATCTACATAATAATGTGGTCTCAATCATTTACTCACATATATTAACACTTATACCCGCAACGGACCAATATTACAAATATGCCCCAACTATCAAGAATGGTCCCATATGCATATTTAATACAAATAAACATGCATTTAAATATATTCATTTCATCATATATATCATGCATGCCACATAGTCACGCATGTAATCAGTTAATCACACATATATCCAATTATGCCCTCCCGACACGCTAATCAAGGCACTAAAGCCTATTAGCTTTTTTGGGACATTACAACTATCCCCTCCTTATTGAAATTTCTTCCTCAAAATTTATTCAAACACTTCGAAATATAAATCCTGTAAATATGATTGTAACCACAAAGTCCAGTCCTTTATGATTTATCCTTCAGCAACACTCTCATTAGAGTGACAATCTTAATCTATAAGACCATGTCTCATTAATCATAATTTCATTACCTTTTCCTTGTGCAATAGCTCTTGCTGAAATCCTAGGGTCTCCTCACTTCATCAGCAGTGATATCATACATTTCTTTCCTTGACATTGGCACCAACAACATTCATGAACCACAACCCATACCAGGGTAAGGCTAATCTGTAGGCCCCTGGCCTAGTCCTTGGTAGGATCTCTAAAGTCTTATTAAATCGTGAGTCAAAACTCCTCTTTCTTGTATACAGTATTCGCAGAAATACAAAGTCTCCCGTCCTGGAACTTCGTGTTCCCAGGCTTAAAATTTGCAAACTCTTATGGCCTTTCAGATAGGCAGACACTTCTGCCCTAACAATCCTAATAACCTCATTGGTTTCTCCGAACAAATATTTAACCATAATATTTTCTGTCTTTCATTTCACTACTTGGAACAAGCACTTCTCGCTATCTACCTTACTGTATCTTATGCAGAGTCACCCTAGCCATTGACTGGCATTTACCACTGTGACTATTCAATCAAGGGATTGTACTTATCTTAATGCCCCAAACACTTAATATAGGAACTTGGTTCATTAATTTGTATCCACCCTCATCGAACTTAGTCATTATTTATTATTTATTATGATTACGAAAGAAAATCAAACTCATAATTGATAACAAAATAACCATGATATTAATTTGGAAAAGAAAGTTTTCACTATTTACAACCATAAAGAAAACAAATAATAAATTAAAACAAACAATGAAACTAATCTTATTCTAAAAATCGAGATCTTCTATATCTGATCCTTCATCTAGCATATCATCATTTAATTCCTCATAGTCCTCATTATCATGTGCCTCAAAATTCCCTCGAGGAAGGTTCGTAAAAATTCTATGCTTTTGCTCATTTGTAAACTGAAATTTTGTTTTTGAAGTGAACCTAATTAAGAGAAAATAATATCTCATTGCTACCGGCAATTCATCTTCATCGTCCATTGTTTCCCATATTTCCTCTAAGGCTGCAATTACAGTTTGATAATCTCTAAATAGTCTAATTAGTAAAACGTATTGCTCTGTTGCTCTTATCATGATCTGCTTAGATTCTTGGAGGTGACCTATTTCTCTGTGGAACAAAAGCAGCCTCCGAGTGATTCTTTCTAGCACTCCTACGGTGTTTCTCAGTTCTCTAATTCTTTTTAAAGCCTTAATGGCTTGGATATCCTCATAAGTTAATGCTCCGTTCATTCTTAACTGAAAAGATAAAGACTAAAATCGTTAGCTATACATATAAACATAACAACTATAACTTAAACACTTACTTGGCGGTCAGATTCGGAGCTTTGAGTGTGTGTGTATCGAGGAGAACTTCATGCGAATGAACCATTGCTCTAATACAACTGTAACGACCCAACTATTCTAGACTTTGGACCATTAATAACTACTATACTAATCTTAAGAAAACATACATATGAAATAACCACAACTTTATTTAGAAACTGTAAAGTAAAGGTTTAAAAATACATAAAATTCATAAGTAGGATATGGGATCCCATTTTTTTGAAAATAAAATAGATCATGACTTAAATCTTAAAATTTGTTACAACTCAGATGCAGAAAAATACATATAAAGCATAATTTTAAAAGACTAGAAAACACTTCATCCTCGAATCGTTTGCGCAGTCCACCGATTACATTCTGCCTCAATACACATTCCCAAGCTGCCAAGAACCTTTCCGCCGCCATACTATCTCCCTGCACATATAAAACATAAAGGAATGAGCCTAATGCCCAGCAAGGAAAATCTACTACAAGCATGAACATAATCATACACATTATGAACATATATCACAATTCTAACCCATGTACATGGTGACTATTTGGGGTTTGCTAACTAAGCAACTATAAGCCTCGAACTATAATGAGGTTTGCTAGTTAAGCAACTATAAGCCCCAAAATATAACTATTAGGGTTTGTTATATAGCAACTATAAGCCCCAAAACATAAACGTGATAGGGTTTGCTATATAACAACTATAAGCCCCAAGCATACATATATCATAACACATAGAAACATACTATAGCATATCATAACATAGCACATATCACATAAAAAAAAACTATCCTATTTTCCTTACCAAAATACCGGGATGATGAGAACAAGGTCGGGATTTTGGAACACTCCTAAAACCATAATTGAGAAAGGTGAGTATTCTAAAAGAAAAAGATGAAAAGAATGAACTAAACCATCGAGAAAATACTTACCAATGAGAACCTCAAGTTCAAAGAACTTAGATGCCTAACCAGAAATAAAGAATACTGAGTTATGAATTGAGTAGAGAAAAACTATAAGAACTTAATGAAACAATACAGAAAGAAACTAAGAATAGGGATACCTTTGAATTTGCTATACCCGAACTACACCTCGAAACCGAAATACACTATAAACCTTACTTCCCAAGTGTTTGATAAGCTTAAAATGATAAAGCTTATAACCCCAACCCAAGTGTTTAACACTCTAAAGTAATCCTAGCAGCTTGTAGGCTCTGAACCCAGCTTGATGAATGAAGAAATGGCTGGGTACTAGGTCCTATTTATAGAGTTCAAGAATGAAAAGATCTTCATTTAGCTTGAATAAATTAATGGCTTTTTAATTGAAAAACATTTGAATAATCGTTCAGCAGAGGCTGAAGACTCAGTCAAAAAGATTCTGGACTTATCAAGAGGTTAAGGATTCAAATGAGCTCGGTTTAAAAATCATTCAAAATTTATTCCCTAGGGACGATATATCGCATACCATAGGTGATATATCGCCTGGGCTCATATGCCCGAGGCTCGTCGAGGTGGTCGTGCGAAGTTACGTGTTTTTCGTTTCCCCGTATGGCGATATATCGCCCCCTAGGGCTGCGATATATCGGCATACGCTGAAATATTATACACGTAATTACACATTTTTAGCCTAATTTGAATTGAGTAAACAGCCTTGACTAAGTCCTTTAACAATTTCAAAGCTGCTGGTAGACTCTAGGATTTTCAAATATTGTTCTTAATAAACTATTCATCAAAAATACTTAATTTCTCATTAAACATACATATGACAAGTGTTATTATCTTATTGGGTATATCTAAACCTTATAGTATAATAAATATCATCTCCATACTCAGTCATATTAATCAACCATAGGTTATAATTAATATTCTAAAACTATAGGTTAAACTTATAAAATCTACAAGTGTTGCTACGAGTGTCCAAATAAGTCCCGGCTTGAACCAAAATCCACAGTAAAAAACATACTATAACTACTACTAGCTCTTACTATTACTACTACTACTATCTAACTAGCTAAGTAAAGTTCTTGGACTCTACAATTCTCCCCTACTAAAAAGAATTTCGTCCTCGAAATTTACTTACCAAATAATTTCGGATACCGGCCTTGCATGTCCTCCCCCAACTCCCACGTCGCCTCTCGTTCAGAACTATTACTCCATAGGACTTTGACTATTGGAATACTTTTGAACCGTAACTGCTTCACCCCTCTATCCAAGATGCTAACTGGTCATTCCTCGTAACTCAAGTCTTTCTAGAGTGTTATCATATCGTACTTGAGGATGTGAGATGGGTCTGACACATACTTGCGTAGCATTGAGATGTGGAACACGTTGTGGCTATCTGCTACAGCTGGCGGTAGGGCTAATCTATATGAAACTGCTCCCACTTTGTCCAATATCTCAAAAGGACCTATAAAACAGGGACTAAGCTTGCCTTTCTTCCCAAACCGCTTCACACCTTTCATAGAAGATATCTTCAGGAAGACTTGATCTCCGACTTTGAATTCCACATCGTGCGCTTGGCATCCGCATAGCTTTTCTGATGACTTTGAGCAATAAGCATACGCTGTCTAATTAGCGATACTGCTTCTTGAGCTTTTCTAACAGCTTCGGGACCGAGAAGCTGCCTTTCTCCTACTTTTTCCCAATGCAACGGTGATCGACACCTTCTTCCATAAAGCAACTCATAAGGTGCCATCCCGATCATTGACTGGTAGCTATTGTTGTAGGAGAACTCTATTAGTGGTAAGTACTTATTCCATGATCCTCCGAAATTAAGTACACAAGCGTGTAGCATATCCTCTAAAATCTGTATCGTATGCTCGGACTGACCGTCTGTCTGAGGAAGAAAAGTTGTACTAAGACTTAAATTAGTACCCATGGCTTGTGTTGACCCAAGATTTGGCCAACTGACACGGAGTCAAAATATGATTGATATGAATGAAAGAGATGAGAATAACGTAATGACAAAAGTAAATAAAACACAGTAATTTATAGTGGTTCGGCCCCAGGATCTGGTAATGACCTACGTCCACTTAGAATGATATTGATATAAAAATAAGAAGAATGATCAAAGAACTGGGGTTCAATGAGTTTCACTAATCTCTGAAGAACGATACAAGTTTACTAGGAGAATTACTATAGTCTCAAGTGATTCAAAAGCAAAAGTCCCCTCCCTTGAGCTATCTCTTGCTATTTATAGGCTCAAGGGGGATTACAAAAGATTGTTACAGATATTCTGTGGACGCTCAATATTCCGCATCCATATAAGATCCCGTGAAGGCCCATCATCCTTTGACGACAACTTCGGATCAACTCGCGATGCATGAGGTCCCAGCCCCGTCACCATGGCCTCGCTCGGCCGTACCCCAGGCGCGAGGCCCTCCTCGCGCGCGCACCACCTGGCGTCGCTCAGCCACCGCGCGCGCATCTCCATGGCCTCGCTCGGCCGTGCCCCAGGCGCGAGGCCCTCCTCGCGCGCGCACCACCTGGCGTCGCTCGGCCACCGCGCGCGCATCTCCCTGGCGTCGCTCGGCTACCGCACGCGCATCTCCATGGCGTCGCTCGGCCATACCTCAGCGCTCGTGGTCCCAGAGTGGCCTCGCCCATGCCCACGGAGGGGCCTCGCCAAATAGGCCCCGTGGTGGCCTCGCCCATGCCCACGGAGGGGCCTCGCCAAATAGGCCCCGTGGTGGCCTCGCCCATGCCCACGGAGGGGCCTCGCCAAATAGGCCCCGTGGTGGCCTCGCCCATGCCCACGGAGGGGCCTCGCCAAATACGCCCCGTGGTGGCCTCGCCCATACCCATGGAGGGGCCTCGCCCAATAGGCCCCGTGGTGGCCTCGCCCATGCCCACGGAGGGGCCTCGCCAAATAGGCCCCGTGGTGGCCTCGCCCATGCCCACGGAGGGGCCTCGCCAAATACGCCCCGTGGTGGCCTCGCCCATACCCATGGAGGGGCCTCGCCCAATAGGCCCCGTGGTGGCCTCGCCCATGCCCACGGAGGGGCTTCGCTAAATAGGCCCTGTGGTGGCCTCGCCCATGCCCACGGAGGGGCCTCGCCAAATAGGCCCCGTGGTGGCCTCGCCCATGGCCTCATGGGGGTCACATCCGCAGCACACTCAGCCTCGTGAGCAGCCAAGAGAGCCGCGCCATCAATAAGCCTTCCAAGGGTCCCATTCCTTACGCCTAGAGACCCTTATGCTTAGAGGTTCCAGTACGAGTCGAATGGGACATACTTGTACGACCAAGTACCGAGTACGGACACCAGTACCAGTGGGACTGCTGGGGTAAGAGTTATGGCTCGTACATCTACGGCCAAGGGTCAGAGTCGACACCACTACCACCTGCGCCACTACGCCTGCCGCCACTCATCAGACATGGGTACAGACAAGTAGTGGAGGCATTCTCCTGACACCTGCTCCTGTACTGGATGTACGACCACAACCTCTGAAGCCACTCCCCTGACATAGTACTTATGTACCCCATGGTCTCCTGGACCACTATGTACCTAAGGCCATTAGAGCCTACTATAAAATGAACTCTAAGACCACCTGAAAGGGGGTTGGAAATTTTACTGTAGTAAAGGCTTGAGTGTGAATGAAAGACTAAATTCTCCATTATTGTTCTATCATTGTTCTTGAGTGATTGTTTAAGTTTCTACAGCTTTTCCATTAGAGATCCTGATTTGATAATTTTTCCAACTCAACTTAGTTAACGAGTTCTCACCGTCAACATATTCTTTCCTGAATAATCGGATACCCAGAAGATTGTATGAGATAAATTCGGGATTCATAAAGATCTTCCCATAAATGTCGCCTTGTACACGGAACCATCGACCATACTGGTCGCGGGTAAGACAGGCTTACACTGCTTCTAATGTGTCCTCTGGTCGATACTCTAGCAGACGTTTCTAGGTGTCAGCCACGTGTCCAGGGATCACTTGCCACGTCATAAATGCTAATTTTATGAATAACATTTGCCCCCCAAGTTAATTTATCACGAGCAGTAAATAAACTTTTGGACGAACGACTCTTCGGTGACCCCGCCTGATGTGTCAGAACCCTTCGTGTGTTCTTGAAAAAAGTAACCCACTTCTATCTAATCATGTCCTCTCGGTTCCCCAGAAATGATTTCGACGGCCATCCCGTTTCCCAATACTTTGAAAAAGGAAAACTAATGATTACACTTTTTAATGTCAGAGACAAACTTATATAAGACCTTCGAAGCCTCCTTTTTCTTTTTACGCACGCCACTGTTTTTGCAAGAAACCCTAAA
This sequence comes from Humulus lupulus, assembly GCF_963169125.1. Lineage (NCBI taxonomy): Eukaryota > Viridiplantae > Streptophyta > Magnoliopsida > Rosales > Cannabaceae > Humulus > Humulus lupulus. The sequence goes on from NC_084793.1 coordinate 181,698,987, forward strand.
AACCAGAGTTTTAGACTTCCCCGGAGACCGTTTTCCTGCACTTCCAAGACTCGGACCGCGAGCTCCTTGATCTCCGAAGACCTTTCTTCCACCTCCACGATCACTCTTCTTGGTAAGTTTTCGAAACCCCATGCTTCTAATTTTTCGTGGTGCATGCTTCTGAATGTGGACTGTTTGAGTTTAACTGTTTCTAGTTTGAGGTACTTGTAGACAGAATGTTTTGTAGGCAAAGTAGAGTTACAAATTAGTTTAAAATCCAGGATCATGCTTTTTAGGACGTAAAATCGAAGTAAAAATTCGATCTTTAGGCTAGTTAAAAAAAATTAAATTTTTCCCGCCCTAAGGGGAGTTGAAAAAGCTTTCTCAGAAAAACTTTTTACTTTCACCCTTTGATCCGTTTTTCAAACTGTTCGTGTAGAAAGATTTAACTTTTCGTTAGAATGCTGTTGTATAAAAACTTAATTTTGATACTCGACCAGCATTATTCTAAAAAGCTTTTAAAAGTTTTCTATCCTCACCTCCCCATTCTTCTGTATGAAGATTTTAATGCCAGATTTGTGGGGAGGTGAAAGGCCTATTGACGACGACCTTCTCGCCCAACTGCTCGAAGGAGAAGATCAACCAGCTGACCGTTACCACGAGATCTCTTTTTCGCGATCCTCTTCCAGACCTCATCCTTCTCCTTCAATGGCCCGTTCTAAATCTTCAGGCAATAAAAGACCCGAGTCTGAAAACAACCCAAATTCTCCTGCCCGTCTTGATTCGCAGGCAAGGGCTCCCTCGACCAGTGGTCGAGAAAATCTTGCTCCTGACCCTAATATCCAAATTAGGGCCAGCCCTCGCCATCAAAACTTGCCTGATGTCGAGTGGTATACTTCCCCAGCCAGTTCAGTAACTCTTCGAATGATTGCTAACTACTTCAGAAAATTCCCCCTCACAGGGGTTTCCATTATACAACCTGCTGCAGATCAGAGGGCTAACCTCCCCGGGGGTGTCAACAGCGCCTGGTCTTGGTATCATATTGAGGCGGGAGCTTATCTCCCTCTTCATCCCTTTTTTGTGGGGGTGGCCAATTATTTCGGTGTCTCCCCCTTCCAAATAACTCCAAATGGATATAGAATGCTGGCCGCACTCTATATCCTGTATAAACTTAAGAAATGGCCAGAACCTTCACCCCACGAGGTCAACTATCTCTTTGACCTCAAGTCTAACCCGCAACAACACGGAACGGGTTTCTTCCACTTTTGTCACCAGGAAACCAATCGAACATTCCTGAGTGACACTACGCATATCTCAAACGTGGGGCAGTATAATAAGGAGTACTTCCTCAACCCGGACATATCCAGCAACAACCCGGCCTTCACACGAGGAGGTAAGCACCGTTCCTGACTGGTCGATACTTTTACTCAAGGTGTCTCCTTTCGTTTTTCTTTAAACCATATTCTGTTTTTCAGGCCCTTGGTTACGTCCAACCCCAACACCAGACATGGTGTTGAGGTCTAACACTCTGACCAGGATGTCCGACGCAGCAAAAAGCGCCAAGATCCTGGTGACTGAAAAAAACTTGAGGCGGTCTGGCCTCCTGGCTCCTCGCCATGAAAATAGAGGGTCCGTGGTGGACGAAGCCACTGCCAAGGGGGTTCCCGAGCAGCAACCTCCCGTGTCTCCTCAGAGGAGGAGGCCAACGGGGATTACTATTAGGGAGCCCACGGGAAATCCTTTCGCAGAAAGGCCTTCTGCTCCCCAAGGCAAGGGGAAACAAAAGGCCAAAGAGCCAGCTGTGGACTTGGGAGAGTCCTCTGATGATAATGGTAACACAATTTTACTTTTAAATGGTTTGCCAATTCCCTGTCATTTGTTCGACGGGGAAGGCAATTTTACGTATACTCCAAAATTAGGGCCAGACTTCTTCATGCTAGATAATGAGTATATGACTAATAGAGTCAATAGTGTAGCGACCAATAGTTGTAGCTCGGGTATTCACTTTGTTGCCTTTCTTCTGTTGCATATAATATATTTTCATCTGCCTCTTATTCTTATCAGTTTCCTGTGTTTACTTGCATGCAGATATGGCTACTTCCAATATCTTTGACATGTACCAGGCCAAGGAAGAAGAGGAGGTTCCCCAACTCCAACGGAGATCCAAGAGGAGAACTGGCGAATCCAGCCGAGGCCCTCCGGCAAAGAAGGGTCGAACAGAAGACCTTCCCAAGGACACGCCAATTGGGCAGACTCCTGGGCCAACGGGGCAAACTCATCCACCAGCTCCAACTGAGAAGCAGACTCCTCCTCCCCCACCGAATCCTCCGGCTGCATCTGCCAGAGATGAAATTGTTCGTGACGAAGCTCTCGGGGCTAAACTCATGAGCCGCACCCTTCGATCAGCCAGGGATCGCCTTGACCGCATTGGAAAAGGTGACCATGTCAGGGATGCAATGGTCGAGGCTGAAAACTTGGGGGCTGACCAGGTTCTGAATAGGGCTTTGAATGAAATATCCAGTGTGAGTACTTCTTCACTTTTTTAAACCTTAGTTTTTTATTCTTCACGGCAAGCTCTAACTTTTTCCTTTGTTCACAGGCTTTGCTATCTGCTATCACTGCTCATACCCGTATCCAAGCTTCCATCGAGCAGGCAAAGGCAAAGGCCACTGAGAGTCATCAAGTGAAGGCGGTTGAGGAGCTTTCTGCTGCCGAGGCCAGGCACGCCAAAGAGTTGGAGGCACTAGCTCGAGAGAGGGATGCTGCGGTGACCAAACTGTCAGAGGTTGAAGCCGCGAAGGATGCCGCCGTAAAGTTGAGGCAAGAGTATCGAGAGTTCAATCAAGCTCATCTTCGCGAGATCAAGCATCTGGGAGAGATACTCAAGTCCAAGGATGAGGCTATTGTCACTCTTGGAGGCAAGGTGAAGCAACTGGAGCTTGACAACTCCAAAAATCTTGAAAAGTACAAGAGGACGACACTCTGATGTTTCTACAACTTCTGGAAACATAATCAGGGTGCCGACTTTAGCTATCTTTCGGAGGAAGTCAGGGTTGCTGAGTTGGCTCGCTGCACCGCCCAACTGGCCAAGGAGGAGGCAAGATTGAGGATCCCTGCCTCTCCAAGCATCGTTGGTGTGGAAGAAGAAGAAGTTGTCGAGGACGCGACCACCCAGGATGCTGCCCAGGACCCTCCGACCCCGAATGCCTCTTAAACTTTCTCATTTATTTTTTCTTTCTTTTTGGCTATACGACCCACGGGTCGTGGTGTAAAGACAATAATTTATTTTTAAACTTTGCTGCATGGGCAGTAAACCCTTTTTTCTTTTACTCGAATAGTTACATCCAAGCAGCGATGCTTGCGGTGTAAAAGCTTAAATCTTGATGCTATAATATCATTATAACATTTGTCCGTATGACCGAACTTAGCATAGTACTTTGGCATGACTTAACAAAACATAAATTTTGAAAAATATTCTAAGTATTGTAGCATGCTTTCACTCATTTTGTTCATGTGTTTACATACCTTGCGAGTATGCTTTGCTATCGATGTGCCTTATATGCCCCCCAAGTGATCGAGGTGCCTTAGGCCCTTGGTCACTTGCCCTGACCATGGCCTATTCGAACATTCCTGTTCGTGCGAAAAATGATACTTGTAATACAGCAAAACAACACACGTAATGAACAAATACTTGTAAATGTAAATTCACAATGGTTGGCAAGAATGACTGGCTGCGCACAGTCCCTTATAATCTCGTATTAAAAATGGACTAAACATGTCTTTACGAGTGATTCTATAATAGAACCTTACATATACGAGCAGTTAGCTATACAGCGTGGCTAACCCTCTTTGCAAAACTTGTAAAAATTAAAAAAATTTAACACAAGCTAGTTCTTTAAAAAGGACTATTCATTGATAATACTTGCGCAGGTGTTCTCCATTCCAATAATGTGGAACGAGATCTCTGTTTAAGCGTGCAAGTTTGTATGTGCCTGGGTGAAGGACTTCTTCAATCTGGTAAGGTCCCTCCCAATTAGGTCCGAGCACTCCAGCAGTAAGGTCGCGGGTATTTAAGAAAACTCGTCGTAGCACCAAATCTCCGACGTTGAATTTTCTTTCTTTAACTTTGGAGTTAAAGTACTGGACGACTTTTTGCTGGTATGCAGCAACTCAGAGTTGAGATTTCTCTCGTATCTCATTAATTGAGTCTAGGGACTCCATCATTAGCTGGCTGTTCTGATCTTGGTCATAAGTTAAACGCCGATGCGAGGGAGGATCTAACTCGACCGGTAACATGGCTTCATATCCGTAGGCTAGGGAAAATGGAGTATGTCCTGTCGCTGTTCGGTGGGACGTTCTATACGACCAGAGGACTTCAGGCAACTGCTCTGGCCACGCTCCTTTAGCTTCTTCAAGTCTTTTCTTCAGGGTGTCTTTAAGGGTCTTGTTTACGGCTTCAACCTGCCCGTTTGCTTGGGGGTGTGCAACTGAAGAAAAGCTTTTAATAACTCCATGCCTCTCGCAGAAATCGGTGAATAAGTCGCTGTCAAATTGGGTCCCGTTGTCTGAAACTATCTTCCTAGGAAAACCATATCTGCAAACAATGTTCTTGATGATGAAGTCAAGAACTTTCTTGGTCGTGATGGTTGCGAGTGGTTCAGCTTCGGCCCATTTGGTGAAGTAATCAACTGCCACAACTGCGTACTTTACTCCGCCTTTCCCTGTGGGCAAGGATCCAATCAAATCTATCCCCCATACTGCAAAAGGTCATGGGCTCTGCATCTGTTTTAGTTTATTTGGAGTTGCCCGTGGAATCTTGGAGAACCTTTGACATTTATCACATCTTCGTACATACTCCATCGAATCCTCGTTCATTGTTGGCCAGAAGTAGCCTTGCCTTAGAATCTTTTTTGCCAAACTCTGCCCCCCAGCGTGATCCCCGCAGAAGCCTTCATGCACCTCCTTCATGAGTCCCTTAGCCTTTTCTGGTGTAACACACCTGAGTAGTGGCATTGAGAATCCTCTTCGGTACATAACACCATCAACCAGTATGTACCTAGCAGCTCGTCTTTGCAGAGTTTTGGCTTTGTTCCTATCTGTTGGGAGTGTACCATTTTTCAGATACTCCAAGTAAGGCGCCATCCATGTATCCTCCATTCGAATCTCCATACTGGACTCAGTTGCTTGTATGCTCGTCTTACTCAGTCTTTCAACTGGCACAATGTTCAAAGTGTCAGCATCCTTTGCGCTCGCGAGTTTGGCTAGGGCATCCGCGTTTGAATTTTATCTCGCGGGATCTGCTGGAGGGTGTACTTCGTGAACTGGGCGAGCAGGTCTTTTGCTTTATTTAAGTAGGCTACCATTTTCAAACCCCGCGCTTGATATTCTCCAAGGACCTGATTCACCACCAGCTGTGAATCACTGTAGATATCAAGCGTCTTTATGCTCATATCCTTTTCCATTCTCAATCCAGCGAGGAGTGCTTCGTATTCTGCTTCATTGTTTGATGCAGTGAAGTCGAACCTGATGGCGCAGTGAAATCGATGCCCTTCCGGCATTATCAATATCACTCCCGCTCCAGCGTGGGATTCGTTGGATGAACCATCCGTGAATAGCTTCCACGAAGGAGTTTTGTCTTGAGGCTCGGGCGCTTCAGGCTGTTCGCACTACTCGCTATCTGGGAGTTCGGTGAACTCTGCAATAAAATCGGCTAAGACTTGTCCTTTTACTGCTGCTCGCGGTGAATAGGTTATGTCGAACTGCCCTAACTCGACTGCCCATTTTAACAATCGCCCAGCCGCCTCGGGTTTTTGGAGGACTTGCCGAAGGGGCTGATCAGTTAGAACCGTGATAGGATGAGCTTGGAAGTAGGGGCGCAACTTTCTAGAGGCAAGGATTAAGCAATATGCTAACCTTTCGATTGGTGGATATCTCAATTCTGCCCCGATCAGTCTCTTGCTGACATAGTAGACTACTTTTTGTGCTCCTTCTTCCTCTCTCACTAGCACCGCGCTGGCAGCAACTTCAGTAATCGCCAAGTAAATAAACAAAGTTTCTCCTTCGATTGGCTTTGATAATATGGGGGGCTGTGCCATATGAGCTTTCAGCGCCTGGAATGCTTGCTCGCAGTGTCCTGTCCACTCAAATTTTTTATTCCCCCTAAGTAGATTGAAGAACGGGACGCACTTGTCTGTTGATTTTGAAATGAATCTACTTAGGGCTGCGATTCTTCCGGTTAAACTTTGTACATCTTTGATCCTTTCTGGCGACTTCATGTCGATCAGGGCTTTTATCTTGTCGGGGTTGGCCTCGATTCCCCTTGAATTTACGATAAACCCCAAAAACTTCCCTGATCCGACTCCAAAGGAACACTTGAGGGAATTTAATTTCATTTGGTACTTGTTTAACACATTAAAGCACTCTTGTAAATCCCTCACATGCCCTTCGGCTTTCTTAGACTTTACCAGCATGTCATCCACATATACCTCCATGTTTACTCCAATTTTCTCTTTGAACATATGGTTGGCCAGCCGTTGGTAAGTCGCACCTGCGTTTTTCAGTCCGAAGGGCATTACTCTGTAGCAATATAAGCCCGTATCAGTCCGAAAGCTGGTGTGATCCTCATCTGGGGGATGCATGCTAATCTGGTTATAGCCTGAATATGCATCCATGAATGAGAGGATCTCGTGCCCTGCAGTAGCATCGACCAGTTGGTCGATCCTTGGGAGTGGGAAGCAGTCTTTTGGGCAGGCTTTATTGAGGTCTGTAAAATCCACACAGGTCCGCCACTTGCCGTTAGGCTTGGGGACCAGCACCGGATTGGAGACCCACGACGGATAAAAATCCACCCTTATGAATCCATTCTCCTTTAGCCTTTCCACTTCTTCTTTTAAGGCTCGTGATCTGTCTTTATCGAGCAGCCTTCTTTTTTGTTGCACGGGTGGAAAGGTCCTGTCTATATTCAGGACATGGTTGATTATTGCAGGATCTATCCCAACCATGTCTTTATGCGACCAGGCGAAAACTTCCTGGTTCTCTCGCAAGAATTCCACCAGTGCGTGCTTCATGGTAGGCTCTAAGTTTTTCCCAACCTTTATGACTCTGGTTGGGTCTTCTTTGTCGAGTTGGACCTCCTCCAGGTCCTCGACGGGTCCAACATTTTCTTCAAAATCCCCAAAGCGAGGATCCAAATCTCCATCCTCACTTTGGGCAACACCCTATTTGATGATTTCATCACCTGGTTGGGCTTGCGTATCAACTACCATCTGCAATCTATCCGGGGCAGTGCTCCTCGGCGCTCCGCTTTTCGCCTTTGTGATCGAGGCGTTGTAGCACTCCCTGGCTTCTCTTTGGTTTCCCAAAACACGTCCTACCCCCGCGTCTGTTGGGAACTTCATGGCTAGGTGCCACATAGAGATGACGGCCCGTATATCAACCAGTATGGGCCTTCCAATAACGGCGTTGTATGCCGAAGGACAATCGACCACTACAAAAGTGGCGAGTAATGTCCTTGTTGCAGGCGTTGTACCTGTCGTTACTGGGAGCTTGATCATTCCGGCTGGGGCGAGTCCTTCTCAAGAGAAGCCGTATATCGTTTGATTGCAGGGTTCCAAGTCTTTCACGGACAATTTCATGCGTTCCAGTGTTGACTTATACAGGATGTTCACTGAACTTCCTGTAACGACCAGTACTCTCTTTACCATCATATTGGCCATCTGGATGTCCTCGACCAGCGGGTCGGAATGTGGGAACTGGACGTGTTGAGCATCGCCATCAGAGAAGGTTATCTCACCTTCCTCTGACCGAGCCTTCTTTGGTGCACGGTCTTCCACAGTCATCATCTCGATGTCCTGGTCGTGGCGCAGAGTCCGAGCATATCGTTCTCTGGCTTTTCCGCTGTTCCCGCGAGGTGCGGGCCTCCACAGATGGTTAAGAGTGTTCCAGCCACGGGGGCAGGCTGTAATGGTGGCAAGCGTTGGCGTGTAGACGCCTGCTCGTTGCAATCTAGAGCTTCTCGTTGGGAATTTCCCGAGGCCCGTACGTATCTTCTCAAGTGTCCTTGTCTAATAAGGAACTCAATTTCGTCTTTTAACTGGTTGCATTCATTAGTGTCATGTCCGTAGTCGTTATGGTAACGACAGAACTTGGTAGTGTCTCTTTTCAAAATGTCCTTCCGAATGGGTCCAGGTTTCTTGTAAGGCACACTGGAGCTTGTGGCCTGATAAACCTCTCCCCGAGACTCAACGAGGGCAGTGTAGTTAGTGAACTGAGGCTCATAACGATTGCCCTTAGCTCGTTTGTTGTCGGAGGTGGAAGGCTCGTTATACGGTCGTTTTCCACCATTCTTGCCATTACTGTTGCCGTTCCCATTGCCTTTGCCGTTGCCATTAGGTTTGGAACCATTGGCGGCTTTGGCGGGTTCGGCGACCTTCTTACCCTTGTTCGAGGGTTTTCCATCATCAGCAATGGCTTCTTCGAGCTTGATGTAACGGTCGACTCGGTCTAAGAATTCTTGGGTAGTTCTCACTCCTTCTTTTAGGAGACTTTTCCAGAGGGGAGAGCAACGTTTAACCCCTGCGGTAATGGCCATCATCTTGCCTTCGTCTCCTACTGTTTTTGCTCCAGCCGCGGCTCGCATAAAGCGCTGGACGTAATCCTTTACTGACTCCCCGTCCTGCTGGCGAATTTCGACTAGCTGGTTTGCTTCGGTTGGGTGCATGCAACCAGCATAGAATTGTCTGTAGAACTCCCGTACGAATATTTCCCAAGAAACAATGCTTGCGAGAGGGAACTTGAAAAACCACTCCTGCGCAGCTTCAGAAAGTGTTGCAGGGAAGATCCTGCACCGAGCGTCGTCGGACACTTTCTGAATGTCCATCTGAATTTCAAACTTATTGACGTGCGAGACTGGGTCTCCATACCCGTCAAAGTTTGGAAGTGTAGGCATCTTGAATTTGCTGGGAGTTTCGGCGTTAACTATCCTTTGTACGAAAGGAGTGCCTTTCCTCCTATCGTGATCGATGTAAGAAGTCCTTCCTCCAACTAGTTGCTGCACAGCCTGGTTGAGTGCGTCTATCTGGGCCTGCACTGTGGTAGGAATCGCGGTGGCCTCTGTTGCCGGGGGGACGTTCTCATCTTGCCTCTTGCAGCGATCATTGAGTACATCACTCAGGTCCTCTTCTCTTCTTCGCTGCTCGCTACCACCGAGCCGGTTGAAGACATTATTTTGTCTGGGCTGCCCCCCAGCATCCTGTCTATTTGGTTGGTCATCTTGAGGAACTTGGCTCCTGCTTTTACCTCTTTCTCCATTCCTCCCACCGGCATTTCCCTTGCCTGAGTCAGCCTCATTGTATCTGTGGCCTTCTCTGAACCTTGACTGGCTATGGTGAGATCGACTGTTCCCTCGATGTCCGTTCCTGGCTTAACCATCCCGAGCGTTAGAGGGTGGTCTGTGCTGGTCGTGGTGTCCCCGTGCATCATCGTGTTGTGGGGGGGCCCGGACCGCAGAGCCTAACTCTGAGTCTCTCCTGTTGCCAGGAGGGTACTGACCTCTGTTCGGTAGGTTCGGTCCATCATCCCTACGGCGTCTAGGGTTGCGAGGCTGATGCTCGGCCCTATTCTGCCTTTGTTGCGGGGGATTACCCCGAGCAGCTTGGGATGGTGGCTGTGCCTCAGGATCCTGTGGGACATCGTCATGGGGCATCTGAGGCTGCTCGGGCCTTTGCGGACTCGAAGGCTGAATCAGTGGGCTCGGATTAGGACCCCTCTGGGGTGGCCCATTCACCGGTTGGTCAGACTGCGAGGCAGCTGCAGTCTGATTTCTGGCCAATAGCAAGGCTGCTTCAAGGGCTGCCATGGCTTCGTTCTGGCGGCGGTCCACCTCTACCTGCCTTTCGCTCAATTCCGCGCGCTGCCGTTCAATCTCTTGCTGCTGCCGCGCCATAACTTCAGCGGCAGTCTCCTGACTGGCTCTCAGATTAGCCAGCTCTTCCTGCAACGTGCCCAGAGTACTCTTCAGTGTTGCATCATCCATTTCCTCCTCTTCTAAGTCCAGTTGTGGCTCATCCTCCGCCATGCTCGCAGGAGGAGGAGGAGGTGGCGGGTTTGACGATGCAGCAGCGGCCGCCTGTCCAGTTTTCCTTCCAGCTTTCGCCATTAGTTTTCTCGACGACGATAAATCAAGCTCTCAATGAAAGCACCAGAATGTTGACCCAAGATTTGGCCAACTGACACGGAGTCAAAATATGCTTGATATGAATGAAAGAGATGAGAAGAACGTAATGACAAAAGTAAATAAAACACAGTAATTTATAGTGGTTCAGCCCCAGGATCTGGTAATGACCTACGTCCACTTAGAATGATATTGATATAAAAATCAGAAGAGTGATCAAAGAACTGGGGTTCAATGAGTTTCACTAATCTCTGAAGAACGATACAAGTTTACTAGGAGAATTACTATAGTCTCAAGTGATTCAAAAGCAAAAGTCCCCTCCCTTGAGCTATCTCTTGCTATTTATAGGCTCAAGGGGGATTACAAAAGATTATTACAGATATTCTTTCCTGAATAATCGGATACCCAGAAGATTGTATGAGATAAATTCGGGATTCATAAAGATCTTCCCATAAATGTCGCCTTGTACACGGAACCATCGACCATACTGGTCGCGGGTAAGACAGGCTTACACTGCTTCTAATGTGTCCTCTGGTCGATACTCTAGCAGACGTTTCCAGGTGTCAGCCACGTGTCCAGGGATCACTTTCCACGTCATAAATGCTAATTTTATGAATAACAGCTTGCTGTAAACTTCCCCAAAATATCGATGTAAACACTGATCCCCTATCCGACATTGTTGTCTTGGGGATTCCATGCAACCTTACTATCTCTTGGACATAGATGTCTGCATATTGGTCCGCCGTGTATGAAGTCTTAATAGGCAGGAAATGAGCGGACTTGGTTAGTCTATCTATTACTACCCAAGCTGAATCATGCTGCCTATTTGTTCGTGGCAAACCCGTCACGAAATCCATAGCTATATCGTCCCATTTCCATTCTGGTACGCTAAGCGGCTATAATAAGCCTGCAGGCCGCTGATGTTCTGCTTTCACTTACTGGCATACTAGACACTTAGACACAAATTCAGCTATGTCCTTCTTCATCCCTGGCCACCAATAGATTGCCTTGATGTCATGCGTCATCTTGGTCGGCCCTGGGTGAACTGAGTACAAGGTACTGTGTGCTTCTTCTAGGATCGTCATCTTAAACCTTTGATCATTTGGCACGCATACCCGATCCTTATATCTCAATAATCCTTGACTTGATATTGAGAAATATGTGCCCTTGCCTTCTCTGACTGCATCCATATGTGCTGCTAGTGTGTCGTCATGCCCTTGCCCAATCTGTATATCTTCTAGCAAATTTGACTGGATAGACAAATTAGCCAGCTTACTGACAACTATTTCTATTCCGGCACTGATCAGCTCCTGCTGTAGCGGCTTTTCTATTCCAGCTAGCGCTGTTAAACTTCCATAACTCTTCCTACTTAGCGCATCGGCAACTACGTTTGCCTTTCCCAGGTGGTATAAGATTTTGCAGTCGTAATCCTTTACTAACTTTAACCACCTGCGCTGCCTCATGTTAAGCTCCTTCTGAGTAAAGAAGTACTTTAAAATTTTGTGGTCCGTATAAATCTCGCACTGTTCCCCGTAAAGATAATGGTGTCAGATTTTCAACGCAAAGACCACTGCTGCCAACTCCATATCATGCCTTGGATAACATTGCTCGTACTCCTTCAGCTGTCGTGAGGCATAGGCTATCACCTTGTCATTTTGCATCAGCACGCAACCCAACCCTTACTTCGACGCATCGCAGTAGACTACGAACTTATCGTTGGGTGTCGGTACACAGAGTACTGGTGCTGAGCAAAGCTTATCCTTAAGCAACTGGAAGCTTTCTTCACATCTATCATTCCAACTGAATCTTTGTTTTTTTCGGGTCAAGTTGGTGAGTGGAATGGCTATCTTAGAAAAGCCCTCTACAAACCTCCTATAATAACCTGCTAATCCCAGAAAGCTTCTTACTTCGGATGCATTCTTTGATCTTGGCCAATCCTTCACAGTCTCTACTTTTGATGGGTCTACTGCAACTCCGTCCTTGGATATAATGTACCCGAGGAACGCCACTTGCGAAAGCCATAACTCGCATTTCTTGAACTTGGCGTAGAGTTGTTGCTCCTTTAGTTGTGACAAAATCAACCTCAAATGTTCCTTGTGCTCGACTTCATCCTTGGAGTATACTAAGATGTCGTCGATGAACACTACGATGAATTTATCTAAGTAGTCCTTGAAGACCCTATTCATCAAGTCCATAAACGCGGCTGGTGCGTTGGTAAGACCAAAAGACATAACTAAGAACTCGTAATGCCCATAACGAGTTCTAAAAGCTGTCTTAGGAATATCTTCTCCTCGCACCTTGAGTTGATGGTACCCAGACCATAAATCAATCTTTGAAAATACGGTCGCACCTTGGAGCTGATCAAACAAGTCATCAATCCGGGGTAACGGGTACTTATTCTTAATTGTTACTTTATTCATCTCGCGGTAGTCTATGCACATCCGCATACTTCCGTCCTTCTTCTTCAAAAATAGAACCGGTGCTCCCCATGGTGAATGGCTTGGCCTAATAAAACCCAAGTCTAGGAGTTCTTGCAGCTGCATCTTTAACTCCTTGAGTTCCATAGGTGCCCATCTGGTATGGTGCCTTGGAGATAGGCTCGATGCCCGGTACTAATTCTATTGTGAAGTCAATTTCCCGAGACGGCGGCAATCCTGGTAAATTATCGAGAAATATTTATGGGAATTCTCTTACAATGCAGACGTCTCCAACTTTAAGCGGTGTTTCCTTTACTACGTCTGTGATGCTGGCTAAGAATGCTTGACACCCTTTTTCTATCATTCTTTGGGCTTTGAGAGAAGATATTAGTGGTGTACATAGTTCTGAAACTTGTCCCATGAAACATAATCTCTGGTCGTCAGGAGTTTCGAACATCACCTTCTTGCGTTTGCAGTCGATGGTTGCTCCATGCCGTGCTAGCCAGTCCATGCCTAGTATCACATCGAAGTCCTTGATCTCTAGTTCTATCAGGTCTCCTTCTAGTTCTACGTCCTCAATCTTGATCAGTATGCCTCGTACTATCCGTGATGATAGAACTACTTTGCCTGAAGGCAACTCGGTTACAAACCTAGTTCTAAATCTTTTACAAGGTTTGTCTAGTTTTTCTATCATTCCTAATTAGATATACGAATGAGTGGCTCCCGACTCAAATAATACAGAACATATATTATTGAGGATAGAAACCTGACCTGTGACCACCTTATTGCTAGCATCAGCCTCTCATTGGGTTAAGGCAAAAACCCTGGCAGGAACCATCTTATCTTCCTTTTTCCCCTCTGACTTGAGCTGAGGACATTCTTTCTTTCGGTGTCCCTCTTGACCACAGTTATAACATCCTTTGGTGTTTTCCCGGCATTCCCCAGGATGTTTCCTTTGGCACTTAGCACATGGCAGGTACTCTACATAACCCCACCTACTTCCTCCATTATTTGCCCGTGCCCTTTTATCGCTGTCGGACTGTTTGTTGTCAGGATGCCTTCTTTTCTGATCGTTGTTATTGTTGGACTGATTGTGGTTGTTGTTCCAACTTGTCTGAGATTGACCATGCTGTCTAGGCTCAGGCTTACTGGCTTCTTCTTCACTAACGTTAGCCTGCAATCTTTCTACTTCTATTGCCGTCTCTAGAACGTCGGCATAAGTAGTATTTCCTGGGTTTGCTAGCTTAACCCCTAGCTCAATCTTTGGTCGAAGTCCTCTAATGAACTTAGACACCGTCAAATAGTCAGTTGGAACCATTTTCGGTGCGAACTTAGCCAATCGGTCGAATTGCCGAGCATACTCTGCCACTGATAAACTTCCTTGCTTCAGGCCAGTGAACTCCTCAACTCTTGAAGCGAGTACAACTAAGTTATAGTACTTTTTGTGGAACAGCTCCAAAAATTGGGTCCAAGTCATGGTGGCAACACCATGCGTCTACTGGACTAAGTCCCACCATATCCTGGCATCTTTCTTGAGCAAGGATGAAACGCAGGATATGCGATCTGCGTTGTTGAGGTTCATGTGCCTCAAGATTGGCTCCACGTTTCTTAGCCACTCTTCTGCCTCGAAGGGGTCTGTAGTCCCTTCAAATTTCGGAGCGTGTTTCTTACGAAACCGCTCATAAACTGGCTCCATGTGCTGTACTGGATAGGGCGCAAATTTGCCACTGGCCATCACCCATATGGACCAACTTTTTGGGGTGCTGAGGCCATTTGCTGCGGCTGTGGCTGCGATGGAGGCGGAGGCTGAGTCTGGGGCTGAGCCTGTTGTCGATGTTGCTGCAATAGTTCCTCCACTTGTTGTCGCAGTCTGGCGATCTCCGCAATGTTGTATGCTGGTAGTGGCGGCGCGTTCCGGCTGGCAGTAGCACGCACTCCCTTTCTGTGAACTAGAAGGGCTTCATTGCTCATTGGAGCAGCAATGGAGGCGTTTCCGTTGATGCGAGCAGATCTTTGGAGCGACATCACCGCAGAGTTCTAACAGTTGAGAGAAACATGTCAGAACTTTACCCTAATAGGCTCTAAGGCAAAAACTTAATCTAAACAAACATAACTCGGATCTATTAATTATGATTTCTTATGAAAATTATATAAGTCTTCTTTATTATTAAAGTTGGTTTCTATACTTAGAAAAACAAGCCATCTTTATTATTTCTAATCATCCTATATGAGTTAATTCTCAGGCTCGAAACTCATCTTTGTTCCAAAGTTAACCATATTGAGGGAGGGCTGGGATCAGTAAAATCGTCCCCACTACTATGGCCCCCTAACTCTCAATATAGGAACTTGGTTCATTGATTTGTATCCACCCTCACCGAACTTAGTCATTATTTATTATTTATTATGATTACGAAAGAAAATCAAACTCATAATTGATAACAAAATAACCATGATATTAATTTGGAAAAGAAAGTTTTCACTATTTACAACCATAAAGAAAACAATTAATAAATTAAAACAAACAATGAAACTAATCTTATTCTAAAAATCAAGATCTTCTATATCCGATCCTTCATCTAGCATATCATCATTTAATTCCTCATAGTCCTCATTATCATATGCCTCAAAATTCCCTCGAGGAAGGTTCGTAAAAATTCTATGCTTTTGCTCATTTGTAAACTGAAATTTCGTTTTTGAAGTGAACCTAATTAAGAGAAAACAATATCTCATTGCTACCGGCAATTCATCTTCATCGTCCATTGTTTCCCATATTTCCTCTAAGGATGCAATTACAGTATGATAATCTCTAAATAGTTTAATTACTAAAACATATTTCTCCATTGCTCTCATCATGATCTGCTTAGATTCTTGGAGGTGACCTATTTCTCTGTGGAACAAAAGCAGCCTCCGAGTGATTCTTTCTAGCACTCCTACGGTGTTTCTCAGTTCTCTAATTCTTTTTAAAGCCTTAATGGCTTGGATATCCTCATAAGTTAATGCTCCATTCATTCTTAACTGAAAACATAAAGACTAAAATCGTTAGCTATACATATAAACATAACAACTATAACTTAAACACTTACTTGGCGGTCAGATTCGGAGCTTTGAGTGTGTGTGTATCGAGGAGAACTTCATGCGAATGAACCATTGCTCTAATACCAACTGTAACGACCCAACTCTTCTAGACTTTGGACCATTAATAAATACTATACTAATCTTAAGAAAACGTACATATGAAATAACCACAACTTTATTTAGAAACTGTAAAGTAAAGGTTTAAAAATACATAAAATTCATAAGTAGGATATGGGATCCCATTTTTTAAAAAATAAAATAGATCATGACTTAAATCTTAAAATTTGTTACAACTCAGATGCGGAAAAATACATATAAAGCATAATTCTAAAAGACTAGAAAACACTTCATCCTCGAATCATTTGCGCAGTCCACCGATTACATTCTACCTCAATACACATTCCCAAGCTGCCAAGAACCTTTCCGCCGCCATACTATTTCCCTGCACATATAAAACATAAAGGAATGAGCCTAATGCCCAGCAAGGAAAATCTACTACAAGCATGAACATAATCATACACATTATGAACATATATCACAATTCTAACCCATGTACATGGTGCTATTTGGGGTTTGCTAACTAAGCAACTATAAGCCTCGAACTATAATGAGGTTTGCTAGTTAAGCAACTATAAGCCCCAAAATATAACTATTGGGGTTTGCTATATAGCAACTATAAGCCCCAAAACATAAATGTGATAGGGTTTGCTATATAACAACTATAAGCCCCAAGCATACATATATCATAACACATAGAAACATACTATAGCATATCATAACATAACACATATCACATAAAAAAAAAACTATCCTATTTTCCTTACCAAAATACCGGGATGATGAGAACAAGGTCGGGATTTTGGAACACTCCTAAAACCATAATTGAGAAAGGTGAGTATTCTAAAAGAAAAAGATGAAAAGAATGAACTAAACCATCGAGAAAATACTTACCAATGAGAACCTCAAGTTCAAAGAACTTAGATGCCTAACCAGAAATAAAGAATACTGAGTTAGGAATTGAGTAGAGAAAAACTATAAGAACTTAATGAAACAATACAGAAAGAAACTAAGAATAGGGATACCTTTGAATTTTCTATACCCGAACTACACCTCGAAACCGAAATACACTATAAACCTTACTTCCCAAGTGTTTGATAAGCTTAAAATGATAAAGCTTATAACCCCAACCCAAGTGTTCAACACTCTAAAGTAATCCTAGCAGCTTGTAGGCTCTGAACCCAGCTTGATGAATGAAGAAATGGCTGGGTACTAGGTCCTATTTATAGAGTTCAAGAATGAAAAGATCTTCATTTAGCTTGAATAAATTAATGGCTTTTTAATTGAAAAACATTTGAATAATCGTTCAGCAGAGGCTGAAGACTCAGTCAAAAAGATTCTGGACTTATCAAGAGGTTAAGGATTCAAATGAGCTCGGTTTAAAAATCATTCAAAATTTACGCCCTAGGGCCAATATATCGCATACCATAGGTGATATATCGCCTAGGCTCATATGCCCGAGGCTCGTCGAGGTGGTCGTGCGAAGTTACGTGTTTTTCGTATCCCCGTATGGCGATATATCGCCCCCTAAGGCTGCGATATATCGGCATACGCTGAAATATTATTCACGTAACTACACATTTTTAGCCTAATTTGAATTGAGTAAACATCCTTGAATAAGTCCTTTAACGATTTCAAAGCTGCTGGCAGACTCTAGGATTTTCATATATTGTTCTTAATAAACTATTCATCAAAAATACTTAATTTCTCATTAAACATACATATGACAAGTGTTATTATCTTATTGGGTATATCTAAACCTTATAGTATAATAAATATCATCTCCATACTCAGTCATATTAATCAACCTTAGGTTATAATTAATATTCTTAAACTATAGGTTAAACTTATAAAATCTACAAGTGTTGCTACGAGTGTCCAACTAAGTCCCGGCTTGAACCAAAATCCACAGTAAAAAACATACTATAACTACTGCTAGCTCTTACTATTACTACTACTACTATCTAACTACCTAAGTAAAGTTCTTGGACTCTACAAATCCATAGTTGTCCCTTATTTAATAGATTAGCTCCTACTAAGACTCATATCAGAACTCTCATATGACGAGCTCAATCACTTTTACTATAATCCTTGTACCACCTGTATTCCAATTCTTCTCTTGAATGTTTCCAACTCTTCCCCAGCTGGCACTAATATCTCAAGCCCCATTGTATAACAACCTTGAGGCATGTACTTCATATCTGAATCTTTTATGAGAGAAATGCAGCACTGAATTCTTCCAGCTCATTATATAACAATGAACGAGGACTAACTAGTCAATCAGTCGCCTCCGAGGGACTATCCTCGAGGTTTGACGGTAACGAGCCAGACCAGTCCTCCCTTCTCTAATCTCAGGAAATCCACCCTAACGTGCTTAACTATTCCATTGTAGACTTAGCATTCTTCCAGATGGCGTCACCCGCATCTGGCACATACTAAATAACTTCACCAGGCCTCATCGCCGCCCTAGCGACTAACTTGTAAAATATAACTGTAACGACCCAAATTCCCTAATGTGGCTTACAGCCTGGACTAGGGGGCCAGAAGAGCCATAATTGATTTATTATGTAATTAAATGATTATATGCATGATAATGTGAGTTATATTATTATATGATGATAAATGCATGCATGTGAGTCTACTTTTCATTGTAAGGGTATTTTGGTAATTTGGCCCGTTGAGAGTATATATGTATATTTTTATGCATGTTTATGATTTATGGATGAGACCACATTATAATGTGGATTTTTTCGAGCTATTCGGCATGAGACGATCTTAGAATGCAAATTAGTGGTTTGGTCATAAGGGGATTAATTTCCGGGCTCGGGGTGAGCCTAGTGGTAATTTGATAATTAGTACAAAACCGAGAATTAATGGGTAATGGGATATGATTTAGTTATTATTTGAGAATATTGGGAATAACGGAATTGGAAGACATTAATTATAATTAGCAGGATTAGACAGGAAAGGACGGTTTTGCCCTTTGGGGCTGTTAAGGAAATAAGTTAGGCTTGGGGGCATTTTGGTCATTTGACTTTAGGATATATTTAAACTAAGGAAGGCTATAGAAGAAATAAGGCAGCAAAATCAGAGGCTCTTCTTCCTCTTCCCTGATCATCTCCTTCTCTCTTTTCCTTTGGATTTTTGAAGCTCAATCTCAGGGTTCAAGCTTTGGAGTTAAGGCTTAAGGGTTTAGGCTTGTAATCAGTACCTAAAAGGGGTTCAAACCTGAGTTTAAGGTAAATTTTCTGCCATTGTTTTTCTGGTTTTTGCTCTATTTTTCAGCTGTTTTTTAGTTGATATTTTGGACTAAATAGATGGGAATCTGATGAGGTTTTAAATGTTTTAAAGCTTAGGTTTTGTTGGTTGAGTGTTGGATAAGTTGTGGTAATGCTTGGGTGTGATTTTTGGGTTGATTGGTGAAGGTTTTTGGCTGGTTTTAATGGGAGAAAATGATAGGGGAGTTATGTTCGTGGGGTCAAGTCACGACTTGGCCCAGGCAAGTCACGACCCGCCCCTGGTATTCCAGGCAGATTGCTCTCTGGCTTGGGGGCGCGCCGCGACTCACTAGGCCAAGTCGCTACCCGCCCCTTCCTTTTGTTCCAGGGAGGAGTTTTTAAGGGTTTAGGCTCGGGGTTTCATTTCCTAAGGCTCGGGATCGAATCTACTAATTGTTTTAGTACGATTTGAGGTCTCGAGAGCTAGGTTTTAGATTATGAACATTTTATTATTTATTTTTATTGATGGAATTTGATATTGGTTATGACTAGGTGAACACTAAGGAACTTAAGGACTGATCGTTCTCAATGGTCGTTCTTTTATTATTTCTCGCTCGAACTAGAGGTATGGAAACTACACCCCGTATGTGACATGCATGGTTATAGATGAGGCATGTTGAGTGCTCTATTTGTAAATATGGATTGCATATTAAATGCCTCGCAATATTTCTTATCTGTGAATTGTACTGACTTATTAGTCAGAAACGATAATGGTGTCAGTATTGATTGTGAAGTTGTGACTTATTAGTCAAGTTCAGCAGTAGTACTGAGCACTGGTCGTATGGAATTGACCTATGAGTCAAGAATGGTATTAGTGTGTTTAACGCAAGCTGAAAAGATTAGATCTAATCGACATAAGCATTATCAACATAAGTATGAAATGCTTGACCAACCTCAAGTTCGATGAAAACAAAAGTGCTTGTCTAGTCTAAAAGCTAGTGACTTAGAGCCAGAGCCAAAAGACTCAGGTGACCGTAATGTCACATGGCTTAGGGTGCGAAGCCCAAGTTCATGACTCATTAGTCACTTATCTGATTGGGCTGCAAGCCTCAACATGAATACCAGAATCATTTATTGATATTGTATATATGCGGTAATAAGTTTTCTTGCAGAGCTTTGGCTCACGGGTGTTATGTGGTGCAGGTAAAGGGTAAGAAAAGCTCACCCAACCTTGAGTGGAGAGCTTAGGTGGTGATGTGTACATATGCGGCAACTTGACCACCACGGCCAAGGTGTTTCTCAGAGGAACTAAGGGTTATCCCTATTTTTTCCGCTTAGGTCGGCGGGTTGTAATTTTACACTGTAATGACCATTTTGGATTGCAAATAACTTTGTAAACACGTTTATGGGCCCATGTACAGTTTTATGTTTTAAATAAAATATATCCATTCCTTTTTATCACGATTTTTCACCTTAGCCTATTAATAACACCTAGATGCACGTTTATAACCAAATGACTCGTTTAGCGAGTTAAGCACTGTTTAAAGTCCACAGTAACGGTCTTGGAGTAACCATGGCATTACAATAACCATTCCTATCAAAACTAGGAATATAAGAACTATCAGGGGTCTTTTTTTTTTGGTTACTGGGCATCTGCCCTTACTTAATCCCGCAAATGGGAATACCATTACCTGCACTTCTTGCCCTATGGCATTCACACTCCATATCTCATCTCTTATGTATTTAATAACAAGGCCCTCCCCGAGCATAGATGAAAATGTCATGCACTAGAGCGACCCTGATGCTCTGGGCCTTCCCAGAGTTCAGTCCTTAAATAAATCGTTCTTTCCGGACTACATCCGCTTATAACAAATCAGAAGCGAATTGACCAACCCATCAAATTCATTGACATACTCTATCATTGTCTTGCCATTATGAAGTGAGTTCATAAACCCATTAGTCTTCGTAGTTCAAACTACATCACAGTAGTCTCTTTTATCAAATCATTGTCTGAATTCCTCCCAACCCATCATGACGACATTCTGGGTCTGGGGTACTACTTCCCACCACATCCGGGCATCCTCCTGCCGCATATACATGACACAACTGCTCTATCATGACCTACCATTCTCATATCATCAACAACGGAGTTAACCATGCCCATTTACTAATCAGTTCTAAACAAACCCAAACCTCCCTCAGAAACTAGAGGATAGTGCCTCTAAGGCCTTTCGTACCATAACTCTTATCTGCTTTTCCATTCTCAGGTTGTACTCACACTGGTGCCATTACTGTCAAGATATACGAAGCAGCATTCCCCAACGGAACCCGCTATCTCAACCGTCTAATCTCCTCACTTTGATCTAGCGATCTTACTCGCATACCAGCAAACATCTGCTGCAAAATTCCAAGGGCTGATGGAGGGTTCCAACCATAACTATCATCTGCAACCTCCCATACTAACGATACCAGGTCCAATTAACTATCTTGAGTACATACGTTCTGAATCAGTCTATAACCAGTGACTTAACCCCTCAGTCCTAATATTCATATCCATAAATACCCCAATGGGTAGGTCCAAACAATCACAAAAATCACACACACAATTTAAATACCAAAACACAAATATACATTACTCATGCGTCATTTATCAAATTCTATTTCTACCAAATATACTCATACACATCATGCTTTCTATACTAACACGCAGATAAGGCATATAGGTTCAATTTAAACAATTAACTGCATAACCATGTCATTAAGTACCTAACTGTGAGTCGAGCTTATCTTTAGCGGCGAGTGTACACGCCCAGCTAATCTTCAAGAACCCTTAAACCTAGACCGCTATGATACCAAGTTGTAACACCTTGGATAACAGGTCGTTACACTATGTGTTTAAAATAGTGCTTAACCTACTAAGCAAGTCGTTTGAACTTAAATGTGTAATTAAAGACTAAGTTAAGGTCAAGTAATCAAAGATTTGGTCAGAAAAATGGTTATTTTTCATTAAAATATTAAGTTTGTACACGGGATCCCAAAAATCAGTTTACAGACTTGTAAAAGGTAATCATATACAATTTAGAGAAAAACAAGGTTTAACCCTAGTTCTTCCCAAGCTATCCCATCCGTGGCGATCGAGCAGGCTGCATATGTACACACCACCCCTGAAGCTATCAAAATCATGGTTGGTCTAGCTATCAACTCTCTTACCTACACCATGCAGCACCCGTGAGCCAAGGCCGAGCAAGAAAACTTAAAACAACATGCACAACTGGGCAATAGTATAAAAGCAGTAATATAATTCACCAAATTCAACTAACAATAGAATATATGGAACAAACCCAATAGAAGTACTCAGCTTAATCAAGCATATAAATCAATCTCATCAATTAATACAAATAGTTAAGCGTGAACCACGCTTCTGTTTATTGCATAATGTTTAGGCCTGGCGCCCTTAGGCCGAGTCCACTGAATTTATGGCCGACCCCGGCACCCTTAGGTCGGGCTGTGTTCCACACGCTTGCTATCAGCCCCCGGCACCCTTAGGCTGGCATGTAAACAGATATAATCATATATGCACATTGCATGGCAAGTAATCATTGGCAGTGTATACAAGCATGCCCAATCAGATATTCTCAACTACAGATATGATATCTTCATAATATATTCATACAAGGGGTTTAAGCCCCAATCACAACTTGGGTGCAGTTTTCTTACCTCAGGTCCTGAGTAGCGAGCGTATGACAGCCCCAAGCACGATCCTTGATCCTTGAGCCCTTGCGTTAAAACCTAGTCACACTGCAATAATGGATAACCATTAAGATCCTAAACCAATCAAAAGCTTTGGATTCAAATACTAGCCTCTGGAACCTTAATTTATACTAAACCGAGTAGTAGAAATCGTCCTGAGTGCTTAAGTTTAGATCCCCGAGCCATCCCGAGCCTTAAGACAAACCCAAGCTAAAACTCTCTAGGCGGGCCCGGACTTGGCCCTGAGGGTCGCGGCGCACCTCAAGTCAGAGGTGCAGTCTTTGCATCTGGGGGGAGCGGGTTGTGGCTTGCCCCCTAGGGTCATGGTACGCCTTCATGTCTGCAACCCTCCTAGGGCCTTCTGGGGCAGGCGGGTGACAACGCCCTATGAACCCAGAAATCCCTAGGTTTATCCAACGTTTCTCCCAACCAAACTCAACAGAAATCATCCTAAATGTGTGCCAAAGTTAGAATCAAGCCTAAAACTCTCAACGATAGATCATAGACAGTACAAACATCCTGGAATCTATAACAAATCCTCAATCAAACTCAGAATCAAAGCTAGAGCTAAGCTCAGCCAAAGCACTATCCAAACCCATCATAGAATTCACAATAAGAAAATCAGGTTATAAAATTTACCTCAGAGATGTTCTGATCCTTGATCTAATCCTTAAATACTCCTAGCTTGATCCTTCAGCTGCTACTTTCCCATTCCATTCTCAGCTTTGCTTCCCAAGCTTTCAATTCTCTGCCTTCTCCTCAGTAACTTCGCCAAGACATTCCACCAGCCTCAATGCCCACCAAGGGGAGATGTGCCAACCGACTAAGGAGAGAGGGAGAAAGAATCTGCTTATTACCTTGTGTCTACAAGCTTCTACTAAGCCTATCCACTTACCAAAATACCATATTGCCCCTAAGTATACCCTTGACCTTAAATGGCCCCAAGGGCAAAGTCGTCATTTGCCACATTTCCCGCTAATTCCACGAGTAGTCCTATAAATTCCCAATTAATCCTGAGATGCCCATTTAATCACCAAATACTTACCCATTACTCAATAAACCTCAAATATACATTAACTTCCCAAAATACCCCTAGGCTCGCCCCGAGCCGGGTATTAATCCCCGATGTGACTATTCCGCCAATCCGCTCACTAGGATTACCTCAAGCCATATACTACAAATATAACCATACAATAATGTGGTCTCAATCATTTACTCACATATAATAACATTTATGCCCACAACAGGGTAATATTACAAATATGCCCCAACTATCAAGAATGGGCCCACATGCATATTTAATACAAATAAACATGCATTTAAATATATTCATTTCATCATATATATCATGCATGCCACATAGTCACGCATTTAATTAGTTAATCACACATATATCCAATTCTGTCCTCCCGACATGCTAATCAAGGCACTAAACCCTATTAGCGTTTTTGGAACGTTACAGATATCTTATATATAATGATACCAAATAAGTTTTGTTTTAGGAACATAATAACATGAATGGTTGGGAACATGTTATACAACAATGGAATCCAAGCTTTTCATAAAGGATCGAATATTAGTTCCCGTGCGGGTTAATTCTGGGAGTGAATTTAGTTATTGAGCTCAAATCTATAATTGAATTATAGATTAACTATTCATTATGAATTAATGGTAATTAAGGAATCAAGAGATAATTAGAAGGGTAAAATGGTAATTTTAACCAACTCTAATTATGAACTAATAACTTGGATGACAAAAGTACTTATATTGATTATATCAATGGACTACGAGTTAGAACTCAGTAAATATAATTCTATATTTTCTATGAGTGCAATTCCATATTTATAGTGGAGTAATAATGGAATTAATGAATAAGGTTATTACATTGATGAGTTTAATAAATAATCTAATTTATTGGAGCTTAGAATTATAGGTCCATGGTCCCCAAGTCACCTCTGTACTACACTGTCCAGGGTAAGATTGAATCAGGAAAGATTAGCGAGATAAATAACTATTTTGTGAGAGATTTTATTGACGAGGGCAAAATGGTAATTATTTGATTATTATTATTAAGTAATTGTGAATTCATTAATTTAAATATTTAGTTTTATTTATTACAATTATGTATTTGTTAAAAGAGTATTATTTAATTATTTAAATGATATTATAAAAGGAGAAATAAAATAAAGATATTATTTTAATCCAAACGAAAATAAAATAAGGTTAATTTTTGATTAATTGATATTTATTTAAATATAAATATATTATTTTATTTGAAGACAAATTGAGAAAAATATTTTTTGAGCATTAAAATAATGTCACACACCTATGACTGTACGCTCATAAGCGTGTAGCACTATAGGTGCGCCATGTGGATTTTTCTTGAATATTTTATTAGATATAGTATTCAAAATATATTTATTTAATAAGATATTTTGATTAGTTTAAATATTGGATATTAGATAAAATGGTAATAAAGATATTTTATTATTTAAATTTAGTTTAAATAAAAAATTATTATTTATATTTATTGGATTAAATAAAACTGTATAAATACATCATTATAGGTTTGACCTAAGAGGATGATCAATCTAGTTTTTTGAAAACCTAGCCACTCTAAAAAAAGTCTCTCTTCCTTTTTCTCTTGACCATCATTAAGTCTCATGAGTTGAGGGTACTTAGTGGTCACTAGAAATCAATCCTATAGTAATCTACGTGCCCACACATGTCCTGGTGTGTTAGAGACTGATTTGGAAGATCAAGGTGAGAGATCTGTCACGTTGGAATTGCGAGGATTGGATGATCATAAATAAACAAAAAGATACGAGGAATCTTGATAGGCATCAAGAGGTAACTTTCTCTATCTTTTATATGGTTAATTTAATGCAATATGTTGAGATTCTGGGCTTATGGTTTTAATTGAATTTTCATAAATTGCTTCCACTTTTCTCTGATTTAGACCTTAAAAATCAACAATTGGTACCAGAGCTATCTCCATATATTCTTGCATTAAATTTTGTGTGGGTTTCTTGCATTTAATATTTATGTGATATATATGTCGATGGATGGTTGAGTTTATGAATGTGTGGTTGAATGTGAATCGTTAATTATATGTGTTATCCAATAAATTAGCATTGGTGATGTGGCAAGTAATCTCTGGACACGTGGCTGACACCTGGAAGCGTCTGCTAGAGTATCGACCAGAAGACACAGTAGAAGCAGGGTAAGCCTGTCTTACCCGCGACCAGTCTGGTCGATGGTTCCGTATACAAGGCAACGTTTATGGGAAGATCTTTATGAATCCCGAGTTTATCTCATACAATCTTCTGGGTATCTAATTATTCAGGAAAGAATATCTGTAACAATCTTTTGTAACCCTCCTTGAGCCTATAAATAGCAAGAGATAGCTCAAGGGAGGGGACTTTTGGCTTTTGAATCATTCGAAACTATAATAATTCTCTTAGCAAACTTGTATTGTTCTTGAGAGGTTAGTGAAACTCATTGAACCCTAGTTCTTTGATCACTCTTCTGATTCTTATATCAATATCAGTCTAAGTGGACGTAGGTCATTACTAGATCCTGGGGCCGAACCACTATAAATCACTGTGTTTTGTTTATTTTTGTCATTACGTTCTTCTCTATACATTCATTCACATCAATCACATTTTGACTCCGTGTCAGTTGGCCAAATCTTAGGTCAACATTCTGGTGCTTTCATTGAGAGATTGATTTATTGCTGTTAAGAAAACTAATGGCAAAAGCTGGAAGGAAAGCTGGACAGGCGGCCGCCGCTGCACCGTCAAACCCGCCACCTCCTCCTCCTCCTGCGAGAATGGAGGAGGATGAGCCACAACTGGACTTTGAAGAGGAGGAAATGGATGATGCAACGCTGAAGAGTACTCTGGGCGCGTTGCAAGAAGAGCTGGCTAATCTGAGAGCCAATCAGGAGACTGCTGCTAAAGTTATGGCGCGGCAGCAGCAGGAGATAGAAAGGCAGCGCGCGGAATTGAGCGAAAGACAGGCGGAGGTAGACCGCCGCCAGAGCAAAGCCATGGCAGCCCTGAAGGCAGCCTTGCTGTTGGCTAGAAATCAGGCTGCACCTGCCTCGCAGCCTGACCAACCGGTGAATGAGCCACCCCAAGGGGGTCCTAATCCGAGCCCACCGATTCAGCCTTCAAGTCCGCAAAGGCCCGAGCAGCCTCAAGTGCCCCATGACGATGTCCCACAGGATCCTGAGGCGCAACCACCATCCCAAGCTGCTCGGGGTAATCCCCCGCAACAGAGGCAGAATAGGGCTGAGCATCAGCCTCGCAGCCCTAGACGCCATGGGGATGATGGGCCGAACCTACCGAATAGAGGTTGGTACCCTCCTGGCAACAGGAGAGACTCAGAGTTAGGCTCTGCGGTCCGGGGCCCCCCTCGGCATGATGGTGCACGGGGACACCACGACCAGCGCAGACCACCCTCTAACGCTCGGGATGGTTCAGCCAGGAACGGGCATCGAGGGAACAGTCGATCTCACCATAGCCAGTCAAGGTTCAGAGATGGTCACGGATACAATGAGGCTGACTCAGGCAAGGGGAATGCCGGTGGGAGGAATGGAGAAAGAGGTAAAAGCAGGAGCCAAGTGCCTCAAGATGACCAACCAAATAGACAGGATGCTGGGGGGCAGCCCAAACAAAATAATGTCTTCAACCGGCTCAGTGGTAGCGAGCAGCGAAGAAAAGAAGAGGACCTAAGAGATGTACTCAATGATCGCCGCGAGAGGCACGGCGAGAACGTCCAACCAGCAACAGAGGCCACCGCGATTCCTACCGCAGTGCAGGCCCAAATAGACGCACTCAACCAGGCTGTTCAGCAGCTGGTCGGAGGAAGGACTTCTTACATCGACCACGATAGGAGGAAAGGCACTCCTTTCGTCCAAAGGATAGCTAACGCCAAAACTCCCAGCAAATTCAAAATGCCTACACTCCCAAACTTTGATGGAGATGGGGACCCAGTCTTGCATGTGAATAAGTTTGAGATTCAGATGAATATTCAGAAAGTGTCTGAAGATGCTCGGTGCAGGATCTTCCCTGCAACACTTTCTGAAGTAGCGCAGGAGTGGTTCTTTAAGTTCCCGCCTGCAAGCATAGTTTCCTGGGAAATGTTCGTAAGGGAATTCTACGGACAGTTCTATGCAGGTCGTGTGCACCCAACTGAAGCAAACCAGCTAGTCGAAATTCGCCAGCAGGACGGGGAGTCAGTAAAGGATTATGTCCAGCGCTTTATGCGAGCGGCAGCTGGAGCAAAAACAGTCGGAGACGAAGGCAAGATGATGGCCATCACCGCAGGGGTTAAACGTTGCTCTCCCCTCTGGAAAAGTCTCCGAAAGGAAGGAGTTAGAACCACCCAGGAGTTCTTGGACCGAGCTGATCATTACATCAAGCTCGAGGATGCCATTGCCGATGATGGAAAACCCTCGAACAAGGGTAAGAAGGCCGCCGAACCCGCCAAAGCCGCCAATGGTTCCAAACCTAATGGCAACGGCAAAGGCAAGGAAACGGCAACGGTAATGGCAAGAATGGAGGAAAACGGCCGTATAACGAGCCTTCCACCTCCGACAACAAACGAGCCAAGGGTAATCGTTATGAGCCTAGGTTCACTAACTACACTACCCTCGTTGAGTCTCGGGGAGAGGTTTACCAGGCCACAAGTTCTAGTGTGCCTTATAAAAAACCTGGACCCATTCGAAACGACATTTCGAAAAGAGACACTACCAAGTTCTGTCGTTACCATAACGACTACGGACATGACATTAACGAATGCAACCAGTTAAAAGACAAAATCAAGTTCCTTATTAGACAAGGACACTTGAGAAGGTACGTACGGGCCTCGGGAAATTCCCAACGAGAAGCTCCAGGTGGCAACGAGCAGGGCCAACGCTCGCCACCATTACAGCCTGCCCCCGTGGCTGGAACACTCTTAACCATCTGTGGAGGCCCGCACCTCGTGGGAAATAGCGGAAAGGCCAGGGAACGATATGCTCGGACTCTGCACCACGACCAGGACATCGAGATGATGACTGTGGAGGACCGTGCACCAAAAAAGGCTCGATCAGAAGAAGGTGAGATAACCTTCTCTGATGGCGACGCCCAACACGTCCGGTTCCCACATTCCGATCCGCTGGTCGTGGACATCCAGATGGCCAATATGATGGTAAAGAGGGTACTAATAGATACAGGAAGTTCAGTGAACATCCTGTATAAGTCAACACTGGAACGCATGAAATTGTCCGTAAAGGACTTGGAGCCCTGCAATCAGACGATATATGGCTTCTCTGGAGAAGGACTCGCCCCAGCTGGAATGATCAAACTACCAGTAATGGCGGGTACAGCGCCTGCAACAAGGACATTACTCGCCACTTTTGTAGTGGTTGATTGTCCTTCGGCGTACAACGCCGTTATCGGGAGGCCCATACTGGTTGATCTACGGGCCGTCACCTCTATGTGGCACCTAGCCATGAATTTCCCAACAGACGCGGGGGTAGGATGCGTTTTAGGGAACCAAAGGGAAGCCAGGGAGTGCTACAACGCCTCGATCACAAATGCGAAAAGTGGTACGTCGAGGAGCACCACCCCAGACCGATTGCAGATGGCAGTAGATACGCAAGCCCAATCAGGTGGTGAAGTCACCAAATAGGGTGTTGCCCAAAGTGAGGATGTAGATTTGGATCCTCGCTTTCGGGATTTTGAAGACAATGTTGGATCCGTCGAGGACCTGGAAGAGGTCTAACTCGACGAAGAAGACCCGACCAGAGTCGTGAAGGTTGGGAAAAACTTATAACCTACCACGAAGCATGCACTGGTGGAGTTCTTGCGAAAGAACCAGGAAGTTTTCGCCTGGTCGCACAAAGACATGGTGGGGATAGATCCTGCGGTAATCAGCCATGTCTTAAACATAGATAAAACTTTTCCACCCGTGCAACAAAAAAGAAGGCTGCTCGATAAAGATAGATCAAAAGCCTTGAAAGAAGAAGTCGAAAGACTTAAGGAGAATGGGTTTATCAGGGTGGCGTTTTACCCATCGTGGGTCTCAAATCCGGTGCTGGTCCCCAAGCCTAACGGCAAATGGCAGACCTGTGTGGATTTTACAGACCTCAATAAAGCCTGCCCAAAAGACTGCTTCCCACTCCCAAGAATCGACCAGCTGTTCGATGCGACTGCAGGACATGAGATCCTCTCATTCATGGATGCATATTCGGGCTACAACCAGATTAGCATGCATCCCCCTGACGAGGACCACACCAGCTTTCGGACCGACACGGGCTTATACTGTTACAAATTCATGCCCTTCGGACTGAAAAACGCAGGTGCGACTTACCAACGGCTAGTCAACCACATGTTTAAGGAGCTGATCGGTGCAAACATGGAGGTATATGTGGATGACATGCTGGTAAAGTCTAAAAAGGCAGAAGGACATGTGAGGGATCTACAAGAGTGCTTTGATGTGTTAAATAAGTACCAGATGAAGTTGAATCCCCTCAAATGTTCCTTTGGAGTCGGATCAGGGAAGTTTTTGGGGTTTATAGTAAATTCAAGGGGAATCGAGGCCAACCCTGACAAGATAAAAGCCCTGATCGACATGAAGTCACCGGGGAAGATCAAGGATGTACAAAGTTTGACCGGAAGGATCGCTGCCCTGAGTAGATTCATCTCCAAATCAACTGACAAATGTGTCCCTTTCTTCAATCTACTCAGGGGCAATAAGAAGTTTGAATGGACGGGAGACTGCGAGCAAGCATTCCAAGCCTTGAAAGCTCATATGGCGCGACCTCCCATCTTTTCAAAACCGATCGAAGGAGAAACTTTGTTTATTTATCTGGCGATTACTGAAGTTGCTGCTAGTGCGGTGCTTGTACGGGAAGAAGAAGGCGTACAGAAAGCAGTCTACTATGTCAGCAAAAGGCTAATCGGTGCAGAATTAAGATATCCGCCAATCGAAAGGTTAGCATATTGCTTAATACTAGCCTCCAGAAAGTTGCGTCCTTACTTCCAAGCCCATCCTATCACAGTTCTAACCGACCAGCCCCTTCGGCAAGTCCTCCAGAAACCTGAGGCGGCTGGGCGATTGTTAAAATGGGCAGTCGAACTAGGGCAGTTCGATATAACTTATTCACCGCGAGCAGCGATAAAGGGACAAGTCTTGGCCGATCTTGGTGCGGAGTTCACTGAACTCCCAGACAGTGAGCAGTACGAACAGCCTGAAGCGCCCATGCCTCAAGACAAAACTCCTTCGTGGAAGCTACTCACGGATGGTTCATCCAACGAATCCCACGCTGGAGCGGGAGTGATATTGATAACGCCGGAAGGGCATCGATTTCACTGCGCAATCAGGTTCGACTTCGCCGCATCAAACAATGAAGCGGAATACGAAGCACTCCTCGCTGGATTAAGGATGGCCAAAGATATGAGCATAAAGACGCTTGATATTTACAGTGACTCATAGCTAGTCGTGAATCAAGTCCTGGGAGAATATCAAGCACGAGGCTTAAAGATGATGGCCCACCTGAATAAAACGAAGGATTTGCTAGCCCAGTTTACAAAAGTACACCCTCCAACAAATTCCGCGAGACCAGAATTCGAATGCAGACGCCCTGGCTAAACTCGCAAGCGCAAAGGATGCAGACACCTTGAACATAGTTCCAGTAGAAAGACTGAATAAGCCGAGCATAGAAGCAGTCGAAGCCAATATGGAGATTCGTCTAGGAGATACATGGATGGCGCCTTACTTGGAATATCTGACGAATGGTACACTGCCAGCAGATAGAAACAAAGCCAGGACTCTGCAAAGGCGAGCCGCTAGGTACATATTGGTCGATGGTGTTACGTATCGAAGAGGATATTCAATGCCACTACTCAGGTGCGTTACACCAGAAAAATCTAAGGAACTCATGAAGGAGGTGCATGAAGGCTTTTGCGGGGATCACGCTGGGGGGCAAAGTTTGGCGAAAAAGATCCTAAGGCAAGGCTACTTCTGGCCAACAATGAACGAGGATTCGATGGAGTATGTGCGAAGATGCGACAAATGTCAAAGGTTCTCCAAGATTCCACGAGCAGCTCCAAATGAACTAAAACAGATGCAGAGCCCGTGGCCTTTCGTAGTATGGGGAATAGATTTGATTGGATCCCTGCCTACAGGGAAAGGCGGAGTAAAGTACGCAGTTGTGGCAGTTGATTACTTCACCAAATGGGCCGAAGCTGAACCACTCGCAACCATCACGACCAAGAAAATTCTTGACTTCGTCATCAAGAACATTGTATGCCGGTATGGTCTGCCCAGGAAGATAGTTTCAGACAACGGGACCCAGTTTGACAGCGACTTATTCACCGATTTCTGCGAAAGGCATGGGGTTATTAAAAGCTTTTCTTCAGTCGCACACCCCCAAGCGAATGGGCAAGTCGAAGCCGTGAACAAAACTCTTAAAGACACCCTGAAGAAAAGACTTGAAGAAGCTAAAGGAGCGTGGCCGGAGCAGCTGCCTGAGGTTCTATGGTCGTATAGAACGTCCCACCGAACAGCAACAAGCCATACCCCATTTTCCTTGGCCTATGGATATGAGGCCATGTTGCCTGTCGAGTTAGATCCCCCCTCACATCGGCACTTAACTTACGACCAGGATCAGAACAGCCAGCTAATGATGGACTCCCTAGACATAATCGACGAAATGCGAGAGAAATCTCAACTCCGAGTTGCTGCTTACCAGCAAAAAGTCGCCCGGTACTTTAACTCCAAAGTTAAAGAAAGAAAATTCAACGTCGGTGACTTAGTACTACGACGAGTTTTCTTAAATACCCGCGACCCCACTGCTGGAGTGCTCAGACCTAATTGGGAAGGGCCTTACCAGATTGAAGAAGTCCTTCACCCAGGCACATACAAACTTGCACGCTTAAACGGAGATCTCGTTCCACGCTATTGGAATGGAGAACACCTGCGCAAGTATTATCAATGAACAGTCCTTTTTAAAGGACTGGCTTGTGTAAAATATTTCAATTTTTTTTTACAAGTTTTGCAAAGAGGGTTAGCCACGCTGTATGGCTAACTGCTCGTATATGTAAGGTTCTATTATAGAATCACTCGTAAAGACATGTTTAGTCCATTTTTAATACGAGATTATAAGGGACTGTGCGCAGCCAGTCATTCTTGCCAACCTTTGTGAATTTACATTTGCAAGTATTTGTTCATTACGTGTGTTGTTTTGCTGTATTACAAGTATCATTTTTTTTACACGAACAGGAATGTTCGAACAGGTCATGGTCAAGGCAAGTGACCAAGGACCTAAGAGCTCCTCGATCACTTGGGGGGCATATAAGGCACATCGATA
This sequence comes from Humulus lupulus, assembly GCF_963169125.1. NCBI lineage: Eukaryota > Viridiplantae > Streptophyta > Magnoliopsida > Rosales > Cannabaceae > Humulus > Humulus lupulus. The sequence goes on from NC_084793.1 coordinate 181,732,017, forward strand.
GCAAAGCATACTCTCAAGGTATGTAAACACATGAACAAAATAAGTGAAAGCATGCTACAGCACTTAGAGTATTTTTCAAAATTTAGGTTTTGTTAAATCATGCCAAAGTACTATGCTAAGTTCGGTCATTCGGACAAATGTTATAATAAGTAAAAATGTTATTGCATCAAGATTTAAGCTTTTACACCGCAAGCATCGCTGCTTGGATGTAACTGTTCAAGTAAAAGAAAAAAGATTTACTGCCCGTGCGGCAAAGTTTAAAAAAGAAACTATTGTCTTTACATCACGACCCGTGGGTCGTATATCCAAAAAGAAAGAAAAAATATATAAGAAAAAATCTTAAGAGGCATTCGGGGCTGGAGGGTCCTGGGCAGCATCCTGGTTAGTCGCATCCTCGACAACTTCTTCTTCTTCCACACCAGGGACGCTTGGAGTGGCAGGGGTTGCAGCTCTTGCCTCCTCTTCGGCCAGTTGGGCAGCGCATCGAGCCAACTCAGCAGTTCTGACTTCCTCTGAAAGGTAACTAAAGTCAGCACCCTGATTATGTTTCCAGAAATTATAGAAACATCAGAGTGTCGTCCTCTTGTACTTTTCCAGATTCTTGGAGTTGTCAAGCTCCAACTGCTTCACTTTGCCTTGTATACGGAACCATCGACCAGACTGGTCACGGGTAAGACAGGCTTACCCTGCTTCTACTGTGTCTTCTGGTCGATACTCTAGCATACGCTTCCAGGTGTCAGCCACGTGTCCAGAGATTACTTGCCACGTCACCAATGCTAATTTATTGGATAACATTTGCATTTGGGAGAGGTACTCAAGTCTAAGGATGAGGCTATTGTCACTCTCGGGGGCAAAGTGAAGCAGTTGGCGCGACCTGAGGAAGGTCTTCTGTTCGACCCTTCTTGGCTGGAGGGCCTCGGCTGGATTCACCAGTTCTCTTCTTAGGCTTCCTTTGGAGTTGAGGAATTTCATCCTCATCCTCGGCCTGGTACATGTCGAAGATGTTGGGAGTTGACATATCTGCATGTAGATAAACATAGCAAGTTAATAAGAAAGGAGGCAGGTGAAAGTATGTTAGACAACTGAAAGAAGGTAACAAAGTAAATACCCGAGCTACAACTACTGGTCGCTATACTATTGACTCTAATAGTCATATACTCATTATCTGGCATGAAGAAGTCTGGCCCTAGATTTGGAGCATATGTAAAGTTACCATCCCCGTCAAACAAGTGACAGGGAATTGGCAAACCATTTAAAAGCGAAATAACTTTACCATTATCGTCAGAAGATTCTCCCAAGTCAACAATAGGCTCTTTGTCCTTTTCTTTCCCCTTGCCTTGGGGAGCAGAAGGCCTTTCTGCGGAAGGGCTACCCGTGGGTTCCCTGATTGTAACCCCCGTTGGCCTCCTCCGAGGATGAGGCACAGGGGGTTGCTGCTCGGGAACCCCCTCAGCAGTGGCTTCGTCCACCACAGACCCTCTATTTTCATGGCGAGGAGCCAGGAGGCCAGACAGCCTCAAGTTTGTTTCAGTTATCAGGGTCTTAACACTTTTTGCTGCGTCAGACATCCTGGCCAGAGTGTTGGACCTCAACACCATGTCTGATGTTGGGGCCGGACGTAACCAAGGGCCTGAAAAACAGATTAAAGTTTGAGAAAAATGAAAGGAGACACCTTAGATTAAATTATCGACCAGTCAATGACAAGCTCTTACCTCCTCGTGCGAAGGCTAAATTGTTGCTGGTTATGTCCGGAGTAAGGAAATACTCCTTATTGTAATGCCCCACGTTTGATATATGGGTAGTGCCACTCAAGAACGTCCGGCCGGTCTCTTGGTGGCAGAAGTGGAAGAAGCCCGTCCCGTTGTGCTGTGGGTTAGACTTAAGGTCAAAGAGATAGTTGACCTCGTGGGGCGAAGGTTCTAGCCATTTGTTAAGTTTATACAGAATATAGAGTGCAGCCAGCATCCTATATCCATTTGGAGTTATTTGGAAGGGGGCGACACCAAAATAATTAGCCACCCCCACAAAAAAGGGATGAAGTGGGAGGTAAGCTCCCATCTCAATATGATATCGGGACCAGGCGCTGTTCGCACCTCCTGGGAGGTTAGCCCTCTGGTCTGTGGTAGGGCGTATAATAGTAACCCCCGTGAGGGGGAATTTCCTGAAGCAGTTAGTGACCATTCGAGGGGTCACTAGACTGGTTGGGGAAGTATACCACTCGACATCAGGCGGATTCTGATGACGAAGGCGGGCCCTAGTTTGGATATTAGGGTCAGGAACGAGATTTTCTCGACCACTGGTCGAGGGAACCCTAGCCTGCGAATCAGGCTGGGCAGGAGAATTTTGGTTGCTTTCGGACTCAGGTCTTTTCTTGCCAGTAGACTTGGAGCGGGCCATTGGAGAGGAAGAATGGGGTCTGGAAGAGGATCGCGAGAAAGGAATCTCGTGGACACGGTCAGCTGGTTGTTCTTCTCCCTCGAGCAGCTGGGCGAGAAGGTCGTCGTCGATGGGTCTTTCACCTCCCCACAAATCTGGCATTAAAGTCTGCAAACAGAAGAATGGGGAGGTGAAGATGAGAAACTTTAAAAGGTTTTTTAGAATAACGTTGGTCGAGTATAAAAGTTAGGCTTTTATACAGCAGCATTCTAACAAAAAGCTAAATCTTTCTACACGACCAGTTTGAAAAACGGGTCAGAGGGTGAAAGTAAAAAGTTTTTCTGGAAAAGCTTTTTCAACTCCCCTTAGGGCAGGAAAAATTTATTTTTCAACTGGCTTAAAGATTGAAATTTTACTTCGATTTTACGTCCTAAAAGCATGATCCTGGATTTTAAACTGACTCGTAACTCTACTTTGCCTACAAAACATTCTGTCTACAAGCACCTTAAACCAGAAACGGTAAAACTTAAACAGTCCACCATCAGAAGCATGCACCACAAGAAATTAGAAGCATGGGGTTTCAAAAACTTACCGAGAAGAGTGATCGTGGAGGTGAAAGAAAGATCGTCGGAGATTAAGGAACCCACGGTCTGAGTCTTGGAAGTGCAGGAAAACGGTCTCCGGAGAAGTTTAAAGCTATGGTTTTTATGGTTTTCTGCAAAGACAATGGCGTGCATAAAAAGAAAGAGGAGGCTTCGATGGTCTTATATAAGTTTGTCTCTGATATTAAAAAAGTGTAATCATTGGTTTTCCTTTTTCAAAGTATGGGGAAACGAAATGGCCGTCGAAATCATTTCTGGGGAACTGAAAAGACATGATTAGACAGAAGCGGGTTGCTTTTTTCAAGAACACACGAAGGGTTCTGACACGTCAGGTGGGGTTACCGAAGAGTCGTTTGTTCAAAAGTTTATTTACTGTTCGTAGTAAACAAACTTTGGGGGGCAAATGTTATCCAATAAATTAGCATTGGTGACGTGGCAAGTAATCTCTGGACACGTGGCTGACACCTGGAAGCGTCTGCTAGAGTATCGACCAGAAGACACAGTAGAAGCAGGGTAAGCCTGTCTTACCCGCGACCAGTCTGGTCGATGGTTCCGTATACAAGGCAACGTTCATGGGAAGATCTTTATGAATCCCGAGTTTATCTCATACAATCTTCTGGGTATCCGATTATTCAAGAAAGAATATCTGTAACAATCTTTTGTAACCCTCCTTGAGCCTATAAATAGCAAGAGATAGCTCAAGGGAGGGGACTTTTGGCTTTTGAATCATTCGAAACTATAATAATTCTCTTAGCAAACTTGTATTGTTCTTGAGAGGTTAGTGAAACTCATTGAACCCTAGTTCTTTGATCACTCTTCTGATTCTTATATCAATATCAGTCTAAGTGGACGTAGGTCATTACCAGATCCTGGGGCCGAACCACTATAAATCACTGTGTTTTGTTTACTTTTGTCATTACGTTCTTCTCTATACATTCATTCACATCAATCACATTTTGACTCCGTGTCAGTTGGCCAAATCTTGGGTCAACAATATGGTACTATTGGGTAAGGTTTTTTCATGCATTGTTAGAATTCATGTAAGCCATTTTTAATGGCATAGGAAATTTTTTTTGTAATTTTTAATGTAAATTATTGCTGGAAAAAATTCACTCACAATGGATGAGCAAGCTCAGGTTCAAGGAGTTAACCCCGGCCTTATCGACATGAGACCGAGACCACGATCGACCCCGGAGGACCAAACTGAGCCACGGCTTCCAGCCGTGTGTCTCGGTCTCGAAGTTACAAAGCCACCGCCCCAGAGATTCACAACTCCTCATCCACATTGGGAGCTTCACAGCTGTCGTTCATCATGGCTGATCGGAGAGCCACCATCCCCATGCAACTTCCGCATGCATGCGTGAAAGCCATGCACGATCGAATCCCAAGGGTCCAGGCGGACGTCCCACCCCATCCGATCGAACCACCACCACATGGTAGTGGTGGAACTTGTTGCCGTCGGCTGTGTGGTTCTCCCTCCTGAGCCCCCGGACAAGCACCAAACCACCAACACCACCATCGACTCCTAGTAGCCGAACCCCTATGATTGTGGAACTATTTTTTTTTGTTCCAACATAATTTTAATATCCCTATATTCTTGCAAAATTGGTTTAGATATTTTTTGTTTGTTAAATTAGTTAATTATAAATTAAAAATATCTAAATTATTTTATTTTTCTGAAAAATAAAATTGGATAATTGTTTAGGATATTTTTCTAAAATATCTGAGCTTAAATAATAGGTTTAAATATTTAATTATTTTTTTATACAACTATATAATTAAATATTATTTGAATATTTTAATTAGTTAATTTGTTAAAATTAGTTTAATTAGAAATTAACTATCAGTTTTTCAAAAGCAGATAGTTGTTAGTTTTTAAAATAATTATTTTAAACATTTATTGTTTAAATAACAACTTTTTGCATCAATATCTTGTCAGTTAGTTCAAATTGTTAAAACTGTTTAATTTGAATTTTAACTATTTATTTTAATTTCATAAATTAAAATGTAGTTAGTTGGTTTAGATATTTTAAAAAATCTCAAATTTAAATAATTAATTAAATTCTAATTATTTAATTACTTAATTGTAACTAATTAGACAAGATTAATAGGGTTAATTAATTTAAAAAATGTTTTAAAATTATTTAAGTAATTAGAAATTTATTTTTCTAATTAATGGTGATGGGCCATGGTGATTCCTAAAATTACATAGTATGGGCCTTGAAGAGAAGAAGAAAGAAGACTGCAGTTTCTACATCAATAGCCCATTTTGTAATTTATTTCTATTTTTCCAAGAGTTGTAATTTTAGAATACCCAATAGCTACTCGGTTCACTATTCATTGTTTATTTATTGTATTTATTGAAATAAATGTTATTTGATAGTTGATTAGTAACATGCTCATGCATTATATCTTGCCATACATGAAATCTCACACAGTTATTTTGATAATCATGCATCTCATATATAGAAACATGATTACTTAGGATTGTCCTATATATTTTATATAAATTGTTTTGTGAAATTAATTGCATGTAAAATGCGAGCTTATTTAAGTAGTTAGATACTTGGTAAATCACTAGGACCTTTCACTCAGCCATTTCATTCATTATTCAAGCATTCTTCAATGTTTTCAAGCTGCTAAGTTTATTCTAGAGAGAAAACACTAGGGTTTTGGGATTAAAAGCTTTTCAATCTAAGCTTTTCTAAACACTAGGGAAGTAAGATAGAGTGATATTTCGGTATTAAGGTGTAGATCGGAGTTCTAGTCTATCCAATGTATTTTTATCCTTAGGTTTAGTTCATTATAGTTCTTTTATTTTCTTTCAGATCCCAACTTGTTATTATGACTTTTGGTAAGGTGTTTAAGTTTCTTGAAACTTAAGGTTTTCGGTAAGTTACGATCTTGATGGTTTAGATCTTCTTTTTCATCTTCATTTCTTTATAAACTTATGATTCTTATTGTTTGGTTTTAGGAGTTTTCAATCCCGTTCTTGTCTCCAATATCTTCATTTTTGGTAAGGAAAATAGGTTAAATTGTATGTATTATGATATGTTTATATGCTATGTTATGTTTATGTATATATGTATGTATATGTTTTATGTTGTAGTCACTTGGGAAAAATAGTTGCTTAGATAGAAAATAAATCCCAAGATTTTTATCATTATCGTAGATTAGATTTATGATTAAACCTACCTCGATTAGTAGATAGAGGACCTAGATGGTTTATCATATACTATTTTGTGATCTAACCTACCTTGATTAGTAGACATAGGACCTGGATGGTTTTATCACATACTGCGGTAATGAGTTAATGGCCATTAATATTGTAGTCTTATGTTTGTATGATATACGAATTTACGTTATATGTTCTATAATATATGTTTTTAGACTTATGATTTATGTTATGTTTTAGTAGATTTTCATTGCTGGGCATTAGGCTCATTCCTCTTTATTTTAGATGGTGCAGGAAAATAAGCTAGGAAGGCAGGATGGATTCATGGCAACTTTGGCATGTGTATTGGGGGTGGACTGCTGGAAAAGATCGAGGATGAATTTTATATTTTAAGTCTTTTTTTTACTTATGTATTTATTTTTTCGCATGTAGTATTTGGACGATTATAATAAAAGTTTTTTTTCTTATGGTTTTATGTAATAACAATGGAATCCTGTATTTTGAATTTTTATAATAAAGTTGTATCATTTTATGCATGTATTCCAAAATAGTAGTTATGCTTAGTAGTTTTAATGGTCCGAGGTCTTAGAATTAGTTTGGGCATTACAGTTGGTATCAGAGCCCACAGTTCATATGCATGAAGTTCTCCTTGATACATACACAAAAGCTTCGGATCTAACCGCCAATGTAAGTGTTTATGTTATTAATAGTATGTTTATATTAATAGCTAACGTTTTATTCATTATGTTTTCAATCAAAATGAATGGAGCTTTGACTTATCATGATATCCGAGCTATTAAGGCATTGAAAAGGGTTAGAGAGCCAAGGGATACAATAGGAGTGCTTGAAAGAATCATTCAAAGAGTGATCCTATTTCACAAGGAGATAGTTCACCTTAAAACTACTAAGCAAATTATGATGAGAGCCATGGAACAATATGTCTTAGTAATTAGGCTTTTTAAGGAGTTTCCTTTTGTAGTTTCAAAATTAGAAGAATTATGGGAGACTATGGATGATGAAGATTTTTCTTAGTAATATGTCTTAGAAAAAGGATTTTCCTTTTGTAGTTAACAATTACGGTAGCCATGAGATATTATTTTCTTATACGTAGGTTTACCTCTAAGTTTGAATTTCAATTCACTAATGAACAAAAGCATAATATCTTAATGAATATTCCCCGAGGTAGTTTTGAGGCTCATAGTAATGATGATTATGAAGAAACATATGATGATATGTTAGATGAAGGGTCAGATGTAGAGGATCCCGATTTTTAGAGATTTACCTAGTTATTATTAGTATAGTTTCTTTATTTCTTTTGAATTTATGATTGTAATTAGTGAGAATATTTTTCCAAATGAATAAAGTTGTTATTGTTTAATGGCATGTATGAGTTTGATTTGTTTTACAATAATAATAAATTTAGAACAAATTCAATAAATAATGAATGAGTTCGGTGAGGGTGGATACAAATCAATGGACCGGGTTCTGTATTGAGAGTTTAGGGGGCCATAGTAGTGGGAACGATTTTACTGATCCCAGCCTTCCCTCAATATGGTTAACTTTGGAACAGCGACGAGTTTCGAGCCTGAGAATGAAGTCATATAGGATGGTTAGAAATAGACTTAGAAAATAATAAAGATGGCTTAATGTTCTAAGTATAGAAACACACCCTAATTTATAAAGATGACTTGCATAATTTTTCATAAGAATTCATAACTGATAAGTCCAAGTTATGTTTGCTTAGACTAGGTTTTTTCCTTAAAACCTATTAGGGTATGTTCTAATGTGTTTAATACAACTGTTAGAACTTTGCTGAAGATGTCACTACGAAGGTCTGCACGCACGAACGACAATGCCTCCAGCATCGCCAATGAGACTAATGAAGCCCCTCTAGTCCGAAGAAGGCTAACGCGTGCTACTACTGCTGCTGCCAATAGAAATGCACCACCTCCGGTTACAACACTGATGAGATTATCTGGTTATGGCAACAAGTAGAAGAACTGTTGTAACAACAAGGACAATAGCCGCAGCCTCAACTAGCGACTCAAGCACCCCAGCAAGTAGGATATCCATATAGGGGATGGTCGACGGCGAACTATGCGCCTTATCCAACTTAGTACATAGAGCCAATCTACGAGTGTTTCCGTAAGTAGCACGCTCCAAACTTTGAAGGGACAATTGACCCCTTTTAGGCGGAAGAATGGCTCAGGAATGTAGAGCCTATTCTAGCACACATGAACCTCGACAATGAGGATCGCATATCCTGCGTTTCCTCTCTACTGAAAAAGGATGCCAGAATCTGGTGGGATTTGGTACAGCAGACTCATGATGTCACCACCATGACATGGGCTAGATTTGTGGAGTTATTTCACAAAATGTACTACAACTCGACAATCATCGCTACGAGGGTGGAAGAGTTTTCCAATCTGAAGCAGGGAAATTTGATAGTAGTCGAGTACGCTCGACAATTTGATCAGTTAGCCAAGTTTGCACCAAAGTTAGTTCCAATCGATTTCTTGAGGGTTACCAAGTTCACCAGGGGACTAAAACCCATGATTGAGTTAGGTGTCAAGTTGGCAAATTCTGGAACAACTTCTTATGCTGATGTTCTTGAAACGACTATAGAGGTGGAAAGGCTCCAAGAAAATGTTATCAAGGAGGAGACAAGCAATTGAGGAGACAAGCAATTCTGAACCCAAGCAGCAAAATCAAACTCAAAATGGTAGAAACAACAACAACCACCAGCACAATAATAATGGGCAAAAAAGAAAGCATCCTGATAGTAAGCAAATTGATGGTGATAAAAGAGCACGAAATAACAATGGTAATAATAGGTTGGGTTATGTGGAATATCCTCAGTGCTCCAAGTGTTAGAAAAGACATCCTAGGGAGTGTCGAGCAAATACCAAAGGTTGTTTCAATTGTGGCTAGGAAGGTCATCGGAAAAAGGAGTGTCTGCAATTCAAACAAGAAGAAAAAAAGGACAATAAGATGGTTCCAGCCAGAGTCTTTGCCTTGACCCAGGGAGAAGTCGAATCTAGTAACAAAGTGGTCACAGGTCAGCTTCTTATCCTCAATAATATATATTCAGTATTGTTTGATTCGGGAGCAACACACTCGTATATCTTGTTAGGAATGATAGAAAAATTAGACAAACCTTGTGAAAGATTTAGAACTAGGTTTGTTACGAAATTGCCTTCGGGCAAAGTATTTCTATCATCACGAATAGTACAAGGAGTACCGATCAAAATCAAGGACACGGAACTAGAAGGAGACCTGATAGAGCTAGAGATCAAGGACATTGACGTAATATTGGGCATGGATTGGCTAGCAAGGCATGGCGCGACCATCGACTGTAGACGTAAGCAAGTGACGTTCGAAACTCCTGATGGTCAGAAGCTATGTTTATGGGAAAGGTTTTAGGACTACGGACACCGCTTATATCATCTCTCAAAGCTCAGAGGATTATACAGAAAGGATGTCACACATTCTTAGCAAGCCTCACGGATGTGGCACAAGAAACACCACTAAAGGCTAGAGATGACCGCATTATAAGGGAATTTCCAGAGATATTTCTCGACGACTTACTAGGGTTACCGCCTACTCAGGAAACTGACTTCACAATTGAACTAGTACCGGGAACCGAGCCTATCTCAAAGGCACCATACCGGATGGCACCAACTGAACTCAAGGAATTGAAAATGCAGTTGCAAGAGCTCTTAGACTTGGGTTTCATCAGACCAAGCCATTCGCCATGGGGAGCACCGGTTCTATTTGTGAAGAAGAAGGATGGAAGCATGCAGATGTGTATTGATTACCGCGAGCTGAACAAGGTGACAATTAAGAACAAGTACATGCTACCCCATATCAACGTCTTATTTCATCAACTCCAAGGAGCGACTTTATTTTCAAAGATTGATCTACGATCCGGTTATCACCAGCTCAAGGTATGGGAAGAGGATATACCAAAGACAACTTTTAGGACACAATACGGACATTACGAGTTTTTAGTTATGTCTTTTGGTCTTACCAACGCTCCAGCCACATTTATGGACTTAATGAATCAGGTCTTCAAGGATTACTTGGAAAAAATTGTTGTAGTGCTCATTGACGATATTTTGGTGTACTCCAAGGATGAAGTCGAGCACGAGGAACATTTAAGATTGACCATGTTGCGAATAAAGGAGCATCAACTTTACACCAAGTTCAAGAAATGCAAATTTTGGCTATCGCAAGTAGCGTTCCTTGGCCATACAATATCCAAGGATGGAGTCACAATAGACCCAAATAATGTAGAGGCTGTGAAGGATTGGCCAAGACCTAATAATTCATTAGAAGTTAGAAGTTTTCTCGGGCTATCAAGCTATTATTGAAGATCTGTAGAAGGATTTTCTAAGATAGCCACTCCGCTTACCAACCTGACCCGGAAACAGCAAAAGTTCAACTGGACGGATAAATGTCAAGAGAGCTTCCAATTTCTCAAGGATAAATCATGCTCACCCCAGTACTTTGTGTACCGACACCCAACGACAAGTTTGTAGTATATTGTGATGCGTCAAAGCAAGGTTTGGTCGTCGAGCCTAGCACCTAAGTCTCATATACCAACAGAGACTTAACATTTTCCCTGAATTTTCAATCGTGCATTATCTACTACAATCTAAAGAAACAACGAGAAGACCCACGATCTCATGATCATGGGAAGGTGGACACGTCTCTCCATTACATGATAATCATGTACCAAACCACAATCCCATACTACTGGTCATGTAACAGCCCTTGGGTACTATAAATAAAGGACCCAAGGCTTCATTTACAGGGACTTTTTTGGACTCTTTATTGGATCTCTTTTTCTGGAATTTTGGGAGAAAAATCTTTCTGAGGAGTGAACTTATCAGTTCATACTTGTAATTATCGAGTAACTCAATACTAAAGACTAAATGGATTAGGTTATTACTATTCATCAGAACAAGGCTAAACCACTATAAAAATTTTGTGTGTTTACTTAAGATAATCATACTTTGTCATTTATTCTATTTATTTTGTTCAAAAGGTGTCATATACTGTACATACGACCGTTGGCCAATTTCACAGGTCAACATTTTGGTGCTTTCATTGAGAGTACAAAATCAAGAAACACACTTTCATCAGTTTACAATGCCTCCAAAACCCAGTCAGACAAAGAAGACTGCTCCCAGGGATTCCACCACCCAGGATCTTATTGATCCTGTTAACAAACCTCAGGTGGAGGTTGGAGATCAACCTGATGCGGAAGATCCACAGGACACTCACTAGGAGGAGGTGGCGCAATTTCTAGCGAGGCAGGAGGCCTTTGTTGCAAAAATTTCCCTTCAGGCAGTGAGGGAGGCTCAGGCCAAAGCAGTAGAAATGCGAGACAACAGTAACAAAGAGTCCCATTGGAGGAGTAGGACCCCAAGTACACTCTCAGAACCACTTTCTCAGAGACAAGATGAAGAGGCACAGTCCAAGACTGCCTCCTCCATGACTAAGAAGAATAACACTTCATCTCGGAGTAGGAGTATTACCAACCCAAAGGCCCCCTCCCAGGGGGGTCGATGAAACAACGTAAGAGATGAGGGTCAAACATCTGAGAGGCGTGACAGGAATGGAAATGGCCGCTCAAAATTTCAAAGTCGTGTAGGAGGAGAGGCTCGAGGGCAAGGCCGCACTGATAGGGACAAGGCAGACCTACCACCCCTACACCCTCAGTCTCACAAGGGAAAGGAACTGATGAATAACACCAATATTGTGTTCGATAGGCTGGGGAAAGCTGCACAACCTCAGGATCTGAGGGAAGTCATCAACAGAAGGACTAACGCTCAGGAGGGGGTACCTGGGACATCTACCCTACCTGGAGCAGCTATCCCACCAGCAGTGCAGGTTCAAATAGATGCACTCGTCATGGTTGTCTAGGGTCTGACAAAGAAACCTTCCAATATCGAGCTAGCACATAGAAGTGGGAGTCCCTTCAGTGCTACTATCCAAACTGCTCAACCACCACCAAAATACCAGACCTTGAAACTCCCAACATACACTTGGAAGGAGGAGCCAGTATGACATATTGGGAAGTTCGAGGATCAAATGGAGTTGCTCTGTGTGGAGCATAATTATAGGTGCAGAGTATTCACTACCACTCTCTCTGACTCAACTCAGGAATGGTATTGGAAATTCAAACCTAGATCCATCACTTCCTGGGGGCAGTTCAGGAAGAAATTCTGCAAGGTCTTTAGTGCCGGGTGGATTCAACCAGTTTATGCCAATCAGTTAGCTGACATCAAGCAAGGGAAAGATGAATCCCTGAAAGACTACATTCAAAGATTCATGAGAGAGGCAAACTGAGCGTCCATGGTAGGAGATGAAGGGAAGTTCGTTGCCATCTCGACAGGAATAATTTATCCTAGTCCCTTGTGGGATAGTATACATAGGAACCCTATCAACACTTTGCAGGATTTCCTGGACCGAGACAACAAATACATGAAGCTAGATGATGCTATCATGAAGGAAGAAAAAGGCATAAACCATCTGACCACTGTCAAGGTGGATAAAAATGGCGCAAACCCTTAGGGCGGCAGTGGGGGCTACAGAAAGAAGAAGAATACCTCAGGGGCCGAGCAGGGTGGAGAAAAGAAAGCTCAGTCAGCACCCATCGACAAACAAGCTAAGCATCAACCCTACCAGCCCAGGTTCACCAATTATACCATCCTGACCACATCAAGGGCTGAGATTTACTTGGCAACATACCAGGAGGTACCATACCGAAAGCCACCACCCTTGCGTTCGGAAGGAAAGAAGGACAAGAATAAAATTTTTCGTTTCCATAATGATTATGGACATGACACAAACGAGTGCAAACAATTGAAGGATGAGATAGAGTTTCTTCTCCGATCAGGAAAACTCTCGAGGTACCGAGGCAAGACCGAAACCCCAAACAGGAATCCAGAATTCTGAAGGCAGAGAAGTCCACCACTGGAGCCGACAGCTGTAGACTTCACACTGGATACCATATATGGAGGGCCCCACATAGCAGGCAACAGTAACAATGCTCATGAGCAATATGCAAGGACCCTCAAACATGAGGTAAGGGAGTCTTCCCAGTGTATGGCAGTCGAGGAGCAGTCTCCAAAAAAAATCCAAAGTATGAAAGTGAAACTCTCACTTTTACAAAGGATGACACCAGGCACGTGAGGTACCCCTGCAATGACCCTCTGGTCCTTACCATTCAAATTGCCAATGCCTGAGTGAAGAGATGCTTGGTAGATATGGGAAGCTCAGTAGATACGAGAAGATGAAGCTCACGGTTAAGGACCTGACACCATGTTCCAAAGTGATATATGGGTTCACGGGAGAATTCCTAGCACCAGTAGGAACTATCAGACTATCAGTCACGGTGGGGGATGCCCCCAGGCATGAGACTATGATGACAGAGTTCCTAGTGGTAGATTGCTCATCGGCTTATAATGTAGTGCTCGGTAGACCCCTCTTGATGGCATTACACACAGCAGTGTCTATCTGGCATCTGTCTTTGAAGTTCCCCACTAGCGCAGGGCAAGGATGTGTACAGGGTAACCAAAGGGAGGCACGAGAATGTTATAATGCGTCAGTGGTCAAGGAAAAGAAAGGACCATGCGTAAACAACATGATAGTAACCTGCTGCGAAGAGAATGAAGGAACCGATGAGGTTGTCAACATGGAAGTTGACATTGAAAGAAACACTTTACTGGAGCCGGGGGCTCCTTTTAACAAAGATTTGTTATTATAGCAAGTTTCCCAAAGCAAGGGAAACAACATCGATCCTCGCTTTGGGGATGACGTCATGGGAGTGAGACCAGTCGAAGATCTTGACGAAGTCCTACTAGATGAGGAGGACCCGACTAGAGTAATCAAAGTTAGAAAGGAGTTAAAGGTGGAAATTAAAGCACGATTGGTGGAATTTTTGAAGAAAAACTAGGACGTCTTTGCCTGGTCACATAAGGACATGGTTGGAATTTCTCCATCTGTAATAAGTCATGTCCTCAATATAGACAAGAACTACCCACCAGTGCAACAAAAAAGGAGACTGCTTAACAAAGACCGATCTCAAGCCCTGAAGGAAGAGGTCGAGCAGTTCAAGGAAAATGGTTTAATAAGGGAGGCCTACTACCCTGATTGGGTATCAAACCCCGTGTTGGTTTCAAAACCAAACGGGAAGTGGAGAACATGAGTGGACTTCACAGATCTAAACAAGGCCTGCCCCAAAGACTGCTTCCCACTACCCAAAATAGACCAATTGGTCGATGCAACGGCAGGACATGAAATACTTTTATTCATGGATGCATATTCTGGGTATAATCAAATAAACCCTCTCGACGAGGAACATGCCAGCTTTTGGACAGAGAAGGGATTGTACTGTTATAAGGTGATGCCCTTCGGCTTGAAGAGCGTAGGAGCCACCTACCAGCATTTAGTGAATGACATTTTCCAAGACTTGATCGGCAAAAATATGGAGGTATACGTCGATGACATGTTGGTCAAGTCCAAAAAAGCTGGAGGGCATGTTCAAGACTTGGAGGAATGCTTTGCAATACTTAGAAAGTATAGCATGAAGCTAAACCCTCTCAAGTGCTCGTTTGGAGTTGGTTCTGGTAAATTTCTCAAATACATAGTCAATTCACGTGGAATCAAGGCTAACCCCGAGAAGATCAAAGCATTGATTGACATGAAGTCACCTGCCACAATCAAAGAAGTGCAAAGCTTAACTGGGAGAGCAGCTGCCCTCAGTAGGTTCATATCAAAGTCTACGGATAAGTGTGTCCCTTTCTTTAACTTACAAAGGGGCAGCAAGAAGAACCAATGGACCAAGGAGTGTGAGGAGGCTTTCCAAGCCCTGAAGGAACACCTCGCCCAACCTCCCATCCTAGCGAAGCCAATATATGGAGAAGTACTTTTCATCTATTTGGCAATCACCGAGCATGCAATCAGTCTGCTTTGATAAAGGAAGAGAACAGGGTACAGCACCTTGTATACTATATCAGTAAAAGGCTAGTAGGTGCGGAGTCTAGGTATCCCCCTCTTGAAAAACTAGCCTACTGTTTAGTAATTGCCTCTTGAAAGCTGTATCCATATTTCTAAGCTCATTCGATCCGAGTCCTGACCGATCAACCGCTAAGACAGGTTCCTCATAAACCAGAGGCCTCGGGACGATTACTCAAGTGGGCAGTGGAACTAGGACAGTTTGATATCACTAATCATTTGAGGACAGCAATAAAAGGACAAGCATTGGCGGACTTCATAGTCGAAGTCACCAACCTTGAAGACCTTTCCTACCAATCGGAGAGTGGAGATACTGAGAAGGAAGGAGATATGCCTGTATGGAAGCTATATGTTGATGGAGCATCCAATGAACACAACTCAGGCGTAGGAATCATACTGATCACTCTGGAGAATCATCGTATCCATTGCGTTCTCATATTTGGATTCAACACTTCAAACAACGAGACTGAGTACGAGGCATTATTAGTTGGATTACACTTGTCTCGGGATGCACATGTGCAATCCCTAGAGATATTCAGCGATTCCCAACTAGTGGTGTACCAGGTACAAGGGGAGTACTAAGCCAAGGGATGGTGCAGTACCTGAACAAGGCGAAGGACTTGTTGGAGCAGTTCAATAAATACTCAATTACACAATTCCTGAAGGAGAAAATAGCCAACACTGATGCCTTAGCCAAGCTTGTCAGCGCCAAAGATGTGGACACTCTGAATGTCGTTCCTGTCGAATACTTGGCGAAAAGAAGCATAGTTGAGCAGGAGGCAAATGTATGGTTTTTGAATTGTCTATGTAACAGCCATTGTGCTTCAATGAATGAATGAATTTAATTTCTTAAGTTTCACTTAATTCTTTAAATTTCTTTCAACGAGGGACTTGTCCTTTAGAGTTGTCAACCCCATCAGATCATGTTTGATTCTGGTCCTTGAGGGACCCATCGACCCATACAATCCAAAAAAGAGACAGGTCCTAGGACCTTGTTGTCAAGTTATCGGATCATGTTTAATTCTGGTCCTTGAGGGACCTATCGACCTATAAGATCCAAACAAGAGACTGGTCTGAGGACCTTGTCGGCAACTATTTGATCATGTTTGATCCTGGTTCTTGAGGAATCTATCGACCCACATGATCAACAAAAGAGATAGGTCCTAGACCCTTGTCGCCAAATTAATGGATCATGTTCGATCTTGGTTCTTGAGGATCCTATCGACCCATAAGATCCAAATGAGAGACTAGTCCAAGGACCTTGTCTCCAACTATTTGATCATGTTCGATCCTGCTTCTTGAGGAACCTATCGACCCACACGATCAACAAAAGAGATAGGTCCTAGGACCTTGTCACCAATTTAATGGATCATGTTCGATCTGGGTTCTTGAGGAGCCTATTGACCCATAAGATCCAAATGAGAGACTAGTCCATGGACCTTGTCGCCAACTTATTTGATCACGTTCGATCTTGGTTCATTAGGAACCTATCGGCCCATACTGTCAAAAAACAAGAGACTGGTCCGAGGACCAGTCGCCATTATCGGATCGTAATCAAATCTGGTCCTTGACGGACCGATCGATAATTTGATCTAAGGCTCGTTACAGGCTCGATTAACCCATCTATACCCAGTTGGTCCAACTTAGACATTTCTGTCTACAATCATTATAGCGAGTACACGAAAGATTACGTAGATCGTGATCGACACTTGCTACATAATATGCATCAGTGTATAGGTATCATTACTACTGAGTATGAAACCATCACGTGACTACCAATGAGGGACAATCATTTGCTACTTGCATCATTGGGTGAAAAGGATAGTACTATGTGTCTAACGCTCGAAGAAAGGCATGGTCAAGTAGCAAGTGACCAAGGTTTTTAAACCCATGATCACTTGGGGGGCATATAGTACATACCGATCGGGGTATACACAAGAAATGAGGGTGTGACCTTAAGTACTAAGCAAGCTCAAGTTTTTCTAGGACATTTGTTCAACATATGTTCCGAAAGTGCAAAAAACAAAAACAAAAAAGACATTGGTAGGGAGATTCCTAACCATGTCCCTTATGGGGTGGTCGGCTAGTCCATCAACCTTATAAGGTGGTCGACCTATCACCCATGGGGTGGTCGACCTGACCATTTTGTTCATGGTACTTGGTGAAGTATCATACTACTCACATTACCATGGTTGTTAGCATGAAAAATAAGTATGGTTAGTATGGCACGTAAAATACATGTGTTCAGAGTATACTGATACCTGAACCAATGAGGGTTGTGAGTTGATATACTTAGTAAGCATTGGAAATAAAAAAAAAATTCAATCAATACACTGAGTACTCATAACAAAAAAGCATAAAGGCATAAAATGTCATATGTAAAAACTGTCAAGTATAAGGTGCCCCACCAATGGCATGAGAGGAAAGACAGAATAAAGGACCAAGAAGACTAACTTGGATGAGGAGTATCATCTAAAAGACTACCCTGAGCCTCGGCAGCCTCACGAGCCAGTTACTTCCTAAGCTCCTTCGCTCGCGTCTTCTCGGGAAGGAAATCCAAGTTCAGATCTTTGTTGGACTTCCAGATCAAGTAGAAGCAAGAGAAGGCTGTCTCTGAATACTCCTCTTGAGCCTTGTCCTGAGAAGCTTTGACCTCTTGCTCATTCTCAACAATAGAATCCTTCCGCAACTGGTCCATGTCAGTAATTAGCTTCTCTTTCTCAACTTCAGACTGTTGGAGCTGATCGGCAAGTTCCCCATCCATCTGGGTTATCCTGAGAGTCAACTCGGTCACTTCCTTCTATTTGAGCTCCACGGTACTGCAGAGGGTGTTGATCTCTTAATCCTTTGAGGCAATGTCAACATCCCTAGAGCTAAGAACATGCCTAAGGTCCAGTACCTCTTGGCGGACAGCCTCAAGCTCAGAACGAAGGTTAGAGAGCGTAGAAGTACACTCTACAGACATATCATGGACATGAGAGACCAGCATCAATGCCTACAAAGAACATACAAGTGTTAGATAAACAGAACACAAGCTAAATAGACGAGAAGAGAACTGTAAAGGACTCACACTCTGAATGTATAAGAGTGTCTTCATGAGAATGGTGTTCAGATCCTCATTCTTGATCCCATTAAAGGATGTTGTTGTTTTCTCTAGATGCGATGCTTGGTCCATGAGGGCGCTTAAGTTTTGTATAGCAGACTGATGTGGCTCAGATAAAGGAGTAGGCGTAGAACAAGAAGCACCTGCATCAGTGAAAATGGGAGGAGCTGGTGTAGATAAAGATGGCTCTACCTCTGCGACAAGGCTAGACGCCAAAAGAATTGGACTAGACGCCAAAGGAGTCGGAGGAGACACCTCAAGAAGAACCTCCATGACCGACTCAACCTCAACCCTGGCCCTTTTTGCCGCTCGAATAGAATACACATTACCAAACCCTGAATCGAGCTTGTCTCTAGCAGCGAATGTACATGTCCAGCCGGTCTTCAGGAACTCTTAAACCTAGGACGCTCTGATACCATTTGTAACGCCCCACGTCACTATGGCTGCTTCCCGGAATGACGACTGACCCTACAAACCAACACAAGTATTTCCAGCGTACTTTGTCCTCACTCGCACGCTTCCTGGGAAAACTTCCCAGGAGGTCACCCGTCTTGAGATTACTCCAGGTCAAGCACGCTTAACTTTGGAGTTCTCAAGTGATGGGCTACCGAAAAGAAGATGCATCTTGTTGGCATAGGTAGTACCCATCAATCCATTTAAGCCTTCTTCGACTGTGTAGTCCCATACCTACACAGTCTTAGAATCATCACACTTGACCTTACCCAAGCGATGTGGGATTGCACAGCTTTTTACCCGGTCTTTCCCCCTACAGATCACGGGATTCTGACTGTCACAATCACCCCCCTTACGGGCCCGACGTCCCCGTCGGCCACACTTCCGGCTGGGTCAAGGCTCTGATACCATTTGTAATGCCCCACGTCACTATGGTTGCTTCCTGGAATGACGACTGGCCCTACAAACCAACACGAGTCTTTCCAGCGTGCTTTGTCCTCACTTGCATGACCTCCTGGGAAGTTTTCCCAGGAAGCATGCAAGTGAGGACAAAGCACGCTGGAAAGAATCGTGTTGGTTTGTAGGGCCAGTCGTCATTCTAGGAAGCAACCATAGTGACGTGGGGCGTTACATAATTTATGTTATAAATAAACTCATGGGGACTTATTGAAGCTTGTGTTCATGTATCCATGGTCCCTGCGTCATCTCTGGTTAAATCAAACCTAATATTCTCAATATGTTGATTTAATTATCAATGGTAAAATTTAGGTTGACTAGGTCAACAAGAATAAATAATGTGACAATTATTTATCGATATATACATGAATTAAGAATTTGGGGGTAAAAGAGTGATTTTCTAATATTATGAGCAGATTTATTGATATTGACAAATTTGTGTTAATATTAATAAATAATATTATATTAAGGTTCAAATTATAAAAAAAGATAAATTAAAGTTTGAATTCAAATTCAATAGCTGATTTTTTTTTTAATTAAATAATTGATAGATAGGGTTAAATAACTGATAAATAAGGTTAAGTGTATTAGTTAGTGCCCTAGGGTGTTGCCTATATATAGAGTGTTATACTTATGGTTAGAGAGAATGGAGTGAATGATTTAACTGATAAATAAATAATAGAATTCAAAACTCTAGACATTCTAACCCTCTTCGCCACTCATATCATCTCTCTCTTCCCTCTTGTAATTCTATCTTATGTGTTGAGAGCAAGCCCACACTTAGTTAGGTTTGATTGGAGATAGACGTGGAAGATTGTGGTTTCATTCTAGCGATTTTGATTCTTGTCAATACCTAGCATTCTGAAAGGACAAAAGGTTAGCAAATCAAAAGGGAGGAGTAATTTTAATTCTGCTGCATATCATGTAAGTAAAATTTTATAGTATTGTTTATTTAAGTATAAATTCAATTCAAGCATGATTCTCCGTTTTTTATTTCTATATTATTCACGTGAAAAATAGGAAGCATGCATCTAAACTTTATTATTCTGTTCCTACAAAAACATAGCCAAAATAATTTATCACGTTTTTTGGAGAGTCTGTGTATAACTCATAAGAAATGGCTTAGTCAAATTGCAAGAGAAATGATCATTGATAAGGATTGGGTCGTGAGAGCTTATCTAGCTTAAAAGAAAAAGAGATAAAATGCCAATGGGGATGGTTTGAACAACTGAGTTTTGGATTCGAGCTTTTTGAACACTCGCGCAGGAGGCGGAGGTGCTGTGAACAATGAGAACACTGGAGTTGGTAGGTACAACAACAACAATGAAGAGATGGAACATATTGGATTAGTGCCATTTGCAGACTTGGTGGTTTCAAGAGTGCAAAAGGCAACTAGGTCATGCTAGTGACGGAGACAAACGACAGGAAGCAGAGCGGGGTGGTGTGACGTGGTGACTGAAATTGAGGAGGACGAGAAGGTTAGGCTTGGGTAGGAGTGCACGACCACTTGGAGAATAAAGTGAAAAAACAAGTTACACCATATATGTAATTTAAAAAATGATAGATTTTGTATAAATGTAAATTAATTATAGTAAAAAAAAAAAGTAAAAACACTCCGCCCAACAATAAAATTGTAATAAAGTTGCTAATTTTGGTATTTTCTATAAAAATCTTAAAAAAAAGGTTCGATATTATAAAGTCTCATACTTGGTTTTACATTTGTAAGACGTTTGGAGTAAAATGACCCTTAATGATATGTAAAAGTAAGTAAATATTCATATTTTCAATTTTGTAAGAAAATAACCCAACTATCTTCTGAAGACTATACATTACCAAATATGTCATTTTTATAAAGCAAATTACATTGATACTACTTCATTATAAATATGTTAATATTGTGGTATATGTATATTAATTTTGTACGATTAGTTTTTATTTTAAAGTTATGTTGATTTTTTTCTTTTCGTTTTTTATGGGTTGTTAGTATATTAATTTTCAACTAGTGAATATGCATTGTTTATGCTATAGTATATCAAATTTCGTTATTATTATTTCTTATCAATTGATTTTGTTTGTTTTGTTTTTCTTAAAAAGTTTATGGTATATAAGTTTACTAGTATAATATATTAATTTGATATACTGTAGTACAACAACTAAATATATCATGTTATTAAACATATATATCATATGATATATTGTAGTACAACAAATAGATATATCATGTTATTAAACATATATATCATATCGACCATAATACACCGTAAGATAAAAAATCAATATATCATGATAATAAAATTATATACCATAATTTTTTTTAACAAAATTGGTATATTATTACTCAAAAAATGTATATATCACGCTAACAAAACTATATACCACTATTAAAATAAATATATTACACTAACAAAATTATATAACAAGATAGAAACTAAATATCTTCTAAAAAAATATATCATACTACAAAAAACATATAATATTGAGTTGGAAAATTATATATCAACACTTAAAACATGAAAAAAAGAATTATTACTAAAAAATGTATATACCATGCTAACAAAATCATATACCACCTATATATTCCAAGGTAGAAACATTAATATCATCTACAAAAAAATAATATATCATATCACAAAAAACATATATACTGAGTTGAAAAATAATATACCAACAACACTTAAGAAATTATTACTAAAAAATATATATTTATATATATAGGGGAATTCTCCTATAGGGGCTTCAAGCTTTACCAATGGGGCTCTTAGTGTTCTCGACCTGTGAACAATTTTCGGCGCGATTTTTTTTTATGACCGTGTATCTTGTAGCTATTTAGAGCATCCTGCAATTTTTCAGAAAATTCCAAATAGTTTACTGTACCGAAAACTAAGTTCAAACATGTTGTTGCACGCGTAACTAATTTTTTTATGTGCGTGGAAAACAACATGTTTGTATCTAGTTTTCGGTACTGTAAACTATTCAAATTTTTCTGAAAATTTGTAGGATGCTCTAAATGGCTACAATATACACAGTCATAAAAAAAATCACGCTGAAAACTGTTCACGGGTCGAGAAACACTGAGAGCCCTACCGGTAGAGCTTAAAGTGAAGTCCATATAGAAGAATTGTCCTATATATATTATATATATATATATATATCATACTAACAAAATTATACATCACCATTAAAATGTATATATTATGCTAACAAAAAAATATATCATAATTATATATAACAAGATAGAACCTAAATATCATCTAAAAAAATGATGTACTATACCACAAAATATATATATACTGAGTTGAAAAATCATATACCAACAACACTTACAAAATTATTACTAAAAAATATATATATCATGCTAACAAATTTATATACCACTATTAAAATGTATATACTATGATACACAATTATATACTACCATTATGTATAACAAAGTAGAAACTAAATATCATCTAAAAAAATTATATACCATAACACATAATATATAGAAATGAAAAATAATATACCAACAATCTATAAAAAATAAAAAAAATTAACATAACTTTAAAATAAAAATTAATTGAACAAAACTAATACGCATATAACGATATTAAATTTATATGATTCTAAATAAATAGATAAAAATATAGAAAATAGTAAATTAGAGATACAAAATTATAATAAAATTCAAATTTTGAAAAAAATATTATTTTCCCCTAACTTATAAGATATTTATCAATTATCTGATTTGTTATAATTTCCTAATGAACTAATATTCCCACCAACAAAAAAAGGTTAGACTCTAAAATTGACAATTTAGTACTCAATCAAGGAACTGGTCAAACAAGATTATCTTTCTTGCAATAATTCTATTAATCTACTTTTCCCAAATTATATTTCCATAATTTCAACCTTTTTGTTTTCTTTTTGATTATATTTATTTTTCAGTTCAATAGAATGATTGCTCCAAAGGTAAGATTAGTTTAATGTCAAACTTTCATGTTTAGATATGAAAATTCCAACCAAAGGATTCCATTTTGTGTCGTTTTGTCATTCAAACTGAAGAGGCTCAACAATGACAGATAAAATCTCATATTATTTTTCTTGTTAACGACAAACTCTCTTCATTCTGCTTTCAGCGCCTTAATCTTCAGGTTCAACTGTTCTCTCCGTTTTGTTTACTTCACTGATTGAGAAATCTTGTAAAAACTGGCCTCATTTTTACTTTATTGTAAGTTTGCTATTGTTTTTCCCCGATCATGTTCTTTTGACTTTTTTTTTTCATCGAAATTGGACGTACCCTTTTCATTTCTCAACATGCATTACTTGTTTCATCTGTTATGGGATTAATTGGATGACTTTCCACATGAATGGAATGGGCTGTGCATGATTTTCAATTATTTGAATTGTTTATTTTTTTTGTTTGTTTGTTTTGTTCATTGTAGGAATCATGTGTGAGGGTGAGATGTTGGAGAGTGGTTCCGTGGAAGGAGATGACGAGTATTCTTCTTCTTCAATCAGTCAGGTTGGAATAAAGGGGAACTTTTTGTTTTGGGTGAAAAATCAATGGGCTGTCTTCTCTGTATTAATATACTTGTTTATGTCAATTTAAAGAAGCTAGTTTGGTCGTACTATTGATGAAAAGATTCATGAGTTGTCAAGTAGACAATTTTTATTAAATGAACTAACATAACATGTAATAGCATTTTATTGGATTAATTACTCTTGCAGACTAAGACAGTGGTGAATTGGTTTTGACTTATAAATATTATGTGGAAAGAGCATTCTTTATCAGGTATCAAAGAAGAGGAAATAATAATTATTAAATACCCTTCCTTAGACAGAGGAATCTTATTTTCAGAGATGTATATATATATATATATATGCATATATTTTTGGCTATAGATGGATAGTAAATCCTAAATGGTACTTCTTTTTTGATATCTAGTCTAGGGTAAAGAAGTTCCATTTGATGCACCTCAAATTACTTTTGGTGAAAAAGAGTGGCATCCTTATTGAATAAGCTATACAAATATATTGGAGTGTACCCAAACCCAAGGATAAGTAGTTCAGTTATAGCTTATCCCTGATTTGCCACGCCCACATCTGGGGCTCGATGTTTTCCTCTTTATGTCATTTTCTTAAACTGGAGTAATGCCACTGAGAAAGTAGGTCCAAAAGCAACACTTGGATTATAGAGTTGTTGTTAGCACACAAACTAATTAGACATGTTCTTATATTACAGTGTTCTTTTCTTTTTTTACCAGAGATAAAAGGTTGCTCTGGCAATGTGTAAAAGATGATTCTTCAATGACTTCATTTTTTTTTTCTAATATCAAATTCTTTTGTGTACTTTAAGGTTGATCCTGGGATACCTGCATCATTAACATGGAAGCGGAAGCTAAACAATGAGGGAAAGGTCCCTTCTCCATTCACTCTAACTTTGAAGGAGAAAATTCATATGGTATGATAAATGGAGACTGAAATTTTTCTATTTTCATGATTTAAATTATTATGTCACTAGTTATTATAATTGAGCATAAATATTGTAAAATGCTTGAGGTGCAGTATCTATGTCCATGAATAACTTTGAAACTCTTGGTGCTAACATAAATTTTGATTTTGACGTCATTTGTATTAAACAAGCATATCTTATTAGAACCTTTTGATCTCACACTGTTTTCCCATGATCATTAGTAGTTAGATAAATTCTTAGATTATTATTATTTATTATTTGTTTTTCTTTACCCATGATTCATTTGTTTAAAAGACAAAAGTTAGTTATCTACATCATTTTTTGATGTGGATTTGATTTTCAGCCCCTTCCATGAAATCTGACCCCTTATAACCCCCTTCTTTTTTTTCCCTCTCTCTTTAGTTCAATAATCCAATGCATAGTTATTCTTTAAATATTTGAAGTTATAGAAGTGAAGATTAGTATCCGGTTATTTAATGAACATCTTGTATTTCTTTATCGTTTTTTCTTCTGTTCTTCAGGCTCCAATAGGTATACGTCTGTGGCGTCATATTCAAGAAGAATCTGCCAGAGGAAGAGTAATCTTTTCACTTTTCTCTATGTTACTGAAGTATTCAATCTGACTAAAGGCCTTAATCCCAACTCTGCATCTTTTTTATTCTTTCTCCAGGGGGTTCTTATGAATCCATTCACTAAGCGAGATGTAACATCATGTCATGGTGTTCCCCTAGGTGGTATTGGGTAAGTAAACTTTTTGATGGATTTATTACTGTTCTGTATTACATAGCATGTGATTATATATATATATATATATATATATTAATATATATAGGGGAATTCTCCTACAGCTACAGGGCTTCACTTTAAGCCTTACCGGTGGGACTCTCAGTGTTCTTGACCTGTGAATAGTTTTCGGCGCGATTTTTTTTATGACTGTATATATTGTAGTTATTTAGAACATCATGCAAATTTTCAGAAAATTCTAAATAGTTTACAATACCGAAAACTAAGTTCAAACATGTTGTTGCACTCGTGACTAATTTTTTTTATGCGCGTGAAAAACATGTTTGAACATAGTTTTCGGTACTGTAAACTACTCGGAACTTTCTGAAAATTTGCAGGATGCTCTAAACAACTACAATATACACAGTCATAAAAAAAATCGCGCCGAAAACTGTTAACGGGTCGAGAACACTGAGAGCCCCACTGGTAGGGCTTAAAGTGAAGCCCCCATAGAAGAATTGTTCTATATATATGTATATATATTAGCACTCAGTATGCTATAGATCTTAGGTCCACAGTTTGCTTCCATTGGATCTGGGTTCGATTCTGCATGAGAACCTACCTAATAATATGTTAGAGTTTGATGTATTCCAAAGCTTGTAGGCTGCAACAGGGTGACCAAAATCACACAAAAAAATAAAGACCAACATACTCATTTCCTTTAGTGGTCCTATTTTAAAGTTATGATGTCTAATGTGATAGTCTTGTTATTGGTGGCATGTAGTTTCTGAATGTTGCCTAATCTATAATTGTTTTCTTTATGTATATATTGAGCACCTATACTGATATCTTGCAACGCTCTTCTAATATATATTCCTTTTGCTCCTTAAAAAAAAAACCTTCAGTGCAGGAAGCATTGGCAGAAGCTACAAAGGTGAATTTCAGCGTTTTCAATTATTTCCCAGAATATGTGAAGACAAATCTGTTTTGGCAAATCAATTTTCTGTAAGTTCATTGCTCTTGTATTGGATTGATTTCTTCAAATTACATATAGGGATATCCCCAGTCATCACATATCCCCTAATTTATCCCATAGAACAACCTTACTACAAATGTCGAAGCTCCAATTAGTTGCTTTGCATACTTATGTCTCATTAAAGGTGCAAGAACTATGTTCCCATGTCATTTATTCTGAGTTATCTCTGAAAGGCTTCATAAAGGGCATTCAATTTCCTATTTTTTTAAGCACCTAGATGGAGTACAGAAACAGAGAATCTTAAAACTTGTATATTGGTACTTAAGGATTGTATCCAGCCTATACTAGATTATCTCAACGTGTCTTTGAATTCTGTTTGAAACCATAATAGGCAATCATGGAAAGTTAAAAGTCTACCTACCTATAGGCTGCTTGACATTTGAATGACTAAAATTATTCAAATAAGTCCTCAAGATTGACCCTTATAGCCAAGCATATCATCATGCTTAACAAATTCATGTGGTTTCCCTACTGGAGCAATTAGCTACAAGTCAGCAACTTCGGGTTAAAAGGATTTTGTATTGTTGTAGTTATATATGTATATATAAGATACATTGTTTCTTCCCGACAAAAAAAAAAGAAAGAAAAAAAGATAGATACATTGTCTCTTTAATTAAACTTGATGGTTTTCTAACAAAGATGACTCGTGAAGGTTTTCATTTCTCGTTCAAATGGTGAAAAATACTCTACTGTACTGTGCCCAAGGAGTGCAGATGTGCTTAAGTAAGTGACTGTCATTAATCTTGAGTTTTATCAATTATTGAATGGAATTCCTTGAGAAGAAACAATATTTTGACATGATGATGGAATTTTCATATATAGAGAAAACGAAGTGTCCGGGATTGGATCTTGGGACTGGAATCTTAATGGGCATAGCTCTACATATCATGCCTTGTACCCAAGGGCTTGGACTGTTTATGAGGGTAATTGAATTTATATGGTATCTCTTTCATTTAGTATATTCATTACCCTGAATATGTATGTACTTTTTATAATGCAGGGGAACCAGATCCAGCACTTAGAATTGTATGTCGTCAGATTTCACCTATTATTCCACATAATTACAAAGAGAGCAGCTTTCCTGTTTCTGTTTTTACATTTTCGGTAGGAAAAACTCTATGAGAAGTTTGTTTGCTAAATATCTAACACAATTCTGTGCCGATGTCTTAAGCTGATTTTTTTTTTTCCTTTTGTTGGATTTTTTTGTTCAGCTATATAATTCTGGAAATACAGCTGCAGATGTCACGTTGGTTTTTACATGGGCTGTGAGTGATGTCTACTTTCATGGATTTTTTATCTTTTATTTTGTTTCTTTGTTTTCCTCTCCTCCTGGAAGGTTTGCATTCCATATGTATTCTGTCTCCTAGACTCCAACCCATCCTTAATTACCTAATCGGAGCCCAAGGGTCAAGGATTTATCACTTTCACTGAACTTTGTTTTGCTTGTATCTCATACTGTTTTACCTTGCATGAATGTACTATTGTATATTTGCTTTCTGTAAATGAAAATACACATTACAAGCTACTGATTGTGACAAAAATGATTATGTTTCTCGGATTCAGAATTCTGTTGGAGGGCTTTCTGAATATTCTGGCCATCATTCCAATTTGAAAATATCGTAAGAAAATTTTCTTTATCCTGATATTTTCTCGTCTTTGGTATTTAAAATCATGTATGACTCTAAGCAAGATATAAAATGGTGACTGAATGCTTAAACATAATTTTGCATGTAAGCATGCAGAACTGTATGACCTTGCGAAAGGTTCATTATTTTACCATATATTTCCTTTATTCTAACCACCAAATTTTGCTTACTTCTGTAGGATGAAGGAAGATGTGCATGGAGTACTCTTAAATCACAAGCAAGTTCCTTTTTTGACATAGATTTAAACGTGAATCTTCAACTGGTTTGATCAGTTTATATATTACCTCATTTTTTATTATTTAATTTCATAAATATGTATGCATCACACAGGACGGCAAATGGACAATCACCAGTGACTTTTGCGATTGTAGCAGAGCAGACAGAAGGTATTCATATATCAGAATGCCCTCGCTTTGTGATATCTGGTGACTCAAAGGGTATTACAGCAAAAGAAATGTGGGGTGAGATAAAAGAGGTAGGTAACTTTTCTTGTATTAGCTTTTAAAAGTGGAGCATTAGTATGCTAGACATGTCTTTGTTTTAGAAGTTACTTGTCTAGGGAGGGGGGTAATAGAAGTTTATCAGCAGTTTGGTTTCAGCGAAGTGTAAACGGTAATTATACTTCCTGGAAATGCTTATATGGAAACTTCTCTTTCCATTTGGCATTCTTTATTTCCAACTTTGTCTTTATAATTGCAATGGCAAATACATTTTTTGATTTCATTCAGATGGTATTCTGTTCGTTCGGTGCAAGCCTGAGCTATTTATAACTGGGAGTATGGTATAGGGCCTGAGCTATTTTGAATCATTTATAATTACAAAACTACCTTGAACTTTGTTTCATAACAATCTTTAAACAAAGTGTTGTAACTATGAAGAAGTTAAATTAGACACCGGTGAAGAGGCATTGAGGCATTAAATGATTTAGTAACTCTTGCATATTAGGCATCATTCTCAAGAAAGTGAAAAATAGGTCTTTTCTGCACCATATCAAGATTTTTGTAACAATGAACAAGAAATAACCAAGTAAACACTTGAACTTTTGGAGAACATTGACCTTTCAGATGAAAAATAAGTCTTAAAAAGAGAAACAAATGTCCCATTCACAAGAAAATGGAAGATTGATTTGCATGGAAGAATTCAATTCCTCTAGGTTCCACATAGACAACAATTTGGAAATATGAAGAAATTTAGAAAATGCAATTTAATATAATGACCTGTTGAAACTTTCTTTCTTGGTCTTTTTAGAAATTTCCTACTGCTTATAGTTTAGAAAAATTATTTGGAAACAGTGCCTCTAATGGCTTGCTGCTTTTCCTATGTTCCTGTCAAATATAATTAAGTCTGAAGGCTGTGCAAAAATTTCTTTTAGGAGGTGAACTGTATCTTTTGCTTCTCAGCACATTTGTTTTCTTAATACTCTACCTTAACAGTTTGTGCTTTTCTAATAGCATGGGTCTTTTGATCGCTTAAGTTGTGCCAACATATCAGAACCTTCAGAAGTAGGCTCATCTATTGGGGCAGCCATTGCTGCTTCTGTGACAATTGCTTCAAATGCAGTAAGTACTGTTACGTTTTCATTGGCATGGGATTGCCCTGAAATAAGATTTTTGAGTGGAAAGAATTACTACAGGTGGGTGGACAAAAACTTGTCTATAAAATATGACAACATGAAAATTGGTCTTTTGCTGAAGTGTTTATGTACAGGCGATACACTAAATTCTATGACACTCATGGGGATGCTGCTGCAAAAATTGCTTGTGACGCTATTCGCGGTAATGATATTGTGAAAAGTTTCCATTGATTATTACTTGAAAGCTTGTATTCATTGTTAAAATTAGGTGATGAACAGTGTATGAAATAAATTTAAATTTAAATGATCTTTAGCAATAGTCATTATACTTGATTAAAAAGTGTATAACATCGAGACCATCGAGACCTTGTTGGGGCAATTAATATCAGATACGATTAACCTGCACAATTGTAAGTAAACAGAGAATATAGATGCAGAAATGATGAGTTTCTGTATTGCTTAGCTAGGAATTCGAGAGCCTAGTTCTCTCCCACAAGGGTTACATCTTACTCAATTCCTATCCTCTCCCTAAGTCTCACACTCACTGTTATATTTACAACCACAGGGAATCCCCATGTACCCTCCCTCACTCTAATATCTCTCACAGAACAACTTAGCCAACCAATCCAACTAATTATCCCCTACAGCTCCCTTACCGTTACCTCTACTGTTTCTACGTGCGTACACAAATGTCAAGGGTGGCCTATCAATACCGCCGGCCCGAAGTCTCACCTTGTCCTCAAGGTGAAAATGGGGAAATTGTTCCTGTATAACTTGGAAATCTTCCCACGTAGCTTCAAACTCAGGAAGATGAGCCCATTTGATGAGTGCCTGTGGTGCTGCTTTATGTGTGCCTGGTCTAATCTCCAAAACGTCTTCTGGCTCTAATATCCACTCCAGATCTGCAGTAAGGCCTGGGGGCAACTCAGTAGCTTGCTGATTATGTCCCAATGCTGGTTTGAGCATAGAAACGTGAAAAGCTGGATGGATTGCTGCTGCAGAAGGAAGCTGAAGTCGATATGTTGCCTCACCCACGAGAGCTGTGATGGGGAAGGGACCAAAATAACGTGGTGCTAACTTCTCATTAAATCTCTTCGCCACTGTTCGTTGCCGATAAGGTCGTAATTTCACACAAACCTTGTCGCCCACCTTAAACTGAACATCTCTTCTCCTCTTATCAGCTTGCATTTTCATTTTCTGTTGAGCACGATGCAGATTATGTTTGAGCAGCTCCAATACCTCATCTCTTGCCTATAAGTTCTGTTCGACAGCTGAAACTCGAGTACTAGAGTATTCAAAGCTTACCGAAGGTGGTGGATCTCTGTGATAAACAGCCCGAAAAGGAGTCATGCCCACAGATGAATGGAATGAGGTGTTGTACCAATATTTCGCCCATGGGATCCATTTGGACCATTGGTTTGGCTTGGAGCTAACAAAACAACGTAGATACGTCTCCAAACAACGGTTGACGACCTCCGTTTGGCCATCTGATTGTGGATGGTATGTTGTACTTTGTTTCAATATCGTTCCTTGTAAACGAAACAACTCTTTCCAAAACAGGATGAGAAATATCTTGTCTCTATTGGACACAATAGAGCGAGGAATTCCGTGGAGCTTGACTATCTCACGAATAAAAACCATAGCGACTGTTACAGCAGTAAAAGGGTGTCGGAGTGGAATAAAGTGCCCATATTTGCTCATTCGGTCTACCACCACCAATATCGAGTCGAAGCCATTCGAGACCGATAATCCCTCAATAAAATCCAACGAAATATCATCCCAAATCAGCTCTGGAATTGGTAGGGGATTGTGCCATATACTTGTGCTGCTAACATATGGCACACTCGGCCACAAACTTCTGGATGTCCTTGCGCATTCCTGCCCAATACAAATCAGCTGCAATTCTTTGGAAAGTTTTAAAGACTCCTGAGTGCCCTCCGACGCTACTGCCATGATATTCTTGAAGCAACAATGGTATAAAAGGAGAAGTTGGGGGAATCACTAAACGACCTTTAAATTTGAAGCATCCCTGAACCAAGGAGTAACCCCCACCATCTCGCCCACTTTCAATATCCTTGACCACCTTAGACAACCTTGGGTCTGAAGCAACATGAGCCTTCAAATCTGGTATAGACAAAACAGTAGGAATGGAAATAGCAGCCAAAGAAATGTCGCTATGCATGCGGGATAAGGCATCTGCTGCCTTGTTCTCCAAGCCAGGTCTATATTGAATTTCAAAATCATAACCCAATAATTTCGTGAGCCATTTCTGGTGTTCCGAAGCCACTAACCTCTGTTCCAACAGGTACTTCAAGCTTCATTGGTCTGTTCGGACCAGAAATTTCCGCCCCAACAGGTATGGCCGCCACTTATGGATAGCCAAGACTATAGCCATCAGCTCCCTTTCATATACTGACTTGTTGCGAGCTCGTGGTGAGAGTGCTTGACTGAAATATGCTATTGGCCTCTGTCAAAACCGCACCTAGACCAGACCCGGATGCATCGGCCTCAAAAATGAAAGGAGAGGTAAAGTCAGGAAGGGCTAACACCGGAACTGTGCACATTGCTTCCTTGAGCCGAATGAAGGCTTCTTGTGCTGTTGTAGTCCACCCGAAGGCATCTTTCTTAAGCTGGTCAGTGAGGGGCCTGGCGATGTGTCCATAGTCCTTTACGAATTTGCGGTAATAACCCGTTAGCCCAAGGAACCCCCTTAATTCTTTAATTGACTGAGGCACAGGCCAACTAGCCATGGCTTCCAACTTGTTTGGGTCTGCTGCCACCCCCTTAGCTGAAATTACGTGACCGAGGTACTCCACATTTGTTTGAGTGAACAAGCATTTTTTTTATTTGCATACAGTTGGTGATGTTGCAGTTGTTGTAATACTGTATCTAGGTGTTGGATATGCTCTTCCAAGGATGCATTGTATATTAAGATATCATCAAAAAACACCAAAACGAATTTCCGCAAAAAATCCCAAAATACATCATTCATGAGCCCTTGGAAGGTTGTTGGAGCGTTTGTGAGGCCGAAGGGCATCACCAAAAATTCATAATGTCCCTCATGTGTGCGAAATGTTGTCTTTTCAATATCCCGAGCGGCCACGCGAATTTGATGGTACCCCGACTTCAAATCCAGCTTAGAGAACACCTTCGCTCTGTGCAACTCGTCTAGCAATTCATCAATAACTGGAATTGGGAATCTATCAGCCACTGTCTCCCTGTTCAAAGCCCTGTAATCAACACAGAACCTCCAACTCCCATCTTTTTTCTTTACTAACAAAACGAGACTAGAAAACGGACTTGTGCTTGGTCTAATAATCCCGACCTGAAGCATTTCCCATACCAACCTCTCGATTTCATCTTTCTGCACTTGCGCGTATCGGGTGGGCCGCACTGAAATGGGAGCAACCCCTTCCCTCAATGCAATCGAATGCTCCCTGTCCCTACTAGGTGGTAACCCGTTTGGCATAGCAAAAACAGAGCTGTAACGTTGGAGCAAGCCAGCCACTTCCTGGGGATAAACTTGCTCACCCGCTCCCTCGGTTGCCAAAGCACCCATTTGAACCCAAAAACCCATACCCTCATGCTCAACAGTATGAATCATGGCCTTCAATGAGATAGGTGATTTACACAGGCCCGGATCACCTTGCAAAGTCACCCAAGTCCCCCCCATTTCAAAGCGCATTACCATAGTCCTCCAATTCACCTGCATATTGCCTAAAGTCTCCAGCCACTTGATGCCTAAAATCACATCTGCTCCTCCTAACTCCAATGGCAAGAAATCAGTGACGACACGTAAAGCTCCCAAGTCCAACTCAATTTGAGCACAAATACTTTCAGTTCGCACTTTCCCACCGGTGCCCAATAGAATCCCATAACATGTTGTTGGAGTGATTGGAATGCCAACCTCTGAAACCACATCCATTGATATGAAATTGTGAGTTGCTCCACTGTCAATGAGAACGGTGACTGGACGCGGACCAATATGACCAGCGAGCTTCATTGTATGGGCCGATGATATCCCAACCAAGGAGTTCAAAGAAAGGGTGGCTAGTGTCTCTTCTGAAACAACTGTTTCAGTCGAATCTGGTGTAGGAGGTGGTGATTTTGAAGGTGAGCTTGAATCATCATCGTCCAAAGTGAGCATGACTTGAAGAAATTTTTGGTCACACTCGTGCCCACGGTGGAATTTCTTGTCACACTTAAAGCAAACCCCTCTGGCTTTTTTATCCTGGTATTCCGCCTCCGTCAAACGGCGGGTGTTCGGTGGCTTGGATACTTTCGTAACAGCTGGGCTATTGAGTACAGGTGATATCGATGGAGTCGATGCAGCTGGCGGAATGGACCTAGCGATGAAAGGGTTCACGGCTGAACGAGAGGGTGTGATTGGGTTGAGGTTAGATCTGGCCAGTAAACTCTTGGACCCGTGGCCCGTCGCGAACATCTATTGCCCCTCCTCAACCCGTAGGGCTGTTTCCATGATTTGGGCAAGGCCCGTGGGCTGTAGAATATGTAGGGCCCCTTTAATGTCTTCCTTGAGCCTTTTAACAAAACTCCCCTCCAATATGTGCTCGGGCAAATCCGGAACCCGCGAAGCCAGAGCCTCCCATCTCAGGCGATATTCCCTCACCGTCGACGTCTGCACGACAGACAGAAACTCCTCCGACACTGTGCCGTCTGGAACCGCCCGGAATCGGAGAAGCAATTGATGCTTCAATGCTGCCCATGAAGTGATTGGTCTACGCTGGTTCTCCCATTGAAACCAAGTTAGAGCATCTCCTTCTAAACCCACGATAGCCGCCTCCAGCATCTGAGGCTCAGCAAGCCTTGTCAACAAAAAATATCGTTCGGCACGGTAAATCCAACCATCAGGATTTTCTCCTAAGAATGACGGCAACTCTACCCGAGGGGGTCTGTAATCATGCCCATAACCCTAGGTCGTTGACAATGATGCTGATGGAACCACGAACAGTGGCTGAACCTGATCCGACGATGGGGGTGGTGGAATCGGAACTGAACTCGGAATCGGAGCTAATGAAACCTCTTCTTCAACCACACGGCGTTGCCGATCTGCACTAGCAGCCGTCGACTGTGTATCTCCTCTCCCTTGAGCCTGTAAAATCTGAGCTAGATGTGCCACCACATAGTCCATCTTCTTCTCTATAGACGACAATCGTTGAACCTCCGATTTGAGCCACTCAATTTCCTTCGGCAACTGCTAGAATTCGGTTTGGACTGCTGCCAATCCCTGAGTGAATTCCGACTGCACTTCTTCCAACTTCTCCTCCAAAATCTCCAAGTACGAATCCTTCTTAGGCCCCTTGAAAATTGAATGCTCTGATACCACTTGATACGATTAACCTGTCCGATTGTAAGTAAACAAAGAATATAGATGCAGAAATGGTGAGTTTCTGTATTGCTAAGCTAGGAATTCGAGAGCCTAGTTCTCTCCCACAAGGGTTACACCTTACTCAATTCCTATCCTCTCCCCAAGTCTCACACTCACTGTTATATTTACAACCACAGGGAATCCCCATGTACCCTCCCTCACTCTAATATCTCTCACATAACAACTTAGCCAACCAATTCAACTAATTATCCCCTACAGCTCCCTTACCGTTACCTCTACTGTTTCTTCGTGCGTACACAAATGTCAAGGGTGGCCTATCAATATCTTAGAGCATTTTATTTTCATTTTTTATAATCATATATACCTTCAGTCATTTTTAGACTGATTAAAAGAGCAAAATTTCCACCATAAACAATAGCAACCACTCTTATATATGAGAGCTTTGATAAGTTATAATACGAAGTTGCAACACAAAATTCCAGAATATTTGTAAAAGACAGGAAAAAATGAACATCTGCTTTTAATACGTGACTTATTCTTCTATCTCACTCTAGCTCTTATATTTAACACTGCACCATCGATTGTCCTCACTAGCAAGGCTGTGGATTGTGGTCAACTGTTGTATGCAAGGATATGGAATATTTTTTTTCACCTGATCCTCATAAAGGATAATTTGACCATTCTTCTATGATGGCAAAGGAAATATATATACTAACTATTTCAGTTAATCACTGAGAATTAATTTTTTCTTTCCCTTGACATAGAATATCGCAATTGGGAGTCTCAGATTGAAGCATGGCAAAGACCCATTCTTGAAGACAAGAGGCTTCCGGAATGGTGAGGTTTAGACACAATTTTCTGATTACTTGTTTGTCATTTGTTTTGTTCTCTTAAAAGGTTTATTTGCAGGTACCCAGTAACTCTTTTCAATGAGCTGTATTATCTTAATTCAGGGGGAACAGTTTGGACTGGTACTTCTGGACTTTGCACTTCACTGCTGTGAAATTTTACTTGTTTAGTAACGGATGAATTTCTGAAGTTTTTATATATTTTATTTGCAGACGGATCTTCACCACTGAGTTTATTAACCATTGGGGGAAGGAAGTTTTCCCTTGATAGATCTTCACTGGGACTGATGAGTGATATTGATGCATATGATCAAACTGATACAGCAGTTGACATTCTGCAAAGAATGACTTCAGTACTTGAACAAATACACACCCCATTGGCTTCCAAATCTGCAATGGGAACAGTTTTGCTTGAAAAGAGAGATGAAAACATTGGTCAATTCCTCTATCTTGAAGGAGTTGAGTATCACATGTGGAACACCTATGATGTCCATTTCTATGCATCTTTTGCACTTGTCATGCTCTTTCCAAAACTTGAACTTAGTATCCAGAGAGACTTTGCTGCTGCAGTGATGATGCATGACCCAAGCAAGATAAAACTTCTACATGATGGACAAAGTGTTCCCAGAAAAGTTCTTGGAGCTGTTCCTCATGATATTGGAATTGATGATCCATGGTTTGAAGTAAATGCATATAACTTATACGATACGGATAGGTGGAAGGACTTGAATCCTAAATTTGTTCTCCAAATTTATAGAGATGTTGTTGCCACCGGTGATAAGAAGTTTGCAAAAGCGGTTTGGCCTTCTGTTTATGTTGCGATGGCATATATGGACCAATTTGATAAGGATGGCGATGGGATGATTGAGAATGAAGGTTTTCCTGATCAGACTTATGATACCTGGTCTGTCTCTGGTGTGAGTGCATATAGTGGCGGACTGTGGGTGGCAGCATTGCAGGCTGCGTCTGCCATGGCACATGAAGTAGGTGACAAGGGTTCTGAGGAATATTTTTGGCACAAATTTCAGAAAGCAAAAGTTGTGTATCAGAATTTATGGAATGGTTCTTACTTTAATTATGACAACAGTGGTCAAAGTTCGAGTTCATCTATTCAAGCTGATCAATTGGCTGGACAATGGTCTGTTGTGATTGAAGTAACTTATAAGTTCTCTTTTATTTCCATCCAATTAGGAAATATCTTCTTATTAATAAGTACATAGAATAATTGGGTCAGTGTTTATTGTTTTCAATGTTATTATTATTTTAAAAAAAGTTGCAAAAATTCATTTATTACAAGTAAGTGCTTTCAAATTAGCAATTTCTCCAGCTATTCATTAAATTACGGGGAATTTTTTGTGTTTTCTTTGAATTTATTCTACATGTGAACACGTTGTTTGATTGATATAGTTGTCATGACAACTTCGACGGATTCAATACATATTTCCCTTTCTAATCGCTTTCATCAGACTAAAATAGTTTAAGTGGCGCATTCATATGATTCTCTGCTCTGTTGGTATATGCATTGTAGATTAGTACTTAATTTTATGACTCTTTGCTCATTGTAGGTATGCAAGAGCATGTGGACTTTCACCTATTGTTGACCACAACAAGGCAAGAACTGCGCTGGAGAAAGTTTATAACTACAATGTCTTAAAGGTGAAGGATGGGAGACGAGGGGCGGTTAATGGTATGTTACCTGATGGAAAGGTGGACATAACGACAATGCAGTCGAGAGAAATATGGGCTGGAGTCACATATGCTGTTGCTGCAACAATGATCCATGAAGATATGATTGAAATTGGATTTAAGACTGCACATGGAAACTATGAAGCTGCATGGTCTGCTGAAGGACTAGGGTGAGTGAGATAATAGATAATTCAGAAACCTGAAGAACTAAGAGTACTACTGCTTCTTGTTTAATGAGACTTAATTGCATTTAGTAATTAGTGTAGTAGGTGTCTTCAAGAATTAGCTACGCTCAAAGTTCCTTTTGCGTAGCTCATGAGCTTCAGGATGTTAGATTCATCCTATCAGCTCTTTCTCTATGCTTTATAAGCATCACTTTCTAATAAACTTGGTATTTACACTGTCATTGCATAGGGGTAATCCACAATCTACGCTAACTATTTCATGTCTCTCTTAAATGATATTTACAACTCGTTGATTGTCAAAAGGACTAGATTAAAAGTCCCTAGAAGACAAAAAAAAAATGACAAAACAATTTAGCCTATATCTCATTGGTCAGCATCTAGATTCCATTTATTTATTTTTGCAGGCGTGGTAGGCTTTATCTGTTTCTCAATTTTGAGGTATAAGTATCATATGTCAGATGCAATGCACTGTTAAAGTTACTGCATAGACACTACTGGAAAATGTTGGATGTTGGATTCTACAGAATATTTTTCTTTTTCACGAGTCATGGTTTGTTAACCCCTTTCTTTTAAATCTACAGTTATTCTTTTCAAACCCCAGAGGCTTGGAACACCGATGACGAATATAGGTCTCTGGCCTACATGCGTCCTTTGGCAATATGGGCAATGCAGTGGGCCATGACCAGACCAAAGCTTTCTGAGCAGCCAGAGACGAAACCAGAAATTGATGAGGTATCATTGATGAAACACCACGTAGGGTTCTCAAGAGTTGCTAGGCTTCTCAAGTTGCCGGATGAAGGACCACCCAAAAGTTTTCTGCAACTTGTTTTAGACTATACGTGCAAGAGGGTATGGATGTGAGTGAACTATCTTATTGACATAATAATTTATTAAAGAATGTATTGGGGGTATGTATCATTCCTAAATAAAATTCTATTAATGTTTGAGCTGTATATTTGTAGCTAGATATGACTTCATGAAAATTTGGACAGCTTATAAGAAAGAAATGTAAAAGCATAGGAAGAATACAAGGACCAAGTAGCCAAAACAACTAGAACAAGATTTCGTAGTTTGTTTTCCTTTGACCCCAAAACATTTTGAAAAATATCTTTGCGATAAATAGGGCAAGACACATTCTTGACCGAACTCCTAAGATCATAAAGCCACAGCAAATGAACAGTGTAGCAATGGGTGCGTCTATCCCGCATCCAAGTTGTTGAAAGTTTTGAAATTTCAAGAGAACTCAAAACTGATATAATGCATTTAAAAATTATGAGAATCTGTCAATATATTTCCACAATCTCAATATGAGTTTCTCTCTATTTTTATAAAATTGCCTTGTCTAAAACTGAATTATTTTTTACTAAATTTGACATAACACTTAAGTTGTGTTTGGTAGAGGGGATTTAGGGAGAGAGGAGAGACTGCTAATTCATTTGTTTGTCACCATATTTAAGAGGATGGAGAGGAGACATGGGGGATGGGAAATCCCTCGGTGGTGATTTGTGTAGGCTCTAGCCTACATTGAAGTTTAATAAATAATTTTTTTAGTTAATTATAACATTAATTTTATTGGTGAAATGGTAAGTTTTTTCTTCTATTGGTTCATGAGTTCGAACGTTCAAACCCATGTCTTGAGGAAATATAAAACACACTCAACAATTGAGCTAACACTTACATGTTTGATAATTAAAATATTTATATATTATTCTTTAAAAAATGGAAAATAATCATTACATATCAACTAATCTTTTTTTTAAAAAATAATTATCAAGCCTTCTCTGAAAATAATCTCTAGCTCTGTCACGGGCCCACCATATTCCATCCTTCCTTTTTTGAACGAATTGGAGAAGAGAGAGACCCAAAACAAAGTGTTAAAGTGAATAAATTACCCTCCAAAATACAATTATCTCTTGTTTATATATATAAAACTTCTCAATAGTTATTATCCATGGATTGTTACCATAAATCACTAAACAAATTTTTAATGAGAAATGATTATAATAATGATAAAAATAAATAAATAAAATATATAAAATCAATAATTTCGAATTTTTTAGATTAATTGGGCCATAAATATTAGTTTGAAAGATAATGGTCACAATAATTCCAAAATGATTTTTTTCTCATGGAATGGATAAAATAAATTAATCAAAAATGAAGAATGAATATTAAATAAGATTCTTTTTTTATTATTTATTTAATAAATATGTGACCGCTATGTCATCAGGTAGTCCTTACAAAAGTTTGAAAAAGTCAAATTTTATTTTTAGAAATATTAATTAACAATTATAAATATGGATAATTGATCTTAATCCAATAGTTAATATTAAAGTAATCATCCATGAGTAGTAATCATTAAAAAAGCCTCATATATATATATTATTACTTTTACCTAACTTTACTCTTTTTTCTATTTCACCATTACAGTTAAAGCTCTTTGTTGACCCTTGACTTGATCAACGACACGAAGTCAAGTAAAACGATAGAATTGAGATGAAATCAAGACAAAAAGATTTATAGTGGTTCGGCCCTAGTAAATGGTAATAACCTACGTCCACTTAGTGTTCTTATTGATGTAAAATCCCAAGAATTATGATCAATGAACTAGGATTCACAAGTTTCACCAGTTTCAGGATGAATACATGTAGGGCAGATAAAAACACTCTGATTCTCTCTTAGAATTCTGAAGTTTAGAGAGTCTCTCAGAAAAAGTCCCCTCTCTTGAGCCATTTGATTCTTGTTGACGCCGTTTTTCGTCAACAGATAAAAGAAGAGAGCACGTAAACAATTAAAGACAATGGCCAAAAGAAACAAACGAATCAAACACACGGTTTTTTACGTGGTTCAGCAGTTAAATCTGCCTAGTCCACGAGTCTCTATTATTAATCTCAAGATTATCTCTGAACAATTCTTTAGCATGAATTCTCCAGAGTTTTCTCTCAAGGATCAGAATTTCGGTCCTTTACAATGGTGCATGACTTCTCTATTTATAGAGATGGATGCAGAATACTATCCCACATATTTTGGGTAGTTACTCTTTTGTGAATAAAAATAAATGCCTTTAAATGCCTTTAATCAGATAAAAAAGGAAACGTCCCTGAAGACTAGGGAATGCATAACTGACTAAATAATATCCCACAATTCTTGGGGATTTACATCAATTAATGAGGACCACATCTCATAGTTATTATACTTGTAGATATTCAAGGTGGTTATAGCGTATCTTCAAGGCTCCAGCATTTCTGGTCTCATGTCATTGTGCGAGCCACTGACATCTCCTCGAGCTAACGTTGTTGTCGAGATGGGACATCGAGCTCAAGACCCATGCTCCGAAGTTCCTGAGGATGAAGGTGTTCTCGGAGCTACCTTTCGAGATCGAGATCATTTCGAGATCACCGCATTCGAGATCATACATCATACTTTGCAGGCTCGACTTACAATCCTAGATCACTCTAATCCTCACGAGACCATTTATTGCGAACTCAGCTTTCGAGGTCATATTTACTATGGCTCGAAATCTGGGTATAACATTTTGCCCCCTCAAAAGTATTTGTTCGAATCCTAAGAGAAGGAAACTTTTGAACTACTCTTTCTGGGAACCATACCGTCACACTCTTAAAAATGGACACGTGCCAGATGGGTATTGCTCACTTTAGGTACTTGAGTACCTTGGGAACACGCCCACGATCGTTCGTCTGACAACTTTTCGGCGCCATCTTATCACCGATTCCCATCCATTCGATCTGTTGAGGATTTTAACCAACGCTCCTGATCAATTTAGTTTTCCCACCTATATATATAAGACCTCCTCTTCGTCTTCTTCTTTACGTTTGTTCATCGTAAACCAGAAAGAAAAGAAAAAACAAGAAAGCCAGAAACTTTCTTAAGAAGCTTCCGTCCCGTGCATGTTTTCTCGACCCAAAAAACAAAGGAACCCTGGTCTGTTCGAGTCAGTGAGTTCTTTCTTGCAACCTCTTCTCCGAACGACGATTTTGCTGCAATCACCATCACTGTGTAAGTATGCCATTTTTGTTTTTAGCTCTTTTTTTTTATGTCGTACTTGTTGCGTATACTAGAATGATACGATAGGAGGTTTTGAATCAATAGGCTTTTATGTTTTCTGGATGTTCGCCTCTGGTTTATGCCCAGTTTTGTCCTTTGAACGGAGTTTCAACTTTCTGGGTTTTGAAAATTTTAGGCCATGTTTCTTGTACACTAAGTTTTCGGGTAAAAACCCTTGTTCTTGACAATTACACGAAACCCAAAAATGCCCTTTCCTGGCTAACCGCCACCTTTCTTTCCCTTGAATTTCGGGATTTTCAAAAAATCATCCACGTTCTTTTTCTTCCCTGTGGAACACGCGCTCTGACTCTTTAGTGAGGGTCTTAATACTTAGTTTCTTGTCCTTAGATCTCCGAGCTCATCCCATCGAGCTCGTGATCCTTGCATGCATGGCCCTCACCATTTTTTCTTTCTCGTTAGATGTCACAGAATCAGGAAAGACGGTGGGGGTCATTACGAGCAATCCCTTACGAGCCCAAATCTCCGAGCCCGGAATCGGTCTTTGCCCGGAACCAACGTCGGATAAAATAATACGAGCTTGCGCGCGAGCAGGAGGACATTCGAGCCCACTATCGTCGTCAGATAGACGAGGTCATTGAAAAGAAGAGAAAAGTCCTCCAGGAAGCCATCTATCCGGAGCCCAACCCAGGACCTAGGCCAATCCCCCTCGACCCAGCGTTAAAAGTCACGGTTGCATACCGCCCAGGGGAACTCCAGTTTTCCTTAATGACGGAGCCTTCGTCTTCACAGCCTAGGAGGGAGATGTTTGAAGCCGAATTCTACCAGAGCTCGGTTACCACCACCGACCAAATAACCGATATCTTGGCCCTCCATGGCCTTAGTTCGTTGGACACACTGAAGTGTCGAGCTCCGACAAGGCATGAACGGAGCTGTTTCGCCCCTGGGGGTCGCGATCCCAGTGTGAAATACGCGGCTTGGAGCCAGGAACATATAAGGGCGGGAGCTCTGCTGCCTTTGAAGTCCTTTTTCAGAGACTTCATTGATTTCGTTGGGTTGGCTCCATTCCAACTCAACACCAATTTGTACAGGGTGCTGTCTGCCCTGAGGTCCTTGTATCACGAGCTGCAGTGGAAAGGACCCTCACCTCAAGAGATTTTATATCTCTTTTGTTTGAAAAGTAACCCCTCCCGAGCTCGGGGAGGGGATGGTTTTTACTATCTCTCGAGCTACCCTAAGGAGACAAAGATTTTTGAAGATTTTCCAAACCACCCTCCTGACTCCAAGAAGGCTTTTTTCTGGACAGACGGTCTGTCCCCATCTCGACATCGTTCTTTCAGGCGGATTCGTAAGTACTCTTGTTACTATATTATTTTTTATAAGCTCGGAGATTTAGCCCTTAAGTCCACACTTAGCTGAAATGTGCTTCGCCTTTCAGCTAATTTTCAGCGTCCCTCCCCCTCCAAGACAATGAGGGAACATAGAGAGGCCTTGCTCGGACTTCCTTATGGCAGGAGGTCTCTCTCATATCTTCTTCATGAGGACCAGCTCCGAGCCTGTGGGTTGTTGGGAGAAGGTCAGTCAACCTCTGACTGGTCTAATAAAAAATACGAACGTTGGGAGGAGGTGCCACAGCCCACAAACACCCTTCTTCCGAGGAGAGAAAAGAGGGCACCTCTCCCAGTTCGCTCGAGGAGTCCGCGATCTGGGAACGAAGCCAACGACAAAGCATCGAGCTCGGACTCAGATGAAGGTAAAACCCTTCCTACTTCGAGAATGTGGTCCCCCACTTTGCTAAAACACAGGCCCAATAGACTAGTCTCGTGCCCACAGGATAGATACCACTTCTACATATGGAGTTGGGTAGATGACTGTGTCCATAGGTTTGATAGTGGGCTCGGGAAATACGACACTCTGTATACCACGGACGATGTGTGGAATGGGATAGCTGTGCAGTATGGGACCAATGATTATAGGGACCTTTCGAGGTTATCACCAACTTATAGG
Organism: Humulus lupulus; assembly: GCF_963169125.1. Lineage (NCBI taxonomy): Eukaryota > Viridiplantae > Streptophyta > Magnoliopsida > Rosales > Cannabaceae > Humulus > Humulus lupulus. Next base: position 181,775,738 of record NC_084793.1, read on the forward strand.
GAAGGCACTCCCCCCGCCTCTTCTGAAGACGGGGGAATTTCATGGTCCCCAAGCTCAAGCTCGGGGGAAAGTTCCAGTTAGGTTTTTTCTGCCACCACTCTATACGTGATACTGAAGTAACTTGTATCTCTTTTACTGACTCACTGTGATGACTTGTGCAGGCGATATGGACTCCGACCTCGACGCCCTTATCGACAATGCGGGTGCCAAGAGGAGCAAACGCCCCAGGGCAGGGGGACTGAAAACCAGCCAGCCTGGGAAAGGCTCCAAGAGATCTAGGAAAACGCCTCCTCCTCCCCCGCCGGCTTCGAGCTCTGCTGCTGCGTCGACTGGCCAGACTAACGCCCCCACGACGATGCCACCCTCGCAGGCCGTCGTCTCTGCGGTGGCGCCGGCCTTGCAGGCTGGTATCCCTGCCGTGGTCGAATCCCAACCTCCTGTGGCGGGTTAAACGCCTTCTACTCAGCTCGCCAAGAGACCTTCTGCTTCCCGAGCTCAGAAGCTAACCATCTCCACCCATATGGATTCGTATGTGGTGGATAACGCTGCCGGACCTCACGGATCTACGCTGATTTCGGATGTAATGTCCCGGATCGGCCAGAGCTACGGCAGTTTCGAGGCTCCTCAGTGGCAGTGTCTAATTGGCACCCGAGACCGCACTGTCCTGTACGAGAAGAGTATCGAGCACACTGCCGCGGTAAGTATCCTTCTATATTCCTTTTGCTTACATTCATACTGTCTCGAGGCTAATGGTGGTTTCTCCCTTTTTTCAGGCCCTTGCTTTCACTGCCCAGCTCAATTACGAGCTGAACAACGAGATCCATTCGAGCAGGACCCACGCCCAAGAGGAGAGGGACCTCCACCTTAGAGCGAATGATGACCTGAAGGCGGCGAATACTAAGCTCGAGGCAGTGGTTAAGGAGCGTGAGGAAATAGCCAAGGAGCTCGGGAAGCTGAAAACTGAACTCGAGGAGCAAAAGAAAGATAACATCCAGCTTCGGGAGACCAATAAGAAGCTCGAGGAAGACAAGGCCGTCACCCTCGACCTTATGGAGGATATCAAAACCCGCCTTACTGCCGAGTACAAAGAAAAGAAGGAAACGGCGGTCGACTCAGCCATGTACCGGATGTGGGCCTATAACGAAGAACTGGACACCAGTTTTTTGGGTCCCCACGAGGCGTCATTCCTTGAACGATGGAATGCTCGGCTCGAGAAGGAAGAGGCTGAACAGCTTGAGAAAGAGAAGGCTGAGCAGCTCGAGAAGGAAAAGGCTGCTCCGGGTACCGTTTCGGAGGAAGCTCAGGAGGATAGTCATGCTATTCGTCCTGAGGGGTCCGGTGCCGCTGATGCTGAGAAGGCCAAGGAGACTCCTCTTCATTGAATCTGACCTCGGGGAGATCAGTTATCGGGGCTGCGTCCCCTTGTGTAATTATTGTGATTTACGCCCATGGGGCTGATACAATTTCTTTAACTAATTTTTTTTTTTTTTTTTTTTTTTTTACATGCTTTACATTTCTCGGCTCGAAATATTTTGCACATTTTTATAATTGATGAACCGGTTTATGCTTATTTATGCATACAAACATAGTTTGGATTTAGGCTCGAAATTCGATGCATTCATGCATAGTTTATTCGAATTATCCGCTTCCGACCTCGTTACTTATCAAGGTCGGATATTACTTTAACCATGAACTCGAAAGTACTTATATGGTATGTAATATGAATGATTTGGTTATATCTTTTTTAGTTACTTTTCCTCATCCTCAGTATTTTAGCTCCGAGGTTAAGAGTTCGAAACTATATTTCTAAGATATACCAGCCTCGACTTTGACTTATCTCGCAATAGGTTTAGGCTCCCATTTATCATCGATCGATAATTTGGCTGGTTTGTTCCAAACCTGTTGTGTTTACACATCTGGTTAACTCCAAATATTTAGGTTTTGATGGTTCGGTTATATCCGAACTATCTAAGCTCGCGAATTTGGTCATGTCCAAATACTTTGTGTTTGATAATTCGGTTATGTCCGAACTACCTAAGATCGCGTACTTGGTTATATCCAAATACTTATATATATATATATATATTTTATTTTTTAAGCTGGTGGTATGTATACCAATGATGCCCCCCTTAATATCCTATGAGTGTGACCATAGGTTATTAACTTAAGAGAGATTGCAAAAATAAAAATAAATTACACGTAAAACAGAGTAGATATTTTATTTGATGAAACTAACATAGATTGAAAATCATGGTTACAGGCAACACTTTTCCTATACTATTGATAATAAGGTCTAAGGTGTTCGCCATTCCATGCTCGTGGTATGAGGCTCCCATCTAATCTCGCAAGTTTGTATACGCCAGGGCGGATGACTGATTCTATCTGGTATGGTCCTTCCCAGTTTGGCCCGAGTACTCCTGCTGCTGGATCTCGGGTTGCTAAGAATACGCGTCTCAATACCAAATCTCCTACTCCGAACTTTCGATCTCGAACCCTTTTATTGAAATATCTTGTGGTTCGTTGCTGGTAAGCAGCATTTCTCAGCTGAGCCTCCTCCCTTTTTTCTTCGATCAAGTCTAGGGTTTCTTCGAGCTGAGTATGATTGGAACTTTGGTCGTAAATCTGAGTTCGAATCGTTGGAATTTCAACCTCAATGGGCAACATTGCCTCGCAGCCGTATGCTAGAGAGAACGGGGTATGTCCAGTTGATGTCCGAGCTGTAGTTCTATATCCCTAAAGGACTTGAGGTAATTCCTCAGGCCATCGTCCCTTTGCTTCTTCCAACTTTTTCTTCAAAGAACTTTTGAGAGTTTTATTAACGGCTTCGACCTGACCATTCTCCTGAGGGTGAGCCACTGACGAAAAGCTCTTTATTATACCGTTCTTGTTACAAAAGTTGGTAAACAAGTCGCAATCAAACTGGGTTCCGTTGTCAGACACAATCTTTCTTGGCACTCCATATCGGCATACGATGTTCTTTACCACGAAATCTAGGATCTTCTTCGAAGTTATGGTCGCCAATGGTTCAGCCTCCGTCCATTTTGTGAAGTAATCAACCGCGACCACAGCATACTTTACTCCTCCTTTGCCAGTTGGGAGTGAGCCTATGAGGTCGATGCCCCATACCGCAAAAGGCCATGGGGATGTCAACATGGTTAGTTCGGAAGGTGGAGCTCGGGGTATCGTGGCGAATCTCTGGCATTTGTCGCACTTTTTCACGTACTCGAAAGAATCCGTTTTAATGGTTGGCCAGAAATATCCTTGGCGTATAATCTTCTTGGACAGGCTATGCCCCCCGGTATGATCTCCGCAGAACCCTTCATGAATTTCTTCAATAATCTTCTTTGCCTCGGGAGGAGTTACACATCTGAGCAATGGCATGGAATACCCTCTTCTGTATAGCCTCCCTTCCAGGATGGTGTAACGAGGAAGCTGATACATTAGTTTCCGAGCCTGATTTCGATCTTTTGGTAGAATTCCATTTTCGAGATACTCAACTATCGGGCTCATCCAGGTCGGCTCTGTCTCGATCATACACACATCTTCCTCGTCAGGCTCAGTAATGCTGGGCGCTGACAGGTGTTCTACGGGTACAACATTCAGCTCCTCATTTTCGGCGGAGGTGGCGAGCCGAGCTAAGGCATCTGCATTTGAGTTTTGTTCTCGGGGAACCTGTTCGATTGCATAAAACTCAAAAAACTCTAATGCGGACTTTGCCTTCTCCAGATACGCTGCCATTTTTGTGCCACGAGCTTGGTACTCTCCCAAGATTTGATTAACTACGAGCTGGGAGTCGCTGTAACAATGTATAGCTTTGGCCTTGAGCTCTTTTGCTATTCGTAGTCCCGCAAGTAAAGCCTCGTACTCAGCTTCATTATTAGATGCTTTAAAGCCGAACCTTAACGCAGAGTGAAATTTGCTCCCTGCAGGAGTGATCAGAATAACTCCTGCCCCCGCTCCATTTTCATTTGACGACCCGTCGACGTAAAGTTTCCACAGCTCGTGGGCTGTGGTTGTTACCTCGTCGTCGGCGATACCGGTGCACTCCACTATGAAGCCCGCCAACGCTTGTGCCTTGATGGTCGTTCTCGGATGGTAGGTGATCTCGAACTGTCCGAGCTCAACAACCCACTTTAGGAGTCGACCAGACGCCTCTGGTTTAGACAAGACTTGCCTTAGTGGTTGATCTGTTAGTACATGGATAGGATGTGCCTGAAAGTAAGGGCGGAGCTTTCGAGATGAGTGAATCAGACTGAGGGCGAGCTTCTCCATCAGTGGATATCTTGACTCTGCCCCCAGCAATCTTTTACTGATATAGTAGACGGGTTTCTGTATTCTCTCTTCCTCTCGGACAAGCACCGCGCTTATCGCGTGTTCGGTAGTTGAGAGGTATAGGAACAGTACTTCTCCCGTCTCAGGCTTTGATAGGATGGGCGGTTCGGCTAGGTGCTTTTTGAGCTCCTGAAAGGCTAGCTCGCACTTATCTGTCCATTCGAACTTCTTACTTCCTTTCAATAAGTTGAAGAATGGGAGACCGCGGTCTGTTGACTTCGAGATGAACCTGCTCAGAGCTGCCATCCTGCCAGTCAGGCTTTGAACATCTTTATGCTTCCGAGGTGAAGGCATATCGATCAGGGCCTTTATTTTTTCGGGATTAGCCTCGATCCCACGAGAATTGACAATGAAACCCAGAAATTTTCCTGAAGACACCCCAAAAGTGCACTTCTGAGGATTCAACTTCATGTTGTATTTTCTGAGCACGCCAAAGCACTCTTCGAGGTCATCAACATGGTTCTTGTTAAGTTGAGACTTTACAAGCATGTCGTCAACATAAACTTCCATGTTGTTCCCTATTTGCTCTGAGAACATCATGTTTACGAGCCGCTGGTACGTGGCTCCGGCATTCTTGAGTCCGAATGGCATGACATTGTAGCAGTAGAGCGCTTTATCTGTGATGAAGCTCGTATGCTCTTGGTCGGGGGCATGCATGGGAATCTGGTTATATCCAGAATAGGCATCCATGAACGACATCAGACCATGTCCCGTCGTGGCGTCTACGAGCTGATCAATTCTCGGCAGGGGAAAACAGTCTTTTGGGCAGGCCTTGTTGAGGTCCGAGTAGTCAATGCACGTCCTCCACGTCCCATTGGGCTTCGGGACCAACACTGGATTGGCCACCCAATCAGGGTAAAAAGCGTCCCTTATGAAATTATTTGCTTTCAGCCTGTCCACTTCCTCCTTTAGTGCTTTCTTTCTGTCTTCATCCAGCTGCCTTCGCTTTTGCTGCTTCGGGGGAAAGCTTTTGTCTATATTCAATGCGTGGCTCGCTACATTAGGGCTTATTCCCACCATGTCGGAGTGTGACCACGCGAAGACATCCTGGTTTTTCTTCAGAAAGCAAATTAATTGCTATTTTGATTCGTCTTGGAGGTGTTTCCCGACCTTCACCTTCTTTGAGGGATCAGCTTCATCGAGTTGAACCTCTTCGAGCTCTTCCAAAGGTTGGAGGTCAACCTTTTCCTCAATCCTCGGATCGATCTCCTCATCAATTTCTAAAACTGTCCCATCTTTATTCTGTATGACAACGAGTGCTTGAGCGCTCGTTTGTTTCTTTCCCCTCAAGGAAATGCTGTAGCACTCCCTTCCTGCCAATTGATCTCCTTTCAATGTTCTGACCCCGCTTGGAGTTGGGAACTTAAGGGCTAGATGCCTTACAGATGAAACTGCCCCCAGCCCGACCAGGGCGGGTCTCCCGAGCAGTACATTGTAGGCAGATGGTAACTCTACTACCACGAACTCCATCTTCTTGGTCACCGAGACTGGATAGTCTCCCAAGGTCACAGGGAGTTCGATGGACCCCATACAGGCGGTTCCTTCTCCAGAAAATCCGTACAAAGTGGTTGCACAAGCCTTCAGGTCGCAAAGGGAGAGTCCCATTTTCTCTAGTGTCGCTTTATAAAGAATGTTAACTGAGCTCCCATTGTCTATGAGAACTCGGCGCACTCTTTTGTTGGCAAGCTGCAGGGTGATGACAAGTGGATCATGATGAGGGAACTGGACATGGGAGGCATCTTCCTCGGTGAAGGTTATAGGCTGAGTTTCAACCCTTTGGCTTTTTGGTGCCCTTGGTTCGGGTTCATAAGGAGACCCGTCCCCTGTCTTCAGTTCATTCACATATCGCTTTTGAGCATTTCTACCTCCTCCTGCGAGATGAGGACCGCCCGAGATGGTTATTACCTCCTCTCCATCTATCGGCGGAGGCCTGTCTTCTTCCCGAGATCGGGAGTTATTATTCTGTGCTGCTGGAAGCGCGGCTACTCTCTGGCTGGCAGTAGTCTGTCCAGTACTCTGGTTTTTGACATACTGCCGAAAATAACCCCTCGAGATCAACCCTTCGATCTCGTCCTTCAGCTGCCGGCACTCATCAGTTGTGTGTCCGGTGTCTCTATGAAACCGGCAGTACTTACTGGAATCCCTCTTGGACTTTTGATTCCTCATTGGGTCCGGACGCCTGAAGGGGACCTGGTTTTCATTAGCCAGGTATATATTTTCCCGAGACTCATTGAGCTCGGTGTGTACTTTGTATACGGAGTAATACCTTTCTCCTTTCTTTTTCTTTCCCCCTTCAGCCTCGGGGTTATTTCCCTCGCTCTTTTTCCTCTTAGAGGGATTCTTTGTGGTAGGCTGTGAAGTTGCTGGGTCAGCCGAGGTTGAGGCGGAGTTAATGTTTATCGTTGTAGTTTCGGTTTGCGAGGTTGCTTTTAGCGTTGACCTCGCCTCCTCTACATTGACAAATCTCTGCGCCCGTTTGTTAAACTCGGTTATTGACCTCACTGGTTTCCCTTGCATGTCATCCCAAAGGGCGCTTCCAGGCAACACACCATCTCGGATAGCCATCAAGTGTCCACTGTCGTCCACATCTCGTGCCCGGGCGACCTCTAGATTAAATCTTGTCAGGTAGCTTTTCAGTGTTTCACCCGGCTGTTGCCGGACGTTAGTCAAAGTGGACGCCTCTGGTCTGACTCCCATCATAGCTCGGAATTGCTTCTTGAAGTCTCTAGACAATTGATCCCACGAAGTTATCAAGTGTCTCTTGTACTTCTCAAACCAGCTCTTGGCAGATCCGGCCAATGATGTCGAAAACAACATGCATCTGAGCTCGTAACCTACTATACTGGCTCTCATAATTGTGTTGAATGTACTCAGGTGGCTACATGGGTCGGTTTTTCCTTCAAACGCTGGGACGTGAGGAATCCGGAACCCTTGAGGAAACTGAGTGTTAGAAATATTGGGAGCAAACGGCTCGAGCTCCTCATCAGAGTCCTCGTATCGACCACTCCCTCGTTCATTCTTCAAAAGCCTAAAGGCTTTTTCGAGCTGATCAATCCTTTCTTGGACTGGGTCCTTAGGTGTTTGGAATTGATTGTCATTAATCGCGATCCCAGGCTCACGTCTCCGTGAGGGATCTCTACGCCCATTCAGATGATTCCTAAGATCCGGATTTGTCTGATCTCCCTTCCCCCTGCTCTGATTCAGATGATTTCGCAGGTCAGGATGGCTCTTGTGATTTCCAGTATTTTTACGACCCCGGTCGTGTTTACTGACGGACCTAGTTTCTCCGGACTCATCACTGGTAAAACTCATTGATCGGTCATTTCGTGGTGGGTCCTTTCTCCGTCGCCTTGTCTCTGCAGTGCGAGATCGGGACGTCTGACTTCTCTCGGATGGCGCGCCTTTCCGCCCCTGGAACGTCTCCCTGTTTCCTTGTCTTTCCCCTGTACGCCCTTGATCTTGATCTCGACCAGGTTGAGCGTTTCTGCGGGGAGGTGAAGGATATCTTATGGGAGACGGAGGGAACCGTATAGGTGACGGTGGTTGTCGTCCTTGCCTCGGCCTGGAGGGTCCAGAATTTGCCCGAGATGGGCCAGTTGCGTTCGGTGCACTACCAGGAACCTGAGTCCGAGCCTCGACAGGAGCTCGGTTGTTCTCAGTTCCTGCAGGCACTTCCACAGGTGGATTAGGCGGGACCCGAGCTCGGGTACTCCTCTGAGGCCTAGAAAGAGCGGATGGCTCTGTTGGTGCTGGAGGTTGTGCTGGCCTCCTTGTGGCAGCATTTTTTCGTGGACGTCCACGGGGCCTCCGGGGAGGAACGTGCACGTCCCTTGGAGGAGGGACTTGGTCTTCGCGTGGAGGCGGGGGCTGAGCCACCTGCGCCTCTGCGGCTATCCTAGTCAACTCCTCGTTATGTTTGTTGGCTTCTGCCAATAGCTGTTTCAGCTGCCGATTCTCCAATTCTACAATAGGGACATAACGCTCAGGGTTATAATACATGTCCTCATCCCTTGGTTGTGGAGGTGGTCCCCGGGAATCAGAGGACCCACTCCTTTCATCAGCGTCCGGGTTCTCCATTGGCTGTTTTCCAGGACGCCTTGGATAATTTTCTTCAGGAGTGTTCTGATTGTTTGCGGCCATGAATCTCTCAGGGATGAATGCTTGAGGCTCTCAATGAAAGCACCAAACTGTTGACGCCGTTTTTCGTCAACAGATAAAAGAAGAGAGCACGTAAACAATTAAAGACAATGGCCAAAAGAAACAAACGAATCAAACACACGGTTTTTTACGTGGTTCAGCAGTTAAATCTGCCTAGTCCACGAGTCTCTATTATTAATCTCAAGATTATCTCTGAACAATTCTTTAGCATGAATTCTCCAGAGTTTTCTCTCAAGGATCAGAATTTCGGTCCTTTACAATGGTGCATGACTTCTCTATTTATAGAGATGGATGCAGAATACTATCCCACATATTTTGGGTAGTTACTCTTTTGTGAATAAAAATAAATGGCTTTAAATGCCTTTAATCAGATAAAATAGGAAACGTCCCTGAAGACTAGGGAATGCATAACTGACTAAATAATATCCCACAATTCTTGGGGATTTACATCAATTAATGAGGGCCACATCTCATAGTTATTATACTTGTAGATATTCAAGGTGGTTATAGCGTATCTTCAAGGCTCCAGCATTTCTGGTCTCATGTCATTGTGCGAGCCACTGACATCTCCCCGAGCTAACGTTGCTGTCGAGATGGGACATCGAGCTCAAGACCCATGCTCCGAAGTTCCTGAGGATGAAGGTGTTCTTGGAGCTACCTTTCGAGATCGAGATCATTTCGAGATCACCGCATTCGAGATCATACATCATACTTTGCAGGCTCGACTTACAATCCTAGATCACTCTAATCCTCACGAGACCATTTATTGCGAACTCAGCTTTCGAGGTCATATTTACTATGGCTCGAAATCTGGGTATAACAATTCTTATTTATAGGCTCAAGGAGTTTTTACATGGGCCGATGGGCCTTAATTACATTCAATACATGCGTATCTAAATAATAATGGAAATTACAATTATTACATAAATGCAAAATTACATATCTGAAGGAAATAAATGAAATGTTGCGACCAGACTGGTCGCCCATAAAATATGATATATGCTGAGTGGATTCTCTTTTGGTCGATGGTCGAACAAATCATACTCACTTAAACAGTTACGTGTATCCCACATGTAGGTTAATTCTACCCGTCATCAGGTAGTATTTTTTGGGTAAGCATTTTCCCCCCAAGTGTATTTTATTGCAACCAGCATATAATAAACTTAATCGACCGACCTTCTGTCTGACCTGTCACATCTGTCAGTGCCTTTTTGAAAAAGTAACTAATTATGGACGTTGTAGTTTCCCAAAAGCGTTTTGATGGCTAACACGATTCCCCACGTATCGAAAACTCACCCCATCATTACCTTTTTAATTGTGCCACGATCAATATAAATAACCCACTCTTCTAATTTTTTACCTTTTACCACTCTTCTTTTTCTTGAGAACTTAGAAGAACAAAGCAAGAAAAACTCAGAAAAATTTGGTGATCCGAGGTGTGTCCCAAGAATCAACGCTCGTGACTTTGCTTCAATCTTCCATTCAAGTAAGTTTCTTGATCTTCGTTGTCTCTGATATACCACGCAACATTTTTTTCTCGAGTTTTTTGATATTCGGGCTTTGAGTTTTTGAATGTTCTTCAGGAAAAACGATTTCGAGGCAATCAGGCTCGTAGGTAGTAACTGTTGGGGCTTTACGCCCTAATTAAAATCTAAATTCTTTGTAATCTCATTTATTATCAATAAAAGAATAGAAATCATTTTTTGACTTGGTCAATCACTTTGCTCACATGTTTTATTTTCATGATTATTTGTTTAATATAAACTTCGATTAAATCCTGAGGAGATAGTTAATCGTATTTATAGTGACGTAATCACATTGGAATATAAATATGATTATATGTTCAAAATAAGTTAGTCCTAAGATTAGTCAGTGCACAGGATTTACACTGACTTGCCAATCTACGATATGATCTACTTACACATTATAGTGTTATGTTCTTTCCAGAACATTAGCAAAGTAGATAAGATCAGATGTATTTGTTACATCGGACTGGACCGATATTGACAGTTGATAAGATAAGTAAGCATACAATATTATCATCTATTCTAGTCATATCATATAGTTGATCATAGGTCAATTCAATATCCATTTTGAGTGGTTAGTATTCTAACTGATTATATTATTTGAGTTCTTTGACTTGTTCGTTACCAGCTTACCCTACGGACTAGCCCATACTTACATCTTGGGAACTCGGTAGTATAATTGAGTGGGAGTGTTAATCATAGATATGAAAGTCTATAGCTTCCGATGAAGAAGTGAAACGATGGTTTCCTTATAGTTTGGTTCAAGGTGTTAAATGATAGAGATCTCATTTCAGTAATTAAATTAGTTTACTGAAATATCATTTACAAGGAACTAAGTGTTTTAAGGATAAAATACAATGATGGGTAAAAATGTATTTTAGTCCTATCTCATTGTAGACCATCTATAGAGGATTGGGTGAAAATTGTGGTTGTAACAATGGATAATTAATAGCGTATCTATATTTGTTATAGAGCGTTCTATGAATTCAAGAGTGCAATTCCAAGTCTATAGTGGAGTCATAAGGAATTAATAAGTTAGTAAATTTATTTGTTAGATTTCCAAGTCTAAAGCTCATGATAATTTCGACCTAGGGCTTCAAATTGGCTATTATTTTATTGATTTTTTAATTAAATTAAATGGCCTAATTGAGTATATAAAAGGAGTGCTTAGAGAGAAGTCATCAGTTTAGATTTCAGAGACGACAGATAAGTTTGACAAGTCACAAGTCAGATTTTCTAATAGGTTTTAGATTCTCTCTAAACACAAGCCTTTTTCTAAGCCTCTTAGTTATTTTATCTTCTTCTCTCTATATTTATCTCATGTGTTGAGAATTACCCACACTAGTCTAGGTGATTCTAAGGATACTTTGGAAGACTGTAAAGAAATTAGAAGAACGGTTCAGTTTCTTGATAATACTCTGCGACAGAAAAGATACAAGAGTTAGAGAAACTGAACAAATGACTCTTTCATTCCGATGTGTATACTGTAAGTATTTTTATCTTTGTTTCTCTTTGAATTCAATTTTAGAAACATGTTTCAGCCTATCTCATATTAATTTATTTAATATTAGATCTATATGAAAATAAATAAAGATCTTGTATAAGTTTTCCCAACAACTGGCCTCGAAGACTTTGGTAATTTTTATTTTCATGCATGAACATGTTTAAAATTAGATTATTTGATGTGTTTGAATAATTGGATGGATTTTCAAGTTTTTATGAAGCATATTGAGTTTATGTGATTATTAGCAATTTTAGGTTATTTTGTTATGTTTTCTATGCTATTAATTTTTATATATGCTTTATTTTGTGTAAAACATGTTAAAAATTAATTAGAAAATGGTTTTGGTTTGAAAAATTGCTCAAAAAATTAGAAAAATTTAGCCTGGCTTCCCATGCGAGCGCGCACGCTCGCGTACCACCCGTTCGCACGCATGCCTGCGCGCCACTCGCGCGCGCCTACGCGCACCAACCACCAGCGTGGTGAACAGTACCCACGGGTACTATTCATCCAATTTTTTTTTTAATTTTAATTAAAGAAATAAAAATTGTGAAAATAAATTATTTATAATCAAAAACCAAAAATATCAAATTTATTTTTGCATTTAAAATTGTTTTTTAAAATAAGATATTTTTGTTTGTTGAGATTTAAATAATTAGATATTTTCTATAAAGATTCAAATTCAAATTTAAAAATAGACTAACAACTTAATTTAAATTTTTTTAATATATTAAAATATTAGAATTAAGATATTAGATATTTAAGATATTTTCTTTTAAATTCTTTTATTTTTATTAAATATTTATTTGAAAATATAAATATCTTTTTATTCTATAGTTTTTAATATTTAAATTACTTGAATATTGTTAGTTAGATATTTTTATAGATATTTGAATTTGATTAATTGTTTTGATATATTTTATGATTGTTATAACTATTAATATTTTATTTTTTTTAAATGGTTAAAATATTTGCTTATAGTTGTAATAATACAAGATATTTTTGAAAAACAGTTAAGATATTGATTTTAAAATTTAAAATTAGTTAAATTTTGAAAAAATATCATTTTTTTCAGCCAATTAATAAAATATTTCTTTTAATAAATGGGATTTAAATTAACTTTGGTTAATTGTAGATAAATCCTATTTAAATTAAATTAATATTTTTTTTTCAAATTAACCTAAAACCAAGTTGATTGTTGATAAATGAAATTTAAATTAACTATTGTTAATTGTTGATAAATGAAATTTAAATTGACTTATTTTTTGTAAAAATTTAATTAATTTGAATTTTTTGATAAATTCTAGATAATTAATTGTGGTATTTTTGCATAAATTAATAGAATTGCTCGTATAGTAACACGATTAGACTCATCCAATTATAACATGTCTGTTTTCACTATATGTGGTATTATTTGCAATTGGGCTTAGATGCATATAGTGGCTCATATGTTTGTTAGATATATGGATTTTGCCAAATAAAACATTCATAAAATGATAGGTTTTATTTGGGCCCATTAGAAAATGTAAAGTTTAAATTAATCTCTTGTGGGTGATTCCACTTGTGAAGGTGCATTTGTTTTGCATGACTATAATGGGCCTAATAAATTAATAACAATTAATAAAATGAAGGTTTAAATTCTTGTCTTTTGGACCTTGTATGGAAGATAGGAGGCATTTGTAGTGGGAACGACATACTGGACCCAACCCTCCTCCATACAAGCCCAATTGTTAAGGCCCATTTACTTGAGTTGGACTTATTTGTATAGGTTCATTATATTAGTTAAACCTAAATATTGATCAGCAACAAATTAATTCTAAATTAATTGAATTTGTTTCAATGTGACACTTTAGAATTAATAGGAAATTATAGGACTTTGGTTTCAAAATTTTAATCTTTTTCAATTTTTTGGAGAACCATAGTCATTAATTTTCTAAAAATAAATAATAAAATTACTATTTTTTAATTTTAATAATGAGTTTATTTTAAGATTTTTATTCGATCTCCACCGTTGGTTTAACATAGTCAATAGCTTAATGGGGCCTCGAGGCGCTTTGATTCGTCCCCCTACGGAAGGTGTTCATTAGCTATTTTAACAAAGTTAGATCTCGAAAGATAGATAATTATAGGTTAAATTCTACTAGACTTAGCCCTACGGTAACTACTCGGACTAAATCTATGATTATCGAAACCGTGGGTCTAGCTCATAAAATAAGAGATTTTATTTTCTTATTTTGATCAAATAGTAGGTTTTTAATAGTGGTGTCCATTATTAAATGAGTTTACAACTCTATTTAACTAGTGGTATTTTTTACTCTCGCCAACCGGGACAAGGATATCATAGGTTAGTTAAAAACCTAAAGAAATAGAGATATGCATGTTTTTGGTATTTTTTTCTCATATCTTACATATTTTGATATATGTTGTGTTGTTTCTTGAAATTTTTGTGAATAGAAGTTTTATTGAGCAAATGTGATTGATTTCTATTTTATTGATAATTTGTAGTTTTAAGTTAAGTAGTGTTTGTGTCTACTCCCATCCTTTCTCAACTTTCGATGGAGAAACTCACTGGAGAAAACTTCCTTAATTGGAAGCAGAATATCAACATAAAGTTGATTGGTGACAACTCCGAGTTTGTCATGATTGAGGAATCCCCAGAACGAGCATTGTGTCCGCACGTTCATGATGGCACCGTCAATGCTCGTGACGGCACCGTAAATGCTTGGATATCATCATCTCCGCACATACATGATGACACTGTGAATGCTCGAATGGCACCGTGTCCGCACGTTCGTGATCAACTCAACTATGGTCTGACGCAACTCATGAACGAGCTTCAGTTTTTTGAGCCTATCATGGGTGGACCTAGTATTGGAGGAGAAAATAAGACTACTGTTATTGCTTCTGATCTAGCTAAGGCTGAAGCTAACCAAGCTTCGTCTTCGAAAGCTAGAAACAAGAGGAAAGGTGGACAAAACACAAACCCCAAGCTTACAAAGGCTACAAAGACGAGTGCACAACCAAGTGCACAGACGCCTAAGGGGAAGAACAAGAAAAACAAGAAAGGTAAAGATAAGTGCTTTCACTACAAAGAGAAGGGGCATTGGAAACAAGATTGCCCTAAGTTTCTAGCAGCGAAAAATGAAGGCAATGAGTATAGTTCATTTATCTTAGAAACATGTGTTTTAGAGAATGATAAATCCATTTGGATTATTGATTCTGGATCTACCAACCATGTTTGCAACTCTTTACAGCTTCTTGAATCGTGGGAGGAAGTGGACGAAGGCGGCTTAGAGCTTAGAGTTGGGAATGGAGCGTTTGTTGCGGTCTAAGCTAGAGGAAGAGCTCGTCTGAAGTTCGAAAATAAATACTTAATTTTAAAAGATGTATTTTTTATTCTGGATTTTAGTAGAAATTTAATTTCAGTTTCCATGTTGCAATTAGAAAAATTTGTTATGACTTTCACATGTTCTAATATATCTATTTCTTTCAATGGATCACAAAAATGTATTGCAGGTTTGGAAAATGGGCTTTATGTTCTGCGACCTAACGAACCCCTTACTCTTAACAATGATTTATTCAAAGTAGCTAAACCAAGGACCAATAATCGTCAAAAGACCGATAACAATAATATGACGTATTTATGACACTTGAGACTAGGTCACATTGACTATGATAGGATTCAAAGACTTACAAAGGACGGACCTTTGAGGGTACTCACCTTAGGTGAATTACCTGTCCGTGAATCTTGTCTAGAAGGCAAACTGACCAAGCGTCCATTCTCTGCAAAGGGTGATAGGGCCAAAGAACCAACGCCGCTCATCAGGCATGATAATAACATCCAAAACCACCTCCCAAATCGTGTTAGTCAACCATAAACAACAATCCACATAACATACAAATAGCATATAACACTCAACAGGCCATGCCCTGGCATCATGCATATGTTAACTCATTCATCATGCTCTATATGAAACAGGTAGGAAAACAGGGCATTTAAGCACATATTCAAGCATATAAGTCAATCATTACCAACCAACCATGAGTCGAGCTTATCACTGACAGCGAGCGTACATGTTCGGTCAATCTCCAGAAACCATAAACCTTGGCTCACTTTGATACCAAGTTGCAACGCCCTACTTCCTTAGAGTCGTTACTAATTGAGTTTAAAACGTGCAATTAACTCGCTAATCGAGGTTTTAAGACAAAAGTGTAGTAAAACAATAAATAGAGTCTTATACTTTGAAAATAATTCCACTTACTGAAAATCTTAAAGCATTTAACATTTGGGATCCCAAAATACTGTTTAGAAATATTTACAACTCAAAAATAAAACCAGAGTCGGCTAAACGACAAAATCTAGGTTTAGTACAATCATCTCCCAAATCAAATACCCCTGGTCGTGGCAGCCAGGCATGCCAAACATGTACGTGCCGCTTCATGCTCTCCGTACTCATAGTTGGTCGACTTTCCCCTTGCCCTTACCTACGCCAAAGAGCACCCGTGATCCGAGGCCTAGCAAGAAAACCCTCACAAGCAGATAACATAAGCACATTTCACATTCAACATATAATCAAGCCATCATCAGGCTAAACACGTACGACCATGCCGTCCCAGGTGCTTTACCAGGCCCTGGGTTCGTGGTCCTCACCGTGAGGATATCCCAGGTATCCTTTAGGGTCTCACCCTGGCAACTCACACTCCGCGTGCTAAATGTTGCTCCCGGGCCCTTTTCGTTCTCGGCCTTCGTCGTTCCCGGCCCTCGCCGTTCCCGACTCTTGCCGTTCATTCACATATATGCACACATAGCATAATTAAGCAGATACTTAAACACGTATAAACTCAATCAAAGGGGCTACACCCTGCAACACAATCATATAGGGTCGTGCCCTACAACACAAGCTCTACGGGTACAACAGTTTTCTTACCTGTGCCCGAGCTTTCCAAGCACCGATGTCCCGAGCATAGTCCCCTAATCCGAGCCTTGCTGAAACCCTAGTCACAATGCACCAACAATATCCATCCATCAAGTTCTAATCCATTAAATAACTTTGGGTCATAATTCTAGTCTCCGGGACCTTGAATTCTATCAATCTGGGTGATAAAATCCATCCCGAGCCTTAACTTTTGGATTCCCAAGCCTAAAACCTCTTTAAAGCCCAAAAATGCACTAAGCATCGTGGCCCCATGGCCATGCCGTGGCCTGCCCC
Organism: Humulus lupulus; assembly: GCF_963169125.1. Classification (NCBI taxonomy): domain Eukaryota; kingdom Viridiplantae; phylum Streptophyta; class Magnoliopsida; order Rosales; family Cannabaceae; genus Humulus; species Humulus lupulus. The sequence continues at coordinate 181,792,465 of NC_084793.1, forward strand.
CAACCAGAGACCTCCAACCCCAAAACAGGGCAGGCGCGCCGCGGCCCAAGCAAGGGCATGCCGTGGCCTGCCCTTCTTCCTGGCCACCAAAATGCTCTAGAGGGTCGCGATTCAGCAAGAACAATGTCGCGGCCCGACCCTTCGAACCCAGAAAAATCCTCCATTTTTACCACGAAAACCCATCCAATTTACCCCCAAAATCAACCTAACAATCCCACTCAATCATCTCAACATTTCCAAAGCAATCCTAGCAGCAAAACCCAACAGAAACTAACCCAAAAACTCACCCAAATAATCAAGAGCAATTCCCAACTTAGCTTACATGCAACACTCTAAAATACCAGCCGAAATTCAACACAACTCAACACATTTAAAAGCTTACCTTGAGCTGAAATGAATCCCTGAATTAGGTCCTTAAGCTTCAAGCTTCTAGCTCCCAAAATCCAAGCTCAAAATCCTTAATCTGTGGTTAGTTTCCACCAAAACTCACTAAGCTTCCAAGAGAGAAAAGGAAGTCGAGAAATAGAGAGAGAAAGGGTCGGTTTAGAGAATTCTCAATGCTTCTTATGTTTTGTTTTATTTAACTTAGTCTCTAAGGTTATCTCAAGGCTCGGGGTACCAAAAACGTCCCCGAGGGTAAAATGGAAAATTTCCCCAATATTCCCTCCTAAACATTCTATCTTCAAATATATCTCCAAATATTTATTTCCATAACCCGATAACCCCATAAAACGTCTAATACCCGAAATTCCCCTCGACTCGCCCTGAGTCGGGTTTTCAACCCCGTTGTGACTTTCTAGCTAACAGCTTCCTAGGACTGTCTCAGATCGTGCAACGCAGATATATCACAAATATTACAATTATCACATTTATGCCCTCAACGGGCTAAAACTACAAACATGCCCCTAGCAACCAAACGGGGCCCACATGCATATTTAATTCACATAAACATGCATCTCTAATCACATATTCATACAAATTCACATATTATAATATTAAATCACTTATTGCCTTCCAGGCACACTAATCGATGCCCTAAGCCTAATTAGCAAATTTGGGATGCTATAACTATCCCCTCCTTACAGAAATTTCGTCCTCGAAATTACCTGAACAACTCGGGATACCGCTCTCGCATCTCTGATTCAAGTTCCCATGTCGCCTCCTCAACTTTGCTATTCCTCCACTACACTTTCACCAAGGCGATGGTCTTGCTCCGCAAGACTTTATCCTTCCGGTCAAGAATCTGAACCGGCTTTTCCTCATAAGACAAATCCTGGTCCAGCTCCAAATTCTCATAACTCAGTACATGCGTCGAATCAGATACATACTTCCGGAGCATGGATACGTTAAAAACATTATGAACCCCTGATAAGGCTGGAGGCATCGCCAGTCTGTAAGCTACCTCTCCAACCTGCTCCAGAATCTCGAAGGGACCAACAAACCTAGTGCTCAGCTTGCCCCGAACACCAAACCGTTTCACTCCCCTCAAAGGTGAAACCCTAAGAAACACACGGTCACCGACCTGAAACTCTACGCTTCTGCGTCTCAAGTCCGAGTAACTCTTCTGGCGACTCTGGGAGGTGAGCATTCGAGCTCTAATCTTGTCAATCGCCTCATTGGTCCTTTGAACCATCTCAGAACCCAGATATCTGCTCTCACTCGTCTCATCCCAATGGATAGGTGACATGCACTTCCTCCCATAAAGCATCTCATATGGAGCCACTCCGATAGTCGCTTGATAACTGTTATTGTACGAGAACTCAATCAAAGGGAGATACTTACTCCAAGATCCCCCAAAATCTAGCACACAGGCTCGTAGCATGTCCTCCAATATCTGAACCTTCCTCTCAGACTGTCCATTTATCTGAGGACGATAAGCAGTACTAAACCGTACCTGTGTGCCCATAGCCTTCTGCAGACTCTCCCAAAACTTGGAGGTGAAGGTGGGGTCTCTGTCGGATATTATCGACCTCGAAGCCCCATGGAGTCGAATAATTTCCTTCACATATAACTCGGCATACTGCTCCACGGTATAAGTCGTCTTGACAGGTAAAAAGTGGGAGGACTTGGTATACCTATCCATAATCACCTACACCGATTCATGCTGTCCCACGGTCTTCGGCAAACTAACCACGAAGTCCACGGTGATATCTTCCCACTTCCACTCTAGAATCCCTAGAGGCTGCAGCAACCCTACTGGTCTCTGATGTTCAGCCTTGATCTGCTGACAAGTTAAGCACTTGGCCACATAATCCACTACATCCATCTTCATGCCCGACCACCAATACAAAGCTCTTAGATCCTGGTACATCTTCGTCGTACCTGGATGTAAGGAATAGGGAGTGGTATGCGATTCATCTAAGATCTCCCACCGGATATCAGAATCAATCGGAACACAGATCTGACCCTTGTACTTCAGTAACCCCATCTCCGAGATAGAGAAGTCCTTAGCCGCTCCGACTAAGATGTTCTCCCTGTGACCTCTCAACTGGGAATCCTTCCCCTGCGCCTCCTTGATTCTCTCAAGGAGTGTAGACTGAAGAGTGATGTTGGCTAACTGACCAACCACCAACTCTATACCCACTCTAGTCATCTCCTCCACTAGCTTATCGGATATCTGTCTCGAACTGAACAACTGTCCTGGGCCTTTCCGACTCAATGCATCAGCCACCACATTAGCCTTCCCAGGATGGTATAGGATATCACAATCATAATCCTTAACCAGCTCCAGCCACCGCCTCTGGCGCATATTCAGATCCTTCTGAGTAAAGAAGTACTTCAAACTCTTATGGTCGGTGTATATCTCGCACTTCTCACCATATAGATAATGTCTCCAAATCTTAAGTGTGAATACCACCGCTACCAACTCCAGATCATGCGTGGGATATCTCTGCTCATACTCCTTTAACTGTCTCGATGCGTAGGCTATCACCTTTCCAGCTTGCATCAGCACACACCCTAAACACTGTCTGGAAGCATCACAATCAACCACAAACTTCTCATTATCTGTCGACAAACTTAACACTGGTGCGGTGATCAGTCGCCGCTTCAACTCCTTGAAACTGTTCTCACATCTGTCTGTCCAAACATACTTTGTCTTCTTCTTTGTAAGTTCTGTCAACGGTGTAGCTATCCTAGAGAACCCCTCAACAAACCACCAATAATATCCTGCCAATCCTAGAAAACTCCTCACTTCAGGAACGTTGCTCGGTCTAGGCCAATCTCTCACTGCCTCAATCTTACTTGGGTCAACTAGAATCTCCTCCTTACTGATGATATGGCCCAGTAATGTAACTTGTGGTAACCAGAACTCGCACTTGCTGAACTTAGCATATAGCCTATGCTTCCTTAACCGCTGCAATACCAAACGTAGGTGCTGCTCATGCTCTGTCTCTGACTGAGAGTACACCAGAATGTCGTCGATAAACACAATCACAAACTTATCCTGATAGTCCTTGAAAACCCTATTCATCATATCCATAAAAGCTGCTGGGGCATTGGTTAATCCAAAGGACATGATCAGGAATTCATAATTTCCATACCTCGTTCGGAAAGCGGTCTTTGGTATGTCCTCTTCTTTAATCCTTAACTGGTGGTAACCTGATCGGAGATCAATTTTGGAAAACACTGTTCTTCCCTGTAACTGGCCAAATAAATCGTCGATCCTAGGCAGTGGATACTTGTTCTTAATGGTCAACTTGTTCAGCTCCCTGTAGTCAATACACATCCTAAGAGATCCATCCTTCTTCTTGACAAACAACACTAGAGCACCCCATGGCGAGAAACTCGGTATGATGAACCCCAAATCCAGTAACTCCTGCAACTGAATCTTTAACTCCTTCAGCTCAGCTGGAGCCATTCAGTAAGGTGTCCTAGATACTGGCTCCGCCCCTGGCGCCAACTTTATAACAAAATCAATCTCCCACTGCGGCGGCAACCCTGGCAGATCCGCTGGAAATAAATCCGGAAACTCACATACCAATCTGGTCTCACCCGGTCCAACCGGCACAATCCTAGAGGTATCCACAACATTCGCTAGGAATCTTATGCAACCTTCCTGCATTAGGTCTCTAGCCTTTAGTGCTGAAATCATAAGTATTCGCGGTCCACTAACTGTCCCCACAAATACAAAGGGTACCTCCCCTTTTGGTTCAAAAGTCACCATCCTGCGCTTGCAGTCAATCGTCACCCCATACTTTGATAACCAATCCATCCCTAGGATCATATCGAAGTCATCCATCGCAAGCTCAATCAGATCAACAGACAACTCCCTACCATCTACCTTTACTGGTAGAGCTCTAATTCATCTCCTAGAGACTACCAATTCCCCAGTTGGAAACAAAGTCTGAAAACCCCTAGCATACAAAACACTAGGTCTACACAGCTGATCTATCACTCTAGCAGACACAAACGAATGAGTAGCTCCCGAATCAATCAATGCAGTATAAGAAAACCCAGCACTAGAAATCTGACCTGTCACAATCGAGAGGCTAGCCTCCGCCTCAGTCTGAGTCAAAGTAAACACTCTGGCAGGAGCGAGACTGTCACCCTACTTCGGCTCCTCTTTCCTGGCTTGTGGGCAGTCCTTCTTCAGATGATTGGCACTCCCAAAAACAAAGCAGGCCCTAATCCTGCACTCACTCTGGTGTCATCATCTGCACCAAGGACATACTGGAAAACTCCTCCAGTTGTCACCTCCGCCCTGACGGCCACTAAAAGCACCCCGTGCCCTCCTATCCGAGCTAGGAGGAACAAAAGAATTTGGGGCCTTTCTCTTCTGCTCACTGGAGCCACTACCCCGACTGGATCCAATAGAAGGAGGCACTGTCCTTCTGGCATCACTCCTAACAGCGCTCTCTCTCCAAATCTGATCCTCGACCCCCTCAGCTGTAAGGGCCTTGTCTACAACCTGAGCATAGGTAGTAGTATCTGGATCCAAGGTGATCTTTACATCACGGGCGATCATAACGTTCAATCCCCGCATAAATCTATCTTTTCTTGCCGCATCCGTCGGCACTAAATCCGGCGCAAACTTCGCCAACTAGTCAAATCTCAAAGCATACTCAGTAACTGTCAACCGGTTCTGAGTCTGGTTGATGAACTCGTCAACCTTTGCAGCTCGAACTGCAACACTGTAATACTTCTCGTTGAAGATGTTTTTGAACTCTTCCCAAGTCATAACTGCCACATTCCTCCTCTGAACTACTACATCCCACTAGATGCAGGCATCCTCTCTGAACATGTAGCTAGCACAAGCTACCCTCTCGTTCCCCTTAACCCTCATAAAATCCTTGATAGAGGAAATCATATTCATCCACTACTCTACCCGCAATGGGTCTGGTCCACCCTCAAAGGTGGGAGGATGCTGCTTCCTGAACCTCTCATATAAAGGTTCCCACCTATTCTCCACAACAGGTTGAACCGGCATTAGCGCCACAACCTGCTGAACTGGCAACCCAGTGACCTGTGGAGGGGTCTGCTGCCTCAACTGTCGAAGCTCTTCCTCCGTTCGTTGCAATCTTGCTTCCATTTCAGCAAACATCTGTTGCCAATTCTGTGGGGCAGGTGGAGGGTCTTGACCCTGGTTGTCATCCTCGGCCCTACTGTCGCGGAGTCTCGATGATTGCCGAGGAATCTCAACAATATGCCTGCAATCAACAACGCTGCTCATCAGGCATGATAATAACATCCAAAACCACCTCCCAAATCGTGTCAGTCAACCATAAACAACAATCCACATAACATACAAATATCATATAACACTCAACAGGCCATGCCCTGGCATCATGCATATGTTAACTCATTCATCATACTCTATATGAAACAGGCAGGAAAACAGGGCATTTAAGCACATATTCAAGCATATAAGTCAATCATTACCAACCAACCATGAGTCAAGCTTATCACTGACAGCGAGCGTACATGTTCGGTCAATCTCCAGAAATCATAAACCTTGGCTCGCTTTGATACCAAGTTGTAACGCCCTACTTCCTTAGAGTCGTTACTAATTGAGTTTCAAACGTGCAATTAACTCGCTAATTGAGGTTTTAAGACAAAAGTGTAGTAAAACCATAAATAGAGTCTTATAATTTGAAAATAATTCCATTTACTGAAAATCTTAAAGCATTTAACATTTGGGATCCCAAAATACTGTTTAGAAATATTTACAACTCAAAAATAAAACCAGAGTCGACTAAACGACAAAATCTAATACCCCTAGTCGTGGCAGCCAGGCAGGCCAAACATGTGGTCGCCGCTTCACGCTCTCCGTACTCATGGTTGGTTGACTTTCCCCTTGCCCTTACCTGCACCACAGAGCACCCGTGAGCCGAGGCCCAGCAAGAAAACCCTCACAAGCAGATAACATAAGCACATTTCACAATCAACATATAATCAAGCCATCATCAGGCTAAACACGTATGGCCATGCCGTCCCAGGCGCTTTACCAGGCCCTAGATTGGTCCTGACCGTGAGGATATCCCAGGTATCCTTTAGGATTTTGCCCTGGCAACTCGCACTCCACGTGCTAAACGCTGCTCCCGACCCCTTGCCGTTCTCGACCTTCGCCGTTCCCGGCTCTTGCCGTTCATTCACATATATGCACACATAGCATAATTAAGCATATACTTAAACATGTATAAACTCAATCAAAGGGGCTACGCCCTGCAACACAATCATATAGGGTCGTGCCCTGCAACACAAGCTCTACGTGTTATATTATTTTATAATATAATGTAATATTATATTATATTATAATATAATGTTTTAGATTAAATAAATGTGACAAAGTGTGTCACATATTGTAGCATATAATAGAGAGTTACAATATTTAGATATATGAGATATATCCAAATAATGTAACATATTTGGTGTTACAAATTTGTAACTTCCAAATATTACCCTTTATTGTGTAAATTTGTTATTACACAATATTGAGATGAATTTCATAAAGCCATATGTGATATGGCTATTAGAGATATGATTTTAACCCCAATAATGTGTTTTGGGAGTTACAAAATCATTTGGGAGGGTTTGGAACCGTTTGGAAAAACAGCACATTTTTTGTGCTGAAATTGGTCGGTGGCCGCAGCCACCAACATTCAGTGGCCGCGGCCTGTGGGTCAGAGACCAGTGGCCGCGGCCACTAATGTCTCTGGCCGCAGCCACAGGCCAAAACTGACCAATTTTTCAGTTTTTTCAATCTTTGTTGAACGGCTCAAAAAACCCAAATAACTCCTAAATCTCATTTTTAATTCCATATTAATCCAATTAAACATTGGTAACAGCCATGGGGGTTGGTGGAATTTGAAATTCAAAGGGTGTCTCTAAACTCTATAAATAGGAGCCTATAGCTCACTTGTAAGACACAACATTTCTATCCATTAGAGCACTTGGCTAGAAACACCTTGAGGCTTGATAATTCCATAAAACTTTTCCAATATCTGAGAGGGATCCCTTAGTGCTTGAGTTAGGGGGAAATAAGCTTTTGGACAAAGGTTTTAAACCTTGTTCAAGTTGGTGATCCCCAACCCTCTTCACTTAGGTTGTGTAAGTGAGAGTTTACTTGTGTTTCTGTTCTTCATTTTATTCTATTGTTTTTCTTCTTATTCTCTTGTTCTATTTACTTGTATATTTTGTTTAAGAGTTGTAATCTTTTCTTTTGGTCCAAACACTATATTTTACTTATAATATTTTTCTTAGAGTTGTATTCTCACTATTCTCTTCTTCATCATCATCTTCTTCTTTTTCTTTGTTTATTTGTAATTTCCAGTTATAGAGTTGTAACATTATTTAATCAATCTATATTTATTTGTAAAATTATTGCATAGAGTTGTAATATTATTATCAATTTCCATTGAGGCAAAACATTTTTTCCTAACATTCAAAAGCTTATCCCTTTTTTGTTTCAATGGAAGGGGAGACAATCAAAATCATGAACCAAGACCTAGTGAGATTGGATAGGTTTGATGGATCCAATTTTACTAGGTGGCAAGACAAGGTGAGGTTTCTTTTAACCACTCTTAAAATCGCCTACATCCTTGAGTCATCCTTGGCACCTCTAGCCGAGCCATCCGACAAAGACACTCCCGAGGAGGTGGAGAAGAGAAGGAAGAGGGAGGAGGACAACCTTCTTTGTAGGGGTCATATCCTCAACACCCTATCCGATAGGCTCTATGACCTCTACACCGAGACCAAATCGGCCAAGGAGATATGGGATGCACTTGAGAAAAAGTTTAAGGCGGAAGAGGAAGGTACCAAAAAGTTTTTGATATCTCAATACTTTGATTTCAAATTTTATGGTGATAAACCTATTCTTCCTCAAATTCATGAATTGCAAATTATTGTTAATAAATTGAAAGTGTTAAAGATTGAGCTTCTCGAGGCCTTTCAAGTTGGTGCTATAGTGGCTAAATTACCACCAACTTGGAAGAGCTATAGGAAAAGAATCCTTCATAAAAATGAGAATTATTCTTTGGAGGAAATCCAAAAACATATTCGAATCGAAGAGGAATCGATATGTATAGATAAACTTGTGGAGGGGTCTAATGGAGAGACTTCCAAAGAAAATGTGGTGTCACAACCAAAACATCCCAAAAACAAAGGGAAAAAGGGTAATGAGAAACCTTTGGGTCCAAAAACCAACCCAAACAAGTTTAAGGGCGAGAAAGGTCCTTGCTTTGTGTGTGGGAAAAAGGGTCACTATGCTAGAGAGTGTAGGCATAGAAAAGACCAACAAGGACCTAAGGTGAACGCAACTCAAGAGGAAAACATAGTTGCTACCCTTAGTGAGGTGAATGCAGTCCAAGGCAAGGTGAAAGGGTGGTGGTATGATACATGTGCCACTGTCCATGTCACCTATGACAAATCATTGTTCAAGACCTTTGAAGAGTCAAAGGACAACCATGAGATACAAATGGGCAATGAGGGCAAATCCAAGGTACTTGGCAAAGGTACTATTGATGTCTACTTCACCTCTGGCAAGAAAGTTACATTAGTGAATGTACTTTATGTTCCCGAAATGAGTAGAAACTTGGTAAGTGGTGATTTGCTTGGTAAGCCCTGCATTAAAGCCGTTTTTGAGTCCGGTAAACTTATACTTACCAAATCAAATGTATTCTTGGGAAAAGGGTACTCTTGTGAGGGAATGGTTAAATTGTGCACCAATGATGTAACTTTCAATGTTATCAATAAAAATGCTAATTCTGCCTATATTGTTGAGTATGATTCTTTATTTTTGTGGCATCTTAGACTATCACATATAAGTTTTTTAACCATGAAAAGAGTAGTAAAATGCGGTATGATTGCATGCAATATTAAAAACTATGGTAAATGTGAAACATGTGTTACGGCAAAAATGATTAAGAAACCATTTCCTAGTGTAGAAAGATCATCTAATTTACTAGATTTAATCCATAGTGATCTTTGTGAATTAAATGGTGTTTTAACTAGAGGTGGTAAAAGGTATTTTACTTTTATAGATGATTTTAGTAGATATACCTATGTGTTTCTTTTAAAGCATAAAGATGAAACTTTTGATTCTTTTAAATTGTATAAATTAGAAGTTGAAAATCAACTAAATAAAAAGATTAAGGTGCTAAGAAGTGATAGAGGAGGAGAGTACTTCTATAATGAATTCAATACATTTTGTGAAGAAAATGGTATAATTCATGAGTGCACTGCACCTTATACACCACAACACAATGGTATTGCCGAAAGGAAAAATAGGACTTATCTAGAGATGATAAATTCTATGTTGGTGTTTTCTAAGTTGAACTTCAACTTATGGGGTGAAGCGCTTTTAACCTCTTGTCACATTCTTAATTAAATACCGATGAAGAAAAATGAGATATCTCCATATGAGTTATGGAAAGGAAGAAAACCCAACATAGGGTACTTCAAAGTGTGGGGGTGTCTTGCATATTGCAAGAAAAACGAACCTAATAGAACAAAGTTAGGTTCAAGAGCCATAAAGTGTGCTTTTGTTGGTTATGCCAACAATAGTAAAGCTTATAGGCTATTAGACTTAGAGTCTAATATTATGATTGAATCTAGAGAAGTTGAATTCTTTGAGAATATGTTATGTGACAACAATTCTCAAGCTTCAACATCTCTAAAGGAGAATTTGTTATATGAGAACAATTCTCAAGCTTCTACATTCAAAGTTGATTCTCAAGAGGAGAATTCTCAAAAGGATGTAAAGCAACCCTTTGAACCTAGAAGAAGTCCAAGGCTTAAAAATCATAAAAGTCTAATAGTGGATGAGATAGATTATCAACGAATTTCAATCTACATGGTAGAAGGAAATAGAGAGGAAGTCATTAGGAAAATTCCTATTGTACTTCTCGTTGAGGATGATCCTAAGACTTATAGAGAAGCTATGCAATCGAGAGATAGTGCATTTTGGAAAGAAGCCATCAATGATGAGATTGATTCCATTCTTTCTAATAACACTTGGGAATTGGTAGACCTCCCACCAGGGTCTAAGCCAATTGGGTGTAAGTGGGTATTTAGGAGAAAATACCACACTGACGGCACTATCCAAACCTTTAAAGCTAGATTAGTAGCTAAAGGGTTTAGGCAAAAAGAGGGTATCAATTATTTCGATGCCTATGCGCCTGTTGCAAGAACAACTTCTATAAGAATTTTGTTCGCTTTAGCTTCTATGCACAACTTGTATGTTCATCAAATGGATGTCAAAACGGCATTCCTTAATGGTGACCTCAATGAGGAGGTCTATATGGAACAACCCAAAGGGTTTGTCCTACCAAAATATGAACATAAAGTTTGTAGACTTGTAAAATCCTTATATGGATTGAAACAAGCTCCTAAGCAATGCCATGAAAAATTTGATTAATCCATCATGTCTAATGGGTTTAGACATAACAATGGAGACAAGTGTTTGTATTCCAAAACTTGTAAGGGATATGTGATCATTGTTTGCTTATATGTGGATGACATGCTTATTCTAAGCAATAGCATGAAAGGGATAGAAGAAACGAAGAGGTTTCTATCATCAACCTTCAAGATGAAAGATCTTGGAGAAGTTGATACCATACTCGGTATCAAAGTAAAGAAACATATTGGGGGTTTTGAGTTAGGGCAAGCCCACTATGTTGAGAAAGTATTGAACAAATTTAACCATCTCAAGGTTAAAGATGCCAATACTCCATTCGATCATAGTGTAAAACTAGAGAAGAATGAAGGAAGAGCGGTGGCTCAATTGGAGTACGCTAGTGCTATAGGGAGTCTAATGTACGATGCCCAGTGTACTAGACCTGATATAGCATTTGCGGTAAGTAAACTTAGTAGGTTTACAAGTAATCCAAGTGTGGATCACTGGAAGGCAATTGGAAGAGTCCTAGGTTATCTCAAGAAAACCAAAGGACTAAGCCTTCACTACTCCAAATTTCCTTTGATATTAGAAGGATATACAGATGCAAGTTGGATATCCAATCTTGGGGACAACTTGTCCACAACTGGTTGGGCATTTACACTTGGTGGAGGTGCAATTTCTTGGGGTTCCAAGAAACAAACCTGTATATCTCATTCCACTATGGAAGCAGAGTTCATTGCTCTAGCTGCTACCGGCAAAGAGGCCGAATGGTTAAGGGATCTGTTGATAGAGATTCCCCTAATCAAAGATAATGTGTCTACTATATCGATACATTGTGATAGCCAAGCGACATTGGCTAGAGCATACAGCGGAGTGTATAATGGGAAGTTGTAACGCCCTACTACCTTAGAGCCGTTACTAAGTGAGTTTAAAAACACAACTGTGCAACTAACTGACTCTACGAGGTTTTCAAAAACCAAAAGTGTGACTAACCGGAAGTTAAGGCTGTAATCTTTGAAAACCCTTAGTTTCATTGAAAACTTTAAGTATCAACATCTGGGATCCCAAAAATAAGGTTTACAAAATATTTACAACTCAAAAATAGATTTACACTTGATTGACTATCAAAAGAACAAGTTAATACAGCCTGTTGACTGCGTTTTTAGCCAACGACGTGAGCACGTCAATAACGACAAGCCTTCAAGAGAAATCAAAACGACAACAGACGGTATAAACAAGAAAAGTAAATAACACAGAATTTTTATAGTGGTTCAGCCCCGATTGTCGGTAATAGCCTAATCCACTTAGAGTTGTGATTTATAAATCTATACTCAAGATCAGATGGACTATGCCAACTGAGTTTCTTCAGTATAAATTGTGAAAATACAAGAATTCTCTCTAATTTCAGCACTTTCTCTCTCTAGAATAGACAGACCCAATTTTATCTCTCTAGAAAGAATAAGCCGAAGGGACCTCCTTCTCATCCCATCAGCTCTCTATTTATAGAGATAGGATCCTCAACTGATATCCCCTTATAATAGGGATATTTTATTATATTTATTACATTTATATTACAAATAAACATTCAAAATTCAAAATGTAACAAATTCCCCATTTGTGGGAAGAATGAGAGATTCCCGCGCATGTTGTTGAAGTTGTGTCTGACTTAGTCTCCTCTAGCTAGTTGGTCCACCTCCTACTCACTACCCATGCAAGTGCTGGTTAAACATGCATGGTGGTAGGATATGCATGGTGGTAGGATATGCATGGTGGTAGGACATGCTTTGGGTGGGTTGAACGTGCATGGTTCTCCTCGAACATGTACTCTCCTCTAGCATGCCATGTTCCTCCTTGAACCAATCTCCTTGGCTTCTCCTCGGACCAAGGTGGTCCGAGGCAACTTCCTTGGCACCTCACCTTGAACGACATTGAGGCAACCTCACCTTGGACAACATTGAGGCAACCTCACCTTGGACAACATTGAGGGAACCCCACCTTGGACAACATTGAGGGAACCCCACCTTGGACAACATTGAGGCAACCTCCTTTAGCATCTCCCAAACATGTCCGATCGAACATTGTATAGACTTTCCTTATGAAAGTCTAAGTCTCCATTCTCTTGCATGAGACTCCTCCTCCTTAGCTATTTACCTTGGACACGTTCGAGCCAACACTTAGAAAACCTTGGGAGGCTTGCCTCCTACACACCCTTGGGGTCTCCTAGGACCACACCCTCCTTGGGGTCTCCTAGGACCACCCTCTTAGCCCTCCTAGGAGGCACTCTCCTAGATGCATTCTCCTTAGCCTCCTAGGATGCATTCTCCAATTTTTGGGTATAACACAGCCATATTCAAAATGCCCCCAACCAAAGCAGTCGGGCAGGCCAAACATGTACGTGCCGCCCCCACGCTCTCCATACTCATGGCTGGTTGACTGACCCCTTGCTTTTACCTGCAACACAGAGCACCCGTGAGCCGAAGCCCAGCAAGAAAACTCACACAGTAAATAACATATGCATATAATATAGTTAACATATAATCCACTGATAAACAGGAAAACCATCAAACTGAACAAACACGGCCATGCCGCCCCAGAGGCCTTACCAAAGCCTGTGGTCTCGGTCCTTACCATAAGGATAACTTATCCATTGGGTCCCACCCTGACTATAAGCACTCCATGTGCTAGGTGTTACTTCCAGCCCCACGGCCGCTCTCAGCCTTCGCCGCTCTCGGCCTTAGCCGTTCATTTCATTATAATCACACATATAGTACATCTCGAAATAATCATTCAATCATATAATAATTCATTTAAGGTTATACATTAGCACGTAATACAATCTAGGGCCATGCCCTGCAATAACACTGTAATGCCCTGAATTCTCCGTTGTGTTTAACGGCGTGAACAGTAGGCCGGGAGGGCCATACTTGCTTAATTATGCTATTAATTGATTAAATGCATGTATATGTTGATTATATTATGATATGATGTGAAATGCATGCATGTGAGTCCATATTTTTTATCCACAGGGGTGTGATGGTAATTTGGCCCGTTGAGGGTAAATTGATTATTTGTTCGCATGTTGGTGATATAATTTAAGACCACATTATAATGTGGGTTTGTTCGAGCTATTTGGCATGAGACGATCAAGGAATGTTAAATATCGGTTTGGTCATAACGGGCTTAAGCTCGGGGCTCGGGGTGAGTCTCGGGGTGTTTTTAATGGTTAGAGTGTTACTGGGGATTAAAGGGTAACGGGATGTGAATTATTGGTGTTTAAGGATGTTGAGATTAGCGGGAATTGGGAAGCGTTAATTATGATTAACGGTATAGGTGGAAAGTACCAAAATTGCCCTTGGGTTGGCTTTAGAGACTTTTAAAGACCTAGGGGTATTTTAGTCTTTTGGCTTGGATATATGTTAAGCTTGGAAGGCTGTGGATAAAACATAGTAAAAACAGAAGCCTTTCTTTCTCTTCCCGTACCTTCTTCTTGCTTCTTCTTCCTTGTGAGTTTTGTGAATTTGTTGAAGGTTTGAGCTTGGGAGCTAAGCCTTGGTACTTTGGGAGAGTGTTCCATTGTGGAAGAGCACCATAACCTGAACTTGAGGTAAGTTCTTAGCCCTTAGTTTCCATGTTTGCTCTGTTTTCGTTTTAGGAATTCAGCTTTAGAATTTGATGTGGAAAGTGAGGATTAAAGGGAGTTTTCATGTTGTTTTTTATTGGGGTTTGATGAGGGTGAGCTATGGGTGTTATTTGGGGGTTTAATTGTGTGTTTGGAAGAAGTTTAGAGAGGGTTTGAAGGGCTGGTTTGAGAGGAAAGAGCTCAGGGAAGAAAACTGGTTCGTGTGGCCGACTTAGCCATTCTGGGCTGAGCGCCGCGGCGCAGCAGGGGAGCGTCGCGGCCCTTGGCGTCTGGCAGGGGAGGCCCCTTCTGTCTGAAGGGCGCACCGCGGCGCAGTAGGGGAGGGCTACGGCCCTTAAGGTAAATTTTGCCAAAAAGGTGTTTTTAGCATGGGGATTCAAACCTAAGGCCTCGGGATTGAACCTACTACCCGGTTGAGTAGTGTTTGAGGTCCCGGAGGTTAGGTTTTGGTTTGGGAACTTTTTATTATTCATTTTATTGATGGAACCCCATAATTTGGTTATGACCAGGTAACCGCTAAGGGACCAAAAGGTTGATCGTTCTCAGGGTCACTCTTTTATTTGTTCTTGCTCGAACCGGAGGTAAGAAAACTGCACCCCAAGTGTGACATGCATGGTTATATGTAAGGCATGTTGATTGTGTAATATGGACATGGATTGAACATGGAATGCTTAGCATATGTTGTTCGCTTGTGCATAGCACTGACTAATTAGTCAGGTTTGGCAAAGGTGCTAGTATCAACTGTGAAGCTGTGACTGATTAGTCAGGTTCGGCAGTGGTACTGGGCACTGGTCACGTTGCACTGACTTGTCAGTCAGAATTGGCAAAGGTGTTAGTGTCAGCTGTGAAGCTGTGACTTATTAGTCAAGTTCGGCGGTGATACTGGACACTGGTCACTTAGCGCTGACTTATTAGTCAATGATGGACTTAGCGTGGTTCGCGCAAGCCAACGGAGATTAGATCTAATCGACTATTAGCATTGAATGACTCAAGGAGCATTAATGCCTGATCGACCCTGAGGGTCGATGAACGAAGAGAGCCTGGAGGCTAGTGGCTTACCTAGCAGCCACTCTCCCGCTAGAAAAGAGAGCTTGGAGGCTAGTGGCTTACCTAGCAGCCACTCTCCCGCTAAAATCATGTGATGTTCAGTAGCTTGTTGAAAGCTTTATGTTCTGTATGATTATAATGATAATCATTTTATAACGTTTATGAGAAGTGTTATGTTTTCTTGCTGGGCTTTGGCTCATGGGTGCTATGTGGTGCATGTAAAGGGAAAGAAAAGCTCACCTAGCCTTGAGTGGAGAGCTGATGTGGTGGTGTGTACATATGCAGCCGCTTGACCACCACGGTCAAGGGGTTCTCAGAGGAACTAGGGGGTTTACCCTACTTTTGCCGCTTAGGTCGGTGAGATTGTAAATTTAAAACTGTAATGACCATTTTGTACTGAGAACCACTTGTAAATGTTTTGTTTAGCTCTGCAGAGCAGTTTGTAATAAAATCTCCATTTCTTGTTTATTGGTTTTATACCTTAACCTGCTAATTACACTTAGAGCACGTTTTTGACCAAAGGACTCAGGTAATGAGTCAAATTTCCGGTCCACCGTTCACCGTAACTGTTCTGGGGTAGCCAGGGCGTTACAAACACTATGGGCCCGTGCCCTGTTCTCGGGTGCTACAGTTTTCTTACCTGTATCCCGAGCTTTCCGATGCACCAAGGTCACAAGCACGGTCCTCTAGCACGAGCCTCTCTGAGATCCTAGTCACAACACACATAAAACACTTTTAATACTAACCAAACCCAAAACCACTTCCCGGGACCAATCCCGTACTCTCGGGACCTCTAATTCCTTAAAACAATACATTGGAACCATCCCCGTGTCCCCGGGAAAAAGCCCTAAAAACCCAAATTTTTGGCTGCCAAAATGGCCTAGGGCCGTGGCGCCCAACGACTAGGCCATTTCCTGAAGCAACCTCACGCCGCAGCGCCCAAGAACAGGGTCGCGGCGCTCCTTCGCGAACCCAGATTTTCTGGGTTTTCTCTTGCATTTTTCCCGAGCTACAACCTCTCCAAATCATCCCAAACAAATACCTAAACCCCAAGATCAATTTAAAACTTCAAATGAACCATCTAACAACCCATAAACACTAGTATCAAGATCAAAACACAATCACACCCAAAAATCCACCCTTTGACTTCTAATTTCAGCAAACTCAAACCAAAACTTAAAAACTTAACTCATGCTTTAAATTTCTCAAATCAAAACAGAAACAAGCCTTAAATTTGCAATAAATTCTTACCTCAAGTGGAGAATTCACCCCTAAGCTCCCTTGATTCTCCTCCTAAACTCCCACTTCAGCCCCTTCTACTCTTCTTCTTCTTGCCCTAGCTTTTCTCTCTAGCTTTTCTTCTCTCAATTTTTAACAAAACCCATAATATGACTAAGTGTCTAAACCGAGTACCCCTATATCCCAGCTGAAATTTGTCTAAACCCCCTGCCAAATGACCATTCTACCCCTTTTAATAATCCTTTCTTAACTAAACCTCCAAGGGTACTCAAGTCCTTTCACTTCTATTTCAATTCTACCATTTTCCATCTAAAACTTGTTACTCAAAGCAGTTACAAACGGTTACACAGGTTACTCAATCGCCATAACTATAACCATTAGTTCTCAATTCAACTTACAAAATTCCTAAAGTACCCCTAGGCTCCTTCCGAGCCGGGTACAAAATCCCGTTGTGACTTTTAGACTAATTAGCTCACTAGGACCGTCTCAACGCGTGCATCACAATAAAAACACCACACTCACGTGGTACAAATTACATAATACAATTATCACATTTATGCCCTCAACGGGCTAAAATTACCAATTTACCCCTAACATACAAACGGGGCCCACATGCATCTATATACCACCTAAACATGCATTACTAATCACATATTCATTCAAATTCATATATTATCATGTAAATTCATTTATTGCCCTCCAGGCACGCTAAACAAGGTCTTAAACCTTATTAGCAACTTGGGGTGTAACAGAAGTCTAGACACATTAGTCTAAGACATGGATATGTAAGAGAATTGATTCAAAGAGGAGTCATCTCAATATCCTATGTGAGAACAAGTGAAAATCTGGCGGATCCTTTCACTAAGCCACTAACGAGGGATTTAGTGGTTGCATCATCTCGAGGGATGGGACTTAAACTCCCTAAAGAGATTCACGATTGATGGTAACCTATCTTAACACTAGTTATTCAACTAGTGTTAGGTTCAATAGGTAACCACAAGTCAATCAAGTGAATATTAGTTGTACTCAAAACAAGTCTCATCTGAGATATTGAGTACTTGTGTGTTACCAAGTGGACGGTTAAAACCGAAAGGTTTTTTAATAGCATTCAGTCTTGTAAAGACAAGTATTTTTGGTAACGAAATACTATAAGAATTCTACCTATATGGACCTAGGGATGGTGCCGCCTCTCATGAGAATTGGGAGTATTCTCAAGAACGTCCATGAATGGAAAGTGCACATGGCCATTAACGGTGCAAAGCGAGACATAGAGGTCTCAAGTGAACATCGCAAAGGTGTGTGTGTGTTATCACCGATTTGTCATCATGAAAAGATGGTTCAATGCCTAGTGCAACCTAATTTTCGACAAATTTTGTGATAATTACACTATAGTAAAGTTCAAGTTGAAAAACACTTTGCTTTATGCACTAATGCAATGACTCCTATAAAAGAGAGTTCTTATTTAATCAAGTGGGGGATATGTTATATTTCAAAATATAATGATTGATTAAATAAATGTTACAATAGATAACTATTTAATCTAGTGGGGGAATGTTATATTATTTTATAATATAATGTAATATTATATTATATTATAATATAATGTTTTAGATTAAATAAATGTGACAAAGTGTGTCACATATTGTAACATATAATAGAGAGTTACAATATTTAGATATATGAGATATATCCAAATAATGTAACATATTTGGTGTTACAAATTTGTAACTTCCAAATATTACCCTTTATTATGCAAATTTGTTGTTACACAATATTGAGATGAATTTCATAAAGCCATATGTGATATGGCTATTAGAGAAATGATTTTAACCTCAATAATGTGTTTTGGGAGTTACAAAATCATTTGGGAGGGTTTGGAACCGTTTGGAAAAACAACACATTTTTTGTGCTGAAATTGGTCGGTGGCCGCAGCCACCAACATTCATTGGCCACGGCCACTAATGTCTCTGGCCGCGGCCACAGGCCAAAGCTGACCAATTTTTTCAGTTTTTTCAATATTTGTTGAACAGCTCAAAAAACCCAAATAACTCCTAAATCTCATTTTTAATTCCATATTAATCCAATTAAACATTGGTAACAGCCATGGGGGTTGGTGGAATTTGAAATTCAAAGGGTGTCTCTAAACTCTATAAATAGGAGCCTATAGCTCACTTGTAAGACACAACATTTCTATCCATTAGAGCACTTGGCTAGAAAACACCTTGAGGCTTGATAATTCCATAAAACTTTTCCAATATCTGAGAGAGATCCCTTAGTGCTTGAGTTAGAGGGAAATAAGCTTTTGGACAAAGGTTTTAAACCTTGTTCAAGTTGGTGATCCCCAACCCTCTTCACTTAGGTTGTGTAAGTGAGAGTTTACTTGTGTTTCTGTTCTTCATTTTATTCTATTGTTTTTCTTCTTATTCTCTTGTTATATTTAGTTGTATATTTTGTTTAAGAGTTGTAATCTTTGCTTTTGGTCCAAACACTTTATTTTACTTGTAATCTTTTTCTTAGAGTTGTATTCTCATTATTCTCTTCTTCATCATCATCATGTTCTTTTTCTTTGTTTATTTGTAATTTCCAGTTATAGAGTTGTGTTATCCCCAAAATTTGAAAACGATGACGTGGCAATAGAAATGACAAATGGCAAGGAATGGTTGGGTGATCTGGCTTAGGAGTGACCCGGTAGACCAGTGAAGAATTTTGACTGGCCAGTCAAGTGTCATGACCGATCAGGTATGACCTTGTCCGACCAGTCACATGTTTGTCTGCCCAGGCATGACCTTGTCCGACCAGTCACAGGTTTTTCTGCCCAGGCATGACCTTGGCCGACCGGTCATGACCATGTCCGACCGGTCATGACCATGTCCGACTAGCCAAGTGCATGTCTGCCCAGCCAAGTGCATGTCTGCCCAGCCTAGTGCATGTCTGCCCAGTCAGGTGCATGTTTGCCCAGTCAGGTGCGTGTCCGCCCAGTGAAGGTTTGGCCGACCAGCCTGAATGTGATATGGGTCGACTAGACAGAGCAGGGCTACGCAAGAGATCCTAGAAACGACTTCAACAAGAATCGGTCTTGGCTTGCGCGGGAATCTCTCAGTTTATCCCACGAATATAGTGTATCGTTATATTTTGAATATTATTGTAAATTAAATATAGTGAGAATAACAAAATATCCCGATTATGGGGGACATCATCTGTATGATCCTGAGCCTATAAATGCAAGGCTTATGGCATCATAAAGAGGATTTTTGGATTCGAATATAATTTTCTGGAGAGAGAGTACTTGTATTTGAGAGAATTCTTGTATTCTTGTAATCTACACTGAAGAAACTCATTGACTTAGGTTCATCTGATCTTGAGTGTAGATCTATAATCACAACTCTAAGTGGATTAGGCTATTACCAACACATTGGGGCTGAACCACTATAAAAATCGTTTGTGTCGTTTATTTCTCTTGAAGGTTTTTGTCGTTTTTGACGTTTACACGTCGTTGGCCAAAAACGCGGTCAACAAGTTGTAACCTTATTTAATCAATCTATATTTATTTGTAAAATTAATATTATTATCAATTTCCATTGAGGCAAAACATTTTTTCCACACTACGGGTACAACAGTTTTCTTACCTGTGTCCCAAGCTTTCCAAGCACCGATGTCCCGAGCACAATCCCCTAATCCGAGCCTCGCTGAAACCCTAGTCACAATGCACCAACAATATCCATCCATCAAGTTCTAATCCATTAAATAACTTCGGGTCATAATTCTAGTCTCTGGGACCTTGAATTCTATCAATTCGGGGTGATAAAATCCATCCCGAGCCTTAACTTTTGGATTCCCAAGCCTAAAACCTCTTTAAAGCCCAAAAATGCACTAAGCGTCGCGGCCCCATGAGGCCATTTTGCAGCCCGCCCCCAACCAGAGACCTCCAACCCCAAAACAGGGCAGGCGTGCCGCGGCCCAAGCAAGGGCATGTCGTGCCCCGCCCTTCTTCCTGGCCACCAAAATGCTCTAGAGGGCCGCGGCTCAGCAAGAACAGTGTCGCGACCCGACCCTTCGAACCCAAAAAAATCCTCCATTTTTACCATGAAAACCCATCCAATTTACCCCCAAAACCAACCTAACAATCCTACTCAATCATCTCAACATTTCCAGAGCAATCCCAGCATCAAATCCCAACAGAAACTAACCCAAAAACTCACCCAAATAATCAAGAGCAATTCCCAACTTAGCTTACATGCAACACTCTAAAATACCAGTAGCAATTCAACATAACTCAACACATTTAAAAGCTTACCTTTAGCTTAAATGAATCCCTGAATTAGGTCCTTAAGCTCCAAGCTTCTAGCTCCCAAAATCCAAGCTCAAAATCCTTAATCTTTGGTTAGTTTCCACCAAAACTCACTAAGCTTCCAAGAGAGAAAAGGAAACCGAGAAATAGAGAGAGAAAGGGTCGGTTTAGAGAATTCTCAATGTTTTTATGTTTTGTTTTATTTAATTTAGTCTCCAAGGTTACCTCAAGGCTTGGGGTACCAAAAACGTCCCCAAGGGAAAATGGCAAATTTCCCCAATATTCCCTCCTAAACATTCTATCTTCAAATATATCTCCAAATATTTATTTCCATAACTCGATAACCCCATAAAATGTCTAATACTCGAAATTCCCCTCGACTCGCCTCGAGTCAGGTTTTCGACCCCGTTGTGACTTTCTAGCTAATAGCTCCCTAGGACTGTCTTAGGTCGTGCAACGCAAATATATCACAATTATTACAATTATCACATTTATGCCCTCAACAGGCTAAAACTACAAACATGCCCCTAGCAACCAAACGGGGCCCACATGCATATTTAATTCACCTAAACATGCATCTCTAATCACATATTCATACAAATTCACATATTATAATATTAAATCACTTATTGCCCTCTAGGCACACTAATCGAGGCCCTAAGCCTAATTAGAAAATTTGGGACGCTACATTAGGCGTCCTGGGTTTAACCCGAGCTACAGACATGAAGGTTGTGAAGCACGAGCTCGTACTATTCAAACAGTTGTCGAAGTACAAGCTAGGAGAGACACCCAGCTCATGGTATCTCTAACATATTGCGTACCCGCGGATCCCCAAAGACTCGGGTATTTTTATACGATTATTTATGACCAGCCTGTCATATTGAATGTCCCAGATATTATTAGGATAATATTTACTTTACGATCAAATCATATCCCATTATAAATGTGAAATATATGTATTAAATGTAATAAATATGTAAATCCGTTGACTCACGCAGTTACCCCAACCTGTCCATGGAATTTCTCTATAAATACTGGGAATATTGGACATGAAAATGGACGATTATTCTATAATACTGAAACTCTGCCAAAATAGAGAGAGAGAAACATTAATAATATAGACTCATGGACTAGGTGGATTTTAACCATTGAACCACGTAAAAGATTTGTGTTCTTGTGAGTTCATTTCATCTTTCGTTATGGTTTATTACTAAGCACTAATCAACCTTATTATTTCTTTATACACTGTTGGCGAAAAACCACGTCAACGAAGCCCTTGAGGTACTCGACCCATGATTGGAAACTCTTGGGGTGGTCGGCCCTAACCCTAATCATAAACCTGGAAATTGCATAAGGCAAGGGAAGAGAAGCCCTGGAGGTGCTCGACCCATAATGAAGCCCTAGGGGTGGTCGACCCATGAGGGAATAGACATCCCTGGAAATCGCCTATGCTAGGGTTTGGAATCCTAGAAATTGCCAGGCTAATGATCTCAAAGAAGTGGTCAGTCTAGGGTTTTACATCCTTAGAAATCGCCTACCCTAGGGTTTCACAAACCTGAAATTGCATGTGCTAGGGTTTGTAACCCTAGAAATCGTCCATGCTAAGGAAATTCTAGGGAAATCGTAGACTTGATTCAAACAAGTCAATTATTTTGGATCAAAATAAAACAAAACAAGAAGATTCAGACAAATTCCTCAAAGATTCAAAGTATTTCTTCTAAATCTAAGCACATTTAAATTAAATGATGTAAGGATTAGAAAAAAGTACTTACCCAAATAAAGATTTGAGATTAATGAAGAATTTGAGAAATCAGGCTTGGAGACTCCTATGGGTGAGGCGCACAGAGCAAGGAAGTGAGAAGTGAGGCCTTACTTATAGCCTCTCAGGCTAACCATATATTTTTAAGAATTCAAATTTCCTTGAAAAATATCTGATATGGTTAAAATTTCAAATTCCTTGAAAAATATCTAATATTTTTAGGAATTCAAATTCCTTGAAAAATATTTTGTACTTTTAGGAATTAATATCCTTGAAAATTATTTTGTATTTTTAGGACTTCAAACTCCTTGAAAAATATATTATATTTTTAGAACTTCAAATTTCCTTGAAAAATATACTAGATTTTTAGAAAATTAATTTTTCTTGAAAAATCTAGTTATTTTTAGGAATTACCAATTATCCTTGAAAAATTCGTGCTGAGCAAATTATCGATAGTTGATAAAAGTACTGCGTAATGTCCCGATGGACTTTGCTATTAAAGTATTGCTACAATATGTTTCTCGGGCCAGATCAAGTTTACCGTAATGTTGAACACATCACAATAAACTTGGGGGGCAAATGTTATCCCTCAAAAATCCAGGGATGATGTGGCGAATGAGAAAATGGCACATGGCATCACAAATCAGGGAAAACGATGAAGTATTGAAAAAAGACCGATGAGAAAAAAAGATAGGTCCAGGACCTATAGGGAAGTCGACCAAGCCTAGACCCCTAGGGGTGGTCGGCCTGGCCCTAACCCCTAAGGGTGGTCGGCCTGACCCCAACCCCTAGGGGTGGTCAACCTGAGATGTTAAAAAACCTCCTAAGGGTGGTCGGCCTGGCCCTAACCCCTAGGGGTGGTCGGCCTGACCCCAACCCCTAGGGGTGGTCAACCTACCCTATCCTCCATAGGGTGGTCGACCTAAACTCCCGAAAATGGGTAAAACTCACGCTCGTTCAGACGAAGATTACCAGGCCTAGCAGCCAGAAGGTCATCAAGCCTAGCACCTAGAAAGGTATCAGGCCTAGCACCCAGGGGATCATCAGGCCTAGTACCTAAGCTTTGAAGGGTCGTTGGGTCTAGCACCTAAGTCTCATAGACCAACCAAGACTTAGCATTTTCCCAGAGGTTTCAATCGTGCATTGTCTACCACGATCCAGAGAAACAACAAGAAGACCCATGATCTCATAATCATGGGGAGGTGGACATGTATCTCCACTACCTAATAATCGTGTACCAAACCACAAGCTCAATATTACTGATCATGTAACAATCCCTGGGTACTATAAATAAAGGACCCAGGGCTTCGTTTCAAGGGATCGATTTTTCTGGAATTTTTGAGATATGAGGAATATTTTGGGGATAAACTCTGGACAAATTAGTAACAAGTGAATACTTTTGTTCATCAGTGTAATTGTCGAGTGATTCAATACTAAAAGCTAAGTGGATTAGGTTATTACTGTTCATCAAAACATGGCTGAACCATTATAAAAATTATGTGTGTTTGTTTAAGATATTTGTACGCTGTCATTTATTATATTTATTTCGTTCAAAAGGTATCGTATACTGTACATACGACCATTGGCCAATTTCACAGGTCAACATCATCTATCAAGTTGTCATCGAGCTATATCAAACTATTATCGAATAGTGAAATTACACTATTATCGAGTAATCGAGCTACTATCGACTTAACATCAAGTTCATGTCGAGCTACAATCGAGCTAAACATAACTTGTAAGAAAAAATTAAAGAAAAAAGAAGGGAAAACAAGCTAAGTTAATAATACAACAAGTCCAAATGAGAAAAAAAGTTTATAGCCTAACTTTGCATGTAGCCCTGTTGTGGCCAAGACCACCACACATACTACACTTGCGCTCTTTGCGAATGATTTCGCCATTCGATGGATAACGGTTTGTCTTCCTTCTTCCCACCTTTTTCTTCTTCGCCCAACCAACTGGTTGTTTCTCAACGGGTACCCCAACTTGCATATTATCTATTTTCTTAGGAACTTCCCACTCGTTCTCGTTGCCAGTTGGGTAAATTGTTTCTTTGTAAGACTCCCTCCACATCTCAATAGTGTAATATGGGGAACACAGTGAGTAAATGTTGACACCGCGCAGGATGGCTGCAGCCACATCATGAACACAAGGGTAATCCATTATTTGAAACATGCCACAGGAGCATGATTTGGTCATCAAATTCACCTCACCATCACCTTCTGGGTGTACCACATGAAATTCGAACTGTCCAAGTGAGTGGACTTTCAAGTACCTTGCATCATCCACAATGCTTGAGACATTTTTCTCATATATTGTTGATAATTTGGATGTGCACTTCTTTACCTCCTCACGACGCGCGGCAAGCCATGGCTGAATTGTGAAACGAATGAATTCCACAAAAGTAGTGACTAGGAAGGTTCTTGCGTCTCTGGTTTTGTTGTTGAAGCTTTCAACGTAGTTGCTTGTCATTACATTGTATCGATTCCCAAGAAAGTAAGCACGATTCCACTTATCGAAGCCAATACCCTCGAGATATCAAGCGATGATAGGATCAATTTGCTTTATATTGCTGAAGAGCCTGTGAAATTTTGACTTTCAAAATGCATAGGCCGCATTCCACATCTCATTGTGACAGTGACCAGTCTTGAACTTAGCGATTACATTCATACTTATGTGATGGTAGCATGCACCATGGTAGGCATCAGGGAAGACCAACTCAAGAGCTTGAATAATGCTAGAATGCCTATCTGATACAAAAGCCAGATTATCAACAACTTCAATGACTTCCTTCAATTTCATCATGAAATACTTCCAAGAATTATGATTCTCACTGTCCACAATTGTGAACGCAATTAGATAAATGTGGTTATTCATATCCAATGCAACATCACACAACATGTGGCCACCATACCTTGCCTTTAAGAAAGTGTCGTCCACACATATAATAGAACGACATGATGTAAATCCCCTTCTACACACTCCAAGTGGGAAGAAACAGTAAAGAAAGCGACTGTCCTCTGTGACAAAATCAGTTATTGTACCCAGATTCTTTTGCTACAACATGTACAAGAAGGTAACTTGGAGTACAATTCTTCAGGTTTCCCCCTGACATAACCAAGTGCCTTCTCTCTGCATCTCCAAGCCTTCATATAACTCATATCAATTCCAAAATTATTCTTCATATCCTCCTTTATGTTGTTTGCCGGGTAACTAGTGCCATCAGTAGCATATTTATTCTTGATAAGGTGTTGCTTGACATGGTCTTTATGTCACAATTCTAGTGAGCACGTATGTACGCTATTATAAACAGTGATCTCAAACATCTTCAATCATGCTACTTTTTCCCCTTATTCTCCAACCACAATCAGGATCCTTACAGGTGGAATACAACACATCAGTACCAGAATTCTTAACCATAAACTCAAAATTATTCTTCATTGCAAAGAGAGCCGCTTTGGTTTTCAAAGCCATATTGTTGTCAAAAGTCTTCCCAAGGTGTAGTTCTCCCAACTGTACACCGGATGAGGGTGTTTCAGATCGACCATAGGCCATAATATCTTCTTTTGTAAACATGAGAGCACTCCATTTTCTGTGATCTTCTATAGAAAATATTAGAACGTTCCTTGTATTGTTATATTCTATTCCACCAAGACGACTAGAGCTGGTGTCAGGTGTTCGGCGTCCTTGACTTGGTGGGTTCGCTCGTACAATACGACATACTGGCTGTTATGTCAATCGACACTTCGATAGTATAATATGCCTCTGAATCGTACTCTAAGTCCTCATTATGTTCAGCTACTAGATCGTCATTCACATAAGGGTCGTACTCATACTGGTTGTCCCTCAGGTCACCAGTAGGACCTCCTAAAGTAGCTCCCTTAGGTCCAACAAGATCTCCCACAAGATCTCTTTCTGGAACAAAAGTGCCCACCTCACTATGAACTTTATTAACACTAGGACCGGGAGTGGAATATGGATCTGTAATGACAATCTTCTTAACAGGAGTGACACACAAGGCTAACATTTCTTTAGATGTTACTCCGAAGAATGCAAAGACACCAAGATCACTTTCAACATGAACGGTTGTAAACGGTTGGTCACCGCATGTGTAAGGAACCTCCAATTTCAACCCATACATTTGTTTATCAACTTTAAGTTCCTTGTGAAATATGTCAAGAAGTTGCAAGTACGTTACTGTAACGCCCTGGTTACTCCAAAACCGTTATTGTGAACTTTAAACAGTGCTTAACTCGCTAAACGAGTCATTAGGTCATAAACGTGCATCTAGGTGTTATTAATAGGCCAGCGTGAAAATTTTCTATTAAAAGGAATGAATATATTTTATTTAAAACATTAAACTATACATGGGCCCATAAAAGCGTTTACAAGTTATTTACAATCCAAAATGGTCATTACAGTGTAAAAATTACAACCCGCCGACCTAAGCGGCAAAATATAGGGTTAACCCCTAGTTCCCCTGAGAAACACCTTGGCCGTGGTGGTCAAGCGGCCGCATATGTACACATCGCCACCAAAGCTCTCCACTCAAGGCTGGGTGAGCTTTTCTTTCCTTTTACCTGCACCACATTGTTAGGAAAAAATGTTTTGCCTCAATGGAAATTGATAATAATATTACAACTATATGCAATAATATTACAAATAAATATAGATTGATTAAATAAGGTTACAACTCTATAACTGAAAGTACAAATAAACAAAATAGAAGAAGAATGGAATAGTAAAAAATACAACTCTAAGCAAAAGATTACAAATAAAGTAAAAGTGTTTGGAACACAAGAAAAGATGATCACAACTCTAAACAAAATAACAAGTAAATAAAACAAGAGGAATGAGAAGAAAAGAAATAGAGGAAATTGTAAGAACAAAACAAAGAAAACTCTCAGTTACACAACCTAAGTGAAGAGTGTTGGTGATCACCAACTTGAACAAGGTTTAAAACCTTTGTCCAAAAGCTTATTTCCCCCTAACTCAAGCACTAAGGGATCTCTCTCAAATATTGGAAAAGCTTACTAGAATAATCAAGCCTCAAGGTGTTTCTAGCCAAGTGCTCTAATGGATAGAAATGTTGTGTCTTACAAGTGAGCTATAGGCTCCTATTTATAGAGTTTAGAGACACCCTTTGAATTTCAAATTCCACCAACCCCCATGGCTGTTACCAATGTTTAATTGGATTAATATGGAATTAAATATGAGATTTGGGAGTTATTTGAGTTTTTTGAGCCGTTCAACAAAGATTGAAAAAACTGAAAAAATTGTCAGCTTTTGGCCTGTGGCTGCGGCCAGAGACATTAGTGGCCGTGGCCACTAGCCTCTGTCCCACAAGCCGCGGCCACCAACATTCAGTGGCCGCGGCCACCGACCATTTTTAGCACTAAAAAATGTGCTGTTTTTCCAAACGGTTTCAAACCCTCCCAATTGATTTTGTAACTCCCAAAACACATTATTTGGGTTAAAATCATATCTCTAACAGGCATATCACATATGGCTTTATGAAATTCATCTCAATATTGTGTAACAACAATTTTACACAATAAAGGGTAATATTTGGAAGTTACAAATTTGTAACACTAAATATGTTACATAATTTGGATACATCTCATATATCTAAATATTGTAACTCTCTATTATATGTTACAATATGTGACACACTTTGTCACATTTATTTAATCTAAAACATTATATTATAATATAATATAATATTACATTATATTATAAAATAATATAACAAACATAGCACCCGTGAGCCAAGGCTCAGCAAGAAAACTTATTACTGCATGTATATAACCACATAAATAGTTACCAAACCATGAGTCGAGCTTGACTTTAGTGGCAAGTGTACATGCCCAGCCAGTCTACAGGAACCTTAAACCTTGGCACTCTCTGATTCCAAGTAGTAACGCCCTGGTTACTCCAAGACCGTTAGTGTGAACTTCTTAACTCGCTAAACGAGTCATTATGTTATAAACATGCATCTAGGTATTATTAATAGGCCAGGGTGAAAATTTTATATTAAAAGGAATGGATATATTTTATTTAAAACATTAAACTGTACATGAGCCCATAAAAGCGTTTACAAGTTATTTACAATCCAAAATGGTCATTATAGTGTAAAAATTACAACCCGCCGACCTAAGCGGCAAAATATAGGGTTAACCCCTAGTTCCCCTGAGAAACACCTTGGTCGTGGTGGTCAAGCGGCCGCATATGTACACATCGCCACCTAAGCTCTCCACTCAAGGCTGGGTGAGCTTTTCTTTCCCTTTACCTACACCACATAGCACCTGTGAGCCAAGACTCAACAAGAAAACTTATTACTGCATGTATATAATAACAATAAATGATTATGGTAATCATTCTGGGGCTTGCAGCCCAATCAGATAAGTGAATATCAATAATGATTATGGTAATCATGCTGGGGCTTGTAGCCCTAATCAGATAAATGATTAATGATTCACACGTTGTTTAAGTGACTAATGAGTCACACACTTGATAGGTGACTAATAAGTCTACCTCCATGGATCTGTTCCCTGTATAGATGACTAATGAGTCCATCTCTAGGGTTATACTCCTTGAATAGATCGCTAATGAGTCCATCTCTGGGGATTCGCTCCCTCAGCCATGTGACGTGTAGGTCACCTTAGCCTTTTGGCTCAAAATAACTAGCCTTTAGACTAGACAAATGCTTTTTTTTTCATCGAACTTAAGGTCGGTCAAGCATTTCATGCTTATGATGATAATGCTTATGTTGATTAGATCTAATCTTTTCAGCTTATGTTAAACACACTAATACCATTCTTGACTCATAAGTCATTTCCATACGACCAGTGCTCGGTACCACTGCCGAACTTGACTAATAAGTCACAATTTCACAGTCAATATTGACACCATTGTCGTTTCTGACTAATAAGTCAGTACCATTCACAGATAAGCAAGATTGCTAAGTATTTACAATGCAATCTGTTAACCGAGATTTTCGGCAACTCTATTATTGAATAATATTTGCTGGTAATAATAATGAAAGTAGAAGATCGACACAGGGTTTTTACGTGGTTGGGGCCTTAACTAGCCTTAGTCCACGAGTCTATATATTAGAGCTAGAAGAAGCTTTTACAATGGAAGTTTCTATCAATATCTGAACAGAGTTTCTGCCTTCTTTTTTCTTTTTCAGACCCCTTTACATTGTTCTACAGCTTATATTTATAAGCTGAGGGGAATACCGGGTCTGGGCCGGATCCGATCCGGGCCCATCAGGGAAATGGGTACAAGGGGCTTTTCTAGTGGAGGCCCAATACAAAAAGGTATAAAATACACGAGATTCAAACCAGCTAAGGCCCAATAGGTTGACCTGAGAAACAAGCCTCGCCCGACAAAATGGCGCTTTGGCTCTGACCACTTCAAGTCACGAGGCTGATTCAGGAGACAAGACCGGTCAGGGTACTTGGCTGCGCAGTCCTGACACATCAGTGTGCAATCCCGAGGCGACCCTTTTCTGCAGGCGAAAAGTGGGGGACAATGCCCACGCGAAATGAGGCGGCTTCAAGATCCTGGACGCTTGGCCCTTCGACCGGGGAGGAGGTGATCCAGGTCTGTTTACCGTTGGCCCGCTCCATTTACCATAGGCCCAGACCATACCAGGGTCCGGGACAGGAACGCGTAGGCCGCGACGGTTCGGGCGCTCTGGACATCGCCCAGATCGTTCTTGCTGAGGACGAACCCGGAGGGACGTCCCGGACCCCTCCAATGGGCCCAGTCTAGAGTCCTTGGTCCGTACCAGTCCCCTTGGGCAATCTCCAAACCAAGGGACCTTGGGCCGGGCCCATGTGCCGAGCTGGCCCTCTGACCGCGGGCCAGGGCGAAGGCCCAAAGCCCCTGCAGGAAATGGGGATAACACAATCAATGTCCATAAATAGAGCACTCAACATGCCTCATCAATAACCATGCATGTCACATACTGGGTGTAGTTTTCTTACCTCTGGTTCGAGCGTGAAATAATAAAAGAACAACCCTTGAGAACGACCAGTCCTTAAGTCCCTTAGAGGTCACCTAGTCATAACCAAATATAAACTCCCATCAATAAAATGAGTAATAAAAGGTTCCTAGACCAAGACCTAGCCTCCAGGACGTCGAACCCTACTAAACCGGGTTGTAGGAATGATCTTGAGGCCTTAGGTTTGAGTTCCCACGATTAAAACACCATTCTGACCACAAATGCCCTTAAGTGCCATAGCCCCACCCTACTGAGCAGCGGCCCGCCTCCCAGATAGAGGTGCCAGCCACAAGCACCTGCACCATGCATCGCGGCCCGCCTCCCAAGCGCTGCGATCCCAAGGCCCATCAACTCCACCTCTCTTCTGCACTAAGCTCGGGTCGCAGCGCCCTAGAACAAAGTCGCGGCCCCACCTTGAACCCAACCAAAAACCTTCGTTTTTCTCTTTTAAATCCTTCCAAAAACCTACTCAAACATCTCCAAATCAAAAAATCAAAGTTCCCAAACATCCCAATGATCCAAACCATCAAAACCCGAGGCTCAAACAATTCAAAAACTCATCAACACATAAAATCCAATTCAAAGCTTAGAAACTCAAAAACTAAAAACTTAAAGCTTGAATTACCTTAAATTAAGTTGTTTCTCGCTAAATCCTCCAGTTAATAAGCTTCTAATCTTCCCCAAAATTGCTATAACTTGATCCTCACATGAATCCGAGTCTTAGAACTCAAGTTCCCTTCGAAAATGCAACGAATAGTAAAAATGGATAACAGAAGAAATAGAAAAGGTGTTTGAACGTAGTTTTCCTTCGGACAGGTTACTTCAAGCTTAAGTAACCTCAAGTAAATCCTAATGCTCAGTGTCCCAAAAACGCCCTCAGGGTAAAATAGTCAAAACTCCCAGAATTTCCTCCTGATCTCACTAACTCCCAATATATCATCAAATAATTATTCTCATTATCCAATATCCCAATAATTGACCGCATTATGACAAAACTGCTAAATTGCATCCTAGGATCGTCTCATGTCGAATGGCTCGAACATATCCACATAACAATGTGATCTCATCCATATCTCACCAACATGCATGAAAATATACAAATATGCCCTCAACGGGCAAAATTACCAAAATACCCTTATAATGAAAAGTGGACCCACATGCATGCATTTATCATCATATAATAATATAACTCACATAATCATGCATATAATCACATAATGGCATAATAAATCAATTATGGCCCTCTTGGCCCCTTAATACAAGCATTAAGCCACATTAGGGATTTTGGATCGTTACAACTATCCCCTCCTTAAAGAAATTTCGTCCTCAAAATTTACCTGAACAGTTCAGGATACTGACTCTGCATATCTGACTCCAGCTCCCAAGTCGTTTCCTCGACCTTGCTGTTCCTCCATAATACCTTAACCAAAGGTATATTTTATTCCTGAGGTCCTTTTCCTTTCTATCTAGTATCTAGACTGGCTGTTCCTCATAGGAGAGATCTGCCTCAAGCTCTAGATCCTCGTAACTCAAAACATGAGTCACATCAGATAAATACTTTCGAAGAGCTAAGATATGAAACACGTTATGCACAGCCGATTGTGCCGGTGGTAAGGCCAACCTGTAAGCCACCTGACCAATCCTCTCCAGGATCTCAAATGGACCTACAAACCTAGGGCTCAGCTTGCCCTTCTTCCCAAATTGTCTCACCCCTTTCCATGGCGAGACCTTAAGGAAGACATAGTCTCCCACTTGGAACTCCACGTTCCTACATTTGGGATCTGCATAACTTTTCTGTCTTCTTTGAGAAGCGAGCATCCGAGCTCTAATCTTCTCAATGGCCTCATTGGTCCTCTGAACTACCTCAGGACCCAAGTATCTCATTTCCCCTGTCTCATCCCAATGAATGGGAGATCTGCATTTCTTACCATACAACATCTCATAAGGTGCCACCCCAATGGTAGACTGATAACTGTTGTTGTAGGAAAACTCTATCAAAGGTAGATACTTACTCTAGGATCCACCAAAGTCCAGCACACATGCTCCCAGCATGTCTTCTAATATCTGGATCGTCCTCTCAGATTGTCCATCTGTCTGAGGATGATAAGCAGTATTGAACTTCAACTATGTTCCCATGGCCCTCTGTAGACTTCCCCAGAACATGGAAGTGAAAGTGGGGTCCCGATCTGACATGATCGACCTCGGTGCTCCATGAAGACGCACGATCTCTCTCACATAGAGATTTGCGTACTTGTCAACTATATATGTAGTCTTCACTGGTAAGAAGTGAGCTAACTTGGTATAGCGATACACAATAACCCATACTGAATCATATTGACCAACAGTCCTGGGTAACCCCACCACGAAATCCATCGTGATGTCTTCCCATTTCCACTATGGGATATCTAGAGGCTGCACAACCCTGCTGGCCTCTGAAGCTCAGCCTTGACCTGTTGACATGTTAAGCATTTAGCCACATACTCTACTACATCCCTCTTCATCCCCGACCACCAAAACAATGATCTCACATCCTGGTATATCTTTGTGGTGCCTGGATGCAAAGAGTAAGGTGTAGTATTAGATTCATCCAGAATCTCCTATCTTATAGCAGTGTCTAACGAAACACATATCTGTCCCTTGTATCTCAACAAACCCATATTAGACACTGTGTAATCTCTGGACACTCCAGCTAAAACATCCTCTCTAATCTTGATCATTTGTGGATCACCCAACTTGACCTTCCTTGATTCTTTCCAACAATGTACATTGTAGTGTAATGTTGGCCAAATTGCCCACTAGCAATTCTATGCAAGCTCTGGCCATATCCTCTGCTAACTCTCTGGATATCAGCCTTGCACTGTAAATTTGTCCCGGACCTTTCCAGCTTAAAGAATCAGCTACCACGTTGGCCTTTCCTCGGTGATACAGAATCTCACAGTCATAATCCTTCACTAACTTCAGCCAACGCCTCTGTCTCATGTTTAGGTCTTTCTGCATGAAGAAGTACTTCACGCTCTTGTGGTCAGTGTAGATCTCACACTTCTCTCCATAAAGGTAATGCCTTCATACCTTTAATGCAAAGACCACAGCCGCCAACTCTAAATCATGAGTGGGGTACCTCTGTTCATACTCCTTCAGTTGACGTGAGGCATAAGCAATCACCTTGCCTAACTGCATCAGAACACAACCCAAACCTTGATGTGAGGCATCATAGTATATCACAAACTTCTCCTGATCTGTTGGAAGACTCAGAACCGGAGCTGCAATCAACCTCTGCTTCAGTTCCTAGAAGTTGTTCTCACACCTGTTTGACCATACAAACTTTTGATTCTTGCGTGTTATCTTAGTCAATGAAGTAGTGATTTTAGAGAACCCTTCCACAAACATCTGTAATAACCTGCCAACCCAAGGAAACTTCTAACCTCAGAAGCAATCTTTGGCCTTGGCCAATCTCTAACCGCCTCAATCTTAGTTGGGTCCACTTCAATCCCCTCCTTACTGACAATGTGCCCAAGGAAAGTTACCTAAGATAACCAGAACTCACACTTTTTGAATTTTGCAAACAATCTGTGCTCCCTCAGTCTCTGTAGAACCAACCTCAAATGTTGCTCATGCTCTGACTCTAACTGAGAATAAACCAGGATATCACCAATGAAGAAGATCATAAACTGGTCCAAATAATCCTTGCACACTCTGTTCATCAAATCCATGAAAGCAGCTGGGGCATTAGTCAACCCAAAGGACATGACTAAAAACTCATAATGCTCATATCTAGTGCGAAAAGCAGTCTTCGGTATATCTTCCTCCTTGACCCTCAGCTGATGATAACCTGATCAAAGGTCTATCTTTGAGAATACCCTTTTACCTTGGAACTGATCAAACATATCATCTGTCATTGGCAAAGGATACCTGTTCTTAATTGTTAACTTATTCAGTTCTCTGTAATCAATGCACATCCTCAGAGAACCATCTTTCTTCTTTACAAACAAAAGTGGTGCACCCCAAGGTGAGAAACTAGGTCTGATAAAACCTAAGTCTAACAACTCTTGCAACTATACTTTCAATTCTTTTAACTCTGCTGAGGCTGTTCTGTAAGGTGCTCTAGACACTGGCTTAATCCCTGGTGCCAGTTCTATCACAAATTTAATCTCTCTGTGTGGTGGCAACCCTGGTAAATCTTCTAGGAACACATTCAGAAACTCACAAACTAGTCTACTATCCTCTGGTCTCACTAACATGACCTGAGTGATATCCACCACACTGGCTAAGAATCCTATGCAACCTCCTTGCAAAAGATCTCTAGCCCTCAAAACAGAAATCAAAGGTATACAGGGTCCATGCATAGTACCAACAAACACCAAAGGATCCTCACCTTCAGGCTCAAAGGTTACCATCTTCCTTCTGCAATCTATGGTTGCCCCATACTTCACTAACCAGCCCATACCAAGAATCATATCAAAGTCAGTCATAACTAACTCTATTAAATCAATTGACAACTCTCTGCCCTCCACTGTCACTGGTAAAGATCTGACCCGTCTTCTGGATACTACTAATTCCCCAGTGGGTAACAAAGTCCTGAACCCTACAACATAATAATCACATGGTCTACACAGTCTATCAATAATTCTACTAGCAACAAAAGAAAGTGTAGCCCCAGAATCAATCAAAACAATATAAGGGGTTCCATCACTAAGAAGTTGACCTGTAACTACTGAGGGTGAAGCCTCAGCTTCTGCTTGAGTCAATGCGAACACTCGAGCTGGGGTCTAGCTGTCCGCCTTTCTGGGTTCTTCTTTTCTTACTTTTGGGCAATCTTTCTTGAAATGTCCCACTGCCCCACATAAGAAGCAAGTCTTTGCCCTACACTCCCCCATATGGTGCCTCTTGCACCTAGGGCACTCAGGATAATTCTTCTAGGCCTCACTGCCACCCTGGCAGCCCATTGTAATACCACGTGGTCGCCTATCAAGACTTGGAGCTGGACTCACCAGCTCTATGGAAAACTTTGCCAATCTATCAAACCTTAGAGCATATTCAGTCACTAATAGACTCCCCTAAAGTAATCTGATAAACTCTTCAGCCTTTGCAGCCTTGATGGCATCATTATAATACTTTTCGTTGAACATAGTCTGAAACTCTTCCCAACTCAAGGCATTGACATTTCTGGTCTGGGATATAACTTCCCACCAAATTCGGGCATCCTCCCGAAACATGTATATGGCACAGGCCACCCTCTCATTACCAAACACCCTCATAAAGTCAAGGATGGTGGTAATCATACTCATCCACTACTCTGCCTTTCCTGGATCTGCACTACCCTCAAATACTGGAGGTTGCTGTTTCCTGAACCTTTCATAAAGAGGTTCCCATTTACTTCTAGCCTCTAGCAGCTGTTCAACTATTGGCACCGATACAGGTGGTGCCTTTGGCAAAACATTCCCTGCAGGAACCTGTTGTTGTCTGAGGAGGTGGATTCTTCTCCCTGCCTCAAAACTCTGGCCTGTAAATTAACCAGCAACTGATGCCACTCTTGAGGAACTGACTGTGGAAGTTGACTCTTGTCATTCTCTTGACCCTGTCTGTCATTCTGGTCTTGGTCATCCTAGCCAGCTAATGAATCTGTCTGTCTTGGAATCATATCTACAAATTATACTGTGCTGAAACAATCAATGCGACCAGTTAGGCAGTGATAACTAAACCTCTTGCAGCCTCACGGTCCTAGAACAAGCAGATATTCATCAATGTTCCACAATCATACATATAAACAAATTGATTTATGATCATAGCATTTAACATTCAACACTTATCAGTTAATAATTCAACAATTAACAATACTAATAAGCATGTTCTAGAAATATCAGTACTAATAAACACGTTCTTGCTTATGATGCAATAGTCAAGGCCCAGCCTTATCAATATATCTCATGTAAGTAGGTAAAGCATTTATATTCTATTTAAGCAGTTAAACACATAACCACATAAATAGTTACCAAACCATGAGTCGAGCTTGACTTTAGTGGCAAGTGTACATGCCCAGCCAGTCTACAGGAACCTTAAACCTTGGCACTCTCTGATTCCAAGTAGTAACGCCCTGGTTACTCCAAGACCGTTAGTGTGAACTTCTTAACTCGCTAAACGAGTCATTATGTTATAAACATGCATCTAGGTATTATTAATAGGCCAGGGTGAAAATTTTATATTAAAAGGAATGGATATATTTTATTTAAAACATTAAACTGTACATGAGCCCATAAAAGCGTTTACAAGTTATTTACAATCCAAAATGGTCATTATAGTGTAAAAATTACAACCCGCCGACCTAAGCGGCAAAATATAGGGTTAACCCCTAGTTCCCCTGAGAAACACCTTGGTCGTGGTGGTCAAGCGGCCGCATATGTACACATCGCCACCTAAGCTCTCCACTCAAGGCTGGGTGAGCTTTTCTTTCCCTTTACCTACACCACATAGCACCTGTGAGCCAAGACTCAACAAGAAAACTTATTACTGCATGTATATAATAACAATAAATGATTATGGTAATCATTCTGGGGCTTGTAGCCCAATCAGATAAGTGAATATCAATAGTGATTCTGGTAATCATGCTGTGGCTTGTAGCCCTAATCAGATAAGTGATTAATGAATCACACGTTGTTTAAGTGATTAATGAGTCACACACTTGATAGGTGACTAATAAGTCTACCTCCAAGGATCTGTTCCCTGTATAGATGACTAATGAATCCATCTCTAGGGTTCTGCTTCTTGAATAGATGGCTAATGAGTCCATCTCTGGGGATCCGCTCCCTCAGCCATGTGACGTGTAGGTCACCTTAGCCTTTTGGCTCTTGCTCTAAATAACTAGCCTTTAGACTAGACAAGTGCTTTTGTTTTCATCGAACTTAAGGTCGGTCAAGCATTTCATTCTTATGATGATAATGCTTATGTCGATTAGATCTAATCTTTTCGGTTTGCATTAAACACCCTAATACTGTTCTTGACTCATAAGTTAATTCCATACGACCAGTGCTCAGTACCATTGTCGAACTTGACTCATAAGTCACAACTTCATAGTCAATATTGATACCATTGCCGTTTCTGACTAATAAGTCAGTACCATTCACAGATAAGCAAGATTGCTAAGCATTTACAATGCAATCAATGTCCACAAATAGAGCACTCAACATGCATGTCACATACTGGGTGTAGTTTTCTTACCTCTAGTTCGAGCGTGAAATAATAAAAGAACGACCCTTGAGAACGATCGGTCCTTAAGTCCCTTAGCGGTCACCTAGTCATAACCACATATAAAACTCCCATCAATAAAATGAGTAATAAAAGGTTCCCGGACCAAGACCTAGCCTCCGGGACGTCGAACCCTACTAAACCGGGTAGTAGGAACAATCCCGAGGCCTTAGGTTTGAGTTCCCACGATTAAAACACCATTCTGGCCACAAATGCCCTTAAGCGCCGCGACCCTACCCTACTGAGCCGCGACCCGCCTCCCAGACAGAGGCACTAGCCACAAGCACCTGCACCACGCGCCGCGACCCGCCTCCCAAGCGTCGCAACCCCACCTCTCTTCTGCACTAAGCTTGGGCCGCGACGCCCTACATAGCCGCGGCCCCACCTGGAACCCAACCAAAAACCTTCGTTTTTCTCTTTTAAATCCTTCCAAAAACCTACTCAAACATCTCCAAATGCAAAAATCAAAGTTCCCAAACATCCCAATGATCCAAAACTATAAAAACACGAGGCTCAAACAATTCAAAAACTCATCAACACATAAAATCCAATTCAAAGCTTAGAAACTCAAAAACTAAAAACTTAAAGCTTGAATTACCTCAAATTAAGTCGTTTCTCGCTAAATCATTCGGTTAATAAGCTTCTAATCTTCCCCAAAATTGCTATAACTCGATCCTCACATGAATCCGAGTCCTAGAACTCAAGTTCCTTTTGAAAATGCGACGAACAGTAAAAATGGATAACGGGAGAAAGAGAAAAGGTGTTTGAACATAGTTTTCCTTCTGACATGTTACTTCAAGCTTAAGTAACTTCAAGTAAATCCTAATGCTTGGGGTCCCAAAAATGCCCCCGGGGTAAAATAGTCAAAACTCCCAGAATTTCCTCCTGATCTCACTAATTCCTAATATATCATCAAATAATTATTCTCATTATCCAATATCCCAATAATTGACCCCGTTATGACAAAACCGCTAAATTGCACCCTAGGATCGTCTCATGCCGAATGGCTCGAACATATCCACATAATAATGTGATCTCACCCATATCTCACCAACATGCATGAAAATATACAAATATGCCCTCAACGGGCCAAATTACCAAAATACCCTTTATAATGAAAAGTGGACCCACATGCATGCATTTATCATCATATAATATTATAACTCACAGAATCATGCATATAATCACATAATGACATAATAAATCAATTATGACCCTTCTGGCCCCCTAATCCAGGCAATAAGCCACATTAGGGATTTTGGGTTGTTACAGTTACATTATCCTCCATCGGTATCACTATGCATTAAGGGTCCTTGAAAATCCACTTCTTCCCTTCTAATTCCCAAACACCATTGTAAGATACAAAAACGTAGACAATGAAAAATCTGTTGGAAAAAAAAAAAAGAAATTGTTAAAAAAACTGTAAATTTTTCACAAAGTCATGAAAAATAATATTATCGAGCTCTCATCGAGATATTATCGAGTTCTTATCGAGCTAATAGTTCTTAAACCAAACATAACCCTAACCAAAACCTTCATCGAGCCCTTATCGAGCACTCACCATCGAGCCACAATCGAGCAGCATCGAACTCTTAACATGACATACCGATCTGCCAATTATCGAGCCCTTATCGAGCACATATCGACAAAACTACTAAACCAAATATTCTAGGGTCCAATTGAACCCCTATCGAGCTAAAATCGAACTATGTCTAGCAGCATCGAGCTCATGAAAGAACTATCTTCTACATACCATTAAGCCTCTATCGAGCACAAAAGTTGTAGAAAACCCAGAAAAACACAGATCGCGAAATATCTCTAACAAACCCAAAAAACACACCAATATAAGCTCATATCTGTTCGAAATAACAAAAAAAAAAAAAGTAAACAAACAATACCCAACACAAAAATTGAACAATCTTCTTACCCATGGTATTTCTCCTCCAAAAACCCTCAAAATAGATGTTGCCTTTGATATTGGGGGGTTCACAGAGACATTAGAGATGACTAACAACGATTTCAGCAAGAAAATGATACAAATTCGTGGGTTTTGGTGAGGATTTCGTGAGAATGAGAGAGAGAGAGAGAGAGAGAGAGAGAGAGAGAGAGAGAGAGAGAGAAGAGAGAGGAATAGAAGGCAAAAATGATTCTTGATATAATGGGAGGGGTATTTTGGGTATGAGGGGAATGTTTAACATAAAATTGAAATGATGAATAATGCTAGGATTTTTTTACTAATATTAGACACTATTAAGTATAAATAGTTAAATTTCCCCACCAAATTCTCATGGGCCTATGAGAATTAGAGAGTGTAATTGAGACCCCTTAATTACTTCAAATTACATAGTTACTGTGTAATTACATGGTAAGACAAATATGCTAAATCTAGTAATTACTCCGAATTATACTCAATTCCAATTACAAGATGACTTTCCAAATACACACTTAAAGTTAATAAAAAAAACTTTTAAAACCAATAATTTCTATTATTTACTTTTTATATCGAAGAGATTTGAGTATACACGATTTCTTTGCTAATTAAAAATTGCAATTCCAAAAGTGATTAATATTAGAATTAAATATTTATATTCTAGTATATAGCTTATGGAATGTTTTTTTTTTTTTGGAAAAATCTTTAATATCAATTAAATGACAATTTCAAATTATATTAATAAATAAAAACATGCCTTTAAAGTCAATTTTCCTTGTTCTCAATTAGAAGGTAAGTGTTCAAGTCATAAGTCAATTTTCCTTTTAAGTCATGTTCTCACTTTTAAATCTTCAATTTACCCTTTATTATTATTAATAAAAATAATTTTATAAATAATTCTTCAATTCCCTCTGTTTCTTATTTTGAAAAAAATAAATAAAATTTGAAAGAGTTGTAGACAGTGTTCTTGGGTGAGAGAGAAGATCGCCACTCTCTTCCCGTTTCCATTTTTATTGTTTTGGTTATTTTATTGGCTTTTCGCGATTTTCGCATCAAACCTGATTCGAAAATCTCTTCTCCTTCTTCTACCTTTCTCTCTCCAAGAATCTTTCTCTGTCTTGTCTGTCACACAACGCACATTCCAATATTCATATCTATTCAAATTTGGGATAAGCTTACAGTTTGTTAACTTTTTCGGGTTTTGGTTGGATTCCGTCTTCTATTTTTAGCCTTTCAGCACTAATTTGCAACAGAGAAATTTGGTTGGTACCTGAATTCTCTCCATTACTGTTCCTTTTGTATTGATTTGATTGTTCTGAGAAATTCTCATTCTTGGTCATACTTCTCAAATTTGGATCTGGGTTATCGTCGTAAAACGACTTGGGTTTTCGGGTCGTCCTTTCGACCGCTACTACCTTTAATTGGTGATCCGGGTTCTTCAAGTTTCAGTTTTGGGATCTTGGCTTCTACCTAGTTTATATAGGTTCGGTCGGGGTTTTTGAGATTTGGGGATCTGGGTTCTTTCCCATTTGAAGACTTGAGTTGCTGCAATTAAAAAATTTGTGGATGAAAGGAAATTTCGTTTGAAGGGTTTGGATCATTACTCAAGTTCAATGGTGTCACGACTGGTTTTATAGAAAAAAGTTCGGTTTTGTTTTTGGTTCGGAGTGATTTTGTAATTTCTGGTTTGGAACTTGGAGCTATGGAGTAGCTTTGGTTGGAATTATGGGCTGCATTTGCTCGAAAGGCTTAGCGAATCAATATAACGCTGAGAATAATGAGAGAAACCAGGAAGTCAAGCCAAATAAGCATTTGAAGAAGAAGCGTTTAGAAGCTCATGCAGGGATTGACAATAGTGGGAATGATGCTACTGCTCGGTTGATTTCAAATCCAAGAACAGAAGAAAATGTTGGGTTTGCTCCTGTTTTATCAGATGAGGTTGGGAAAAGGGCAGTGGTTAGTGAGAACCTCACAAAGCCCCAGCTTCCAAAACCTTCATCTATGGAAGTTGGAGGGAGCAGCGGGGGGCAGGCACATACCAGGGTGTCTCGGGCAACAAGCGTCACCAATGGGGAAAAAGGGGCACAGGTTATTGCTGGATGGCCTTCATGGCTTACTGCTGTGGCTGGAGAAGCTATCAGTGGGTGGGTTCCTCGCAAGGCAGAATCGTTTGAGAAGCTGGAAAAGGTCTATTTTCACATTGATTTTATATCTGATTTTGTGTTGGATCAGTTGTTTGATTATCTTGGTTCTTCCATTCCATGCTATTAGTAGTGGTTCCTACGGTTGTACCTGTATTCATGTTTTTCTAGCTAAATTATTACAATAATTTGTTTGCTAAATCTCTTTCCTTATATCCTTCCATGCTTTGGCTGTTCTATGATCACAGTCTGATGGATACTTTGGCATAATTCATTAATTGCTTTACATTTGTGCATACCAAGATGTCTATATGTGATAGCCAAGCGTTTTTTTTAATCTTTAGAATAATTAATTTTCTACCTGTTTGTTGGAATCTGGATTAATGAGATTTTTCTCTGGGCTCTGGTAGTCAGGCGCCACTACATTGCTATATTTCATCATGCTTGGTTATTCATAATTGTGCATGATGGATATTAATAGAAGTTGGAAGCAATGTAGGCTTAGATCTCATAACAATTTTTGTTTTCTCATTTGTACTTTGTAAACTAGCTGGCAGATAGAACATTAATTTAGATTAAATGGCTATGGTCCACAACATTGTATACCGTGCTTGGTATTTGAAAGCGTGTGTTCTTATGTGGGCCTACATTAATGGGTTTTAAATTCTAGCTGACTTTAAGGATTGTCATTTACATCATGTATTGAAAGATAACGAGCATGCAGACACTACTTTATTACAGCTTGAAATGTTGTTATAGATTTGGAGTAATGCGAAGGGTACTTATTTTTTGCACCTTAACTTGCATTGAGTGATGTTGGATAATTTTTCAACTACACATTGTCTCAGAAAGTGGGACACTGGGACTAAATTATTTACAATTGTGTGGTTAAAAACGGTGATGCGTCGTATTGTTTAGTGCCAATTTTTCATAGAAAAAATGAGTGTTCTTTGTTAGTTATGGTTTTCTATTCCACTTGGAGAATATCATTATCTCTTTGTAATTAATTTATTTTTTCATAACTATATAGAAGTATGCAAGTCTGAAAATGCTCCCTTAACAATTAATGAGAGATGTGAAGTTCATAAAGAGAGAGACTTACTAAGGAAATCAACAAACTCTGACACATGGATCTTA
The DNA here is from genome assembly GCF_963169125.1 of Humulus lupulus. Lineage (NCBI taxonomy): Eukaryota > Viridiplantae > Streptophyta > Magnoliopsida > Rosales > Cannabaceae > Humulus > Humulus lupulus. The sequence goes on from NC_084793.1 coordinate 181,835,730, forward strand.
TTGTTGACATAGTATTAAACTGATTGTATCTAATAATTAATTATGCTCTATCTTGGAGGGAATTTTCTTGAGTAAATATTCAATGTTTATTTTACTTCTATGTTGGTTCATTTCCATATCACTTCTGGTTTTAGTATTGACTCTCCCGGGCCTTGGAAATGACACAGATTGGCCAAGGAACTTATAGCAGTGTGTACAAAGCTCGGGATCTTGAAACAAACAAATTAGTTGCATTGAAGAAGGTTCGATTTGCTACTATGGACCCAGAAAGTGTTCGGTTTATGGCTAGAGAAATTCTTATTTTGCGTAGGCTTGATCACCCAAATATCATGAAGCTTGAAGGTTTAATCACCTCAAGGGTATCTGGAAGCTTATACCTTGTATTTGAGTATATGGAACATGATCTTGCAGGGCTTGCATCAAGACCAGGAGTCAAGTTTACAGAAGCACAGGTTTGTTGAGTCTTTCTAGTGTGATAAGCTTTTTTAAGTATTGGACTATTGACATTAACTACTACATATAGCTCAATACTGTATCTTTAGACGCTAAAGTAGCTTTTATGTATACTGATGCTGCAAGAACACTGCTTGGCACCTATTGAAGAAGATAACTCCTTCTGGATTGAATCTTGCTATGTGGTTTAGAGTTATTATATGAAGACTCATACTGATAACAATACCTAATTAGTTATCTTCAAAGGTTGTCCTAGTTCTGCACAACCTTTTGTCATGGTAACTTCTGGTGCTACAATGGATTTTGTTTCTAAATTTATCATTATGTATCAAATTGTTTTGTGTTTGTTGCTTGTATAAGGGAAATACATTAAAAACAAATATCCGGTGATATTCTTACAATTGCATCTTTATGCTTCTCTTGTGGTGTTTTTCATTACAAGTGAACTTGGAGTATTTGTTAGTATCATCTATACAACTAACATGTTCACCTTTCTCTTTGGGCTGACAGATTAAATGCTATATGCGGCAGCTTCTTCAAGGTCTTGAACATTGTCACAGTCAAGGTGTTTTGCACCGTGACATCAAGGGATCAAATCTTCTGATTGACAATTATGGAAATCTGAAGATTGGTGACTTTGGGCTGGCAAATTTTTATGGTGTTCATCAAAGACAGCCTCTAACAAGTCGTGTTGTAACCTTGTGGTATCGGCCACCAGAACTCTTGCTTGGATCTACAGACTATGGAGTTGCTGTGGATTTGTGGAGTGCTGGTTGTATTGTTGCAGAATTGTTTGCTGGGAAACCTATTATGCCTGGAAGAACCGAGGTACTTTTTTTCGGTTTTTTTTTTTCCTCCACTGGTCTAAACATTATAAGCAATTCTCTCTGTGTTTTATCTATTGAAGTATCTGTGTCAAACATTGTATTCCTCTTGGAACCCCTCTTCAAAAGTAACATTGTCAGTAGTTAGTAAGCTTTAAGAAATGCAATTGTCTTTTGGCTGTTGTGTTATTCATTCTTGTGAATATGCACAGATATTACACGGCTTAGAGTTTTGAGTGTTTTAATGTTACCTAGTAGATTTATCAAAATCTAACGTGAATTACACAGTTTAAGCGTACCATTAATGTCTATTGAGATTTTTTTTCTTCTTTTTAAAAAAAGCAAAAGAAAGAATTGCTTTTAATTATTCAAATGTGTTGGACCAGTCTTTGTCTATTTATTTTTCCAGAAAGGAACTTATTTTTAACCAAATCCAATTTTGTCATTCATTTCTGTAAAATGCTCTTTCCTTTGCTTGCTTCAGCCTCAAACATAGTTAACCTATTGTGTTGATGTTGATTGATTGTGCACTGAATATTATTTTTCTTCATATAGGTGGAGCAGCTGCATAAGATCTTCAAACTTTGTGGGTCACCTTCTGAAGAATATTGGAAGAGATCAAAGTTGCCCCATGCAACCATTTTTAAACCTACGCATCCCTACAAGCGTTGTGTTGCTGAAACATTCAATGACTTCCCTTCATCAACATTATCCCTGTTGGAGATGCTTCTTGCAGTAGAACCTGAAGGCCGTGGAACAGCGTCTTCTGCACTCCAGAGTGAGGTATTGATTGCCTGTTTAAATTAGGTTCTCCATTTCTATTATGTCGTTAATGTATTTTAAGCTCACAAAACATGTGCTTTGGAAGGAAGAAAAAAAATGGAATCCTGTTTTCCATCTTTCAGTGTACAGTTTGTTTATCTAATCTTAACACTGTATTTACGTGGTCTGTTTTATTAATTGTCTGTAACCATTTGCTTTTGGATGTTCTATTTTGAAAGTGACATTTTTTAGTGATGATTTAGATAAAACCTAAATCCAATTTGTTTGCAAGTGCTAATCTTGCTTTTTATTCCTTTGGTTGTCTAAATTATTGGATATCAGTTTTCACCTTGTTTATAGTACCACCCATTTCATTCCTTTAAGTTAAATTCTTACTCCTGAGGTTTCTTTTCCAGTTCTTCACAATGAAGCCTCTCCCTTGTGATCCATTAACTTTGCCAAAGTACCCACCTAGCAAGGAGTTTGATGCCAAGCTTCGAGATGAGGAAGCTAGAAGGTGAGCTATTCTCATATGCTGATTCTTTTTCTCGACACTTTATGCATGCCATTCTGGTTATGGGCTTTACCGACAAGTTATGTTCTGCTTTAACAAATTAGATGAAGGAACATGTAATTTCTGGTTTTGTTGTTGTGAGAGAAAAATCTTTTTAAATATTAGTATCAGAATCTGTGTATCCAAAGCTTTGATTTCTTTCTGTGTTAAGCTTACTTAAGAGGAAATGATAATGATTTGAGAAAAGAAAAAGGATATGATTTTATTAGCTAGGAGTAGTAGGACATGGAAATTCTTTTTTCTCAAGAAACTGACAATAACAACTCATGATTCTGTTAAATATTGGTGAACTGAATTAGATTTTCAGAGTCACCGACTTGTGATCTTCACTATGTTTAAGGTTCACATTACTATAATGTTTAGTTTAAGAATGAGATTCTTTTGTATGCACTTAACACTTGTTATTCTTTCATTTTATAACCAGGCAAAAAGCAGTTGGTAAAGAACAAGGATATGAATCACTTAAAAAGGGCTCTAGAGTCTCCAAGGCTGTGCCAGCACCGGATGCCAATGCTGAGTTGCAGTCATCAATACAGGTATCTTTAAATGGTCTGAAGGTGGTTCATTTAAGAAACTTAATGCATGGTGCTGTTGCTGAAATTGAGTTCCTTTGATATTGAACATCTTTATTTTATTGTTTTAATCCAGAAGCATAAAGGACAGCATAACCCTAAAAGTGTCAGTGAGAAGTTTAATCATGAAGAGGAGGGAGGCTCTGGCTTCCCTATTGAACCTCCCAGAGATATGTCACGAAATGGTATCCCCCTCTCTGGGCAGTCTATGCTCTTGAGTGCCTTTGGATCTCACAATATGAATGCACGGGCTGGCCAGTCTAGGAGTGGTGCAGAGTTGAGGACACCAAGATCTAATGTTCATCATGGAGCAGTTGAACTGTCCAGATTTTCCAATTCTGTTGCAGCACGAAGTGAATCATGGTTTGATAGTTCTGGAGAGACCAGTATGAATTCACACTGGCCTGAGGAGCGTATCAATGGTGGATATAGTCAGCTGAATGGTGGTGATTCTTCTGGAAAACAGGAATGGTCTCACCATTTGCTGGAGAGGCCAAGGTCTTCACATAAGAATAAAGATGAACCAGCATTGGAGAAGGAGCCTTCTGCGGTAAGACATTTAACTGATGAAAGATTGGTTCAAATTATTTTGAGAACTTTCTTTTCCTTCTCTTGCTACTAAAAAAAAAGTGTTCTACACCTTGAATAATCCTCATTTTATCTTCGGCTCTGTCTCAGGGTTATGCTTTTAAGAAGAACCGAATTCACTACTCTGGACCATTGATGCCAGCAGGAGGAAACCTTGATGAGATGCTCAAAGAGCACGAGAAAAAAATCCAGCATGCTGTCCGCAAAGCTCGTGTTGATAAGGCCAAAACCAAAAAAACACACAACGGCCCCGGACTGATCACAGAGTCGCTACTTCACCATGGAAGAAATGGCAAGGGATGATTGATGCGGAAATTCACATTTCCTTGATATGGTGCAGAACATCCTGCAGAAGGGCATATAATTTTGATTAAGAAAGATAGGGAGACCTTTTCAGTTTCTGACTGATTTCAAGCACCAAAGTCATAGGCTTAAAGCGCTTGGAGCTTCTCTGGACTTCACCGCACGAGACATTTATTTTTGGCGTTGAAAGGTACGCATGCCATAAAGCACACTTCTAGTCACGAAATTGTTTCAAATGATCCTGAAGCAAGGCTTTCTTGGGTAAATGAAATCCATCTGGTGAGTATGATACGATATATTTATTGACATACCGGTGAGAAATGTCACCTGGTTTTGTCCAAATACTGGGAGACATTATGTACAGTTGAACCTCTATTGATATCAAACTTTAACCCGTTCTGTGTAAAGGATCAGCGGTTGACCAAAATATTGTAGGCCACAAATCATTCAAGATCAGTTTCTTAATCCAAAATACATCATATTTAACAATCTCATTTTTTTTTACTTAATTCTTATGTTCCGTCTCCCCATCTCTCTTTAACCCCTTCCATTAATGCTTTTGATTGTGAGGAAAAACAAAGGGAAATGGATAATACTACTCAAGTAGATACAAGTATACAAATGTTGCAGTTAAATATTTATATAAAATTTTAGATGGTAAAATTTAGTTAAAATTCTTGCAGTTAAGTAATGATGTCAAATTTTGTACATGGATGGATATTTAATTGCAAGAATTGTAACATTGTAATCACTTTATTAATTTTGCAGCCATTATCCCAAATACAAATCAAAGTTAAAGTGCAAATCAGTATTTGGCACAGGAAAAGAAGAAGCAAAAATGGTTCACTATCAACTCACTATTATATCTAGAACTATATAACAAAACACTACCTCTGAGATTGGCTTTGGTTGCTACGTTGAAATAATAAATGGTAATGTAAATAAAATGAAATCAACTTCCCCCATCATTCGTCCTTTCTACCATCTTATTGCTACCTTAGATTTTAGTTTTGTAAGTAAATTTATCAATTAAATCTTAAAGTGAAATGAATATTAAAAAATTACAGCCAAAATATTGTGATTGAATATATTAGTACCTTTTTATTTAACAGTTAAAAATTGAAGGTTTTTTTTTTAGAAGAGTAAAAAGTTGTATGATGATCATAGCTCAGATCTGAAAGTGACATCAAATTGCTTAGAAATGCTGGTTCAGAAAAGTTTATTTATTTATATAAATATATATGCAGTGGCGAACCCACGTTATGACTAGGGTGGGCCCACCCTCATTATTTAGTTTTTTTATATATTATATATATTTACAATTTAGTCCTTTTTTATATATCTTAACATTTATATCCTTTAAATTTTACAATTTAATCCTTTTTATATATATTTTAATATTTATATTCTTCTAAATTTTGCAATAATTTATTTTTTTATGTATATTTTTATATTTATGCTCTTTATTTTTTTAAATTCTCGCCCCCGGTTAAGAAATTTTTTGGGTCCGCCACTGTATACTATATATAATATTTATTTTTTAGTGATTTTTTTAAAAATTTATATCATGAGATTTAATTGGACTTGTTCCAAATACTTCCAGAAATCAAACACTGACGGGGCTAACGAATATGACTAAACAGCTTCAAACTAATAGACACGCCAACTATCCCCATCTTGAAATTAAAATATTTTTTTATATATTTAATTATTTTCTTCTAAACTTATATAAGGTAACGAATATAAAAATGTAGTAATTTTTGAAGGTAGGAGATCACTTTTGCTCTTATTGGAGGGACATTTTTTTATTTTTGAGACTTTAAAAAATTACTAATCTTTTTTGTATGATAGCTTACATTATAATTATAATATACTTTTCACTAATTTTCAAGAAATTTCGAATAGTTTACGGTATCGAAATTAGAATTGTGGAAAACAGACTGTTTGAACTTTGATTTCGATACTGTAAATTATTAAGAATTTTCTAAAAATTAGCAAAATGTTTTTTATAACTATCATGTACACTCTCATGGAAAAAAAGAGAGCTATAAATTCAGGAGTTTTTAAAAAATATAGCTTTTATACTATCAATGTGTAAAAATATGAGAATTATAATTTTTTTAATTTGTATGAGAAAATTTATTAAAGAAAAAATTAAAGTATGAGAAATATAATTAGTGACTAACTAAAATATGAAAATGCTACATTTTTTTATCATATTTATATTTTCTTTGATTTTGAAGGTAATTTTATTTTACTTTTTAATTTTTTCCTTCATTTTTTGATTATTTTTTCAGTTATTTTTTCTTTTTTTCTTCTCTTACTTATTTTTTTTCCATTTTATTTTTTTTCTACCAATTTTTTCCTTCATCCTTTTTTTCTTTCCATTTTTCCATTATTCTTCTTCTTCTTCTCATTTTTATTCATTTATCTATTTTTTTTCTTTCATTTGTATTATTTTGTTTTTTTTGTTTATATTTTTTTTTCAGTTTTTTTCTTTTTTTTTTTCATTTTTTTCCTTCTATTTTTCTTCATTTTTGTATTTATTATTTTCTCTTTCTATTTTTTTTTTCTTTTTTCACACATATGAGCTTTTTTTTTCTTTCTTTTTTTCTTCTTCCATATTTTTTTCTACCAATTTTTTCATTCATATTTTTTTTCTTATCATTTTTCCATTATTTTTCTTCTTTTCATTTTTATTTATTAATCTATTTTTTTTCCTTCATCATTTCTTTTGTTTTTTTTTCTTCATTTTTGTACTTATTCTTTTCTCGTTTCATTTTTTTTCACACATATATTTTAACATTACATAATTATTTTACTATTTTTTTTATCTATTATCTTTTATATTATTGTAATTTTTTTTATAGTTTTTTCCACTATATGTAAAAAAATTCAAATCAATTTTTTCAACATTTTATTTTTACTGTAACACTTATAGGAATACCAAAATTTGGAAAGAAAACTAATAAAAATATGAGAACGTGAATGGGTAACTAGTTACCTTCACGTTCTTTATGTGTATATTTCTGGGGGTAACTGGTTATCTTCACGTTCTGGTGTGTGTATATTTATGAGTTCTTTATGGTAACTGTTTACCTATGTTATTAAAATTATAGTTACTTCTTATTCATTTTTAATGAAGTGTTCTTCCTCTTTTTCCTTCAAATTTGATGTTTCTTTTCATATTTAATATGAGTAACTCGTCACTTCTCTTATGATAACTGGTTACCCCTCTTATGGCAGAAAATTACTCATCTCAAGATAACTGGTTACCCCTCCTGATACATGTTATTTAACCTAGCTCTAGGATTTTTTTTTTACATAACTGTCAAAGATCAATTAAGTAACTGGTTATCTTACTCAGGATTTGAAAAAAGAAACGTATAATCTAAGAAAACAGGAAAAAAATGTTTACAATAAATAAAAAATAATTTTAAAAACAATTCATATTACAAAAAAAATTTGCAAAACAACCAAAGAAAAATTTAATATAAAATTATTAATATAAAAACAATATAAAAAAATAAGCTAAAAAAATAATAATTAAATTACAAATATACCCTTCCAAATTAATAAAACTTGATTAAGAGTAAAACTATGTCATAAACCAACTTTTATACAAAAATATCATAAAATAAACCCATAAAAGTGAAGATTCTTAGAAAAAGCCATAGATGAACTTTTTTTTGAAAAAAAAGCCATATTTTTGCACACTCTATTAAAATTCCCATATAAAATGTAATTTCCTCATTAAATTCTCAAAGTTTCAAAAGTGAGAGAATCTCCTTGAAAATATATATTTATCTATAGGCATTTCATTATCTCCCTTGGTGGAGTATTAAGGGGAAGGTGGCCAAGATAAATTAATTAATCATCTTTCTACAGTTCAAATGAAAAAATTGTAAAATAATTTTACCATTATTTTTAGACCATCTCCTATATATGATGTAAATTTTGTGTCAAATTTAGATTGAGTTAATGCTATATTTAGCCCTTTGTTTACACTTGTGCTCCAATGTACAAGATGCTAATTAAGTAAAAAAAAAGTCAATTATTGTTGATATAGTCATTTAATATTTATCGAGAATATACACATTTTTTTTTCTTTTTTTATTATCCAAATTATGATAATATGGTAAATAAAGAATATGAATTTTATAATAATTAGTAGCATAATGATAAATAAAAATGTTGGAATTTATTGTGTCAAATTTGACATAAATTTTACCATCAAATTTAATACATTTTTTAAAACACAACTAGATTATCTCCAATGCGAGATGCAAATATTATACTAAATTTAGCACAAAAATTCAATAAATGATATATTTGACACAACTTTTACAACTATGCTCTAATACATATAAATGTACAATTGATTCAAAAATGAATTTTTAATTAATATTATTTAATATTTATTGAAAATATAAAAAAATAATTTTTTACATTTACATTTAATGCCAATAATAAATTAGATACTAAAAATAATAATAAAATAATTATTAGTAGTAGAAAAGTAAATAAAAAAGTAAGATTTTATTGCTGATCCAAATTTGGATCATGTTATTTCTGTGCCAAATTATTTGGTACAAAAATCATGCTATATTCAATACTAATTTTTAGCATGTGTTAAATTTAGCACAATTTTTAGTACACCATAACATATCCAATAAAGTGCCAAAAAATTAGTGCAATGCTATATTTAGAACATCTTACAAAAAATAACTCAAATAGTATTCCAAAAAGTGTGCCAAATTTGGTACATGATTAAAGTTGTGCTAAATTTGGCACAAAATATAGCATAAACAAAATTTGGAATATCAATAAATGTTACTTTTTTATTTAGCATATTGTCACTAATTATTATAATTGAGTAGTTGACAATTAATGACCAACCATTTATTATTTTATTTTTATTTTTTTAATGATGAATTTCTTGGAGTACATAACTTGGATAATAAAAATAATAATTTTTTTTTTTTTTATGTTCTCAATAAATATTAAATGAATTATTGACTATTTTGTGTAAATTTACATCTTGTATATTGGAGCACAATTGCAAATATTTGGCCAAATATAACATTAACTTATTTTTTGTGCTAAATTTGACACAAAATTTAAATCTTGCAATAATTTTTTTTTGAAGTTTGCTTTGTTTTAGAAATGCTTCAAGATTTGGCACCACATTGGAGATGATCTTAGAGTAATTTTTTTTTTTTAAATGTAGTAATGCAACACTTTTTTTTAGCAACTTTTAAAAGCTCTTTTTATCTGACATTTTTTTTAGTTTTCAACTCTAATTTTCTAGATATCATGATTTTTGTCCTTAATATAGCTAGCTCGAAAGTACGCTTTTGCTTAAAAGTTCCAATGAAATGAGTAGATTATAAAATGTAATCAAATATCTACAAACCATTTTAAGTTGCTATACATTTCCAAAATCGCCTTTTTTATCCGAAGCTTTTTTATTTTTTATTTTTTTTTATATTCAAAACTGTAGATCATTTATAGAATATATAGATAGGAAGCTTCTTAGGTGTCACATTACTTATGCTCCTATTGTAGGGATATTTTTTATTTTTGGTATTTGGAGAAATTATAACTTATTTTTTTTATATGACAACGTACATGATAGTTATAGTAGACATTCAGTCAATTTTTAAGAAATTTTGATGAATTTACCTTGTCGAAATCAGAGTTCAAATAATCTATTTTCCACATATAAAAACAATCAGGTATGCGTGCAACTGACTGTTTGAACTTTGATTTCGACATCATAAAATTCGAAATTTCTCGAAAATTGGCAGGATGCTTGTTATAACTATAATGTACGCCATATTACACACACTTTTTTTTTTATAATTTCTTCAAGTGCTGAAAATAAAAATAGTCTTACGGGAGCAAAAATGATAATCTTATATATTTATAGGAATATTTTCTTAGGTGGGACATCACTTTTGCTCCTACCGTATGAGCGTTTTCTATTTTCGGCACTTGAAGAAATTCTAACCCAATTTTTTTGCATGATGACATACATTATAATCATAACAGACATCCCACCAATTTTTGAGAAATTATGAATAATTTACGGTACCAAAATGAGAGTCTAAACAGTTAGTTGCACTCGTGCTTGATTATTTTTATACGCGTGTAAAACAGATTGTTTGAACTCTGATTTCGGCACTGTAAATTATTAAAAAAAATTCAAAATTTGGCGGAATGCATACTAAACCTTTCATGTACACTATCATAAAAAAAAATTGGTTATAATATCTCTTACTAACAAAAATAGGCCCCTACAATAAGCTCCATATATATATATTTATCATCATGATATTTAGTACCAGTAGTCGTTCTTTTGATTACTTAGTTTCATAGATGCAAACTGACATCCATTTACAAAGAAATACGAGAACATTTCAAACGTCACAACTAAAATGAACAAGCAGTACTCAAACTAACCCCTCACTAATGATTAACAAGGGAAAAAGAAAAAAAAAAGCGAAAAAAACTTCACCGAACTAGTAGATAGATCTACCTAACCAAACTTTTGCTTAATCCAAAAACCATAGCAGCTCTTATGTCTTCATCAAGCCTCCGACCGTACGTTAGATCAATTATATTCCTTGATTTTTAAGCATATATAATACGTACGTGCTACATCATACCTCAATTACTACTTTTCCTAGCTCCATATGATCATCTCATATCTCTCCCTCTTTTCTCCAAACTGATAATTTTCCTTAGTCTTTATCTTCAACAAATTTCACCCCCCTTTCCCTAGCAAGAACACCATCAAAACCCAGCTTTTGATTATTATATCTTTTCCATTTCTTGGTCATCAGACATTATTTATCGAAAAGCATGAGAACGAAAGCCCATCAATCTTTCAACGTCAAGTTTCTCCTTCTTGGAGTTTTCCTCGCTTTTTTGCTTCTCTTCTTCTTAAGATCAAACTTGTCGTTAGATTCCAAAGAGACCTCATTGTTATCACCCAAAACCCCAAACCCAGTGGTGAACAGAAAATCATCAACAGAACCCACAAATGATAATAACGGTAGTATTAGTAGCAAATGCCCTGATGATGATCAAACATGCACAAAAATCCCACCTTCTTTAGCCCAAACCCTAATCCACTACACAACCTCCACCATCACTCCACAGCAAACACTCAAAGAGATATCGGTCTCGGCGAGAGTTCTGGAGAAGAAGTCTCCATGCAACTTCCTCGTGTTCGGCCTTGGGCACGACAGCCTCATGTGGAGCGCTCTCAACCACGGCGGGCGCACGGTTTTCCTGGAGGAGGACGAGGCGTGGATCGAGCAAATCCGGCGCCGTTTCCCAATGCTGGAGTCGTACCATGTGACGTACGACAGCAGGGTTCACGAGGCTGACAACCTCATGGACGTAGGGAAGGGACCGGAGTGCACGGCCGTGAGTGATCCCAAGTTCTCGATGTGCCAACTAGCCCTGAAGGGGTTGCCGAGCTTAGTGTATGAGACAAAGTGGGACTTGATCATGGTTGATGCTCCAACTGGGTACTATGAGGAGGCACCCGGAAGAATGACTGCCATATACACAGCTGGGATGATGGCCAGGAACAGAGAAGAAGGAGACACCGATGTGTTTGTTCATGATGTGAATAGGGTTGTGGAAGATAAGTTCTCCATGGCTTTTCTATGTGAGGGTTATATGAAGAAACAAGAGGGAAGGTTGAGGCACTTCAATATTCCTAGCCACAGGGATGGTTCCGACAGGCCATTTTGTCCTATACTAGAGTAATTTTGTTTTTTATTCACATTTTTTTCCTCACTATTAATTGTTTGTTTGTTGTATAATTAAATTTCCCCAGCTGAGATCATTTTGTAGTATAAGGTACAAAACAGCTGAGTTTTCCTTTTTTTTTTTCATAAATAAAATGGGGTTTCGTCATCATTCGTACATTTATTGTGCAAAATTAATTGTTAGCTGAGTTTAGTATATCATTTGTTTTTTCTCGTATTGGCAAGAATTTATGATTGAATACCATACGTTTCACAAAGTGAATCTTTTGAAAAGTGAAATAATGAGGATCACCTCCTAATTGCGTATTTAATATAATTAATCCACTAATAACTTATGAGATTCTATGTAACTATAAGTCTCATGATGAGATGTCGCAAAGTCCAACTAATTAATAAATTCATACTATTAAATAATAAGCCAATTAAATGTATTTGAAAAGAAAGAAGGATTGTATTAAAATAAAGAATCATCCAATACAACCTTTCCATAAAGAAATATGCCTCATACAAAAGTCGAGCAATTGAGGATGAAAAAGCAAAAAAAAAAAAAAAAAGACTACGAGCCAATATATTAGTTAATTTGTGTTAGGATTGGTATACATAGTGAAATATGATCATACAGATAGAGGTGCAAGACTATACTACGAATTTACTAAAGTCAACATGAGCGGATTGAACTTTATTGTAGGTATTTAAAAATTATATTTTTGGTCTAAAGTGTTTCTTTGGAGTACATAAGAGTATCCAAAAAGTTTGGAGGCATTTGAAGTTGGAGATATTTTGGGTCGAAATACAAGGTAACAAGTAAGAGGCGGTGACGTTGTATCGCCTATTGAGAGGCGATACATTGCTTGCCTAATAAATGTCCCGATAAACGATGTATCGCCTGCATAAGGGCAGCGTATTGCCCGTCACGTGGCACATTGCGTGGGCCGTCTGTACAGGACCATACATTTATGTGTTTTGACTCCAAAACTCATTTCAAAATGCTCTAATCTCATTGGTTAACACTAATGACGTTTCCTACACTATTTAAGGGGTTCATATGACATTTTGGTGAATTGATCACTCTCCACTCTCTCTCTCTCTCTCGCTCTCTAAAACCCTCTATCTCTAACTTATACAGATTACTAGTTTTTTTTTCCGAGATCTTCATCAATAAAGCTTGACTTGTTTGAAGACCAAGACTTGTTAATCCCAATCTCATTCCACCATTATAGTAGTTTCAAGCAGTCTCATAAGGGAGGCTAGAAATAGAGATTTTTGGACAACAATTCTAATTGTATCCGGCCCTTTTTACCATCTCCATTGTTTTTCACATAAATTATGATTTTATGTAACTAGAGTTTTTACCACAATGGTTATTTCATCGTTCTATTCAAATTTGTGTTCTCTTCCATTATGTCTATAGTTATATTATGAATAACTCTCATAAATTACAATATACATTTGTGTTATAGGCCATATTCCCAACAATAAAAAATCCCTATCCTAATTATTTTTCTTTTGTATTTTCCACAATCAACAATGAGGGATATTTTTTATCTTCTACAACTCTCAAATCCTTGGTTCATAATTTGGTTTGTGTTGAACACATAATCATGAGAGATAAAAGAAACTTCTACTTGGATAGGCATGACCTAGATGTAAATGTGGATCTGTGACCTTCATCAACTAAAGATAAAGATACAAACTGAGATCTTAATCTAATAGTGAAAAGTGTCACCAAATTTCTGTTATGATTAGTTAAATACATGGTGAAATTGGTTAGGCACAAAGAGGTGCAAAAACCATAACGACTTCACTAAACTCAACATGTGAGAGTTAACTTTCGGTATAGGCATTTATAAATCATCTTTTTAGGTCCAAAGTGTTTCTTTAGAGTATATATAAGAGTACACATGTAGCGTCCCAAAACTCCTAATAAGGTTTAATACCTTGATTAGTGTGTCAGGAGGGCATGTGGGGTAATTATGTGAATTATATTATTATATAATTAAGTATGCATGATTATGTATATTAAATGTATTTATAGACCCACTTTTCTTAAAAATGGATATTTCATAATCCCGTTGAGGGTATGTTTGTAATTTTTGTGTGTATGTACATTGAGACCACATTATTATGTGGATATATATATATATATATATGTGATATCCGACGTGAGTGAATCCTTTCGAGTGGTAGTAGCAGAAAGGCCAGAACAAGGAAAATACCCGTCTCGAGTCGAGCCCAGGGGTATTTTGGAGATTTTCACATTTTGAGGATATGGATGGGATAAAATTAAGTGATGAAATAGTTAAGTTTAATGGACATTAGTGAAATAATTGAGATTAGTGGTATAGTTAAACTTTTAAGCAAAATGACCATTTTGCCTTTGGGGTCAATTAAGAAGGGAGTTTATGGGCATGAGCATTTTGGTCTTTTGGTGATAGAATTAGAGAAGAGGGGACCAAGTGCTGATGGTTATGTCTCTTACATGTTCTAGGTTCTTTCTCTTCCCCTCCTTTTAGCTTTATCTCTACACTTATCCAAACACCAAATATTCCAAGCTAGGTCCAAGTTCTTTGAGTTTTGAGGATTTTAAGGGGGAATCAAGCTCTAAGTGGGAATTTGCAGTAGCTGGGAACCCATTTATCCATAGGAAATCCAAGAATTATAGAGAAAGAGGTATGAGATTCTCTTTATTGTTCTTCATACTTGTTCTTGAGGAAGTTGAGATTTTCGTCTAAATTCAAAATTTGAAGACACTAAATGGTGTAGATGTATATGTGAATGTTAGAAATATGTTTATGATCCATTTTAAGCTTTGAATTTGAATTAAAAACTAGAAATTTGGGGGAAATTGAAATTTTGCAACCCTAAAGTTGCAATTCTTGATTGTGAGTTGAATTTGATGTTTTATTGGTGTTTATAGGATGTATATGAGGTACTACAACAAAATAGGTATTTAATGGCTATATGGGGGAGACATTGTAGACATTTAATGTCTCCCCCTACGGGAGACGTTGTTGGAGGAGTCATCTAAAGTGACCCTACGATGACTCCCATGAGGAGACTTTGTAGACATTCAATGTCTCCCCCTGGGAGTTATCATAGTATGTACGTTTTACACCCTACGATGACTCCCATGAGGAGATGACCTACAACGTCTCCCATGGGGAGACTTTGTAGACATTCAACATCTCCCCATGGGAGTCATCATTGGTTTTTGTATTTTAAAAAAAAAAAATACAATTAAATAATTATTTTTAGTATATTAATTAATAGAATTAAATATATTAATTTTTTAAAATTGAATTAAATATATTAATTAAAAAATATAAATTCTATGCAAATTTAAATTGTGAATTTTCATTAATAAAACCGAAATGTGTATATAATATATTTTTGCTAGTTAAATATACAAAAATGAAATATTTGTTGTTAAACATACAAAATTAACAAATATTGCACTAGTTAGCTAGACATATATAGTAAGAAAGAAAAAGTAAACAAAAACAAAAATCTAATATGTGAGACGGTGACTTTGAATTATCGGTAGCATATGGTTCGCCCAATGTTGTCGCATTTCATTAATCTGTGTTGGTGTATATGGCGTAGTGTTTAGCTACAAAAAATAAAAAGTAAAATATATATTAGTTATTTAGCTAATAATAGAATACATAATTCTAGATAAAATCGGGCAACATTTCCCCTATAATTATGATTTAACCATATGTGAACAACAAATCAAACAATACACAATAAGTTTCTTCCTTATAGCTCCGCAGCACACAGACAAATTTTCCAAAACCTACTTCACTAAAACACAAAGTTCTTAACATTCTGTTATCATCGCAACACATAATTTTAATCTCAAAACCTAATTCCCTATGGATGAATATTTAAGATATTCAAACTCCTATAACAAAAGTTTAATAATATTAAAACAAGAAATAAGAGAATGTATGTACCTCTTGCAATTAATAATCCTAGTTAGCAAATTTACTTCACTTTGCAATACACTTTGCTATTAAATTCACAATTTACAAAAATAATTTAGTTAATAAATAAAAGATTGCTAAACAAATATCACTAAATAATTTGATTAACAATAACTCATTTTAATTTTAGAATCTTAAAATTCTCAAATGTGTGCTTGAAATAGAAATTTTGAGGCAAAAATCTCACAAGAATCACCCTAAAATCTCACTCCAATTAACCACAACCTACAAAATTAAATTAATTAATAAATAAAAGATTACTACTAAAATAAAAATATATATAACTCTATATAATCAACCTAGTTAAATGCTGATAAAATCTTTTAAAATATATATAATTTTTGAATTAAATAATAACATAAATTAAGAAAAATCATAAACATATATACTTGAATTACTTATATCTATACATACAATTTGGTATGTAAAATTAAAATTAATTTTTTTCTTACTTTAGACAAAGTTATTAGATAAATTTTAGCAAAACATATATACATATATATACTTAATCATCCTAAAAAATTAATAAAAAAAAATAAAAAATGTATATTTTCGGATTAAATAGTAATTTTTTTTTTTAATATAGTAAACATATTTGTATCATCTTAAAGAGTAAACAATGTCGTCTCTCAAATCTACAATAAAATTAATTTTCATACTTTAAACAATATTTCTAATAAACCCACAAATCATATAAAATAATGGACAAAAATCATTTTTTCTATCATTCTAATAATAATACATTTTTTTAATCTTGAAATCTTACCTCAAATATGCTTGAAATCAATTTTATCGAGCCAAGTTTTGCCCAAAACCACAACATATATAAACCCTAAAAATCCAATATTAACCCACTATTAATTAAAGAAAATAATAAAAAAAATTATTCTAACTATAATTCATCCATTTAATCTTAAAAATATACCTTAAATGAGATTTTTAGAGCCGAAAATCGCGAAATGGCACCATAAAATCACCCAAAAACACTGTTGAAATTGCCCTCCGATCTCTCTCTGGTTCGTCTCACTCGGGGAAGAAGAAAGTTGTGTATATATAGTAGGGGAAGACCTTTAACGTCTCCCCTCGGTAGACGTGGAGGACATCTAACGTCTCTCCTGGGGAGACGTCCGATGTGGCACGTCTTCCCAAGAGAGACATTAGATGTCCTCTACGTCTACCGAGGGGAGACGTTAAAAGTCTTCATACGCTACAAATTTTATTAATTAATTAATTTATTTCGAATTTTGTAATTAACGTCTCCCACCACTTTTAATGACTTACACACTTAGTCATAAAGAAGAACTTTTAATGACTTACACACTTAGACTTCAAATATTCCTAAATACATTTAATGTCTTACACCATAGGTGTAAGACATCATAGAGAGTCATTAAATATCAAAATTGTTGTAGTGTATTTTAATGCTTAAATTATGAGTTTGGAATGTACAGGTTGGATCAAATTTGGGCATGTTTAGAATTTTGAAAAATCGCTCATCTTTATAGATTCTAAACATGCTAAAGACTTTATCTTTATTCTTAAGCAAGTAAACATATGTGAACCTAGAACAATCATCAATAAAAGTAATAAAGTATCTATGTCCACATCTAGTTATCATTCCATTTAATCCACATAAGTCCTATGTATCAAATCTAACACATTAGTTTCTTTTTCAACACTAGGATAAAGTTTCCTAATCATTTTAGATGCAACACAGAATTCACAATTATCATGCTCAACATCATCACATACAATTAAACCACATTTAACAACTTTTTTAATTGTGCTATAATCTATATGAGCAAGTCTATTATGCAACAAAGTAATAGGATTTAAGTAAAACATATAACATGAAGAGTTAGCATTATTATTGTAAATTTTAGTGTCTTGAGTACACAATTTAATCATACCATCACAAACATGCCACTTTCCCACCATGTTATTTCACTTGGACAAAATGAGCTTATCAGACTCAAACACCACTATTATGCCCGGTTTGCTCAACAAGTTTCCACTTACAAGGTTTCCACTCATATTTAGAACATACAACACATTTGTCAGAAAAAATTTCTTTCCGAATGTGAAGAATAGACCACATTTCCCTTTCCCACCACCTTGGATATATGTTCATTCCCCATTTGGATTTCATGGCCATCTTTGGTTTCTTAAAATAATTTGAAGATTCCTCTATCATAAGTTACATGAGTGGTGTCACAAGTGTCATACCACCTTCCTTGCACTTTGCCTTGAATGAAATTCACCTCACTCAAGGTTGCAACCAACTCCTTTTCAGTGCAAGACTATTATGATTTCACTAAAGTCTAAATAGTGAAAATTGATCATGCACAAAGAGGTACAAGACCATTACGATTTCACTAAAGTCAACATGAGTGGGTTGACTTTTGTTGTACGCATTTAAATATTATCTTTTTGGGTCCAAAATGTTTCTTTGGAGTATATAAGAGTTCTCAAAATATTTGGAGAAATTTAGAGATGTTTTGGGTCGATGTACAAGGTGACAAGTCAAAGCGGTGGCGTTGCATCGCCTATTGAGACGCGATACATTGATTGCCTATTAAACGTTCTGACAAGCGATGTATCGCTTGCATAAGGGCAACGTATCGCCTGCCAAGTGACACCTCGCCTGCATGCAGGCAATACATCATGTGGGCCGTCCATACGGGACTGTATAGTTACGTTGTTTTGGTTCTAAAACTCATTTCAAAATGCTCTATTCTCATTAATTAACACTAATGATAGCACCTATAATATTTATGAGGTTCATATGAGATTTTGGTGAATTGATCACTCTCTCCACACATACACACACTCTCTCTCTTTAAAACCTTATCTCTCTCTAACTCATCAAGATTACTAGTTTTCGCCAAGATCTTCATCAAGAAAACTTGACTTGTTTGAAGATCAAGGCTTGTTAATCCTATTCTCATTCAACCATTGTAGTAGCTTCAAGCAATCACACAAGGGAGGCTACAAATAGATAATTTTGGAATTCTAATTGTGTCAAGCCTTTTTGTCATCTCCATCATTTTTCACATAAATTATGATTTTATGTAACTAGGGTTTTCACCACAAAGGTTATTTCTTCTTCCCTATTCAAATTTGCGTTCTCTTCCATTATGTCTATAGTTATATTTTGATTAACTCTTATAAATTGTAATATACATTTGTGTTATAAGCCATTATAACGCCCTACTCCCATAGAGTCGTTACTAAGTGAGTTTTAAACGTGCAATTAACTCGCTAATCAAGGTTTTAGGTTAAAAGTGTGGCTAAAATATATTAAAAGTCATATAATTTGAAAATATAATCATTCATTGAAATTATAAAGTGTTATACATTTGAGATCCCAAAATACTATTTAGAAATTTTACAACTCAAAAATATGATTAAAGTCGACTAAACGACAAAATTTGGATTAGTACATAGCATCTCCAAAAAATACCCCTGGCCGTGGCAGCCAGGCAGGCCGAAAAAGTACACGTCGCTTCACGCTCTTCGTACTCATGGTTGGTCGACCTTTCCCTTGCCCTTACTTGCACCATAGAGCACTCGTGAGCCGAAGCCCAGCAAGAAAACTCAACACAAACAATCACCATATGCATAACTATCAATCAACATATAACAAGGCAGCCTACAAGCTAAACACATAGCGGCCATGCCGTCCAAGGCGCTTGGGTTCGTGGTCTACACGGTGAGGATGACTCAGGCATCCGAGAAGGGTCTCACCCTAGCGACTTGCACTTCGCGTGCTTAACGCTGCTCTCGGCCCTTTTCCGCACTCGGCCTCGCACTCCTCGTGCTTAACGCCATTTTCGGCCCCTTGCCATACTTGGTTTCTGGCCGTTCTCGGCCTTCGCCGTTCCCGGCCTTCTCTGCTCATTCACAGATATGCAACACATAACATATATTTAACAAATACATAAACAAATGCACACATAAACAATAGAGCTACGCCCTGCAGCACAATCACATAGGGCCATGCCCTGCAATACAAACTATAGGGCCACGCCCTGCTCTACGGGTACAACTGTTTTCTTACCTGTGTCCCAAGCTTCCCGAGCACCGATATCCTGAACACAGTCCCCTAGTCCGAGCCTCGCTGAAAACCTAATCACAACGTATCAAAAACATTCATCCATCAAGTTCTAATCCACTAAATAACTTTGGAATGAAATTCTAATCCCCAGAACCTTGAATTCTATCAATCCAGGTGATAAAATCCATCCCGAGCCTTAACTTTTGGATTCCCGAGCCTAAAACCTTCTTGGGATCCAAAATCCCCTTAAGAGTCGCGACCCCAAGGCCTTGTGCCGCGGCCTGCCTCAACCAGAGGCTCAGCCTCCCAATTTCACAGACACACGCCGTGGCCCGCCCTTCATTTTGGCTTCCCATCTGTTCTAGAGGGCCACGTCTCACCAAGAACAGTGCCGCGACCCGTCCCCTTCGAACCCAGAAAATCACCCATTTCAACAGCCAAATCCTATCCCATATAACCCAAAACCATCCCAATAACATAGTTCAATCAACACAACAGTTCTATTATGCTCCCAACAACAATACCCAACAGAAGCTAATCCCAAAACTCACCCAAAGAGTCAAAAGTAATTCACAACTTAGCTCACATGCATAAACTTATATTTCTAACCAAAACTACAGCAGAATTTAAATAATCATCATGTTTTACAGCTTACCTTTGAACCTAATTAAATCTCTGAATTAATCTCTTGAGTTCCAAGTCACTAGCCTCCCAAACTCAAGCCTTGAGTTATGAGTTCCTAGCTTAATTCCCTCAGAATTTTCTTCAGCCTTCAAGCACCCAAAGAGAGAGAGAAACCGAGTGATAGGGAGAGGGTCTTCTGCTTTGTTCCAGTGATTTCCTAAGGCTTCTCTAAGCTGAATATAACCCCTACCAAATGACCAAACTGCCCCTTAAACTTATCCTTAACCCTTAAGTAACCCAAGGGCAATTTAGTCATTTACCAAATCCCGTTAAGTCCCCGAGTGTTCCTATAAATCCCTGTTTAATCCCGACATATCTCAATCATTACTAAATTACTACCTGTTACTTAATAATTCCAAACACATATTATATACCCAAAACACCCCTAGGCTTCTCCCGAGCCGGGTATCCGACCTCGTTGTGACTTTCAAACTAAACGACTCCCTAGGGTTATCTTGAATCGTGCATCACAAATATATCACCACTAACATGTGGTGTCAATCACATTATTGCATTTATGCCCTCAACGGGCTAAAATTACAAACATGCCCCTAATAACCAAATGGGGCTCACATGCATCTTTAATTCACCTAAACATGCATTTCTAATCACATACTTATCAAATTCACATATTAATAGAATAAATCACTTATTGCCCTCCAGGCACACTAATCAAGGCCCTAAGCCTTATTAGCAAATTTGGGACGCTACAACTATCCCCTCCTTACAGAAATTTCGTCCTCGAAATTACCTGAATAACTCGGGATGCCGCTCCCGCATATCTGACTCAAGTTCCCATGTCGCCTCCTCAACCTTGCTGTTCCCCCACAACACTTTCACCAAGGCGAAGGTCTTGCTCCACAAGACTTTATCCTTTCGGTCAAGAATCTGAACCGGCTTCTCTTCATATGACAAATCCTTGTGCAGCTCCAAGTTCTCATAACTCAATACGTGCATAGAATCTGATACATACTTCCGGAGCATGGACACATGAAATACATTGTGAACCCCTGATAGAGCTGGAGGCATCGCCAATATATAAGCTACCTCTCCAACCCGTTCAAGAATCTCAAAGGGGCCAACAAACCTAGGGCTTAGCTTGCCCCGAACACCAAACCGTTTCACTCCTCTCATGGGAGAAACTCTGAGAAACACATGGTCACTGACTTGAAACTCTATGCTCCTGCGGTTCAAGTCCGAGTAACTCTTCTGGCGACTCTGGGAGGCGAGCATTCGAGCTCTAATCTTTTCAATCGCCTCATTGGTCCTCTGAACCATCTCAGGACCCAAGTATCTTCTTTCACCTGTCTCATCCCAATGGATAGGTGATATGCACTTCCTCCCATATAACATCTCATTCGGAGCCACTCCGATAATCGTTTGATAACTGTTGTTGTACGAAAACTCAATCAAAGGGAGATAATTACTCCAAGATCCCCCAAAATCCAGCACACAGGCTCGTAGCATATCTTCCAGTATATGAATCGTCCTCTCAGACTGTCCATCCTTCTGAGGATGATAAGTGGTACTAAACCGCAACTGCGTCCCCATAGCCTTCTGCAGGCTCTCCCAAAACTTGGGGGTGAAGGTGGGGTCCCTGTCGGATACTATCGACCTCGGAGCCCCATGGAGTCGAACAATTTCCTTCACATACAATTCAGCATACTACTCCACAGTATAAGTCGTCCTAATAGGCAAAAAGTGGGTGGACTTGGTATATGTATCAACAATCACGCACACTGAATCATGTTGTCCCATAGTCTTCGGCAAACCAACCACAAAGTCC
Organism: Humulus lupulus; assembly: GCF_963169125.1. Classification (NCBI taxonomy): domain Eukaryota; kingdom Viridiplantae; phylum Streptophyta; class Magnoliopsida; order Rosales; family Cannabaceae; genus Humulus; species Humulus lupulus. The sequence continues at coordinate 181,858,106 of NC_084793.1, forward strand.
ATGGTGATATCCTCCCACTTCCACTCTGGAATTCCTAGAGGCTGCAATAACCCTGCTGGCCTCTGATGTTCAACCTTTACCAGCTGACAAGTTAAGCACTTAGCCACATAATCCACCACATCCCTCTTCATTCCCGACCACCAATACAAGGTTCTTAAATCTTGGTACATCTTCGTCATACCTAGATGTAAAGAATAGGGAGTGGTATGTGCTTCATCCAAGATCTATTGCCGGATATCATAATCCATCGGAACACAGATCCGACCCTTGTACTTCAGTAGTCCCATCTCCAAAATAGAGAAGTCCCTAGTCGCTCCGACTAAGACACTCTCTCTGAGCCCTCTCAATTGGGGATCCTCCCCCTGCACTTCCTTGATCCTCTCAAGGAGTGTAGACTGAAGAGTGATGTTGGCTAACCGACCAACCACCAACTCTATGCCCGCTCTTGCCATCTCTTCAACTAACTTATCAGATATCTACCTCGAACTGAATAATTGTCCTGGGCCCTTCCGACTCAATGCATCAGCCACCACGCTGGCCTTCCTAGGATGGTATAGGACATCACAATCATAATCCTTTACCAATTCCAGCCACCGTCTCTGGCACATATTCAGATCCCTCTGAGTAAAGAAGTACTTCAAACTCTAATGGTCGGTGTAATTTTGCACTTCTCACCATATAAATAATGTCTCCAAACCTTAAGTGTAACTACCACCGCTGCCAAATCCAGATCATGCGTGGGATATCTCTACTCATACTCCTTTAACTATCTTGATGCGTAGGCTATCACCTTTCTGGCTTGCATCAGCACACACCCTAAACCCTGTCTGGAAGCATCACAATAAACTCACAAACTTCTCATTGTCTGACGACAGACTCAATACTGGGGCGGTGATCAGTCGTCGCTTCAATTCCTTGAAGCTGTTCTCACTCCCGTCTGTCCACACATACTTAGTCTTCTTTCTCAGCAATTCAGTCAATGGTGTGGCTATCCTAGAGAACCCCTCAACGAACCGCTGATAATACCCTGCCAATCCCAGAAAACTCCTAACTTCTGGGACACTGCTCGGTCTAGGCCAATCCCTCACTTCCTCAATCTTACTTGGGTCAACCAGAATCCCCTCCTTACCAACAATATGGCCCAGAAATGTGACTTGTGGTAGCCAAAACTCGCACTTGCTGAACTTAGCATATAACCTATGCTTTCTCAACCGCTGCAATACCAGGCGCAAATGCTGCTCATGCTCTGTCTTTGACTGAGAATACACCAATATGTTGTCAATAAACACAATCACAAACTTGTCCAAGTAGTCCTTAAAGACCCTATTCATCAAATCCATAAAGGCTGCTGGGGCGTTGGTTAATCTAAAGAACATAACCAGGAATTCATAGTGTCCATATCTCATGCGGAAAGCGGTTTTTGGTATGTCCTCCTCTTTAATCCTTAAATGCTGATAACCTGACCGGAGGTCGATCTTAGAGAACACTGTCTTCCCATGTAACTGGTCAAACAAGTCGTCGATCCTAGATAATGGGTACTTGTTCTTAACAGTCAACTTATTTAGTTCCCTGTAGTCAATACACATCTTAAGAGATCCATCCTTCTTCTTGACGAACAACACTGGAGCACCCCATGGCAAGAAACTCGGTCTGATGAACCCCAAATCCAGTAATTCCTGCAACTGAATCTTCAATTCCTTCAACTCCACTAGAGCCATTCTATAAGGTGTCCTAGATATTGGCTCCACCCCTGGTGCCAACTCTATAACAAACTCGATCTCTTGTAGTGGTGGCAACCCTGGCAAGTCTGCTAGAAATAAATCTAGAAACTCACATACTAGTCTGGTCTCACTCGGTCCAACTGGCACAACTCTAGAAGTATCCACAATGTTCGCTAGGAATCCTATGCAACCTACCTGCATCAGGTCTCTAGCCTTCAGTGTTGAAATCATAGGTACTTGCAGTCCACTAACTATCCCCACAAACACAAAGGGTACCTCCCTTCTAGTTCAAAAGTCACCATCCTGCGCTTGCAGTCAATTGTCGCCCCATACTTCGATAACCAATCCATCCCTAGAATCATATCGAAGTCATCCATCCCTAACTCAATCAGATCAACATACAACTCTCTACCGTCTATCTCTACTAGCAATACTCTAATCCATCTCTTAGAGACTACCAGTTCCCCAGTCGACAACAAAGTCTGAAATCCCCTAGCATACAAATCACTAGGTCTACACAGCTGATCTATCACTCTAGCAGACACAAATGAATGAGTAGCCCCGAATCAATCAATGCAGTAAAAGAAGAACCAACACTAGAAATCTGACCTGTCACGACCGAGGGGCTAGCCTCAGCCTTAGTTTGAGTCAAGGTGAATACTCTGGCACGAGCGAGGCTGTCCCTTTGCTTCGGCTCCTCTTTCCTGGCTTATGGGCAGTCCTTCTTCAAATGGTTAACACTCCCACAAATAAAGCAGGCCCTGATCCTGAACTCTCCTTGATGTCGTCTTTTGCATCAAGGACACACTGGGAAACTCCTCTAGTTGTCACCTCCGCCCTGACGGCTGCTAAAAGCAACCCATCCCTCCTATCTGAGCTAGGAGGAACGAAAGAATCTGAGGCCTTTCTCTTATGATCACTGGGGCCACTACTCTGACTAGATCTAGTGAAAGGAGGCACCCTCCTCCTGGCATCGCGCCTAGCAGCGCCCTCTCTCCATATCTGATCCTCGACCCCCTTAGCTGTAAGGGCCTTATCCACTACCTGAGCATACATGGTAGTCCTCGGGTCAAAAGTTATCTTAACATCACGTGCGATCATGACATTCAACCCTCGCACAAACCGATCCCTTCGTGCCGCATCAGTCGGCACCAAATCCGGTGCGAACTTCGCCAACGGGTCAAATCTCGACGCATGCTCTGTAATCGTCATCCGGTTCTGGGTCAGATTGGTAAACTCATCAACCTTTCCAGCTCAGAATGCAACACTATAATACTTCTCATTAAATATGTTTCTAAACTCTTCCCAGGTCATAGCTGCAACATTCATTCTTTGTGTCACTACATCCCACCAGATGCGGGCATCCTCTCTAAACATGTAGCTGGCACAAGCTACCCTCTCCTTCCCTTCCACCCTCATGAATTCCTAGATGGAGGAAATCATATTCATCCACTGCTCTGCCCACAGTGGGTCTGGTCCACCCTCGAAGGTGGGAGGATGCTGCTTCCTGAACCTGTCATACAAAAGTTCCCACTTATTCTCCATAACAGGCTGAACTGGCACTGGCGCTACAACCTGCTGAACTTGCAACCCAGTGCCCTGAGGAGGGGCCTGTTGCCTCAGCTGTCGAAGCTCTTCTTCTGTTCGGTGCAGTCTGGCTTCCATGTCGGCAAACAACTGTTGCCAATTTCGTGGGGCAGGTGGAGGGTCCTGACCCTGGTTGTCATCCTTGGCCCTATTGCTGCAGAGTCTGGTTGATTTTCGAGGCATCTCAACAATATGCCTGCAATCAACAACACCACTCATGAGGCATGATAACAAACTCCAAAACCACCTCCCAATTCACATCAACCAACCATAACAGCAATCCACAATACACAAATAGCATACAACACTCGAGGGGCCATGCCCTAGCATCATGCATATGTTAACTCATTCATCATGCTCTATATAAAATAATCAGGCAAACAGGGCACTTAAGCACATAATCAAGCATACAATTCAATCATTACCAACCAACCTTGAGTCGAGCTTGCCACTGGCAGCGAGCATACATGTTCGGTCAATCTCTAGGAACCATAAACCATGGCTCGCTCTGATACCAAGTAGTAACGCCCTACTCCCTTAGAGCCGTTACTAAGTGAGTTTTAAATGTGCAATTAACTTGCTAATCGAGGTTTTAGGTTAAAAGTGTGGCTAAACTATAATAAAAGTCATATAATTTGAAAATGTAATCATTCATTGAAATTATAAAGTGTTATACATTTGGGATCCCAAAATACTGTTTAGAAACATTTACAACTCAAAAATATGATTAAAGTCAACTAAACGACAAAATTTGGATTAGTACATAGCATCTCCAAAAAATACCCCAGGCCGTGGCAGCAAGGTAGGCCGAACATGTACACGTCGCTTCACGCTCTTCGTACTCATGGTTGGTCGACCTTTCCCTTGCCCTTACCTGCACCATAGAGCACCTATGAGCCGAAGCCCAGCAAGAAAACTCAACACAAACAATCAACATATGCATAACTATCAATCAGCATATAACAAGGCAACCAACAGGCTAAACACATAGCGGCCATGCCGTCCCAGGCGCTTTACCAGACCCTGGGTTCGTGGTCTACACCGTGAGGATGACTCAGGCATCCAAGAAGGGTCTCACCCTAGCGACTTGCACTCCGCGTGCTTAACACTGCTCCCGACCTTTTTCGTACTCGGCCTCCCACTCCACGTGCTTAACACCGTTTCTGGCTTCTTGTCGTACTCGGCTTCCTGCCATTCTTGGCCTTCGCCTTTCCTGGCCTTCACCGTTCATTCACAGATATGCAACACATAGCATATATTCAACAAATACATAAACAAATACACACATAAACAATAGAGCTACGCCCTGCAGCACAATCACATAGGGCCATGCCATGCAATACAAACTATAGGGCCATGCCCTGCTCTATGGGTACAACAGTTTTCTTACCTGTGTCTCAAGCTTCTCGAGCACAGATATCCTGAGCACAGTCCCCTAGTCCAAGCCTCACTAAAAACCTAGTCACAACGTATCAACGACATTCATCCATCAAGTTCTAATCCACTAAATAACTTTGGAATGAAATTCTAATCCCCGGAACCTTGAATTCTATCAATCCGGGTGATAAAATCCATCCTGAGCCTTAACTTTTGGATTCTCGAGCCTAAAACCTTCTCGGGGTCCAAAATCCCCTTAAGAGCTGCGGCCCCAAGGCCTTGTGCCGTGGCTCACCTCAACCAGAGGCTCGGCCTCCCAATTTCGCAGACATGCGTCGCGACCCAACCTAAGGGGCGCCGCGGCCTGCCCTTCATTTTGGCCTCCTATCTGTTCTAGAGGGCCGCGAATCACCAAGAACAGTGCCACGACCCGCCCCATTCGAACAAAGAAAATCACCCATTTTCAACATCTAAATCATATCCCATATAACCCAAAACCATCCCAATAACATAATTCAATCAACACAAAAATTCTATTATTCTCCCAACAACAATACCCAACAGAAGCTAATCCCAAAACTCACCCAAATAGTCAAAAGTAATTCACTACCTAGCTCACATGCATAAACTTATATTTCTAACCAAAACTACAACAAAATTTAAATTATCATCGTGTTTTACAGCTTACCTTTGAACCTAATTAAATCTCTGAATTAATCTCCTGAGTTCCAAGTCACTAGCCTCCCAAACTCAAGCCTTGAGTTATGAGTTCCTAGCTTAATTCCCTCAAAATTTTCTTCAGCCTTCAAGCACCCAAAGAGAGAGAGAGAAACTGAGTCATAGGGAGAGGGTCTTCTGCTTTGTTCTAGTGATTTCCTAAGGCTTCTCTAAGCTGAATATAACCCCTACCAAATGACCAAACTGCCCCTTAAACTTATCATTAACCCTTAAGTAACCCAAGGGCAATTTAGTTATTTACCAAATCCTGTTAAGTCCTCGAGTTTTCCTATAAATCCCTGTTTAATCCCGACATATCTCAATCATTACTAAATTACTGCCCATTACTCAATAATTCCAAACACATATTATATACCCAAAATACCCCTAGGCTCCTCCCGGGCTAGATATCCGACCTCGTTGTGACTTTCAAACTAAACGACTCCCTAGGACTGTCTCGTATCGTGAATCACAAATATATCACCACTAACACGTGGTGTCAATCACATTATTGCATTTATGCCCTCAATGGGCTAAAATTACAAACATGCCCCTAATAAACAAATGGGGCCCACATGCATATTTAATTCACTTAAACATGCATTTCTAATCACATACTTATGAAATTCACATATTAATACAATAAATCACTTATTTCCCTCCAGGCACACTAATCAAGGCCCTAAGCCTTATTTGCAAATTTGGAACGCTACCGCCATATTCCTAATAGTTGGTACACGTGAACAATATTAGACATGGACCAAAGCCCTTAGAACTTTTGAATATCAACTACAATGTAAGCAACCGAACTAAGATTGTCTTCCAAGTCATTGAATAGTTGCATGGCATGTAAAGAGTACAAAAAAGCCGTTAAGTTCTTCAAATTGCTATTAATTAATGACCCTCCATAAGCCTTCCAGAATCTCTTAGAGTTTTGAAGCCAGCACTGATCCAGAAAACATAATCTACTTTGCCAAATCAACTACAACATTATTATTATGGTCCTTGATTATCATAGCACTAACACTCACATTTGAACTTTCTTGATGAAACCCACCATCAATAGTCTCGACCAACCCCTAGATGGTCTAGTCCAAGCGCGAGACCCTGTCAAACAATTTCTCAAAATAAAAGGCCATTCAACCAACTTTGAATTATGAAGGTCATCTAAATATTCACTAGCCTACTTGATACATCTAACTTTCACTACACAATCTCCTTCTATTTTTAATCTTCTAACCTCAGCCCAAACTGCCCACATATAAATCACAAATGTTTCAAAATTAGCTTGTGAGAACTGCTCTCTATCTATATCAAAATATCTAAAAAAAAATCATATCCTCCCTCCCCTTTAAAAGTCCCCAAAACAGAGTCCTTTTCCAAACAACTTTAATAGCATTACAATAAAACAAATCATGAGACGTCAAGTAGTAAGGGTATGCACATAAAAGGAAAAGTTCATTCATAGGGACATGGTCATTTTTTAGATTCAACTCTATAGGTATACTGTCATGACAAGCTCGCCACAAGAAACTTCCCACCGTTGGAGGTATATTTAAACTCTACATGAATTTCCACCAAGAAACAATAGTGGACTGAGTTTGATTAGGATGAGGACGAGTAATCCTCATAGCTAAATACGTCCCTTTTTTATTATACTTCCCAATATCTACTGGCTGGACCTTTCAATCTCTAAAAAGGAATAGAAATAATTTCATTAGCTTCAAATTTAAGTGAGTTATCCCTAATTAGCCTTTCATTCCAAAATTCACATGGGGTGATCAATTTCTCACTGCAAGAATCATGACATTTTCTCAATGCGTTTCGCAAAAGCACTGGTAACTTTTACCGGCACTCTTCATGAAGTGTGTCAACACAAGTCTCAACTTTTGCTGAGACTTTTTTACATCGGAAATTTTCTCCCGACACATTTCACAAAAGCACTGGGAAGGTCTCTTTTTCTGACACACTTCATGAAGAGCCCCGAAAAAAGTCCATATTTTTTCCTAGGGATTTTTCTCGCCAGAAAAAGTGGCTATTCTTGACGCATTATACGAAGGTATTGGGAAAAGTATGATTAAGAAAATTTTGGTATTTTGCAAAACTTTTTGCAGCGCTTTTAATCGAATTTTGCTAGAAAAAGTTGATTGTGTGATTTACGTGGGGACTTTTTCCAATGGGTTACGTAAATGCGCTGGCAAGTCAGAGAAAATGTTGGAAATATCATAAAAACACCGAGAAAGGTATAAATAGCACCATAAAATGTGTATTTTAAAAAAAAAAAAAGATACAATTTTAACAAATTTTAGCAGCAATTTCTTTGTATTCTTGCATCCTTTGCTAATAATTGGGTATTTTTGACCTAATCAATGATCTAATTTCTCTTAGAGTTTTCTAAGATTAACAATCAGACTAATCAACATTGTTTTTATTAACTGTTGACCCTTGTTTTAGTCAACGACACTAAGTCACAGAAAGCGATATCAATTAAAGAACTGCATGCAATAATATAAATGACACACAAATTTATAGTGGTTCAGCCCCAAGGATTGGTAATGACCTACGTCCACTTAGTGTTTTATTAATGTAAAAGAATTACGAAACCTGTGATTAGCAAACAATGGTTCACCAAGTTTCACAAGTCTTGAACCTTGATACAATTACTGTGTATAAAAGCACTATTTCTCTCTAGATGCCAAATATTTTGCCTGAAATAAATGAATCCCATGAATCCTATTTATAAGCTCAAGGATGTACATATGGGTCTATGGGCCGTCCTTAACTTACATTACAAGCATAACCAAATAGTAACATAAATAATGATATTTACATATAAAAATAATCAAATATATTGGGAATATCTAACTCATAACCATTTCTGAGAATTTGGCTTGGTTCAACGAGCAGCTCTGGTCATATGAATCTGTACCTCTTCTTTTCCTGCTGCTCAGCATATTCATTAAGCCTGTCGTGCAACTTTAATTTCCTCTTGATACTCTGGTCATTTTTCGACCAGGTCTTCATTAATAACCAGTCACGTGTTGTTCATGTGCCTCTTAAACATGCCACGTTATCATGCAAATATTTTGGGAAACATTTGCCCCCCAAGTTTATTTTAATGCGATTAGCATTTAATAAACTTATTTGACCAACATTCTCGCTGACCTGTCACATCCGATTGTACTTACTCCCTCGAAATGGTAAGTAATCATGACCTTTTCGGTTTCCTAGAAATGATTCGACGGTTATTGTTATTCCCCATGCAAAAATCCTAAAATCTCATTATTACTTATCAGATACCCCTGAACGATATAAATACCCATCTCCTTCCTTTATTTCATTTTTACACGATTATTCTCTCTCTTCAAGAACACTCAGAAAAAACCTCCAAGAACTTCAGACATTTTAGTGTGATCCGAGGCGTCTTCAAGCAACTTCGAGCAAAATCTTCATGATTTATTCTACATTCCATACTCCAAGTAGGTTTTTGTACCCATCCTCTTATCTTTGTAGCAATTTTTATTCATTTTGGCCGTGATTTGTTTGTTTTCACAACTGGATTTTGAATGTTCTTAATGAGTTTTTGGGTAAATCGGGTTTAGGAAAAAACAACCAGAAACACTATGATAAAATAGGTATTATAGGCAATGTAGTGCATAAAACAATGTTTAGAAGAAGTATTGGGGTCTGTTTACACTGATTTCAGGTCCAATATCTAAGTGAAAATTCAATTTTGGGTATTTCAGAAAAATTGGGTTTTTCCCGCCCGTTTTCGGAGTTGAAAAGTTTTTTCAAGAAAACTCTTCACATTCACTTTTTGATTCGTTTTTTCAACATGCTCACATGTTTGTTGTGTTTTTATCAGGATGCTGCTTGTCGTATAAAAGCTTAACTTTTATCCATGAACAACGTTATCCTTATTTTTCTTTTTCTTCTTTCTCTATTGGTCGTAGATTCTCACTTCCCCTTTGCTCTTCTCAGATATTCATGCATGATCCATAGGGAGGTGAGAGACCAATAGACAATGATATGCTTTCTCTACAGTTCGAGGATTAAACAACCTTCTCTTCCCTTTCCAGAGCCTTCGACACCACCCCCAATTCCTACGACCAGCCTTCCTCAAAATTCTCTAAAGAAACAACCAAACATGGGTCGTGTCAAACATACTGCTCATAGGAAAAGAAAAACCACAAAATCACCTACTAACCAGCCAGCCGCTAACACCGAGGGTCCTTCGAATGACCCTGAACCATTGAGAGTTGCACCACCAGAGATCCAACCTAAGGCCCGTCCACATGAAGGCCCATGAGCACAGGTACCCTGGTACATCGCTCCTCCAAGCGTCATATCGACCAGGTTGGTGGCAAAATATCCCAAGAAGTACGGACTTCCTAGGATTAGTCTACACAAGCCTACACCCGACCAAAGGGCGAACGTGCCCGGGGGTGCATTTAGCTCTTGGTTGAGGTATCACATAGAAGTAGGGGTAATTCTGCCCTTCCACGACTTCTTCCAAGGGGTAGCCAATTATTTCGAGCTCTCCCCCTTTCAAATAACTTCCAACGGATATATAGAGTACTTTCAACACTCTATATCTTGTACAACCACAAAAAATGGCCTGTGCCTACCCCTTACGAGAACAATTACCTGTTTGATCTCAAATCCAACCCCAACCAAAGTAACACGGTGTTCTTCCACTTTTATCACCAGGAATCTGGTCACAAATTCCTGAGTGATATAACCTATAAATCCAACGTGGGAAAGTACTTCAAGAGTACTTCCTCACGACCGATCTGGTCGCAAATAACATGGCCTTCACACGATGAGGTGAACTCTTTAATATCTGTTCGACATTCTTCTAGTCGCTTTTTATTTTTTCTGTCCTTAGTTGGTTTATTTTATGTCTAGGTCCTTGGTATCGACCAAAACCCACTCCAGAGATGGAGATAAGGGATACAACCGTGGCGAGCATGACACATATAGAAAATAACATCAAGGAGCTGGTCGTGAAAATCAATTTGAGGCTAGTCAACCTTCTAGAGCCTCACCGAGAGGTGAGGGAATCAACTGCGGGGAGTGCCACCAGAGATGGTATTGAGGAACAAGAAAACCCCGAACAACAACAAGATGTGTCACAACCCCAAATGCGTCGTCCAACAGGAGTGACCCTTCAAGAGCACAACCTCAATGCCAGACCAGCTAATATCCTTCCCTAACATGGGAGGGGAAAACAAAAATTAACTGAATATGCTGGTCCTATATTTGAATCCTCCAAGGAGAAAGATACATATTTTTCACTTTTAGGACATTGCCTATCCATTATCATTTATTTGATAGGGATGGCAACTTTAAATTTCCGACCAGTAGTTTTAGCTTGGACTTCTTCGAGGCAGATATTGATTGTAGCTGTAGTTCCTTAGATAATGTAGCGACCAGTAATTGTAGTTCGGGTACAGTACTTAGAATTTCTTTTGATTGACTTACTTATTATGTAGAACTATTTTTTGATATGTCTGCTCGTTCTTGCTTTTCTTAAAGTAATGCAAACCAATGCTGCATTCAACATTTATGCCTCTGGAGGCAAACCTGCCAGCTTAAAGAAATCGATCAGGAAAAGTACTAGAGATGCCAATGGGGAACCTCTGAGAAAAAAAGCTCGATCAGAGGATCCTCCAGCTCCTAATCCTTCCAGAACAATCACTCATCCTCTCCGCAATGAGCCCTCCACCGACTAGGCGGGAGGATCCTTGGTGACAGAATTGTTGAGCAACACTTCTTGCTCAACAATTGATAAAGTCTAGTATGTAGCCAGGCACCGCCGCAACCAAGAGGCCTTTGCTTCTCTCCCTTCGCTGAGACCCAGTTAGGTCCTTGATTTTGGATTCAACGAAGTAATTAGTGTTAGTTTCTTTTCTGTATTTTATTTTAGTCGAACAACATTTCCTTTTATTAGCTCTGCCAGCTTCATGTCTCAACTGTTCGCAGGGTCTTCTGTTCGTGAACAATGGTTGGCGCCGTGTTGAAGAGGTTGAGTCAAAACATGCTGAGGAGATCAAGGCATGGGAGGCCCATTTCAGAGTGTTGGAAGCCAAGGTTAAGACAACTGAAGATAGAATCAAAACAGTTGAGGACAAAATCAAAGCAGCTGTGGACAAAGTCAAAGCAGTTGAAGACAAAGTTGCTGTTTTGACCGAGGAGTTGAAGAAGAGCATAGAAGATCTGGCTAAGGCTGTTGCTGCTAAGGACAAGTTCAAGGAAACCTCTAAGACCAACTATAAGGAGGCATTCAAGCTACAAGAAGATCTGGTCGCAAGTATGAAGGAGGCCAACAAACTGGAGGATCGGGTTAAACTGCTCGAAGAGCAGAATGCAAGTAATTTGGAGAGCTTCTAAGGAGCCACCTTCAACTGCTTCTACATGTTTTGGAAAAAGATGAAGGTGTGAACTTTGATTACCTTCCCAAGAAGGTAAAACAAGCTGAGCTTGCCTTGTGCGCTGCTCGCTTGGAGGAGGAGAAGAACGACTCAGAGTCTCCTAAATTTTCCTTGGCGACAGACGTTGAGAGAGTTGAAGAAGAAGAAGCTGGAATGACCATTGACCAGCAACCTCAGTAGGAGCCCCCACAGCTGTACATTAATTTTTTTTTTAATATATATGTAACTAGAACACTTGAACAGACTGTTCACGGTGTTAAGACAATTTGCTGCCCAAGGCAGTTTTATTTACTTGTAATATTTCTAATTACATCCGAGCAGCAATTGCTCGTGGTGTAAAGATATTTCATTTTGATATTACATTTCCTATTATAACATCTACTCGTATGACCAAACCTAGCATAACACTTTATTATCTTACAAAATTAGCTAATTTTTTTTGAAAAATACTTTAAGTGTCATAGTATGCTTTCGCTTATTTTGCTCGTGTGTTTACATACGTTTATAATATGCTTTGCTCACTTAGTATCTTATATGTCCCCAAGTGATCAAGGAGGTTAAGGTTCTCAGTCACTTGCCATTGACCAATACCTGTTCGAACATTACTGCTCGTGTACTTATAAACAATCAATGATAATATAGTAAAACAACACACGTAATGAGCAAAAACTTGTAATAAATACAATATTTGGCAAGAATAACTGGCTGCTCACAGTTCCTTTTATTTCTCATAAAAATGGACAAAAATTAGTGTCTATACGAGTGATCAAAAATTGATCTTACACTTATAAGCGACTATCCATCTAATTGGCCAGCCCTTGTTCAAAAACTTGTAGAAAGTAAATTAATACAACCCAAATCTTTAAAAAGAAATGTTCACTGATAATACTTGCGCAGGTGTTCTCCATTCCAATAGTGAGGAATGAGATCTCCGTTTAAGCGAGCAAGTTTTGTTGGGATTTTATTCCCTAATTAAAACCCAATTTCTTTGTAATCTCATTTTAATATCAATAAAAGAATAGAAATCAAATTTTGATTTGGTCAATCACTTTGCTCACATGTTTTATTTTCATGATTATTTGTTTGATATAAACTTCTATTAAATCCCGAGCATATTGCTAATCATATTTATAGTGACATAATCATAGTGGAATATAAATGTGATTATGTGTTCAAACATAAGTTAGTCCTAAGATTAGTCAGTGAAAATGATTTACATCGACTTGCCAATCTACGATCTGATCTACTTACACATTGTAGTGTTATTTTCTTTTTAGAACATTAGCAATGTAGATAAGATCGGAGGTATTACATCAGACTGGACCGATATTGACAGTAGATAGGATAAGTAAACATATTGTTATTATCTATTCTAGTCATATCATATAGTTGACCATATGTCAATTCAATCTCAATTTCGAGTGGTTAGTATTCTAACTGATTGTATTATTTGAGTTCTTTGACTTGTTCGTTACCAGCTTACCCTATGGACTAACCCATACTTACATCTTGGGAACTCAGTAGTATAATTGAGTGAGAGTGTTAATCATAGATATGAACATCTATAGCTTCTGATGAAGAAGTAAAATGATGGTTTCCTTTTAGTTTGGTTCAATGTGCTAAATGATAGAGATCTCATTTCAGTAATTAATATTAGTTTACTGAAATATCATTTACAAGGAGCTAAGTGTAAGGATAAAATACAATGAGGGGTGAAACAATATTTTAGTCCTATCTCATTGTAGACCGTCTATAGAGGATTGAGTGAAAATTATGGTTGTAAGAATGGATAATTAATAACATATCTATATTGGTTATAGAGCGTTCTATGAGTTCAAGATGCAATTTTGAGTCTTTAGTGGAGTCACGAAGAATTAATAAGTTAGTAAATTTATTTGTTAAATTTATGATGACTTATTAGAGCTTGATTTTACAGGCCCATGGTCCCCACTGTACCTTGGATACAATTATCTAGATAGTCTCAATTAATTGATTTAATTATCAATTAGAATTATCAAAGTTGACCATGTCAATTTTGCATAGTTTCACAAAGTTATACAATTTAGAGAAGAAAATAGATTTTAGGGCAGATTTACAACAGGAAATAACTAGGTAAGCGAAAACGCTTAGTAAGTTCAACTTTAAAACAAAAGCATGCAGAGAATTAGGGTTCCGGATCCATCCGGACCCTACACAATCAATTTCAAGAACGTAAAAGCGTCCTGGCAAAATTATGGCCATGCCTGATAACCAACGACAAATTATTTCATATAAATAGATAAATTCCTGCACTCGGAAAATCCCAGAACAAGCAATTATATTATATCACAACTATTTCTTATCAACAAATAAATTCCTGCACTCAGAAAATCCCAGAGCTAGTAGATATAATATATCACAATATAATTTGAGACCAACACTCGACAACTTCCAACAATTTAGGCGTAACACGTCCTTCAGCATAAATGCTAATCTATAAGAGAGAATCGAGTCTCAATACTAAGATCTAGCCAATAAATATCCCCATCAAGGGTAACTATCGCGTTACTTAGGGCATCGCTACTTATCCAAGAGTAAATCCCTCACAAGGGTAACCATCAAGTTACCTAGGGCATCACTACTTATCCAAGAGTGTAATCAAAGTTAATCAGTGGTGCTAGTGAGAAGTTGCCCCTAGAGTGTTCAGCCTCACTCAAACTTGGCAACCCCTAGTATCTCTAGGCACTCTCACTGAATGGCCAATATTCACAGCTACTATTCAGAAATAACTTATCAGAGCACTTTCTCGGGTTCTAACCGTTCCCTGATTAAGTAAGCATGAGGGCCCCTAGGTCCCATTCATTTTGATGCCCCTAGGTTTAAAACAAAAATCCTCACCTCTTGGCCACTCGTCGTGGTAATGAACTAGACATAAATAAAATCAAGCAGTGTAACGGGGATTAGCTATCTAGGATATGATGGATATCTACCGTTCATATTTTCTAACTCTGCACCCACTAGACTAACGTCTCTAAGCAACTTTCTACGACAATGTATATATGTGCATGTGTCCCTATACTAACATACAATACAATAATCATTTCATGTTGCAGCCACACAATATAAGTTGACTTACTTGGAGTCCTTTGCTCTCAGCAAGATTTCACCCTCCAATGTATAATCCAGTTATGCTTAGCCAATACTGTAATTATCCATACAACATACTCGGATTAATTATGACACTTCATAATTCATTATTATTATTTTGGGCAGTTTGGTCATATTCAAAATCATTAGTAAGGATTAAAGATCCTTATTTGGTTTTAAACCTATTAAGGAAATTCATACAAAAATATTTGAGACTAAACCCTAAGTCTCGGGGAGACCTACCCCTATGGTCTCGATACCTAGGCTCGGGTATCACAATAGTATTTTCCCGCAATCTGCTAAAAATCTTTTTTTTTTTTTAAAGTTCCGCTATTAACCCGTACTTTCAATAGTCGGTAAAATATATAAAAGATTTTAGCCGGTATTATATCCCGAAAATACTAATTAAATTACTTAATTATTTTTCAAGAAAATAAACTCTTAATTTTCCCTTTTATTTTTCTCAAGGTTTTAATCTCTAAAAATCATTTTAAGAAAATTACATAATTTATCTTAATTAGGAAAACCGTTAAAAATTTCCCATCTTGACTAGTTAATTTTTCCAAAGTCTATAAATCAAGTTTACTTACTAGCAAAATAATTAACTTAATTATTTTCTCAACATATAGGGTTTTAAACCCTCTTTTAATTTATTAACTTATTAATAAATTAATTCTTTTATTTTTAGAAAGAATAAAAATTCTTTAATAAAAATAATTCAATTATGCATGAAGGTGTGGCTGTACGTGTAGGATGTAAATATTCCTGTAGTGTTCTTGGTTGGACTTCATCTTGATGAGCCATCGTGGGTGGTTCAGGAAGTCTCAGTGAATCAGGATTGTTTGAACGAATGGAAGAAAACGACGAACTAGGAGAGTTTTCTAAAGTTTCTACTTGTTGTCTCACAAATCTCCCTAGTGCGTCTCTGTTTCGTGGCATAAATATTTTTTAATTTGTAAGTATTATAAGCGCAAGTGTGTAATAATGTAATAAGTATACACCAAAATGTTCCCAGGCCAATTGGAAAGGCTGCCAAGGTACCACTTTAGGCCCAAGAGCGTTTCTAGAACTCCCCGAGGTTCTTAGAAAAGATTGGAGGGTAACGCTAACACAGACCTTATTTAAGAACCAATTTTTTTAAGATAGAACAAGTTTGGTTTTTACTAATTTCCAAAATTACACAAATGTTCTCAATATTTTGTTTGATTTTTTTTTAAAAATTTTATGCTTTTTTCAGAAAAAAAACCTAAATCTAGAAAATAAAATTCTAAACATAAAAGTAAAATGAATAAAATAAAACAATAACAAAAAAAAAATAAATGAATAAAAATAATTACTAAGGAAAAATAAAATAAAAGAGAAATAAAAAAATTATACTACTTTTTTTTATATAAAAAAAAATTAATTTACTAGGCAAACCTTTAATTGTAGAATTACCTCCCTGGCAACGGCACCAAAAATTGATATCGCCCAATAAATTCCTAAGCGGTCGCAGTAGTAATTGGGCTATGTCGTATCCACAGAGAGGTAAAATACAAGTAAAAAGGAAGATTAGTAAATCAGAAATAATAAACTTTGAAATGATGTAACTTTGAAAAAGAATATAAACATTAAATAAACAAAATTGAGGAATTAGAATCAGAAAGAAAATATGAAAGGCATAAGTTTCATTCATGCAAACATATCTATATTTTAATAAAATTGATTCATTATACTCAACTATAATTCTACACCATTAATTATAGTTGGAAAATATATATAATAAAGCTCACCTTAAAATATGTTCTTTACTTAAATTATACTAACTTCTAATTTTAAAAACCTATCATATTATATACTTTAGAGCGACAAAATACCAATGGCAGAATGCAGTAAAAAACATATAATATAACAAATATCCTAAATTAAATTAAAAACCTAAATTACATAAGAAGAGCATGACTAGAATTATGTAAAAGATAATAATAAATTTAGAATAAATATTAGAAGAAAATAAATTTAATTGTAACAAATATATAGAAATGAAGAACAAAATAAAGAATCAATATATTAAAAATATAATGTTAAACATGAACTCCACTCTAGCCTTTCCACAAGAGAATTTAGCCTAAAATAGGCATTGGTTTCACTCAAATTAATGTAAAATAAATGAAAGAAAATGAAGAAAATAAGTGTTTTTCTCTCCAACAATACTCTCTACACTTCCTTCTCCAATCTGATGAAATTTTACCCCATTTGGTACTCTATTTATAGTGTAAATAGGACTAAAAAGCGTGTAGAACCGTGTACAAAATAATGGGAAAAATGGCTGCAAAATAGGTGCAAAGTGGGAGAAGTGGGGACAAATGCAGCAGACACGTGGCCACGTGTCAAGCACTGATTAGTTCAGCAAGGAGTACGTCAGGTGCGTGGGGGACAGTGGCAGGTGGCGGTCGGGTGCGTGGGGAGCAGCCGCAGGCGAGTGGGACGCGTGTCCTTCTCTGATTGGCTCGGCAGGCGGCTGTCAGGCGTGGCAGCGTGTCAGACGGTGGCAGGTGGCAGCTGTTGGTGGCTCGGCTCGGCTCGGCTCGGCTTCAGCGGCTCGGGTGGACGAATGGCAAGCTGCCATGTGGCAGCGTGGGGGAGCAGATTTTGGCTTGGGCTTTGGCTCTTTGGGCTTAATTTTGGGCCATTCCATCTTCAAAAATGCCATTTTCTTAAGGATTTCTTCAATTTTAATTCTTTCTTTCTTCTTTCTTTTTCTTTGTGTCAAAATACATTTGATTTCTTGAAAATTAAATTAAAATTAATATTTTCAAATATAAAATATATGGCAATAAATCCATGAAAATATTAATTAAAACTTAATTAATTTCACACTTTTAAGACTAATAAAATGATATTTTTGAGCACTAATCACAACCCCCAACCAGCTTATTGCTAGTCTCTAGCAATTCAAGCGAAATGATAAATGTCAACATGATATATTTCCGGTAAAAAATTATAAAAGAACTTAAGTATTAACACAAAATGTTAGTAACAAGTCAACAAGAGTTATCAAAATTACTTCGAATAAATCTAGAGTTGTGAGTGTGTGCACCAAACTTGAACCTTCTTACCACAAACCATAGCACATAAAGCCTTCGAAATTATGCCAAGTAAAAGTCTCAACTCCATTAACCTCTCATGTAATTGAAAATATTTAAATTTTAAGGGTTTCACTCATGGAGTTGGAAAAGAAGTAAGCACTCATCAAATGGGTATATATTTAGGACAAACTCTTAAATAATTATTGAAACGAAGATAGGAAATAAACTATTTGGACAACCACCATAAAGAGTACCACAAAACCAGTTTTTCGAGATTTTAAGTTAAATAGACAATCTTTACATTTATTCTAAGAGCCATAAAATAAAACATGAAATTAATAAACACAAATTTTTTTTGGACACAAGAGACAACATAATTGAAAATGATAGAAATATTGCTCTTGTGTCTTTCTCCTTTTTTTTTCTTCTATTTTTTTTCTTCTTTTTTCTTTTCTCTTTTCTTCTTCTTTTTTTTTTTAATTTTCTTTTTCATGAACAACATAATAAAAGGCTCTCTAATAAGATTTGTCTATAGAAAATATTATCCCTAAAACATCATCCATTCATACCACAATACCTTGTCCAAATAATTATAACAATTTCTAAGAATCAATAAAAATTAAAAAGTTGTTTTCTCAAGTCTCACTTCTCACACAAAAGAATGAATTACTTAAACATGGCAAATTTCTAAGCTAATATGTGCTAACAACCATCTTACCACCACTACAACATTTTTGAGCATATATTACGGTAAATAAAAGACATATATTCAAAGTGTTATTAATAAAACACGGTTTCACCTATAAAAAAAATACGGAATAAAAAAAAAAGGCTCAGGCGCCAAAATGAAGTGCCAAACTTAATATCACGAAAATAATCAAATGAAATCATCTGAACCCCCTTCCTCATCTAATCTTCTAAATCCCTAATCCACAACCTAAACTATTCCCAGCCGCCTCCTTTGCCCATCCCGTAAGGCTCTGTCTTCTCCATTCCTTTGAACTGCTGGAGCAGGAACCCAAAAGCAGCTCCTTCTCCCACAAGCGAGTCTTGCCATCTCCCTCAAGCTGCTGCCTCTCTTGCTGGAGCAAGAACCCAGGCATCTCCCTCATGAGTCCCGTGCTTGCTATCTCTCCTGCTGGAAGCAAGAACCCAGGCATCTCCCTCACGAGTCGCGCGCTTGCTAACTCTCCTGCTGGAAGCACGAACCCAGGCCAGAGTATTCGAAACTGTGAGGTAATTTTTCATTTAGATTTCAATGTCATATCAGATCATCAATGTATATGTATATATATGTGTGTGTGTATTTGTGTTGTTTGGCCTTGTTATTATATTTTACTGTTTCTTAATAGCTTCGTTAGCTCTGTTAGTTTCTAACTTCTCCTCTGTATAAAAGGAGCTGATTCCTCTTAATCGGTAAGATCAATAAATTACTCAAATAAGATGGATTTCGGAACAAAAGGGGCTTGATTTCTTGGACTTGAGTGAGAACCAGCTTGAAGGCGAGTTTCCAAAAATCCCAAAATCCATCACATTACATTTCTAGCTGTTTCTTTTCTTTTCTTTTTCAGTGTCATTACATTGTTGTTTTGAAAGTTGATTATTTTAGCACTCTGATAGAGGATGTGTTCAATTTGAAGCAAATGAGGTTGATTGCAATGGATATGAGATGATATAAGTTACTGGGACTTTGTTCAAGTAGTTGAACTTTGAGGAATAATGAAAATAATTGTCTTTGATTGAGTGTTTTTATTTAAGAGTTCTGTTTTTTTATTTATAAATTGAGCTCTACATTTACTTATCTGGGTCCCTTTTTCAACGGTGATTGGGATTCTTGGTTTGGAAGTTGAAACTCTTATTAGAGATTACAATGAATTTGGGAAAGATCTTTTTCATGGGTTAGTCTTTTCATATAAATTTATTGATGAAAAAGTGGGTGTTTGACACTTTTTTTATAGACATTTTGAGGCATATTTTAAAGTGAAACTGAATCCACTATACAATTATTAGTGAAAAAGTTTGAATAGATTTGTTTTCTCCTCACCTCAGTGAATATTTCAACAATATCTTTTTCTTATATATTTAATTGCAAACCAACTTTAATATCATAACTGAGAAAGAATTGTTTGTTTAGGAGGTGTTCAGATTATGACCAAAAGTCTGTCACAAGAATTTTGCTTTCTGAAAAAGCACTGAGGCCACTGAGAGGTTCATTTTACACAGATATTCTGGATTCATATGTAGAATACTTGGAAAAAGAAGGTGCCTCAAAGAGTGGACTTGAATTTGAACAAGAGAAAGAAGTGTTTCGTGTATGCGTAAGTCTTTGCTCAGCATAAACTTATGAATCGAATGCTTCAACAAAAATATACTAGTTTTGTATCAGCAGAGCTATATGTATATTTTTTGTGCGTGTTTAGTTTATTTGGTTTGTGGAATCCTTCAAAAGTACTTATCAAATTTCTAACATGTTTCCATTTTTTTAGTTTCGTGATGCATCACAACCAAATGTAAATATGTGGTGCAAATGCAGGGTACTAGAAGATGGAAAGTTTGATATATACAAGGTAAGTAGAATTTTAGTTATATAGCGACATTCATGATAATAGATTTTGTAACAAGAAAACAGGTTGATGATATTTAACTTTCATCATCAAGTTCTGAGGTTTGTGTTTTTCTCCAATTAATTATTCTTTTAGATTGAACATGTCTATACTCGTCACATGCTCAGAGACATATCTTGCCATGAAAAGAATCTGGACTTGAGGCTGGATCTATGCACCAAAAGAACTGTAACTACTTTTACTGTAAGTTTTCTTTGTTTAATTATAGATGCACCTATATTTATAGAATTTATAACATTTAAATTCTTTTCTTTCTTTGTTTAAGATATATTTATTGTTAAATCTTATTTGTGTATATCCTAAAACTAAAAAGTAAACAAAGGAACAAAATAGATCTAAACTTGTCTAGAAATATCTAGTTTATCACTTCATAATGATGCTGGTTTCGGCTAAACTCTTCATGCTATTACAGGATGATGACTTGGAAAGCCTCAAAATTTTGATAAATTCTGCTATTACAAAAGTTAAGGGTGAACTAATATGCTCCTGGGGAAGTTCATTTTTGGAAAAAAATTTCGTGTGGTTGCAGCGGCTAATAAGTATTCAAACATACAAAAATCAAACACTAAGGCTTAAGATCAAAGATGTTGACCGGTCTCCGAGCGGGGAAGCTACAAGGGAAGTTGTTGTAATGCTGAAAGGAGTAGCTACATAATTAATGGTATATTTTATGTTTCAACTCTTTTGTGAAACATAGTTCAAAGCCTCTAGAACATGTTATTCATGCTTCAAAAAACAGAACATAGAACATGCTGTTCATACATTAATATGTATGTATTAATGTATTGTTGATTATGTATATAACCGCATGCTTTGGAGGCCAAAGATAACTGTATAATTAGGAGAGCCTAAGGACAAAGAAAAAAAAATTGCTGTTTTTACATAAGCTTCTCATTGCTACATAGTAGCAAACTTAAAAACAAGGGTTGAATCAATCAAATTTAGGGTATTGGTTAAAAATAAGGACTGTTAATATGAATATGCATGTTTTCCAAAGTTTATGAGAAGTATTCATTCTATACTTACAGTGAGAAAATGAATTGAATTTTTTTGGTACCTATGATGATAATGATCAATTCTTGTAGAAAGCTCAACTTGTAGAAATCCAGCTTGGGATTTCTCCTCCAAGAAATCAAGCCCCTTTTGTTCCTGATTGAGTGAGAATTTATTGTGGTGTAATTTTGTGATTTTTTTGACAAAGTGAGAATTTACTGATTGAGTGTTAGTTGGGGTTTGTTACTGATTGAGTGAGAATTTATCAAGGCCTGCATATATATATATATATGTATAAATCATATTCCCAATAGAGATTGAACTTTTCTTCATCATTCTATTTTTTTAGTACTTATTCTATTTTCATTTCTTATGTTCTGTCCTTTTTCTGTAGTGGAAGCTGGAAAAATGTATAACAATTGTCTTTCTGTTCTTCATAGTTGACCAATCTCATGTCCCTCAAATATATTTTGGTGTCTAGTTCCATAATATATCTCAGAAGGTGTATATATATACACACACACACACTTTTGCATGGTAAAGATTTTGGCTTTTATTGAATTATGTCCCTCAAATCTCTTTTGGTCTCTTTTGCTGTCTAGTTCCAGTTTAATATTGGTTTGCTTTTTTTGTTTGTTTGTAGTAATATATTGAATTGTTACTTAAGCATGGTTTGAGTGGTGTGATTCTCGTGAGACCTCCCTAGCAATATGGTAGATTATTCTTCTTTTTAAAGATTGTAGGGTTCGATAGATGGACCAAAGTACGAAAATCTACATTTTTCTATTTTGAAATGGCGTGTTGTCTTGATATTATCCAATGAATAATGCATATTATATATATATGCTTATTTTTTGTGCTAATGTGATTTAGTGGCTTGAAACATCATGTCAGGATATGATCTATTTAGTTTTCTGTGTTGTGGGATTGGGTTTCTTGTGTTTCTTGCGTAACCGTCAATACATATAAATATATATGTCATGTAGGAGAAGAAAGAAAAGGAACTTCATATCATTGTTTGTCCTGTTATAAATTCGTTAATCATGTCTAGACAACTCAATTATGCATCAAAAAGTAACTTTTTTTCTTTGGCTGTCTTTCCAAATATAAATTCCAATTAGGACATTGCATATTATATAAAGGCAGATGCATAAAACTTTTAAAGAGTAGTTACTATTAATTAAGTGTAGTGAGATATTATTTGGTTGTTATGCTAGTCACTTGTCGCTCCTTAGTGACTCTCACTGGTCTATTTTGCCATTTCTGTCTTGTCTTCTCTGTGGAGCCTATTTTTTCTTAAGTTTTGTTAGTCCTGTTTCTGCTCTGATGTTGTTCTATTTGTTGTCAGCTTTATTCTCTCTTATGTTTTATAGGGGTGTTGTTATGGGAAGTTTATGGTCTGTTACTTATCTAGTTGCTTTAAATTTATATTTTGTTTAAGGAAGATTTTTGAGTGATAGTTTTTATAAGGTGTTTATGATTTATAAATGCTTTAGTGATTCTTGTAAAGAATTGGATTGGTAGCTAATTTCAAGAGGTATGTTGTATTTGATTTATTTATTTTTAATTTTCATTCTTTTATAATTTTGAATAGAATTTGTATAACTTTAGTGGAGTTTGAATATCTTAGATATTCATCCGTAGTGAAGTAGGTTCTAAGAATTCTGTGTTTTGCGGTGATAACGGAAGGTTGAAAACTTACATGTCTTAGTGAAGTAGGTTCTGAGAATTATGTGTGCTGCGGTGATATATGGATGCAAACCTGTGTTCTGTTTGATTTGTTTGAATTGTTGGTGTTGATTGTGACAGATGGCTAGGCTAGTAAATTAGTGAATATGTTGTCCGATTTTTAGTAGATTTTTATACTTAGTTGATTAGCTTATGGAAACTAGGTCTGCAGGATTTTGAGAAACCTTTAGTTGTCCAGTAGTGAAATCTACAATAAAAATGGCAAATTCATTGCTCTTGTTATTTGGAACTTTATATTTGATTTAATTCTAATTCATGTGTCTATGCTATTGGATTTTCTTTATAAATTAGTTGTATTGTATATATATATATTTATATGTTTGGTTGGTGTATCATTTGCATTTTCATTTCATAATCATAAAGTGTTTGAGCTAACTTTTCTAATGAGTATTTTACCAAGCATAAATCTTCAATCTTTCATGTCTATGTGTTGTAGTTAGTGTAATTGCATGGCCAGCTTATAAAGTCGTAATGAGGTTTAAGCATTAATTATTTAAACTCTTGTGTAGCTAAGCAAATCAACCTCACAACAAAGACAAGTGCACAATGGAATGGATGATGAATTGGAGGGTGGAGCAAGCTTCATGGTTTACTTTTTGTGTATCTTGTTATTTTTCTGTTTTTTACTTTTGGAGCAAAAGATGTGCAAGACTATAGAATTTTATTATGTATGCTTTCAAACTCAAGTTAGAACTAAGAACTTTTGAAGTGGATAGTGTCATGGTTTGAAGTAGTTCGTCTGCAAATGTAAAAATACTCATGGTTTATCATATATATTGAATATTTTAGATTTTTTGATCTATTTAATATTACACTTGAGATCAATTGTGATTTTTTTAATCAAAATACAATAATAATTTTTTTTAAAACAATTAAAAATGCATACTACAAAATAACAAAATGTTTAACTGGGAGAATTTATAATAATTATGGTTGTTTTGTATAATATATTATAATTGGGAAAAAAGTTATGATTTATATAATAGAATGAGCTAAAAACGTTATAAAATGATCAAATATAATAATTTTCATAACAGTTGGAAAGTGTTATGCATAAAGTATAAGATTAAACTTCAAATTTATAACCAAATACTCTAACTAAATGTTATTATTTGAATATTATAACAACTAAAAATGTGTTATTGGATAGTTTAAGATAACATCGAACATAACATTCGAATACTGTTATAGAAAAGACAGGACTTTTAATAACAGGGGCTATGTTAGCGTTTTCAGAAGCGTTATCAATACTCCCGGTTAGCAGTTTTTAAGTGTTATGAATACTATTTTTTCTTGTAGTGCACAACAATTGGCATGTGCATTAGGTAACTCTAGAGAAACTCTTAGTAATACAGATAACAAAAATTGACTCAAAAGTAACATTTTGCAAAAATAAATAAGTAATTTTTAAAAAATTTGACCGTGAAAATATTAATATGATAAAAATCAACATGAAAGTGCATGAATATGCTCCCCACTCTCAACCAAAATCTGACAATGTCCTCAATGTCTCAAAAGATAATAAATGTAAAAGAGCAGGGAAAGAGAACACCTGGATAGCGAGCGTCAAGTGGTAGAGCGAATATTGATTCTCTATAACATGAAAAACTGAAAACACAAAATTATAACAAATAAAATAAAATGACAAAAGGGAAATAAACAGAAAACAAACCCATGTACAAACAATTTGGAATACTACTCAGACTTGGTAAACTGGTTCCACGAGAGTGACTTCTTCAGGCTGGGTCACCCTCTCTATGTAGTGTTTCATTCGTTGGCCATTTACTTTGAATTCTCTCCCATCATTTAGGTCTATGACCTCAACAACACCGTTGGGAAAGACAGATTTCACAACATATGGGCCAGTCCACCTTGATCTCAGCTTGCCAGGGTGGATATGCAGACGAGAGTCATAAAGATGCACTCGTTGGTTTGGCTCAAATTCTTTTCTTAGGATCTGCTTGTCATGGGTCGCTTTCATTTTAGCCTTGTAGATCCTAGAGTTGTCATAAGCATCGTTTCTTAATTATTCAATTTTTGACAACGCTTACGATTGAGTCCTGCTGCCTTGAGATCAAAATTTAGGCTTTTAACTGCCCAATAAGCTTTGTGTTCTAGCTCAACAGGAAGGTGGCAGGCTTTACCATTGACTAGCCTATAAGGAGACATACCAAATTGAGTTTTGTAAGCAATGCAGTATGCCCAGAGAGCATTGAGAAGTCGTGAGGACCAATCTTTGCGGTTAGGATTAACCGTTTTTTCTAAGATTTGCTTGATTTCTCGATTAGCTAACTCAGCTTGGCCATTTTTCTGTGGGTGATAAGGCAGTGCAACCTTATGAATTACACCATATTTTTGCATTAAGGTCTCGAAAGAATAGTTGCAAAAATGGGTGCCTTGATCACTTATGATAGCACGAGGTGTGCCAAACCTAGATAACCCATTTTCCTTTAAGAATTTCACAACAGTTGTGTTATCATTATTTCGACAAGGCATAGCTTCCACCCATTTTGAGACATAGTCTATGGCGAGAAGAATGTAAAGGTAGCCAGAAGAAGGTGGAAATGGTCCCATAAAGTCTATCCCTCAACAATCGAATATTTCTATTACAAGAATTGGGTTTAATGGCATCATATGTCGTCGGGACAGGGCACCTAATTTCTGACACCTTTCACATGATCGACAGAAATTGTTAGTGTCTTTGAACAAAGTGGGCCAATAAAGACCACACTGTAAGATTTTTGGAGTAGTCTTTTTCATAGAAAAATGACCACCACAAGCATCATTATGACAAAAGTTCAGAACACTAAAAATTTCATCATCTGGAATGCAACGTCTCATAATTTGGTCGGGGCAATGCTTGAAAAGATATGGGTCATCCCAATAGAAGTTACAAACCTCGACCACAAATTTACGTTTATCTTGTGCACTCCATGCAGTTGGAAGTTCGCCAGTCACTGAGTAATTGACTATATGAGCGTACCATGGCAACTTAGTGACCGCGAAGAGATGTTCATCAGGGAAGTCATCTCGAATGGCTGGGCCATCAGCGGAATTAGAAAATTCAAGACGAGATAAGTGATCCGCTACCACGTTTTCAACTCCTTTATTGTCTTTTATGGTCAGATCAAATTCCTGTAACAGAAGGATCCACCTAATTAAACGCGCCTTAGCATCCTTTTTTGAAAGGAGGTATTTTAAGGCGGAATGGTCCGTAAAGACTGTGATAGGTGAACCAATCAGGTAGGAACGATCTTGTCAAGTGCGAATACTACAGCAAGTAACTCTTTTTCAGTGGTAGAATAGTTCATTTAAGCACTGTTAAGAGTTCTACTTGCGTAATAGACAACGAAGGGCTTCCCTTCCCTTCTTTGACCTAAGATGGCCCCTATAGCATAATTGCTAGCATCACACATGACTTCGAACGGTAAGTTCCAATCTGGTGGCTGAATGATAGGGGTGGAAGTGAGTTTTGCAATGAGCGTTCAGAAAGATTCCTCACACTCAGGTGTCCAACTGAACACAACATCTTTTGCTAGGAGGTTTGACAAAGGGCGGGCAATTGTTGAAATTTTTTGTATGAACCTCCTATAGAATCCTGCATGCCCAAGAAAAGATCGAATGTCTTTAACAGTCTTGGGGGTGGGCAGCTTTGATATGAGTTAAATCTTTGATTGATCAACCTCAATTCCTCGTTCTGACACG
The DNA here is from genome assembly GCF_963169125.1 of Humulus lupulus. NCBI lineage: Eukaryota > Viridiplantae > Streptophyta > Magnoliopsida > Rosales > Cannabaceae > Humulus > Humulus lupulus. The sequence continues at coordinate 181,885,207 of NC_084793.1, forward strand.
ACATTCCCCAAGACTATGCCTGATGGTACCATGAAATGACACTTTTCCCAGCTGAGTACCAAGCCCTTTTCTTTGCAACGTTTAAGCACAGACTCTAAATTGAGAAGGCTTGATTCAAAGGAATCTTCAAAGACTGTCAAATCATCCATGAATACTTCCATACATTTCTCGATCATATCACTAAATATGCTCATCATGCATCGCTGGAAAGTGGTTGGAGCATTGCACAGGCCAAATGGCATGCGCCGAAAGGAAAAAGTACCAAAAGGACAAGTGAATGTGGTCTTATCCTGATCTTCTAAGGCAATCTCGATTTGGTAATACCCTGAATAACCATCGAGAAAACTATAGAAAGGATGACCTGCCACACGTTCCAATATTTGATCGATGAATGGAAGTGGAAAATGGTCTTTGCGGGTGGCTGCATTTAACTTTCTATAATCAATGCACATGCACCACCCAGTTGTGACATTGGTAGGAACAAGTTCCCCTTTTTCATTTTGTACCACTATTACCCCAGATTTCTTGGGAACAACCTGAGTTGGGCTGACCCATTTACTGTCAGCAACATGATAGATTATGCCAGAATCCAGAAGTTTCAAGACTTCAGTCTTTACTACTTCCTTCATCGTTGGGTTCAATCTTCTTTGAGGGTCACGACGCGGTATAGCCCCGTCTTCCAATTGAATGTGATGGGAGAAAATTAATGGACTAATACCTTTCATGTCAGCTATTGTCCATCCTAATGCATCTCTTTGTTCTTGCAACAAATTAATGAGTTGGCGCTCTTGTGTGGCATTGATCTTGGAAGATATTATGACAAGAAAAGTGTTGTCAGCTCCCTGGAAAACATGCTTAAGACCATCAGGAAGTTGGGCCAACTTTGGTTGAGGAGCTTGTTCAATGGATGGTTTTGGTGTTTCTCGATCTTGAGGGAGCTCCTCAAAGATTGGATTCCAAAACATGGTTCTTTTAGCCTGTGAGTGTTTGACGATTTCGTGGGTTGATTACAGACTCATCGGGCTCAGAACTTTCTGAAATTTGGAAGAGGTGATTAAAATGACTAGACGTGTATTTCGATTCGACCTCTTCCGAAATAAGTGTATCGATCAGATAGGATTGGAAACACTCATCGTTGTCGGGTGGTTGTTTGCCGATGTGGAAAACATTCACTTCTAGAGTCATGTTCCCAAAAGAGATTTTCATGAGACCATTCCTACAGTTAATGAGTGCATTTGCTGTTGCGAGGAAAGGTCTACCGAGAATTATGGGAATTTTTGACTCTATACTCACTTTAGATTGAGTGTCCAAGATGAGAAAATCAACAGGGTAATAGAATTTTTCAATTTGAATCAGAATGTCTTCTACTATTCCCCGAGGTTTCTTAACTGATCGATCAGCCAGTTGTAGCACCACAGATGTGGGCTTGAGTTATCCTAGACCTAATTGCAAGTATATTGAATATGGCATGAGATTTACACTTGCTCCTAAGTCTAGAAGTGCTTGACCAAATTCCTGTTCCCCTATTTGGCACGAGATGGTGGGACAACCAGGATCTTTGTACTTAGGCGGTGTTTTGCAGTCAATTACCGCGCTAGCTTGTTCCGCCAAGAATGCAGTTTTCTTGACATGATGCTTTCTTTTAACGATGCACAAATCCTTGATAACCTTGGCATAAGCCGACACTTGTTTGATCACATGCAACAATGGCAAGTTGATCTTCACTTGTGTTAAAAGGTCTAGGATTTCACCATGATTTTCCAGTACCTTTACAGTGGATTTCAAAGCTTGAGGAAAGGGTGCCTTTACTGGAATGCTTATTGGCACATCATCATCTGGAGTGGGCATTGACATACTCGTTGTCTTAGTTAACGGTGAAACCGTACTTTGACCACTTCGAGTAGAGATGGCATTAACCTCTTTGAAATTTATATCTGCAGAGGAGGAGGTTTGTGCCATGTGTTGCCCTTTTTGATGGATTAGAGGTTGAGCGGGAAGTCTCCCATGCTCTTGAATCGCCAAAGTAGTGTTTAGCTTTGTCATTTGGATTTTCATGTCCTTCATTTCCTCTACCATTTGTGCGAAACAAGATTTGAGTTTTCGCAAGCATTTGCAAAGTATTCTCAAGAGAATTACTTGACTGCATGTTATTTTGAGGAGCGTTGTATGATTTTGGTGGTTGTTGCTGCTCATGCCTCCATTGGCTTCCAGATGCTTGGTTTGAATCCTTCCAGCTGAAATTTGGATGGTTGCGCCAATTGGGATTGTAAGTGTTTGAGAAAGGGTTATAAGGCTTCTTGTAATCCCCTAAAGCATTGCATTGTTCCTCATTTCCTCCTCTTAGCTCACCAAGAGTTGGGCACTCTTGCGGTTGATGTTCCGTCCCTCCATAGATGAAGCATGGATCTCGTGTCTCTACCTTTGCAGCCATGTGGATTCCTCTACCTTCTTGAGATTTGAAAGCCTCGAATTGTTGTCTCAATGATTCAATTTGTCTTTTGACGTTGTCCTCTTCCCTCAATTGGTAGATTCCAGTTGATCGTGGCTTGTCCATAGGACTCGGTCCATTCCATGTGTAGGACTTTTCAGCAAGATCGTCGAGGTACTCAAAAGCTTCATCGGGATCTTTTTGAAGGAATTCTCCATTGCACATCATTTGTACAAATTGTCTTTGTCCGGTTGTGAGACCGTCATAGAAATAGCTGATCAGACGCCAGCTTTCGTATCCATGATGTGGGCATTGATTTATCAAATCTCTAAACCTCTCCCAGACCTGATGGAAAGTTTCATGGTCTTTCTAGATGATGGTAGAGATTTGCCTCTTAAGGCTGCTAGTCTTATGGGGCGGGAAATATTTGGCAAAGAATGCTTTTGTCATTTCGTCCCATGTTCCGATATATCTAGGCCTTAAGGAATACAACCAGCTTTTTGCTTTGTCTTTGAGAGAGAAAGGAAAAAATTTCAATCTCACAATGTTGGTGACATCAGCTCGGTTGTTGATTGTAGCCACCACCTCTTCGAATTCCCGTATATGCACGTACAGACTCTCATTTTCCAACCCATGGAAGGTTGGTAAGAGGTTAATCATGCCGGGTTTGAAATCGAAATTTGGCATATTGTTGGGATACATTATGCATGAAGGTGTGGCTGTACGCGTAGGATGTAAATATTCCTGTAGTATTCTTGGTTGGACTTCATCTTGATGAGCCATCGTGGGTGGTTCAGGAAGTCTAAGTGAATCGGGAGTGTTTGAACGAATGGAAGAAAACGACGAACTAGGAGAGTTTTCTCAAGTTTCTACTTGTTGTCTCACAAATCTCCCTAGTGCGTCTCTGTTTCGTGGCCTAAATATTTTTTAATTTGTAAGTATTATAAGCGCAAGTGTGTAATAATGTAATAAGTATACACCAAAATGTTCCCAGGCCAATTGGAAAGGCTGCCAAGGTACCACTTTAGGCCCAAGAGCTTTTCTAGAACTCCCCGAGGTTCTTAGAAAAGATTGGAGGGTAACGCTAACACATACCTTATTTAAGAACCAATTTTTCTAAGACAGAACAAGTTTGGATTTTACTAATTTCCAAAAATTACGTAAATGTTCTCAATACTTTGTTTGATTTAAAAATTTTTTTTTTATGATTTTTTCAGAAAAAAAACCTAAATCTAGAAAATAAAATTCTAAACCTAAATTTAAAATGAATAAAATAAAACAATAACAAAAAATAAATAAATAAAATAAATAAATGAATAAAAAAAATTACTAAGGAAAAATAAAATAAAAGAGAAATAAAAAAATTATACTACTTTTTTTTATATAAAAAAAATTAATTTACTAGGCAAACCTTTAATTGTAGAATTGCCTCCCCGGCAACGGCACCAAAAATTGATATCGCCCAATAAATTCCTAAGCGGTCGCAGTAGTAATTGGGCTATGTCGTATCCACAGAGAAGTAAAATACAAGTAAAAAGGAAGATTAGTAAATCAGAAATAATAAACTTTGAAATGATGTAACTTTGAAAAAGAATATAAACATTAAATAAAAAAAATTGAGGAATTAAAATTAGAAAGAAAATATGAAAGACATAAGTTTCATTCATGCAAACATATCTATATTTTAATAAAATTGATTCATTATACTCAACTATAATTCTACACCATTAATTATAGTTGGAAAATATATATAATAAAGCTCACCTTAAAATATGTTCTTTACTTAAATTATACTAACTTCTAATTTTAAAAACCTATCATATTATATACTTTAGAGCGACAAAATACCAATGGCAGAATGCAGTAAAAAGTATATAATATAACAAATATCCTAAATTAAATTAAAAACCTAACTTACATAAGAAGAGCATGACTAGACTTATGTAAAAGATAATAATAAATTTAGAATAAATATTAGAAGAAAATAAATTTAATTGTAACAAATATATAGAAATGAAGAACAAAATAAAGAATCAATATATTAAAAATATAATGTTAAACATGAACTCCACTCTAGCCTTTCCACAAGAGAATTTAGCCTAAAATAGGCATTGTTTTCACTCAAATTAATGTAAAATAAATGAAAGAAAATGAAGAAAATAAGTGTTTTTCTCTCCAACAATACTCTCTACACTTCCTTCTCCAATCTGATGAAATTTTACCCCATTTGGTACTCTATATATAGTGTAAATAGGACTAAAAAACGTGTAGAACCGTGTACAAAATAATGGGAAAAATGGCTGCAAAATAGGTGCAAAGTGGGAGAAGTGGGGACAAATGCAGCAGACACGTGGCCACGTGTCAAGCACTGATTGGTTCAGCAAGGAGTACGTCAGGCGCGTGGGGGACAGTGGCAGGTGGCGGTCGGGTGCGTGGGGAGCAGCCGCAGGCGAGTGGGACGCGTGTCCTTCTCTGATTGGCTCGGCAGGCGGCTGTCAGGCGTGGAAGCGTGTCAGACGGTGGCAGGTGGCAGCTGTTGGTGGCTCGGCTCGGCTCGGCTGGCTCGGGTGGACGAATGGCAAGCTGCCATGTGGTAGCGTGGGGGAGCAGATTTTGGCTTGGGCTTTGGCTGTTTGGGCCATTCCATCTTCAAAAATGCCATTTTCTTAAGGATTTCTTCAATTTTAATTCTTTCTTTCTTCTTTCTTTTTCTTTGTGACAAAATACATTTGATTTCCTGAAAATTAAATTAAAATTAATATTTTCAAATATAAAATATATGACAATAAATCCATGAAAATATTAATTAAAACTTAATTAATTTTACACTTTTAAGACTAATAAAATGATATTTTTGAGCACTAATCAAATCCCGACCCAAGTCGTTTCAAGGTACCCGAAACGCAGGACGTTACAGTATGCATCTGCACCTCTTCTTTTCCTATTGCTCAACATATTCATTAAGCCTATCGAGCAACTTTAATTTCCTCTTTATACTCTGATCGTTTGTCGACATTTTGGAAGAAAAATTAGTTTTAAAGGACATTTTGGAAGAGAACTTTGGATAAATTTGCTTTGGACATTTGAAGAAAAGTGGAAGCTTTTTTCTTTTTCTTAAATCATATTAATGTGATATTTGTGTTGTATTATGTTTTGTGTGACGTTTTGTATCTTACTAATATTTTTGTGTGAAAAAAGATAAATTAGATTTGAAATTAAAATTAAAAATTAAAAAAATTATATTATTTTTTATTTTGAGTTTTGAAAATGGGTATAATTTTTTAGTTAATGTGATATGTATTTTAATTGAAGTTGCTAACTAGTCTAAATTCATTTGAAAAAAAGAATAGTTAAAATAAGCTATGTTAGGTAACACAATTATTAGTGTTAATATGCTTGTATATTATTTTTTATGAATACTGTTAATATATTTATATATTATTTTATATAAGTGTTGTTAATATTCTGCATGTTTGAAAATTGCAGGTTTAAAGTTTTAGGATTGTTAAAGTGCAACCGTTAAGTTGTCGAAATTTCGCTAAGGAAAGCGCGCACCAACTTCATTTTCCTCTATGTCATCTAAACATTTCCACATAAAAGTCGCCAAGAAGATAACAACAATCATGCTTTCGACTGTTATATTTGTGACAACCTGAAAAATATACAAGAACAAAATTTTGCAGAAAATGTAAAACTTTTACTTTAGTTCACCTTATCAAAAATCCATATAAAAAAACTTTTAAAAGATCGTGTGCGGAAACTTTTAGTTTAGAAAACTGAAATACAAGTAATTATCCAAAGAGTTATAATTTAGTAATTATCCCAAAACTCATATCGAGTTTAAAACTTTGTCTTTTGAAAATGGTGATCCATCAAAACCATCCCCAGGTCGGGCCACATGTACATATCCGCAAGCAGAATCCGGAGCTCATCGTTCCATCTTGCTCTTACCTACAACATGAATAACTAGGTAAGCAACAAAGCTTAGTAAGAATAGCTTTACAACACAAGTATACTAAACCTTGATAACGGGTTGACCTTAGGTAGTTACCACTACCGGTCCTAGGGTATTGGATAACTTCCAACCCCATCACGCAATTTTCTCAAATAATAACCATATAAGAAACTAACACTTTGGTTGTACATAACAACCAAATTCCACACATATCATAAAACCTGCACTCAGAAAATCTCAGAACATTTAAGATATATAATTACACAATTTAATTAATTCAAACAAACACAAATGATCTTGGCTCTAACCTGCATTCACTTTTAACGTCCTGGCTTCAACCCGGATTCACTATTAACACCATGACTCCAACCCAGACTATATTATCGCTGCCCAGGCTCCAACCTAGACCATTTCATTTTTGTCTTGACTCCAACCCAGACTATGTCTTACCCTTCTCCTGGCTCCAACCCGGACTATATTTTACCATGTCCTGACTCAAACCTGGACTATATTTCACCATGGCCTGGCTTCAACCCGTACTATATTTTACCATGTCCTAGCTCCAACCTGGACGGTGTTACACCAAAGTTATGGCTTCAACTCAAACCCACTTACCATTAAGCTGCAGAATGCATAAGCATTACAAAGGTGGGTATCAAGCATACCCTGGTCTTAATGACCCAAAAAAACTAGTGCAATCTACTACTACTACAAGCACACACTAATATATTCATGTTATAGCCAAGAAAGGAAAAGGCTAACTTACATGAAATACTTAGCTTCTAGCACAATCCTTAATACTGCTAATCATTTTACCCATAGCAGTTACTGTTATTAATACAATGTACTCGGATTAAACTAATACATATACTTATAGCTAATATTCTATAATAGTTCAACTTAATCAATACACATAGAATCTATACAGTAGTGTCCTACACACTTCATAATGTATAAAGGTCAGATTTTCATTTCGGTCTTTAAATTATCGTAGGAATCGGTCTCAAAGTAGCATGCTCTCCATATCGTGTGATTTAATACTTCTTCATGAAGAAATTATTTTATTTGATACTTATGTACTCTTGTTTAGAATCAAAAGAGTTTACAAAATCTCATACCATAATTTTTCCCTCTTTTAGAAAACATACCATTTTCTTTTATAATACAAAAATGCTCCTTTTTTACTCTTAATTATATATATATTTTTTTGAAAAAGTTACCCTTTGTTTATAAAGATTCCTTTTAGCATAACCTTCAATTTTTACCAAGTTTAAAAGATAGCCTAAAACCACTTTTATGGTATTTTTGAAAAGAAGGGCAATTGGACCCTTAATTTATTAAAATGGTAAAAATCATATTTTATTTATCTCAAACTGATTTATATTGATTTAATATCCCATGTCCTTAATTAATTTCAAAAAAGAACAAATTTCCATTTCTCACATTTTTAACTTTAACTTTTAATTAAGTGATAAAAGTCAATTTTCAAACCTTTGCCATTTGTCGTGTTTTTGGCCAAAGGCCCTGAAATTTTGTTCACTTATTCCTTAGCTTCAAGATAGGAACTAGGCAAAAACCTCGTGTCGAATCTCATTTTAGGTTGGGTGAACCAACCTCCCAAAAACCTCATTTCGTTATGGTCAATATTTTACATTTTCCAGATTTTAGGGCAAACTTTACAAATTTGTTTCTCTAAAATTTTAGAGGGACTTTTATACATACATAAACTATCATCCTATAAAATTTCATAATTTTGTATAGTATAGCCCACTCAAATAATTAATGAAATCTGGACAATGCATGCTGCCCACTATTTTTTTTTTTTCCAGATTTGCATCACAATGCCAAAAAGTGCATAGCTTGAGCTTAAAAATACCTTTTTGTGATTTTCTAAAGCCTAACATCAAGTAATCTCAAAGTACTACACAAATACATAATTTATTTTCATAAACAGAGGCAAAAAAGTGTGGTTTGACATGGTTGAAGTCAGATCACGAATTTTGACAGCATGCAATTTTACTCACAACAATATTACCAAGATTTCTAGCATAAACCTAGGCCACAGGAATGCATGAAAATCATCATACCACACTAAATATATTACTACATGCAAAATGAAGGATTAAACACAAAAATTACACATCAAAATCAGATTTACCAATCATACACAAAGTTAACCAAAAGCACAAGATTTTTTACCCTTTGTTGTTCCAGGTTTTGGGTTTGTGTTCTCCTAAGCCTTGAATCTCACCACTAGCTTCCAATACCTTCAAACCTTTCCAAAACACCACAAGGTCAGATTGTATCACAAGTGAATGAGGAAATAATAGAGAGAGATTGACATCTCAAACTCTGAAGAAATTACATCTTTTGGTGCTCAAGGTTGCATGCATGCACTTAAATGGGCTTGCACGACTTGGGGTTGCTCTTTGAACCTTTAGACCTTAGAACCATGGACACAAGTGAGTAGACTCAGAGAAAAAAATGGAGATGGGGTGCCATAGGTTCGACATGTAGAAGGAAAATAAGAGGAGATCTAGAGCTAATCTTAGAACTTAGTTTCTCAAGCTTGCTTTCAAGTTCCAACGGAGTTTCTCCTTGAGAGAGAAAGAGAGAGAGTGAACCGAAGTGAGAGGGTGAGAGAGAGGCTCTGTATGTGATTGGTTATAGACTAACTAGGGGTAGGATTTTTTTGGGCTATTGCATGCATGAGTGACACCTCATGCATTTCAATCCCCCTATTGGCCGAACTCTACCGTCATTTATTTGCTTATATATATATATTATAAAATTAACACCTCAAATAATGTGTAAATTAGCTATTAGTAAATTTTCACCAATATGCTAAGTAGGCATTTTCCTTCTTTTAACCTATAGTTTTTAAATTTTTATACATGAATTAATTTGAATATTTTGTGACCAAAAATAATATTTGTCAATTTATTTTATACTGACCAAAATGCTCTTCAAGGCCAAAGTAAGAATTTTTCACCCTTAAGCATAATTGATTGGAATTAAAACCTCAACAAATTTCATAAAATTTATTGGTTTAACAATAAATTCCCCAATTGTCTAAAAATATTATTATGCCATAGTATTTTTTCTATTTAATCTGGGACTTTTCGCCCATTACGGTTTACCCTTTGGTCCAAGACCAAGTTTTTCTTTGCAAAAAGACTATATCATTCTCCAGATCATCAAAGCGGCTATAAAAAGTCATGAATTGTCTCAAATTCAAATAATATTATTAAAAATAATATTTCACTGGCCCGAACCGGCCAATAACGTGTGTTCAAAACACAGGACGTCACAATTCCTACAATTTATAGAAGTTTCATCCTCGAAACTCAAAACAGGTGGGGATACAACTCCTGCATCTCGACTTTCGTCTCCTAAGTCACCTCTTCAGTGTCGTGGTTACACCACTGCACCCTCACCAAAAGTATCATTTTGCTCTTTAACGCCTTGTCTTTCCGATCAAGAATTGCTACTGGTTTTTCCTCATAACTCATTGAGGATCCACACTAAGTTCCTCGTAACATAGCACATGGGTGGGGTCATTCACATACTTCCTCAATGTTGACAAATGGAACTCATTGTGAAATCTAGATAACATGGGCGGAAGGACTAGTCGATATGCCACCTCCCTAATGCTTTCAAAAATTTAAAACGGTTCGATGTATCTAGGGCTCAACTTTCCCTTTCTTTCGAACCTCATGGCCCCTCATAGTGGAGCTATTTTTAACAACACTTTGTTCCCTACTTCAAAATATAAAGGTCTCCTTTGATGATCGACATATTTACGTTATTGATCTATAGCGGTCTGTAACCTCTGGCGGATCAACTTAATGTCCTCCGTAGCTTGGTCTACTTCTTCTAATCCCAAGAATTTTCTCTCACTGGCCTAATGCCAGTGGATTGGAGATCGACACTTTCTCCTGAATAGTGCCTCATACGGAGCCATCTTTATTGAGTCGTGGTAACTATTATTGTAGGCGAACTCAATTAATGGAAGTTTTACACTCGACGAACCCTGAAAATCCAGCACACAAGCTCTAGCATGTCTTCCAAGATTTGGATCGTTTGTTCGCTCTGGCCATCCATCTACAGATGGAAGGAAGAACTAAACTTGAGTTTAATCCTAATCCCATTTGCATTCTCTTCCAGAATGCTGATGTAAATCGTCCGTCACGATCAAACACTATAGAGATGGGAACTCCATGTAGTCGCACTATCTTAACAATGTATAAGTCTGCCAACTTATCCGCACTGTCTGTTATCTTAATGGTTCAGAAATGAGCGGATTTTGTCAATCTGTCCACAATAACCCAGATTGCATCGTGCTCTTTTGGAGTGTGTGGTAACTCGGTGACAAAGTCTATGGTAACCATCTCCCATTTCCATTAAGGGATCTCTAGCGGTTGTAGTAACCCTGCTAGTCGTTGATGCTCCATCTTGGTTTGCTGACACAACAAATAGTGTGCACATATTCCAGTACATCTTTCTTCACTCCCATCCACCACAAGTATCTTTTTAGATCTCAATACATCTTAGTGGTTCCCGGATGCATCACATAAGGAGTATTATGAGCCTCATAAAAGATTTGTCTCTTGATCTCCTTATCACCAGGCATGCATATTCTACCCTTGTAACCCAACACTCCATCTTTCGAGATGTGAAACCCTGGTCGCATGTCTTTCTTAGTCTCATGCACCAGCCGTTGGATCCACAAATCTGCGAGTTGTCCCCTTGGATTGCTTCCATGTTTGTGGGTTGCATAGAAAAATTTACTAATCTATCTACTGCTATTTCCAAATCCAATTTGGAGATATCGGTTTGTAGTTCTTGGGGTATTTCCTTCATCATCATTACATACGCCATTGGCTACTGAATCAATGCATCAACTACCTTGTTAGCCTTGCCTGGATGGTACAGTATATCGCAGTCATAATCGTTAAACAATTCCAACCATATCCATTGTCTCATGTTTAACTCTTTTTGGGTGAAGAAATATTTCAGACTCATGTGGTCCGTATATATGTCGCAGTGGATCCCATATAGATAATGTCTCCATATTTTTAATGTGAACACTATTCCTGCTAACTCCAAGTCATGTGTTGGATAGTTTTTCTCATAATTTTTCAGTTGTCGGGAGGCATATGCGATCTCCTTCACGTGTTGCATTAATACGATGCTGAGTCCCTGACCTGATGCATCACTGTAAATGGCATAACCCTCTGTGCCTTTTGGGATAGTGAGCACTGGAGCAGTCGTTAATATGGATTTTAACTCTTGGAAAATCTATTCGCACTTGTCTGTCCACTCAAACTTGATGTTCTTCTGGGTCAGTGCGATCATAGGCATCGCTATTTTGGAGAAACCCTCAACAAAGAGCCTATAATACCCCGCCAAACCCAAGAAACTGCGAACTTCCTGTACATTCTTTGAGGCCTTCCATTGTCTTACCGCTTTGATCTTGGCCGGGTCGACTGCAACCGCCTCCTAACACCATGTTCCCTAGGAAACTTGAGTCAGCCAAAATTTTCACTTGGAGAATTTTTCATACAACTTCTTCTCAGGTAATCGTTCTAAGAACAGTTACAAGTGCTTAGCGTGTTCTTCCTGGTTTTGCGATTATACAAGTATATCATCTATAAATATGATCACAAATTTGTCTAGATACTAACCTAGTAGCCTGTGCATAAGATCCATGAATGTCGCGGGTGCATTGGTGAGTCCAAAAGACATTACCACAGACTCGTAGTGGCCATACCGAGTATGGAATGCAGTCTTAGGAATATCAGATTCTTTCACCTTCAATTGGTGGTAGTCGGATCTTAAATCGATCTTCGAGGATACCGATGCTCCCTGCAGTTGGTCGAATAAATCATCGATTCTGGGCAATGGGTATCAGTTCTTGATCGTTACCTTGTTAAGTTTGCGGAAGTCTATACACATCCTCATGGAGCTGTCTTTCTTTTTCATGAATAATACCGGGGCTCCCCATGAAGAATGACTTGGTCGTATAAATCTTTTATCCAAGTAGTCTTGTAATTGCCCTTGCAGTTCTTTGAGCTCCGCCAGTGCCATCCAGTATGGTGCCTTTGAAATAGGTGTGGTACCTGGAATCAACTCGATCTCGAACTCAACTTCTCAGTCTGGGGGTTTCCTTGGAAGATCCTTAGGAAACATTTTCGGAAATTCGCACAACACTTCTACTTCGGTTGGTTGGAGCTTAGTGTCTTTATCCTTGTCTATTATGTTCGCCAAGTAACAGATACATTCATCATCCAATAGTTTCCTCACCTTCAAAGTGGAGATCATAGCAAAAATTCTTCACTCGAGCTGTGCCTTGAAACACAAATGGTTCTTCCCCAGGTGGATTAAACATCACCCTCCTTCATTTGCAATTCACCATCGCTCTGCATTTGGTTAGCCAATCCATACCAAAGATGATATCGTATTCAAGAAATCTAATACTAACAAGTCTACCGTCAACTCTCAGCCTTCTACCCAGACTGGTACGGCTATAACCCAAGACCGTACCAGCATGTCCTCTCCTGAAGTTAAGGATACATCGCATACATTTATCATAGGCTTAGGTTTTCTATCTATCTTTTCAACAAAGGATGCAACAATAAAAAAATGAGATGCACCAGTGTCCATCAATGCATATGCTACGTTATTAGCCATATGAAGCTAACATGACACCATGGGTGAGTGCGTAAACTCGCGTTGCAGCTCCAATTGGCTTTGGTTGGTTGTTCCTTTCCTACTAAGCAAGATTCGGGCAATGCCTGGAGAAATGTACACGTTTTCCATAGGTGAAGCAATTACTGTTGTTACACTCACCTAGGTGGCGTCGATTGCATTTGTTACATTGTCGCCAATAATTATTCTCTCGCCTTTGTTATTTATTGAAGTTTGAACTTCGGTTTGGCGAAAGCATTCTTCATTTGTTATTCCCACCATTGGAAAACCTAGAGCTTCCTTGAGTATTGGCATTCCCTATACTTCTATTGCCTCTGGATGCCAACCTCCCAGAAGGTCCCCTCTGGTTATTAGAGTATCTTCCTCGGTCATTTGAAATATATGCTTGTTCTTCAGCTTTGTAGGGCTCCTTCTTCTCTTGTACTAACCATGATTCTTGGCAGATTGCTTTCTCTATGACTTCATCATAAGTATCCAGGCTGGTCTTCTCGGTATCCACGAATTGAGCTATCTCTCTTTTGAACCCTTTCATGAATTTGCGTACCCGGTTAGCTTCAGTGTTTAACAGATTTAGAGTAAATCTTGAGAGTTGGTCAAACTTGCGCACGTACTCCTGTACGCTAGATGACCTTTGTACCAAGTTGGAGAGCTCAACCACTTTTTGTTCTATCACTGTCTGGTTATAGTATTTAGCATTGAACACGTTTAAAAATTATGTCCATTCCATCTGTACAGCATTACGCCCTTCCTTAGCGATGTCTTACTAGATGCGGGCATCCTTTCTCAACATGTGCACCGCATAGATCACCTTCTCTCTTTCTGTGGCCTCAACAAAGTCAAAGATCCTTTTTAGCACACTGACCCATTCTTTTGCCATCAGGGGGTTTGATGTCCCTTCGAAAATGGGTGGGATTTTTCTACAAAATTGTTCAGAGATCGGTTTTGGAAATTCTGCTTTGGGTGCATCCACTGGCGGATTTGCTCCCATCGGTGGGTCTTCTTGTGCTGGTGCTTCCTATTATTATGGAATGTCTTCCTGAGGTGCTGGGGGTGCATAGTTGTTTTTCCCCTCTAGAAGTCTTTGCAATTATGTCTCAAACATTTGAGTGTTCACTGCATTCTGCTCATGTACAATCCTTCTCACGTCCTCCACCTGCCTTGTTCCGGATGTATTCCTTGTCCTCAACCTCTTCCCCTTCCCCTGCCTTGGCCGTGACCTACATCTTGGTTAGTTTTCGCTCTCTCGATTGGATCTTGTGGATTAATAGCTCGACCTCCCCTGGCTTGAGTGTTAGAAGCCATCTCAAGCCCCCTATACAACATGTATAGCAGGGAAGATTACTAACATAACAATAACTGAGCATACAAGTTTTTCTCACACACGAAAAACAACAAAACAACTCAAAACAGCTAGTCATAACATTCAGGGGTACAACCTTGAAATACAAAATGATCATGACAGATCATGCCACGAAGTTTTAGTTATGCCTGATACAAAAGAGAGCCCTAACTACATGTTGGGTTTCTACGTACGCCTGTTACAACTATACAAAAGTTCTACAACTTAGTAGGTTTGTAAAGTCTTTACAAAAGTATCAACAAGACTTTCACAGTGAAAATCTAATCTATCCTATCCATTAGCACATCGAGCACTATATCGGTATCCTCATCGGTCTGCTCGGGATATACTGCCTCACCTTAAGATATGCCCTTAACCAAGGAGATAGACCAATCCATGGTCCAAAATGTATCTCAATCTGCATACGACCCACGTGTTGTGAACTAGCCTCCAACGTTTGTGTTGAAACCATATCTGTGTCGAGCCTCTCAGGAAAGTGCTACCATATCTCACCCTCAGCCGTGCAGGTGTGTTAGCCCTACCAAAGACCAATGTCATGTGATGCGTCCATTGCCAAATGGCATGCCAATGCTCCCGATCGTACTCAAAGTGTTGAGGATTCTCATCGTTAAAGAGTCTATAGTAATTGATCCTGGGCATAGGGATTATGGGTAGGTCCTCTATCATAGGGTCACCTATCTCAGACATCTTAGCTATAACCTACAATTTATAGAATCTCTGTTAAGTAAAACAAGTAAAGTCAAAGATTCTAAAATAAAATACTTACAGTGAGTGTTAGTCTATCTTACAGAATGAACATATGGTTTTGTCTACAGAATCGGCTAAACTTGAGCTTTGATACCACTTGTGACCGCCCCAAAAATATACAAGACCAAAATTTTTAGAAAAATTTAAAATTATTACTTTAGCTCACCTTATCGAAAATCCATATAAAAAACTTTTAAAATAGTGTGTGCGCACACTTTCAGTTTAACAAACTAAAATACAAGTAGTTATCCAAAGAGTTATAATTTAGTAATTATCCCAAAAGTCATATCGAGTTTTCAACTTTGTCTTTTCAAAATGGTGATCCATCAAAATCATCCCCAGGTCGGGCCACATGTACATACCCACAAACAGGCTTTGACGCTCACCATTTCATCTTTCTCTTACCTACAACATGAATAACTAGGTAAGCAACAAACATTAGTAAGAATAGCCTTTCAACACAAGTATACTAAACCCCGATAATAGGTTGAACTTAGGTAGTTACCACTACCGGTCACTAGGGTATTGGATAAGTTCCAACCCTATCACACAATTTTCTCAAATAATAGCCATATATGAAACTAACACTTTGGTTGTACGTAACAACCAAATTCCACACATATCATAAAACCTGCACTCAGAAAATCCCAGAACATTCAAGATATATAATTACACAATATAATCAATTCAAACAAACAAAAAGGATCCTGGCTCCAACCTGGATTCACTCTTAACGTCCTGTCTCCAACTTGGACTATATTACTGCTGCCCAGGCTCCAATCCAGACCAAGGAGTAAGGACTACCTAGACCAAGGAGTAAGGACTGCCCAAGAATTTTTAGACCGAGCTGATCGCTACATCAAGCTCGAAGAAGCCATTGCTGATGATGGGAAGCCCTCAGACAAGGGTAAGAAGGCTTTCGAACCCGCCAAAGCCGCCAATGGTTCCAAACCTAATGGCAACGAAAAAGGCAACGGGAACAGCAACGGCAATGGCAAGAATGGTGGAAAACGGCCGTATAACGAGCCTTCCACCTTCGACAACAAACGAGCCAAGGGTAATCGTTATGAACCTCGGTTCACAACTACACTGCCCTCGTTGAGTCTCGGGGAGAGGTTTATCAGGCCACAAGTTCTAGTGTGCCTTACAAAAAACCTGGCCCCATTCGAAAGGATATTTCGAAGAGAGACACTACCAAGTTCTGTCATTATCATAACGACTACGGACATGACACCAATGAATGCAACCAGTTGAAAGACGAAATCGAGTTCCTTATTAGACAAGGGCACTTGAGAAGATACGTACGGGCCTCGGTAAATTCCCAACGAGAAGCTCCGGGTGGCAATGAGCAAGCGACCACGCCCCAACGCTCGCCACCCTTACAGCCTGCTCCCGTGACTGGAACACTCTTAACCATCTGTGGCGACCCGCACCTCGCGGGAAATAGCGGAAAGGCCAGGGAACGATATGCTCGAGCTCTGCGCCACGACCAGGACATCGAGATGATGACTGTGGAGGACTGTGCACCAAAAAAGGCTCGGTCAGAGGAGGGTGAGATAACCTTCTCTGATGGCGACGCCCAACACGTCAGGTTCCCACATTCCGATCCACTGGTCGTGGACATCCAGATGGCCAACATGATGGTGAAGAGAGTACTGGTCGATACAGGAAGTTCAGTGAATATCCTGTATAAATCAACATTGGAACGCATGAAATTGTCCGTTAAGGACTTGGAGCCCTGCAACCAAATGATATACGGCTTCTCTGGAGAAGGACTTGCCCCCACTGGATTGATCAAGCTCCCAGTAACGATGGGTACAACGCCTGCAACAAGGACATTACTCACCACTTTTGTAGTGGTCGATTGTCCCTCGGCGTACAATGCCGTTATTGGAAGGCCCATAATGGTTGATCTGCGGGCTATCATCTCTATGTGGCACTTGGCCATGAAGTTCCCAACATACGCGGGGGTAGGACGCGTGTTGGGAAACCAGAGGGAAGCCAGGGAGTGCTACAACGCCTCAATCACAAAGGCGAAGAGTGGAACGTCGAAGAGCGCTACCTCAGATAGGTTGCAGATGGCGGTTGATACACAAGCCCAATCCGGTGAGGAAGTCACCAAATAGGGTGTTGCCCAAAGTGAGGATAGAGATTTAGATCCTCGCTTTGGGGATTTTGAAGAAAATGTTGGACCCGTCGAGGACCTGGAGGAGGTCCAACTCGACGAAAAAGACCCGACCAGAGTCGTAAAGGTTGGGAGAAACTTAGAGCTTACCACGAAGAACGTGCTAGTGGAATTTTTGCGAAAGAACCAGGAGATTTTTGCCTGGTCCCATAAAGACATGGCTGGGATAGATCCTGCAGTAATCAGCCATGTCCTGAATATAGACAAGACCTTTCCACCCGTGCAACAAAAGAGAAGGCTGCTCGATAAAGATAGATCAAGAGCCTTAAAAGAAGAAGTCAAAAGACTAAAGGAGAATGGGTTCATCAGGGTGGCATTTTATCCATCGTGGGTCTCAAATCCAGTGCTGGTTCCCAAGCCTAATGGCAAATGGCAGACCTGCGTGGATTTTACGGACCACAATAAAGCCTGGCCAAAAGACTGCTTCCCACTCCCAAGAATCGACCAGCTGGTCGATGCAACTGCAGGGCACGAGATCCTCTCATTCATGGATGCATATTCAGGCTACAAACAGATTAGCATGCATCCCCCTGACAAGGATCACACCAGCTTTCGGACCGATACGGGCTTGTACTGTTACAAAGTAATGCCCTTCAGACTGAAAAACGCAGGTGCGACTTACCAACGGCTAGTCAACCATATGTTTAAGGAGCAAATCAGTGTAAACATGGAAGTATATGTGGATGACATGTTGGTAAAGTCTAAGAAAGCAGAAGGGCATGTGAGGGATTTACAAGAGTGCTTTGGTGTGTTAAACAAGTACCAAATGAACTTAAATCCCCTCAAATGTTCCTTCGGAGTTGGGTCAGGGAAGTTTTTGGGGTTTATTGTGAATTCAAGAGGAATCGAGGCCAAGCCCGACAAGATAAAAGCCCTGATCGACATGAAGTCGCTAGAGAGTGTAACGCCCTGGTTACCCCAGAACAGTTACGGTGAACGGTGAACCAGAAATTTGACCCGCTACCCGAGTCCTTTGGTTAAAAACGTGATCTAAGTGTTATTATCAGGTTAAGGTAGAAAACCAGTAAAAAGGAAAGGGTACATTTCATTAAGTAAATAAACTGCTCATGAGTCTTTCAAAATATTTACAAGTGGTTCGTAATACAAAAGAGTCGCTACAGTTCTAAATTTACAAACTCTGCCGGCCTAAGCGGCAAAAATAGGGTAAACCCCTAGTCCCTCCGAGAACTCCTTGACCGTGGCAGTCAAGTGGCCCTGTATGTACATCACATCGCCCAAGCTCTCTGCTCAAGGCTGGCCAAGCTTTTCCTTTCCTTTACCTGCACCACATAGCACCCATGAGCCAAGGCCCAGCAAGAAAACACAATAAAATACGATATAATATCAACAACGATCATAATAATCATCCAGGACTATCAGTCCAACAAATAGGTGACAATAGCCGAAAGTCACAATAATGAGCATCGCTCTCTTTAGCCATGTGACGATAGGGTCACCAGAGCTTAATCGATAAGTGTTTCATTCATAAGATTGTTCAGGACAGGTGCATGGTGATTGGTCACCAACATAACCTTCCTCACGACTCTAGAGTCGAAACTATGGACAACGTCCCTTAGCCACGTGACAAACGGTCACCGGGGTCATATACCTTGGCTATAGTCATCTGGTCGTAGACCAGGCAAGCGCTTATAAGTTCTTCGACCTTAGGGTCGGTCTCGCATTAACGCCATAGAGCCATTCAATGCGTGATCATCGACTTTAGAGTCGGTCCCTGACTAGTCGGTGTCTTAAACAGGTAATTAGCATTTAATATGCAATCCACGTTCACACATATCAACCAACCTGCTTCAATATCAAACCATGCATGTCATATACCTGTATAGGGTGCAACTGTACCCATACACTGTTTTCTTACCTTAAGTTTGAGTGAGAAGTATGATAAAGACGACCCCTGAGAACGATCGATCTTTTAGTCCCTTAGCGGTTACCTAATCACAACCAATTATAACCTCCATTAATGAGAATCCACAACAATAGGGTCTTAACCTAAGCACCATCCTCGGGACCTCGAAACATGCCCACACGGTCAGTAGAATCGATCCCGGGCCTTAAGGATTGAAACCCCAAGTAAAAAACCCTTAAAAACACTCAAAACGGGGTTTGGAAGGAACAGGGTAGCGCTACAGCGCTCAACCCCTAGCGCCACAGCGCTCTACTCAGAACCTCCCAAAAGCCAAAAAGCCTCCTGAGGAGTGCTATAGCGCCCTAGGGTGGGCGCTGTAGCGCTACCTCCAGCCCAAAACACCCCTGAACCGACCTTCTTCATCTCCTTCGTTTCTAACTCGATCTCCATTCTTCCAAAGCCTATTCTTGATGCCAAATAAACCCAAAAACCATCCTAACACACCCCAAACATCACAAGCATGGGAACCCTAGCCAAAACTCCCAACAAAACCCATGAATTCATCCTAGTAATCTCAGCTGTAAAGTAAAACCAAAACAGAGCAAACCAGAGAAACTATGGTTAGAAACTTACCCAAAGCTTGGCTTATGATGGTATTCAATGGTGGAACACACTCCCAAACTCCCAAGGCTTGCTTCCTAAGCTTGAATCCTCAAAATTGGTTCAGAAACCACAAAGAACAGTGAGGAGAAGAAGGTACGGGAGAACTCTAAAGTATACTCTGTTTTTCCATCATTTCCTTCAGCCAACAAGTGATATATCTATCCTAGGGGTGAAATGTCCATTTTACCCCTAGGTCAATTAATACTTTCTAAAGGCTCCCAAGGGCATATTTGGTACTTTCCTCCTAACTCGTTAATCATAATTAACGCTCTCTAATTCCCGCTATTCTCAATAATCTTAAACACCAATAATTCACATCCCGTTACCCTTTATCTCCCGGTAACGCTCTAATCATCAAAATCACCCCGAGACTCAACCCAAGTCCCGACACTTAAACTTGTTGTGACTAAACTGCTAATCAATAATCTACGACCGTCTCATGTCGAACAGCTTGAACAAACCCACATCATAATGTGGTCTCAACATATATCACCGACATGCATACAATTAACATTATATTATAATATAATTCTCATAAACATGCATAAACACATTAAATGATGTAATTAAGATGTTATGGCCCTCCCGACCTACAAATCCAGCCGCTAAACCACATTAGGGAATCCGAGGCATTACAGAGAGGATCAAGGATGTACAAAGTTTAACTGGGAGAATCGCAGCCCTAAGTAGATTCATTTCAAAATCAACAGACAAGTGTGCCCCCCCTCACATCGACGTCTAACATACGACCAGGACCAGAACAGCCAACTAATGATGGAATCCCTAGACTCGATTGACGAGATACGGGAGAAGGCACAACTCCGAGTTGCTGCATACCAACAAAAAGTCGCCCAGTACTTTAACTCCAAAGTTAAAGAAAGAAAATTCAACGTCGGAGACCGAGTGCTACGACGAGTTTTCTTAAATACCCGCGACCCTATTGCTGGAGTGCTCGGACCTAATTGGGAAGGACCTTACCAGATTGAAGAAGTCCTTCATCCGGGCACCTACAAACTTGCACGCTTAAACGGAGATCTCGTTCCACGCTATTGGAATGGAGAACACCTGCGCAAGTATTATCAGTGAACAGTCCTTTTTAAAGGACTGGCTTGTATTAATTTTTCTTTTTACAAGTTTAGCAAAGAGGGTTAGCCACGCTATATGGCTAATCGCTCGTATATGTAAGATTCTATTTCAGAATCACTCGTAAAGACATGTTTAGTCCATTTTTAATACGAGATTAGAAGGGACTGTGCGCAGCCAGTCATTCTTGCCAACCTTTGTGAATTTATATTTACAAGTATTTGTTCATTACGTGTGTTGTTTTGCTGTATTATTTTCTTCAAAGTATTATTTTAGGCATGAACAGGAATGTTCGAACAGGTCATGGTCAAGGCAAGTGACCAAGGACCTAAAGCTCCTCGATCACTTGGGGGGCACATAAGGCACATCGATAGCAAAGCATACCATGAGGTATGTAAACACATGAACAAAATGAGTGAAAGCATGCTAAGGTACTTAGAGTATTTTTCAAAATTTATATTTTGTTAAATCATGCCAAAGTACTATGCTAAGTTTGGTCATACAGACAATTGTTATAATAAATGAAAATATTATAGCATCATGCAACCTTTTACACTGCAAGCATCACTGCTTGGATGTAATTGTTCAAGTAAAAGAAAAAGATTTACTGCCCGTGCAGCAAAGTTTAAAATAAAAATATTGTCTTTACATCACGACCTGTGGGTCATGTAATCAAAAGGAAAGAAAAAATAATGAAAAGAGCTCAAGAGGCATTTGGGGCTGGAGGGTCATTAGCGGCATTATGGTTGACAACATCCTCAACAGCCCCTCCTTCTTTAGCACCAGCCAGACTTGGGGAAGCAGGGATCCTCGCTCTTGCCTCCTCTTCAGCCAGTTGGGCAGTGCAGCGAGCTAGCTCGGCAGCCCTTATATCCTCTGAAAGATAGCTGAAGTTGGATCCCTGATTGTGTTTCCAGAAGTTGTAGAAACATCGGAGCGTCGTCCTCTTATACCTTTCCAGATTTTTGGAGTTGTCGAGCTCCAACTGCTTTACTTTGCCCTTGAGAGTGGTGATGGCCTCGTCCTTGGGCTTAAGCACCTCTTCCAATCTTCTGATTTCGCGAAGGTGAGTGCGGCTGGCATCTTGATAATCCTGCCTCGACTTTATCGCAGCTTCCTTTACAGCTTCAGCCTCCGACAACTTTGTCACCGCAGCGTCCCTCTGTTGGACCATCGCCTCCAACTCCTTGGCGTGCCTGGCCTCCGCAGCCGAGAGCTCCTCGGCTGCCTTCACTTGGTACCCCTCAATGGCCTTTGCCCTAGCCTGCTCGATGGTGGCTTGGGTGCGAGTGCGAGCAGTGGTGGCAGACAGCAAAGCCTGAATACAGAGGATAAGGGTTAGAACCTGTGGAAAAGACTAAAAGACTAAGGCCAAAAGGATTAAAGAAGTACTTACGCTGGCTATTTCGTTCAAGGTCCTGTTCAAGATCAGGTCGACCGTCATATTTTCTGCCTCAACCATTGCATCCTTGACGCGGTCATTTTTCCCGATGTACGCGATGCGGTCTTTTGCTACTCGTACGGCACGGCTCGAGAGTTTGGCCCCAAGGGTCTCTTCCCGCCTATCTTGTTCCTTGCTGGGTGCAGCCGGAGGAGGGTTCTTTGGAGCCGGAGGAGGGATCTTTGGAGCGGGAGGAGTCTCTTTCTCGGCAGGAGTCGGCGGATGAATAGTAGTTTGCCCAGCTGGCACGTCCCTGGGAGGGTCCTCTGTTCGACCTTTCTTGGCCGGTCTCTGGCTTGTTTCGCCAGTTTGTCTCCGTGACGACTTCCTTCGGAGCTGAGGAACTTCTTCTTCCTCCTCAACATTGTATAGATCAAAGACGTTGGGTGTGGCCATATCTGCACACAAGGAAAAACATGCAATGGGTAAAGATAAAGCAGATGAAGACTATCTATCAAAACGAAGAAGAAGGTCACAAAGTTAGTACCCGAGCTACAACTACTGGTCGGTATACTATTGACTCTATTAGTCATACACTCATTATCTGGCATGAAGAACTCTGGCCCTAAATTTGGAGTATATGTAAAGTTGCCTTCCCCGTCAAACAAATGACAGGGAATTGACAAGCTACTTAAAAGCAAAATAACTTTACCATTTTCATCAGAGGATTCCCCCAGGTCCACAACTGGCTCTTTAGCCTTTTGTTTCCCCTTGCCTTGGGGAGTAGAAGGCCTTTCTGCAGAAGGATTGCCCGTGGGCTCCCTGATTGTAACCCCCGTTGGCCTCCTCCTCCGAGGGGACGCAGGAGGTTGCTGCTCGGGAACCCCCTCGGCAGTGGCATCGTCTACCACGGACCCTCTCGTTTCATGGCGAGGAGCCAGGAGGCCAGACAGCCTCAAGTTTTCATCGGTAACCAGGGACTTGACGCTTTTTTCTGTGTCTGTCATCCTGGCCAGTCTATTGGACCTCAACACCATGTCTGGTGTTGGGGTTGGACGTAAGCATGGGCCTGAAAGACAAAGTGCAATTTGAGAAAAATGAAAGGAAACTCTTTGATTAAAGGTATCGATCAGTCAAAGACAAGCAATTACCTCCTCGGGCGAAGGCCAGGTTGTTGCTGGTTATGTCCGATGTAAGGAAGTACTCCTTACTGTACTGCCCCACGTTCGATATATGCGTGGTGTCACTCAGGAACGTCCGGTTGGTCTCCTGGTGACAGAAGTGGAAGAAACCCGTTCCATATTGTTGCGGGTTGGATTTAAGGTCGAAAAGATAGTTGACCTCATGAGGGGTAGGTTCTGGCCATTTCTTGAGTTTGTACAGGATATAGAGTGCGGCCAGCATTCTATATCCGTTTGGAGTAATTTGGAAGGGGGCGACACCGAAATAATTGGCCACCCCCTCGTAAAAAGGATGTAGAGGGAGGTAAGCCCCCGACTCTAAGTGATACCGAGACCAGGCACTGTATATGCCCCCAGGGAGGTTAGCCCTTTGGTTTGCGGCAGGAATTGTAATGGAAACCCCCGTAAGAGGGTATTTCCTGAAGTAGTTAGCAACCATCCGCATGGTCACTGAGCTGGTCGGAGCAGTATACCACTCGACATCAGGCAAATTCTGATGGCGAAGGCGTGCCCTGGTTTGGATATTAGGGTCAGGAATAGGATTTTCTCGACCACTGGTCGAGGGAGCCCTAGCCTGCGAATCAGGCTGGGGAGGAAGGTTTGGACTGTTTTCAGACTCAGGTCTTTTCTTGCCTACGGATTTGGAACGGGCCATTTGAGGAGGAGAAGGAAGAGGTCTAGTGGAGGATCGTGAGAAGGGAATCTCGTGAACTCGGTCGGCTGGTTGTTCTTCGCCCTTGAGCAGCTGGGCGAGAAGGTCGTCGTCGATGGGCCATTCACCTCCCCACAAATCTGGCATCAATGTCTGCAAACAGAAGAATGGGGTGGTGAGGATAAAGAATTTTTAAAAAGCTTTTTAGAATAACGCTGGTCGAGTACGAAAGCCAAGCTTTTATACAACAGCATTCTAACAAAAAGCTAAGTGTTCCATACGAGCAGTTTGAAAGAAGGATCAAAAGGTGAAAGTAAAAAGTTTTTCAAAAAAGCTTTTTCAACTCCCCTTAGGGCGGGAAAAACCTATTTTCCAACTAGCCTAAAGATTGAATTTTTACTTCGATCTTACGTCCTAAAAGTATGATCCTGACTATTAAACTAACTCGTAACCCTTTTTTGCCTACAAAACATTCTGCTCACAAGCATCTCGAACCAGAAATAGATAAACTCATACAGTCAACATACAGAAGCATGCACCACGAAAATTTGGAGCATAAGAATTCGAAAACTTACCAAGAAAATGATCGTGGAGATGGAAAAAGGGCCTTCGGAGATCAAGGAACTCTCGGTCTGAGCCTTGGAAGTACAGAAGAAACGGTCTCCAGGGATGATTAAAGCTCTGGCTTTTAGGGTTTCTTGTGAAGACAATGGCGTGTGTAAAAAGAAAAGGAAGATTTCGAAGGTATTATATAAGTTTGTCTGTGGCATTAAAAAGGTGTAATCATCAGTTTCCCTTTTTCGAAGTATGGGGAAGCGGAATGGCCGTCGAATTATTTCTGGGGAACCGAAAAGATGTGATTAGACAGAAGTAGGTTACTTTTTCCAAGAACACACGAAGGGTTCTGACACGTAAGGCGGGATTACCGAAGAGTCGTTCGTTCAAAAGTTTATTTATTGCTCGTGATAAATAAACTTGGGGGGCAAATGTTATCCAAAAAATTAGCATTGATGACGTGGCAAGTGATCCCTGGACACGTGGCTGACACCTGGAAAAGTTCTGCTAGAGTATCGACCAGAAGACGCATTAGAAGCAGTAAGCAGCCCAGTCTTACCTGCGACCAGTCTGGTCGATAGTTTCGCATACAAAGCAACATTAATGAGAAGATCTTTGTAAATCCCGAATTTAACTCACACAATCTCCTAAGTATTCGATTATTCAGGAAAGAATATCTGTAACGATTTTATGTAATCCCCCTTGAGCCTATAAATAGCAAGATATAGCTCAAGGAAGGGACTTTTTGGCTTTTGAGTCATTTGAGATTATAGTAATTCTCCTAGTGATATTGTATTGTTCTTGAGAGGTTAGTGAAACTCATTGAAACCTTGTTCTTTGATCACTCCTTTGGTTCTCATATCAATAACAATCTAAGTGGACGTAGGTTATTACTAGATCATGGGGCCGAACCACTATAAAAATATCGTGTTGTTACTACTTTTTGTCATTAAGTTCTTCTCTACATATTCATTCATATCAAGCATATTCCGACTTCGTGTCAGTTGGCCAAATCTTGGGTCAACACTTATGTACTCTTGTTTAGAATCAAAAGAGTTTACAAAATCTCTTTCTAGAAAAATACCATAATTTTTCCATCTTTTAGGAAATTCACCATTTTCATTTATAATACTAAAATACTTCTTTTGACTCCTATATATATATATAATTTTTTTTTTGAAAATTTACCATTTGTTTATAAAGATTCTTTTTAGCACATCCTTCAATTTTTACCAAGTTTAAAAGATAGCCTAAAACCTGATTTATGGTATTTTTGAAAAGAAAGGCAATTGAAGCCTTAATTTGTTAAAATGGTAAAACTAATATTTTATTTATCTCAAACTGATTTAGATTGATTTAATATCCCAAGTCCTTAATTAATTTCATAAAAAGAACAAATTTTTATTTCTTACAATTTTAACTTTTTACTTTTAATTTAGTAATAAAAGTAAATTTTCAAACCTTTTAGATATCTCGAATTTTGGGCCAAAGTCCTTAAATTTTTTTCCACCTATTCCTTGCCATAAGAAAAATAACTAGGGAAAAACCTCGTGTCAAAACACGTTTCAGGTTGGGAGAACCAACATCCCAAAAACCTCATTTCGTTATGGTCAGTATTTTACATTTTCCAGATTTTAGGACAAACTTTAAAAATTTGTTTCTATTAAATCGTAAGTTATTTTTCTCTAAAATTTTACAAAGACCTTTATATACACATAGAATATTATCCTATAAAATTTCATAATTTTTAGGATAGTATAACCTACTCAAATAATTAATGAAATCTGGGCAGTGCATGCTGCCTAGTATTTTTTTTTCCAGATTTGCATCACAATGCCAAAAAGTGCATAACTTGAGCTTAAAAATACCTTTCTGTGATTTTCCAAAGCCTAACGTCAAGTACTCTCAAAGTAATACACAAGTTCAGATTGTATCACAAGGAAATGAGGAAGTAATAGAGAGGGATTGACATCTCAAACTCTAAAGAAATTACATCTTTTGGTGCTCAAGGTTGCATGCATGTACTTAAATGGGCTCGCATGACTTGGGGTTGCTCTTTAAATCTATAGACCTTAGAACCATGGACACAAGTGAGTAAACTGAGAGAAGAAAAAAAGGAGATTGGGGTGCCATAGGTTCGGCATGTAGAAGGGAAAGAAGAGATCAAGAGCTAACCTTATAACTTAGTTTCTCAAGCTTGCTTTCAAGCTCCAACGGAGTTTCTCCTTGAGAGAGAAAGAGAGAGAACCAAAGTGAGAGGGAGAGAGAAAGGTTCTGATTTTTTTTCAGAGTTGGAAAATGAAAAGGAAACAGAGGGAAAGAAGGAAGTGGAAGAGTCTTGTTATGTGATTGGTTCTAGACTAACTAGGAGTAGGGTTTTTTTTGCTATTGCATGCATGAGTGACACCTCATGCATTTCAATCCCCCTATTGGCCGAACCCTACCCTAATATATTTACTTATATATATATATTTTAAAACTAATACCTCAAATAATGTCCAAACTAGCTATTAGTTAATTTTCACCAATATGCTAAATATGTATTTTCCATCTTTTAACGTATATTTTTTAAATTTTCATACATAAATTAATTTGAATATTTTGTGACCAAAAATAATATTTGTCACACTATTAAAATAATTTGTCAATTGATCTCATATTGACCAAAATACCCTTCAAGGCCAAAAGCAAGAAACCCTTAAACATAATTGATTGGAATTCAAACCTCAACCAATTTCTTAAAATTTATTGGCTTAACAATAAATTCTCCAATTGTCTGAAAATAATATTATGCCATAGTATTTTTCCTATTTAATCCGAGACTTTTCTCCCATTAGGGTTTACCCCTTGGTCAAAGACTAATTTTTTCTTTGCAAAAAGACTAGATCATTCACCAGATCATCACAACGGCTATAACAAATCACGAATTGTCTCAAATTCATATAATATTATTAAAAAAAATATTTCACAAAATCTTTCACCAGCCCACACCAGCAACTAATGTGTGTTCAAAATACGGGATGTCACAATATTACTTTTATTTTATCTCTTTATATGAAGACATTAACTATCTAGTATAACTTTTTCTTGTTCTAATGTATGAAAGACAATTAATTATTTTGTCATTTATCTCTTTTAAAAGAAAAAACATATTAATTCTAAATTATCCTTATGTCTTATTAATTTAAATTTTAGTTTTATAAAAATTTATATAAAATAAATTAAAATATGGAGGCACTTTTCCCAACACCTTTTTGCACCAGGAAAAGCCCACTTTTGTCAGTGCTTAATAGCGTCGAGATAAGTCCATTTTTTTCTAGGCATAATAAAGTGTCAGGAAAAATCGACCTAATTACCGCCACATTATGCGCTGACAAAAGTCACTTTATCTACTTCGTCTGTGGAATATTTTGCCCGTTGTGTCAATTTTTCCTGGTACATTATTTCATCAGTGATGTCACCTTTCTCTAGTGCTTGTCAATTTTGATGGGGAATAATGCATTTAGTGGCGAACTTTAGCTGATGGTTTTGCTGGGAAAGGGTTCTCGAAAATTTCCATTGCTTTTGGGGACTTTTGACGGTGTAAAAACGCTTTGGCAAAAGTCTCGTTTCTTATAGTGTCTCTACCTTTAGTATCCTTATCAAACTTTCTTGGATAGATGACTCTAGTATTAGGAAATGTTGGAATCAATGGATCCTTTATAAACCATTATGTTTTGCCATTGCCTACTCTCTAGGTTAACCCATTATACACCAAGTCCATACTCCACAAGATAGAACACCAAAAAAATAAAATAAAAATAAAGGCTTAGTGCCCAACCCAACTTCCATGACATCAACGTGTTTGAAATATTTATCCTTCAAAATTTTAGCAACTAACATGTGAGGATTCCTGATAACTCTTCAAAGTTGTTAGCCAAACGGACCAGTTTCCTAAACCTCGAACCTTTTGGTTTACAAAGAAGGTCCCATGTCTTCCAATATAGTTTCAACTTTCCATTCTCCATCCTTACCGAAAATTAGCACAATCCTGTTCTATCTCATGGCACAAAGAGGCTAGAATTCTGAAACATGACATTGCATAGGTTGATATATTTCGTAAATGATAGACTTAACCAGAACTTCCTTTCCCCAATAGAAAAAACACTTGGAAGACCACCCCTGAACTTTTTTTTTTAAAAAAAAGCTCTTTCCCTTAATACCCAAATTGCAGTCTTTTACTTTGTAAAGTAAAGGTGGGAAGTCATAAATACAACTCATGACCATGCACCACGATTATTGTTAATCACATAATCCAAAGTGTTATGAGCAAAGGCAAGAGTAGACTTCTCATAGTTGATTACCTATCCAGAGGCCACCTCATAGAAGTCTAGCCACTTTTCTAATTTGTAGACAACTCTACACTAAAGTTCAAAAGAATACCAAACTATCATCTAGAAAATACAAGTGTGATATTGTAACAACCCAAAATTCTAACTTATTGACTTAGTAGAATACAACAGTGTATCCTAGTGGTCAACATCCATAAGAAAAGACAAACATTTAAAAATCAGTCGTTTTTTACTAACTTTCATAAACCTTTTCAAAGTATTTTCAACATAAACCAAGATAGAGTATTGATATCTCAATAGTTTAAAACAAAACCTAGTTGATAGCATATAAAAATAGAGTGCATTTGACCAACAAGTCATACTAATAGTTTAGAAAGCAAACTTATGCTTAATCATAGTTAAACTACTCAATTACGAAAAACTTAGAACCCACCTACCCTAGTGGTCAGGTTTATCACAATATGCATACTTCAAACGAGATCCCCTTTCGCCACATTGGCCCTAAGTAACAAAGTTTTATTCTTACTTGCACACATAGTAATTGAGTGAGCTATAAATCCTAGTAAGGAAGTTGTTGGTATTAATTTGAATAAAATCAGGGATGCAGCAGAAGGGTGTGGTTGTTTTAAAAATCATTAATACTGATCCAGGATCAATACATATATTTATACATTAAATCTACATACAAATAAGAAAGAAGAATACCTCTTGTAGCCTATCAAGAGTCCTTGAATCTTTTTGTATAATCAAATGATCTTCCTATCCACGTGAAGACTCACACCACAGTCTTTCAAGCCGTTCCTCAAACACACAAGGATGTGTGTGGGCACATAAAATTCACTGGTTTGATTGTTTAGGCTCTCTAGATATTCTCAACACATGAGATCTAGAGATTTGGAGAAGAGAAGGCTTTAGAGAGTTCTAGAAAATTTTGAGGCTTAGAAAATTTCTATCGATCCTTTCTGATTGATATGTCTGATTCTTAAAATTAAAGATCGTATCTTTTAAACTTATAAAGATAATAAAATAATTTTATTTCTTCTTAAATTTCATTAATTCAAAACTGATCCATTAGATTTTTATTTTACGTCTTTATTTTAATCAAATTAAAACAATAATTAAATAAAACAAATAATATTTGAAATTCAAAATCAAATCTCAGGGACACTTGGCACATGAGTGTCCCTAATTTTTTTTCATTTGTTTGTTTAATAAAACTAAAGATAATATATTAATTTAAAATTAACATAAATACTATTTCAAAAATAAATATTAGTTAATTAAAAATTTACCCTATCTTAATTTATCTGTTTGAATAATTATCTTATACTAAGAAAAATATTTAACTCTCTATAATATTAATCCAAACACTGATTAATATTAATTTTAACTAATATAAAGTCTTTCAAATAAAACTAATTAGTCAAATAATTAATTAATTATCACTCGGGCCTTGCAAATTAATTCCTTTGCAACTTAGTCATTTTCTTCATTAATCTTGCCTGTGACATCTTACCCTTAACAATGTAGTACAGAGACGACTCGGGGACCATGAACCTATAATACTAAGCTCCAATAAACCAGACTATTAATTAAACTCTTTAATTAAATAATCTTATTTATTAATTCCATTATTAATCCTCTATAATTATGGAATTGCACTCTTAGTAGTTATAGAATTATATTTATAGAGTAATATCTTGCAGTTCATTGTTATTCTGTCCTCCATTTATTGGTTTGCTAATTAAAGCTAGTCAAGAATTACCGTTTTACCGTTCTAATTACCTCTTGTTCCTTACGTACAATTAATTCACCAGTGAACAATTAATCTATAATCATATTATAGATTTGAGCTTGTTGACCTTTGAAATTGGCCAACGGTTGTATGTATAGTATACAACACCTCTTGAGCGAAATAAATATAATATACGACAGAGTACAAATATCTTAAACAAACACACAAAAGATTTATAGTGGTTCAGTCCATGAACAGTAATAATCTAATCCACTTAGTCTTTAGTATTGAATCACTCGACAGACAATTACACGGATGAATTGAAGTATTCACTCATCACTAATTTGCCTAGAGTTTCTCCCCAAAAAATATCTCTCTTCTAATCGTTCAAAGAAAGATCCAAAAAAATCCCCTTTATGAAGCCTTGGGTCCTTTATTTATAGTACCCAGGGGCTATTACATGATCAGCAAGAGACGAGGGATCATGGTTTGGTACACGATCATTGTGAGTGGAGATACGTGTTCACCTCCCCATGATTATGAGATCGTGGATCTTCTTGTTGTTTCTCCAGATCGTGGTTGACGATGCACGAGTGAAACCTTCGGGAAAACTTTAAGTCTTGGTTGGTCTATGAGACTTAGGTGCTAGGTCCGATGACCTTTTAGAGCTTGGGTGCTAGGTTGGATGAACCTCTGGGTACTAGGCCTGCTGATCTTCTGGGTGCTAGGCCTGATGAAACGAGTGTGAACTTTATGTGTATTTGGGAGTTTAGGCCGACCACTCTATGAAGAATAGGGTGGGCCAACCACCCATGT
The DNA here is from genome assembly GCF_963169125.1 of Humulus lupulus. NCBI lineage: Eukaryota > Viridiplantae > Streptophyta > Magnoliopsida > Rosales > Cannabaceae > Humulus > Humulus lupulus. The sequence continues at coordinate 181,916,854 of NC_084793.1, forward strand.
GGCTCTTGAGCATGTCAGGCCGACCACCCCTAGGGGTTGGGGTTAGGCCGACCACCCCTAGGGGGTTTAGGCCTGGTTGACTTCCTTATAAGTGCTGGACCTATCCTTTTTTTTTCTCATCGGTCTTTTCTCAATACTTTGTTGTTTTTCCATGACTTGTGATGCCACGTGCCGATTTCTTATTTGCCACGTCATCTTTTGGGTTTTGAGGGATAACATTTGCCCCCCCCAAGCTTATCGTATTGTGTTCAACATTACGATAAATTTGATCTCGCCTGAGAAACATATCGTAGCAGTACTCTAACAACAAAGTCCTTCGGGACATTACGCAGTACTTTTATCAACTATCGATAATTTGCTCGGCACATATTTTTCAAGGATACTTGTAATTCCTAAAAATAATTATCTTTTTCAAAGATAATTGTAATTCCAAAAAATAATTATATTTTTCAAGGAGTTTTGAAGTCCTAAAAATAAAATATATTTTTAAGGATATTGCTTCCTAAAAATACAAAATATTCTTAAAGGAATTTGAATTTCTAACAATACCAGATATTTTTCAAGGATTTTGAATTCCTAAAAATATGGTTAGCCTGAGAGGCTATAAGTAGAGACTCACTCATCACATTCTCAAACCCATGCGCATAGAGTGTAGGGTATTATGAGCGTGATTATCCAATTATTCATCAACTTTGTATATCTTCACTTGGGTAAGTATTTTCTCCTCATCTTCACATCATTTAATTTAAATGTGTTAGATTTAGTAGAAATACTTTGAATATTTGATAAATCTGTATGAATCTCTTGCTTTGCACTACTTTGATTCACAACAACTGACTTGTCTGAACCAAAAACTTGTTTTTCATAAAAAAATTGCTTGATCCTTGCCACTTTCTACATCATGCTTTAGGGTTTAGAGGTTAGTAGACCGACCACCTTCAGATTCACTAGCCTAGGTGATTTCCAGGCTTGTAAAACCCTAACCTAGGCCGACCACCATTGAGATTCACTAGCCTGGGCGATTTTTAGGCTTTGTAAAACCCTAACCTAGGCCGACCACCCTTGAGATTCACTAATTATTTGATCTGAAGACGAACCCTTCTCAGCGCAACTCGGGGTACTTCCACTTTCAACATTATACGAGCGAGGGTACCGACACCTTCTTGGAAGAGATCTTTGGAAATAGCAAGGCGTTTATATATGCTGACAACTATTTCTTCACTAAGGATGCAGAGGCCAACTACTCCAAGTTTAAGCACGTCATGCCTTTTTATAGACTGCTCTCGACCCAGGCTATGATTGTTAGGACTAAGGCGTTGATTTCCTTGACCCACGAGGAGAAGAATGTCAAGACCCTCGTTACTTCAGAGAACCTTAGGAAGGTTAAGCTGTTTCCTTCTACTATCGCCAATGTTCCAGATGAAGATGGTCCCGAGCCCATGAATGCCATAGACTCCCTGGGACCTATTCATATCGAGAAGGTACCCTCTTCAGCCATGCTAGCTGGATAGGAGGGTGATGAGGTGGGTGCATCCATGCATTCGCTGCTTGCTTCAGATGATTTTGATGAAACCACGTTCGAACCCGAATCTCATTAAGAAGGTCTGACACTTTTATCATCTTTACTTTATGTATTTGATATCTCGCTAATATTTGATCTTCTTTTGCAGGTTCAGATAAGTTCGACATTGTTCACACCCAACAAAGGTCGACTCCAACTGAGACTAGCCCTCCCGTCTGAGTGGCCAAGAGGGCCAGGGTCGATGCTGAGTTGATAACGGAGGTTCCTCCCAAGGTGCCTCCTCCGACTCCTTTGGCGTCTAGTCCTGTCACAGAGGTAGAGCCATCTTTGCCTACACCGGTTCCTCCCAGTATCATTGATGTGGGTGCCTCTCTTATCTGAGCCACACCAGTCTGCCATACATAATATAGGTGCCATCATGGACCAAACGTCCCATCTGGAGCAGACGACAACGAATTTTAAGGAGATTAAGAATAAGGACTTGAGCACCATCCTCACTAAGTCACTCCTTGACATTCAGAGTGTAAGTCCTATATAGTTTTCTTTTTGTCTGGTTAGCTTGTGTGTTGACGTTATCTAACACTTGTATGTTTTTTGCAGGTGCTGATGTTGGTCTCCCATGTCCATGATAGGTTTGTAGAGATACCTCTACGCTTTCCAACCTTCGTTCTGAGCTTGAAGTTGTCCACCTGGAGGCCTGGACCTTAGGCGCGATCTTGGCTCTATGGATGTATACATTTCATTGAAAGGTGAAGAGATCAACACTCTCCGCTGTACCGTGGAGTTTAGATAGTAGGAAGTGACCGAGTTGACTCTCAGGGTAATCCAGATGGAGGGGAAACTTGCCAAGTAGCTCAAACAGTCTGAAGCTGAGAAAGAAAAGTTAATTGCCGACATGGACCAACTGCGGAAGGATGCTCTTGTAGAGAAGGAGCAAGAGGTCAAGGCTGCCTGGGACAAGGGATGAGAGGAGTATTCAGAGATGACTTTCTATTGCTTCTACTTGATTTTGAAGTCCAATAAAGATTTGAACTTGGATTTCCTCCCCGAGAAGACGCGACCGAAGGAGCTTAGGAAATGTCTGGCTCGTGAGGCTTCCGAGGCTTAGGGTGGTCTTTCGGATGATACTCCACTCCCTAGTTAGTCTTCTTTTGATCTTTTACTCTGTCTTTCCTTTCGTGCCATTGGTGGGGCACCTTGTACTTGACAATTTTTACATATGACATTTTATGCCTTTATGCATTTTTTTTTGTTATGAGTACTCAATGTATTGATTGAATTTTTTTATTTCCAATGCTTACTAAGTATATCAACTCAAAACCTTCATCAGTTTAGGTATTAGTATACTCTGAACACATGTATTTCACGTGCCATACTAACCTTACTCTACGTTTTTCATGCTAACAACCTTGGTAATGTGAGTAGTATGATACTTCACCAAGTACCATGAACAAAACAGTCAGGTCGACCACCCCATGGGTGATAGGCCGACCACCCTATAGGGTTGATGATCTGGCCGACCACCCTATAAGGGACTTGGCTAGGAGTCTCCCCACCAATGCCTTTTTTTGTTTTTATTTTTTCACTTTCGGAACATATGTTGAACAAATGTCCTAGAAAAATTTGAGCTTGCTTAGTACTTAAGGTCACGTCCTCATTGCTTGTGTATACCCCGATCGGTATGTACTATATGTCCCCAAGTGATCATGGGTTTAAAAGCCTTGGTCACTTGCTACTTGACCATGCCTTGCTTCGAGCGTTTAGACACATAGTACTATCTATTTCACCAAATGATGCAAGCAACAAATGCTTGTCCCTCATTGGTAGTCGAGTGATGGTTTCATACTCAGTAGTAATGATACCTATACACAGATGCAGATTGGGTAGCAAGTGTCGATCACGATCTACGTAATCTCTCATGTACTAGTTATAATGATTGTAGACAGAAGTGTCTAAGTTGGACCATATGGGTCTAGATGGGCTAATCGAGCCTGTAACGAGTCATAGATAAAATTATTGATCAGTCCCTCAAGGACCAGATTCGATTATGATCCGATGATGGTGACTGGTCTTCGAACCAGTCTCTTTTTTGATTGTATGGGTCGATAGGTTCCTCAAGAACAAGGATCGAACGTGATCAAATAATGGAGAATGGTCCTCAGACCAGTCTCTTTTGTTGATCGTATAGGTCGATAGGTTTCTTAAGAACCAAGATCAAACATGATCAAATAAATTGGCGACAAGGTCCTCAGACCAGTCTCTTGTTTGGATCATATGGGTCGATAGGCTCCTCAAGAACCAAGATCGAACATGATCCATAATTTGAAGACAAGGTCCTAGGACCTGTCTCTCTTGTTCATCGTGTGGGTTGATAGGTTCCTCAAGAACCATGATCGAGCATGATCAAATAGCTTGGCGACAAGGTCCTCAGACCAGTCTATTGTTTGGATCGTATGGGTCGATAGGCTCTTCAAGAACCAGGATCGAACTTGATCCATATTTTGATGACAAGGTCCTAGGACCTGTTTCTCTTGTTGATTGTGTGGGTCGATAGGTTCCTCAAGAACCGGGATCGAACATGATCAAATAGTTTGGCGACAAGGTCCTAGAACCTGTCTCATGTTGAACGTAATTTAAAGAATTAAGAGCAGCTTAAGAATTTAAATTCATTCATTCATTGAAGCACAATGGCTGTTACATATTTAATTTGAAAATACTACATTTGCAAATTAAAACTTGTGTCGCTGCTGAACTGCATCACTGATAGTACCGTTGGAGGTGTTTTCCATTCTAGTAGTTTTTGTTTAGTTCTTCATTCAGTCGAGCTATCTTGTACGTCCCTAGTGGGATCACCTCCTCCATAAGGTATGACCATTCCCAATTAGGTCCTAGTACCCCTGCTGCAGTGTCCTTAGTGTTTAGGAAACCCTCCTGAGTACTAAGTCTCTGACTTGGAATTTTCAATCTTTTACTCTAGAGTTGAAGTATTTGGCCACTTTTTTTTTTTTATGTGCTGCTACTCTGAGACTTTCCTTTTCTTGCATTTCTTCGATTAAATCAAGCAACTCTTCTATTAGTTGATGGTTCCCCCCTTGATCATATGTCTCTCATCTATGCGATGGGGGAGTGAGTTCAACTGGCAACATGGCTTCATACCCAAATGCCAAAAAGAATGGTGTATGGATTGTCGCCATTCGGGCCGTCATTCGATGTGACCATAGGACCTTTGGAAGTAATCCTGACTATGCTCCTTTGGCTTGTTCAAGGCGTTTATTCATAGTGTCTTTCACAATCTATTTCACTGCTTATACTTAAGCATTAGCTTAGGGGTGTCCTACCGAGGAATAGCCCTTTGTGATTCCATGCCTCGTACAAAAGTTGGTGAACATATCACTGTCTAATTGAATCCCATTGTCCGAGACTATCTTCTTCGATAGACCGAATCAACATATGATATTCTTCACCAATATGTCTAGGACTTTCTTCAAGGTGATGGTGGTGAGTGGTTCTGCTTTAGTCCATTTGGTGAAGTAGTCTATGACTACAACATCAAATTAAACTCCTCCCCTTCCCATGGGTAGCTTTTCGATCATGTCGTTTACCCATACAAGAAAGGGCCAAGGGCTTTGCATTTGTGTTAATTCATTAGGTGCCTCCCGGGGTATGTTGGAGAACATTTGACACTTGTGGCATCTTCTGACATACTCCATCGAGTCTTTGGTCATTGTTGGCCAAAAGTATCCTTGTCTTAGAATTTTCTTTGATAGGCTCTGTCCCCCAGCATGATATCCACAAAATCCCTCATGTACCTCCATCATTAACACCTTTGACTAGTCTGGTGTAAAACACCTTAACAGTGGTAGGGAGTACCCTCATCGGTATAGGACTCCTTTGACTGTCATATATCGTACGACTTATCTCACCAACTTTCTTGCTTTGTTCTGATCGTTGGGTACTACTCCTTGATTGAGATAGTTAATAATAGGGGCCATCCATGTATCTCCTAACTCAACAGGTAGTGCCTCTGGCTCGATTATGCTTATTTTCTCCAAGTATTCGACCGGAATGACATTCAGGGTGTTCACATCTTTGGCTAAGGCATCATCATTGGCATTCTGGTCCCTCGGGACTTGTGTAATCGAGTATCTCTTGAAATGTGTCAACAAGTCCTTCATCTTGTTCAGGTATTGCACCATCCTAAGTCCCTTGACTTAATACTCCCCCAGTACCTAGTACTCCACTAGCTGGGAATCGCTGAATATCTCCAGGTAGTGTGCATGCACAAGATAAGCGTAATCTTGCTAATAATGCCTTGTACTTAGCCTCGTTGTTTGAAGCGTTAAATCCAAATTTGAGAGCACAGTGGATTCAATGATTCTCCGGAGTAATCAGTATGATTCCTGCAACTGAGTTTTGTTCATTGGATGCTCCATCAACATATAGCTTCCATATGGGAGTATCTTCCTTCTCGATATCTCCATTCTCTGATTGGTAGAAAGGGTATTCAAGGTTGATGCCTTCAACTATGAAGTCTGCTAATTCTTGTCCTTTTATCGCCGTCCTTGAATGATAAGTGATATAAAATTTTCCTAACTCCACCACCCATTTGAGTAATCGTCCTGAGGCGTTTGGTTTCTGAAGAACTTGTCGCGGTTGATCTGTTAGGACTCGGATCGAGTGAGCTTGGAAGTATGGGCGCAACTTTTGAAAGGCGATTACTAAATAGTAGGCTAGCTTTTCAAGAGGGGGATACCTAGACTCCGCACCTACTAGCCATTTGCTGATATAGTACATAGGGTGTTGTACCCTATTCTCTTCTTTCACCAAAGCAGCGCTGATTGCATGCTCGGTGATTGCCAAATAGATGAATAGTACTTCACCATCTATTGGCTTCCGACGGGAGGTTGAGCGAGATGATCCTTCAAGGCTTGGAAGGTTTTCTCACATTCCTCGCTCCATTGGATCTTTTAGCTGCCCCTCAATAAGTTAAAGAAATGGACGCACTTGTCCGTAGACTTTGATATGAACCTACTGAGGGCAGCTACTCTCCCTGTTAAGCTTTGCACTCCATTGATTGTGATAGGTGACTTCATGTTGATCAATGCTTTGATCTTCTCGGGGTTAGCCTTGATTCCACGTGAATTGACTATGTATTCGAGAAACTTACTAGAACCAACTCCATACGAGCACTCGAGAGGCTTAAACTTCATGCTATACTTTCTAAGTATTGCAAAGCATTCCTCCAAGTCTTGAATATGCCCTCAAGATTCTTTGGACTTGATCAACATGTCATCGACATATACCTCCATATTTTTGCTGATCAAGTCTCAGAACATGCCATTCACTAAATGCTACTATGTGGCTCTTGCATTCTTTAAGCCAAATGGCATTACCTTATAACAATACAATCCCTTGTCTGTCCAGAAGCTGGTATGTTCCTCGTCGGGAGGGTGCATACTTATCTGATTATACTTAGAATATGCATCCATGAACGAGATTATTTCATGTCATGCAGTTGCATCGACCAGTTGGTCTTTTATGGGTAATGGGAAGCAGTCTTTGGGGCAGACCTTGTTCAGATCTGTGAAGTCCACGCATGTCCTCCACTTCCCGATAGGTTTTGGGACCTGCATAGGGTTTTGTACCCAGTCTGGATAGTAGGCCTCCCTTGTAAAACCATTTTCCTTGAACCGTTTGACCTCCTTCTTTAGGGCTTGTATAACGACCCAAATTAGCTAATAAGGCTTAAGGGCCTTGATTAGTGTGCCAGGAGGGCAGGTTGGGATTATGTGTGATTTTATGAGTTAAATGCATGGTTATGATTTAAAGCATGTTATTTGGCTATGTGTTTATCTGAGATGCATGGCTATGTATATTAGTAAGCATGTAGGCCCGGATCGTGTTAGAAGGGCGTAATTGTAATTTTGGCCATGATTGGGCATAACTGTATTGATATGTGATAATTGTATTCTGTGAATTGTACCACGTGAGTGTGGTTTTATTATTGTGATGCACGTGCCGAGACAGTCCTAGAGAGCTAGTTAACTCAAGAGTCACAACGGGATTTCTATACCCGGCTCGGGAGGAGCCTAGGGGTACCTCGGGAATTTTATGGTTAAGTTGAGATTTAGCGGGTAATGGTTATTGGAGATTTAGTAACCTGAGTAACCATTAGTTACTGCTGAGAGTAACAAGTTTTAGAAAGAAAATGGTAGATATGAAATAGAAATGAAAGGACTTAAGTGCCCTTGAGGTTTAGGTAGGAAAGGTTAGGCAAGGAGGGGCAAAATGGTCATTTGGTTGGGAATTAGATAAATGGCAGCTGGGTTATATGGGGTACACGGTTTGGGGCTTAGTCATTTTGGTCTTGATAGAGTTTGAAGAGAAGAGAAAAGAGAGGGAAAAGCTAGGGCATGAAGAAGAAGAAGATGAGTGGAGGAGCTGAATTGGAGACCTAGGAGATGAAGGAAGCTTAGGGATGGATTCTCCATATGAGGTAAGGAATTTTGTACACATTTAAGGCTTGATTATGTTATGGGTTAAGAAATTTGAGCATGGTTTAAGTTTGAACTTTGAGTTTTTATTTTTCTGAAATTGAAATCAAGGATGTGGATTTTGGGGATTTGATTGTGTGTTTGGATGTCTTTGATGATGTTTATGGGTTGTTAGATGGTCTATTTGATGTTTGAAATTGATTTTGGGGTTTGGGTATTGGTTTGGTATGATTTGGGAAGGTTTTAGCTCGGTGAAAACGCAAGAGAAAACCCAGAAATCTGGGCCTGCGAAGGCGTGCCGCGGCGTGGAGCCCCTGTCTTGCTGGGTGCCGCGGCACAAGAAAGTTGTGCCGCGGCACAAGGCCAATTTCAGGATGTCATTTTTGGGAAATTTTAGGCCTTTGCTCCGGGGGTTCGGGGGATGTCTCCGGGGTGTTGTTTTAGGAATTTGGGAGTCCCGAGAGTGCGGGATTGGTCCCGGGAAGTGGTTGTGAATTGATTAGTATTTAAGGAAGATTCTTGTGTGTTGTGACTAGGATATTGGAGAGGCTCGTGCTAGAGGACCGTGCTCGCGGCGTGAGTGCATCAGGTGGCTCGGAATACAGGTAAGAGAACTATATCACCCGTAGGATAGGGCGTGGGCCCATAGTGTGATTGCGGGGCACGGCCCTATATTGCATGATGAGATGATTGCCGGGCATGGCCCTATATTGCATTACATGTTAGGGTGTAGACTTAAATGAATTAATATTTATTGGAATGTTGTTGTGTTATGCTTTATGTGTGATTATAGTAAATTGAACGGCAAGGGCCGAGAACGGCGTAGGCCGGGTACGGCAGCGGGGCCAGATGTAACACCTAGCACATGGGATGCTATAGTCAGGGCAGGGCCCGGTGGATACATGAGTTATCCTTACGGTGAGAACCGATACCCCAGGGCTTTGGTAAGGTTTCTGGGGCGGCATGGCCGTGTTTGCTTAGTTTAATGGTTGACTTGTTTATTTGTGGATTATCTGTTATGATAAACTGTATACATTGCATATGTTATGTTCTGCATGAGTTTTCTTGCTGGGCTTCGGCTCACGGGTGCTCTGTGTTGCAGGTAAGGGCAATGACTGAGTCAACTAACCATGAGTACGGAGAGCGTGAAGCGACGCGTACATGTTTGGCCTGCCCGACTGCTTTGGTTGGGGGTTTATTCGAAAATGGCTGTAATAATCTATGATTTTTATAACTGATCAATTGTAAACTTATTTTGGGATCCCAAATGTGTAATACTAGAAGTTTTATTGAAACAACACATTTTTCTAAGATTACAGCCTTAACTTTTAATTAGTCACACTTTTGTTTCAAAACCTCGGTTAGCGAGTTCTTTGCACACTATTTTTTCTTAAAACTCACTTAGTAACGGCTCTAAGGAAGTAGGGCGTTACAGCTTGAGATCGGTCTTTGTCAAGTAGTCTCCTCTTTTATTGAATTGGTGGGTAGCTTTTGTCCACATTGAGGACATGGCTTATCACGTATGAAGAAATTCCAACCATGTCCTTATGTGACCAGGCAAAGACGTCCTGGTTCGTCTTCAAAATTTCTGCCAACTGTGCCTTAATTTCCACCTTTAGCTCCTTCCTAACTTTGATTACTCTAGTCGGGTCCTCCTCATCTAGTAAGACTTCGTCAAGATCTTCGACTGGTCAAACCCCCATGAAATCATCCCCAAAGTGAGAATTGATGTCGTTTCCCTCACTTTGGGAACATTTCTATAGTAACAAATCTTCGTTAAAAGGAGCCCCCAACTCCAATAGAGTGTTTATTTCAATGTCAACTTCCATGTTGACAACCTCATCGGTTTCTTCATTCCTTTCGCAGCAGGTTACTACCATGTTATTTGTGCATGGTCCTTTCTTTGCCTTGACAAATGACGCATTATAGCATTCCCGTACCTCCCTTTGGTTACCCTGTACGCAACCTTGCCCTACTCTTATGTGGAAGTTCAAAGACAGATGCCATATAGACATTGCTGCGTGTAATGCCATCAGGAGGGGTCTCATGAGCACTACGTTGTAAGCCGATGATAAATATACCACCAGGAACTTTGTCATCACAGTCTCGTGCCTAGGTTCATCCCCCACCGTCACTGGTAGTCTGATAGTTCCTGCTGGTGCTAGGTATTCTCCCGTGAACCCATATATCACTTGGGAACAAGGTGTCAGGTCCTTGACCGCGAACTTCATCTTCTCGAGGGATGATGTGTAGATGATATCTACTGAGCTTCCCATATCCACCAAGCATCTCTGCACCCGAGCATTGCGATTTGAATGGTAAGGACCAGAGGGTCATTGTTGGGGTACTTCACGTGCCTGGCGTCATTCTCCATAAAAGTGAGTTTCACTTTCATACTTCCGATTTTTTTGGAGACCTCTCCTCGACTGCCATGCACTGGGAAGACTCTCCTACCTCATGTCTTAGGGTCCTTGCATATTGCTCACGAGCATTGTTACTATTGTGTGCTATGTGGGCCCCCCACATATGGTATTCAATGTGATGTCCACGGCCGTTGGTTCTAGTGGTGGACTCCTTTGCCTTCGGAAATCTGGATTCCTGCTTGGGGTTTCGGTCTTGACTCTATACCTCAAGAGTTTTCCTGATCGAAGGAGAAACTCTATCTCATCCTTCAACTGTTTGCACTCATTTGTGTCGTGCCCATAGTCATTATGGAAACGACAAAACTTGTTCTTGTCCCTCTTTCCTTCTGAGTGCAAGGGTGGTGGCTTTCGGTATAGTACCTCCTGGTATGTTTCCAAGTAAATCTCAACCCTTGATGTAGTCAGGACAACATAGTTGGTGAACCTTGGTTGGTAGGGCTGATGCTTAGGCTGTTTGTCAGTTCATGCTGACTTAGCCTTCTTTTCTCCACTCTGATCGACCATTGAGGTACTCCTCTTCTTAACATTGCCCCCATTGCTGCCCTGAGGGTGTGCACCATTCTTTCCTACCTTGATAGTGGTCAGATGGTTTATGCCTTTATCTTCCTTTATGATACCGTCATCTAGCTTCATGTATTTGTCTGCTCGGTCCAGGAACTCCTACAAGGTGTTGATGGGGTTCCTCTGTATGCCATCCCATAAGGGACTTTAATAAATTATTCCTACTGAGATGGCAACAAATTTCCCTTCATCTCCTACTGTGGATGCTTGGTTTGCCTCTCTCATGAATCTTTGGATGTAGTCCTTCAGGGATTCATCATTCTGTTGCTTGATTTCAACTAGCTAATTGGCATAAACTGGTTGAATCCATCCAGCATTGAAGACCCTACAAAATTATTTCCTGAACTGTTCCCAAGAAGTGACAGATCCAGGTTTGAATTTCCAATACCATTCCTGATCCGAGTCAGAGAGAGTGGTAGGGAATACCCTGTACCTATAATCATGCTCCACACCAAGTAACTCCATCTGATCCTCAAACTTTCCAATGTTTCGTACTGGGTCTTCCTCCCCATTGTATGTTGGAAGTGTCGGGGTCTTGTATTTCAGTGATGGTTGAGTAGCTTGGATCTTGGCACTAAAGGGACTCCCACTTCTATGAGCCACCTCGCTATCAGAAGGTTTCTTTGTCAGGCCCTAAACAACCATGTTGAGTGCATCTATTTGAGCCTACACTGCTGGTGGGATCACTGCTCCAGGTGGGGTAGACATCTGTGGTACCCCCTCTTGAGCGCTTGTTCTCCTGTTGATGACCTCCCTCAGATTCTGAGGTTGTGCATCTTTTCCTAGCCTATCGAACATGGAATTGGTGTTGTTCATTGATTTCTTTGCCTTACGAGACTGAGGGTGTAGGGGTGGTAGGTCCGCCTTGCTCTTGCCAGTGCGATCCTGTCCTCTAGCCTCTCCTCCTATATGACTACGAGACTTTGAGCAACCATTTCCATTCTTGTCACGCTTCTCAGTTTTCTGACCTTCTTCTCCTGTGCCGTTTCGTCTATCCCCTTGGGAGAGGGCCTTCGGGTTGGTAACACTCTTACTCCAAGGTGAAGTGTTATTCATCATAGTCTTGGAGGAAGCAGTCTTGGATTGCGCCTTTTCATCCTATCTCTAGGAAAGTGGCTCTGAGAGCGTCCTTGGGGTTCGACTCCTCCATTGGGACTTCATGTTACTGCTGTCTTGCATCCCTGCTGCTTTGGCCTAAGCCTCCCTCACCGCCTGAGCCAAACTTTAGCGTTAGCTCGAGCTAACTGGGTAGCCGCCTTTAGGGCCACACCAGCCTTCTGGTGCCTCCTGTCAGCATCCTGCTCCCTCTGGATCATCCTCTGGACCTGCTCGTGTATTTCCCGCTGTTGTCGTTTGTTGCGAAAATTATAGCAATTAAAATACGCAAGTATACGTAGCCGCACAAATAATATAATGTAAAGTGAGATCGTCTCCACAGGGATTTTAAACTAAATTATTGTAAAATCAACTAAAAACAATTCACAAAGACAATAACCAATTCAAGGAAATAATGGGTAAATGAATTTGGAATTAAAAGTATATATGCAGAATTTATTAAACTAAAATAATGGAACCAAGAGAAATCAAGTCTGTGAGGAAATTCTATGTGAACACGTGATCTGGGTGGTTAATCCCCCTATAATTTCTTTCCAGTTGTTATAGCATAAGTTCAGCAATGGCTCAGCAATTACATCCAGAGTTAACAGATTTAAAAAACGCCCAGTAGGTCTTTTCCAAAACCCACTGTATAATGCTTACAACCCTCTCAACACACTCCTGTATTAAACCAGATTGCAAACAGTCTATTAAGCATCAAATCTTGTGTTATACAAGGCAGCAAAATATCCCTATTTCACCACTAAAATTTACCTACAAATAGGCAAGTTTCTTGCATCAATTAAATGGGTTCAGCTAGCTTAAGTTTTTCCAAACTTAGATCTAGCTCAGTAATTGTTAATTATGGCCAGTAAATAACAATCAATAGCAGTAGTCACACTTAATTGAACAAGGATACAATTACTTTAACCATGCATCAAAACATTAATTCATATTGTAGGGTTCATAACCACCCAAACCTCTAAGGATTAGTTCATGTTTAATAATAGAAATACAAAACCAGTAGCCATTAGCAAATCCATGGAGTTTGTTCACAAATTAGATGGAGAGAAAATATAATACACAATTAAAAGGAAGAAAGAAAGAGTAGAATGAGTTGATGAGCTGAAATCCTCCTTGGCGTCAGCCGTGGTCCTCTTTCCTTTTTGTATTTTCTCTCGGTTTTCTTCAGCTTTTCTCCCTGTACTTGTTTTCTCTCCAAAAATGGTGATATTTCTTTTTTCAGAAAAAATATGGGTCTCCCCTATGTTGCGGCTGGCCCCCCTCCTTTTTAGGGTATTTTGCTTTACCCTAATAGGAAAGTCAATTCCCACCTTGTCCTCCATGTGCCACATCACCCAGCTGACTTAAGTTTTTTAAAATTCTCGCCACATAGGTGCTGATATCACTCATTAAGTCCAGCTGGCCTCTTGCCCCATCACCTGTCTGATCCCTTGAATTGCTGTGTTGTGATCTTGCAGCATTGAAGTAGCAACACGCCCCTTTCAGAATTTGTTTTCCCCTTGCTTCCAGCATTTTCCCTTTCATATATTTTCTTAAGCTTCCTTTCCTGATTAACACAACACAGTAATTTACATAAAAACACTGAAAAAAATATTACAATATATAACTAATTCTTACATGGACTCACTACCTAGAATAATACACTAAAACTAACAAATTTACAATAAACAAGGACTCATTACTCTTTTTAATTTGAAAAGCAAGTTCAAATATTATAAGAATAACTCTAAATCCTAGAGTTATCATCGTTCAATAGTCGCCCTCTGGAGGGCAATTTCTACAGCAAAACCCTCATGCCTCGCCAGAAATTGCGCCATCTCCTCCTGGTGAGCATCCCGTGGATCTTCCGCATCAGGTTGATCTCCAACCTCCACCTGAGGATCGCTAACGAGATCAATGGGATCCTGAGTGGTGGAATCCCTAGGATTTGTCTTCTTTATCTAAATGGGTTTTGGAGGCATTGTAAAACTGATGAAAGTGTGTTTCTTGATTTCATACTCTCAATGAAAGCACCAAAATCTTGACCTGTGAAATTGGCCAACGGTCGTATGTACAATATATGACACCTTTTGAACGAAATAAATATAATATACGACAGAATACAAATATCTTAAACAAACACACAAAAAATTTATAGCGGTTTAGCCCTATTCAGATGAACAGTAATAACCTAATGCACTTAGTCTTTAGTATTGAATCACTTGACAGAAAATTACACAGATGAATTGAAGTATTCACTTGTCACTAATTTTCCCAGAGTTTCTCCCCAGAAAATATATCTCTCCTAATCATTCAAAGAAAGATCCAAAAAAATCCCCTTTATGAAGCCATGAGTCCTTTATTTATAGTACCTAGGGGCTGTTACATGATCAGCAAGACGGGGGATTGTGGTTTGGTACACGATCATTGTGAGTGGAGATACATGTCCACCTCCCCATGATTATGAGATCGTGAGTCTTCTCGTTGTTTCTCTGGATCGTAGTTGATGATGCACGATTGAAACCTTCGGGAAAATGTTAAGTCTTGGTTAGTCTATGAGATTTAGGTGCTAGGCCTGATGACCATCTGGGTGCTAGGCCTACTGATCTTCTGGGTGCTAGGCCTTGTAAAACGAGTGTGAACTTTATGTGTATTTGGGATTTTATATCGACCACCTTATAAAGAATAGGGTGGGCCAACCGCCCATGTGGCTCTTGCAAATGTCAGGCCGACCACCCCTGGGGTTGGGGTCAGGCCGACCACCCCTAGGGGGTTTAGGCCTGATCGACTTCCGTATAGGTCCTGGACCTATCCTTTTTTTCTCATCGGTCTTTTTTCAATACTTTGTCATTTTTCCATGACCTGTGATGCCACATGTCGCTTTCTCATTTGCCACATCATCTCTTGGGTTTTGAGGGATAATAGAGCTCAATAACTATTCAGTCCCAGAATTAACCCTTAAGGAAACCAATATTCGATCGAATAGGAAAACATGGATTCTACTATTGTAAAATCATGTTCCCAGCCATTCAAGATATTGAATCTCCCAAACAAAAGTCACTAGCCTCATCATATTAAGAGAC
Organism: Humulus lupulus; assembly: GCF_963169125.1. NCBI lineage: Eukaryota > Viridiplantae > Streptophyta > Magnoliopsida > Rosales > Cannabaceae > Humulus > Humulus lupulus. The sequence goes on from NC_084793.1 coordinate 181,932,035, forward strand.
CTTAACAAATGAATCAAAGATCCAATAAAGATGGATAGGAGTTCATGACTACTCATGATTTAGACTGATCTACAAATGTGTAGTGCCTCAGAATTTTACTTAGTTAGATAGTATTATCTTTAGCTCTAGCATTTTAATTTTCGTGATATTGGTCCATGCCGGGAATTATTTGGAAACTAATAGAGCTAGTTATGAATTTTATTAGTTTAGCCTATAGTTTAGAAATATTAATTTTATCCTAAGGTTTAATTATTGTAGTTTGTCTTAGAAATATTATTTATTATAGCCTAATGTTTAAATAGAATAATTAAGAATGTGACATTTGTCACATGTATATTTATTAAGGATTTAAGGATTTTAGAAGAATAAAATAATCAAGGATAAGCCTAGGAAGTCTAGAACCTTCCCTCAGATGCTAGGATCTCGTATTAATCAGTCAAAGTGGTTTATAAAACTTTAAGTGTGCTTAACGTGCAGAAACGTGGTTCAGTACATAAGCGTAAGTCGATACATCGCAACTATAGGGGGCAATATATCGCCTATGATAATACAAAAAAACACGTTGACTTTGCATGATCGATACCACGAGGCCTCGAAAAATCAGGACATGCGATATATCGACTTTGTGTCATAGTTGGATTTTCGTGGAATCCGAAGCTAGAATCAAACCTTAACAACTTGGACTTGTTATTAAATGATTTTGACCAAGTTCTAGGAATTTTTTGAGTGGAAAATGCCATTTTTATTCATTTTAATGGGAGTTAGCTTCAATCCTTGAACTCTATAAATAGGACTCTTCACTCAGTCATTTCCATCATTTTTCAAACAATTCGAAGAGCCTCCAAGCTACCATTTTCATTCTAGAGAGTAACACTAGGGTTTTGGGGTTTAAAACTTTGAAATCTAAGCTTTTCTAAATACTTGGGAAGTAAGTTATAGTGTGATTTCAATGTTTTTGGCATAGTTTGAAGCTTTATCTATCTAAGGTACTCTTAATCTTCAAATCCGATCTACTTTTATTCCTCTTATTCTTTTCTTTCATTTCAAATCCTAATTCGTTATAATGACTTTTGGTTAGGTGCTCGATTTCTTTGAAACTTAAGATTTTTGGTAAGTCTTTATTTTGATGGTTTAGATCTTCTCTTCATCTTCTTTTCTCTAGGAAACTTATGGTTTTTAATGTTTGGTTTAGGAGTTCCCAATCCTGTACTTGTCTCCAATATCTCGATTTTGGTAAAGAAAATAAGTTAGATTTTATGTGTTATGTGTTTGTATGTTTTTTTTACGTCTTTAGTCGCTTGGGAAATATGGTTGCTTAGATAGAAAATCCCGAGATTTTTATTGTTATCGTAGACTATAGTTGTGTCTAAACCTACCTCTAAAATAATAGTTAAAATAAGGGGACTATAGCGATTTTTATCACATACTATGATAATGAGTTAATGACCAATAATATTGAAGGCTATTTTATGTTTTATGTTTTAGTAGTTTTTACTTACTGGGCATTAGGCTCATTCTTTTTTATTTACATTGTGCAGGAAAATGAACATGGAAGGCGGGACAGATCCGAGGCGACTTTGGCTTGTGTATTGGGCGAGGAACTAAAGAAATGAACCGATGGGATCGATCGAGGATGACGTTGTTATTTTTGAGTATTTTAAATTTTGTATTTATTATTTTCGCATTTCGTACTTTGAATATTTAAATTTCAATTAAAGATTTTGTTCTCTTTATTATTTATTGTATGAACAATGGGATCACGTATTTTTTGATTTTATATGTATTAATAATAATGTTAGATTATTTTATGTATATATCCAAAAGATGGTAGTTATGTATTAGTAGTTTTAAAGATCTGAGGTCTTTAAATTAGTTGGGTCTTTACAGTTGGTATCATAGGTAGGTTCATATGCATAAAGTTCTCCTTGATACACACGCAAAAGCTCCAAATCTAACTGCCAATGTAAGTGTATATGTTATGAATATTATGCTTATGTTAAAACTAACATTTTAGTTAATATGTTTTCAGTCAAAATGAATGGAGCCATGACTCATCAGGATATCCGTGTCATTAAGGCATTAAAAAGGATTAGAGAGCCAAAGGATGCAATAATTGTGCTAGAACGAATCACTCAAAGATTGGTCAGATTTCACAAGGAGATATGTCCTAGTAATTATGCTTTTCAGAGATATGCCTTTTGTAGTTTCAAATTTGAAAGAAATATGAGAAGCTCTAGATAACGAGGATAGCTTACCGGTAGCCATTAGTTATTATTTTCTTATACTTAGGTTTACCTATAGGTTTGAGATTCAATTCACCAATTAGCAAAAGAATAATATCCTAATAAATATTTCCCGTAGTAGATTCAAGACTTATGATAATGATGATTGCAAGGAAATAACTTATGATATTTTAGATGAATGATCAGATGAAGAAGATCCTGATTTTTAGAATTTTTACCTTAGTTATTATTAGTATTATTGCTTTATTTATTTTGAATTGTTATTGTAATAAGTGAAATTTTTTCCAAATAAATAAAATTACTATTATTTTTGAATGGTATGTATAAAATTTGAATTATTTTTCATAATTAATTTAGAATAAATTAATAAATAATGGTTGAGTTCGGTGAGGTTGGATACAAATCAAGTGACTAGGTTCTATATTGAGAGTTTAGGAGGCCATAGTAGTGGGAACGATTTTACTGATCCCTGCCCTCCTTCAATGTGGTTCGCTTTGGAACAACGACAAGTTTCGAGCTTGAGAATTAAGTCATATAGGGTGGTTAGAAGCAGACTTTGGAAATAATAAAGATGGCCTAATAGTCTATGTATAAAAACACACCCTAAATTATAAAGATGACTTACATAAATTTTCATAAGAAATCATAACTGGTAGGTCTGAGTTATGTTTGCTTAGACTAAGTTTTTGCCTTAGAAACTATTAGGGTAAGTTCTAACACGTTTCTCTTGACTATTAGAACTATGCCGAAGATGTTGCTCCGAAGGTTTGCACGCAATAACGACAATGCCACCAACATGGCACTCGAGACCCCTTTAGTCCGAAGAAGGGGAAGACCTGCTGCCACTGCTGCTACTAATAGGAACACACCACCTCTGGTTGAAAACAACGCTGAATTTATTCGATTACAACGTCAAGAAGAATAACTACCGTAGCAACAACGAAAACCTCAGCTGTAGCCTCAGCCAGCAACTCAAGCACCCCAGCTAGAGCAGAACGGTGGATATCCAAATGGCGGCTATCCGAATGGAGGATATCTGTATGGGGGATGGCCAATGGAAAATTTCGCACCCTATCTATCTTAGTACATGGATCCAATCTATGATTGTTTCTAAAAGCAACACTCTCCGAATTTTGAAGGGACAACCGAATGGCTTAAGAACGTAGAGCCGATTCTCACGCACATGAACCTCGACAATGTAGACCGCATATCCTGCGTTTCTTTTTTACTGAAAAAGGATACAAGAGTCAAGTGGGGTTTGGTGCAATAGTCTCACGATATCACCACCATGACTTGGGACTGATTTGCAGAGTTGTTTCACAAGAAGTACTACAATTCGGTAGACATCACTACCAGGGTGGAAGAATTTGTCAGCCTGAAACAGGAAAGTTTGTCAGTGGTTGAGTACGCTTGGAAGTTTGATCGGCTAGCAAAGTTAGCACCAAAGTTAGTCTTGAACAACTACTTGTGGGTAACCTAGTTTTCCAGAGTGCTTAGACCATAGATCACTTTAGGGGTTAAGCTGGCAAACCCCGGAACCACTTCTTACGCCGATGTCCTAGAAATGGCTATAGAGGTGGAAAGGCTCCAGGAGAATTTTAGCAAGGAGGAGGTGAGAAAATCAGACCCTAAGCAGTAGAATCAAACTTAGAGTGGTCAAAACCACAACAACCAGCATAACAATAATGGACAGAAAAGGAAGTATCCCAATAATAAGAAGACCAACGCTGACAAAAGATCATGGACCAACAATGACAAAAACAAGCTGGGTTTTGGGGAATACCCTCAGTGTTCCAAGTGCCAGAAAAGACATACTGGGGAGTGTCTTGCAAAAAACAAGGGTTGCTACAAGTATGTACGTAGTTCAAAGAAGAAGAGAAGAAAGATAACAAGATGGTTCTAGCCAGAGTCTTCGCCTTGTCCCAGGGAGAAGCCAAAACCAGTAACAAGGTGGTCATAGGTCAACTTCTTATCCTCGATAATATATGCTAAGTATTGTTTGATTTGGGAGCAACAAACTCGTATATCTCGTTTGGAGCAACAAACTCGTTCGGAATGATAGAGAAACTAGACAAACCTTGTGAAAAATTTAGAAATAGGTTTGTTACGGAACTGCCTTCAGGCGGAATCGTTCTATCATCACAGATAATAAGAGGAATACCAATCAAAGTCGAGGACACAAAGCTAGAAGGATACCTAATAGAGTTAAAGATCAAGGATTTCGACGTAATACTGGGCATTGGACTGGCTAGCAAGAGTGCAACCATTGACTGTTGACACAAGCAAGTGACGTTTGAAACCCCCGAGGGTCAGAAATTGTGTTTTATGGGCAAGGTTTCAGCACTACAGATACCTCTTATCTCATCTCTCAAGGCCCAGAGGATGATAGAGAAAGGATGTCACACATTCTTAGCAAGCGTCACGAATGTTGCACGGGAAACACCATTAAAGGTTGAGACATATGCATTTTAAATAAATTTCTAGAGATATTTCCTGATGACTTATCAGGGTTACCCCCTAACTGGGTAATTAACTTCACAATCAAACTAGCATTGGGAATCGAGCCTGTCTCAAAGGCACCATACAGGATGGCACCTACCGAACTCAAGGAGTTAAAAACACAGTTACAAGAGCTTTTAGACTTGCGATTTATCATAACAAGCCATTCGGCATGGGGGGCACCAGTTCTATTGATGAAGAAGAAGGATGGAAGCATGCATATGTGTATCGATTACTGTGAGCTGAACAAAGTGACATTTAAGAACAAGTACCCGCTACCCCGAATCGATGGCTTATTTGATCAACTTCGAGGAGCAACTGTATTTTCAAAAATTGATCTACGGTCCGGTTATCACCAGTTCAAGGTAAAGGAAGAAGATATACTAAAGATGACTTTTAGGCCTCGATATAGACATTAAGAGTTCCGTATTATGTCTTTTGGTCTTACCAACGCTCCAGCCGCATTTATAGACTTGATGAACCGGGTCTTCAAGGATTACCTAGACAAATTCGTTGTGCTATTCATTGATGATATATTGGTGTACTCTAAGGATGAAGTCGAGCACAAGGAACACTTAAGACTGACCATGCTACGACTGAAGGAGCACCAACTTTATGCCAAGTTCAAGAAATGTGAATTTTAGCTATCATAAGTGGCGTTCCTCGGGCACATAGTATCCAAGGACGGAGTCGTAGTGAACCCAACTAAGGTAGAGGCTGTGAAGGATTGGCCAATACCTAAGAATGCGTCAGTGGTTAGAAGTTTTCTCAGGTTGGCAGGCTCTTACCGAAGGTTTGTGGAAGGCTTTTCTAAGATATCCACTCCGCTTACCAACCTGACCTAGAAATAACGGAAGTTCAACTGGTTGAATAAATGTCAAGAAATCTTCCAGTTTCTCAAAGAAAAATTGTGTTTAGCACCAGTACTTTGCATACCGAAACTTAATGAAAAGTTTCTTGTATTCTGTGATGCATCCAAGCAAGGGTTGGGTTGCATGCTGATGCAAAAATGACAAGGTGATTGCCTACATGTCAAGATAGCTGAAGGAATACGAGCAACACTAGTTGGCATCGGTGGTTTTCGCACTGAAAATCTGGCACCACTATCTGTATGGAGAACGGTGTGAGATTTATACGGACCACAAAAGCTTAAAATATTTCTTCACACAAAAGGAGCTCAACATGAGGTAGCGCAGGTGGTTGGAACTATTAAAGGACTATGATTGCAAAATCCTATACCACCAAGGAAAGGCAAATGTTGTTGTAGATGCATTAATTCGGAAGAATTATGGATGTCTGAAAACATTATCTGGAATTGAGAAGCCGCTACAGCAAGAGCTGATTAATGACAGAATAGAAATAATCATGGGTCAACTGGCTAACTTGTCCATCCATCAAGTTTACTACAGGATATACAGATTAGGCAAGGGCATGACGACATGTTAGTCCCACATATAGCTGCAGTCAAAGAAGGCAAGACTACATAGTTCTCTATATCAAGACAAGAGTTCTTGAAATAAAAGGGCCGGGTATGCATGCCGAATGACTATGGGATTAAGATGAAGATATTGAAGGAGGCACACACTACCCCATACTCAGTTGACCTGGGGTCCACCAAGAAGACTCACGATATTATGGCACTATATTGGTGGCTAGAAATGAAGAAAGGCGTAGCAGAGTATGTGTCCAAATGACTAACATGCCAGCAAGTAAAGGCAGAACATTAGCGACTAGCAGGCTTGTTAAAACCGCTTAGTATTCTGGAATGGAAGTGGGAAGACATAGCCATGGACTTCGTGAAAGGAATACCACAGGCAAGCAAGCAGCACTACTCAACTTGGGTTATGGTGGATAGATTCACAAAGTCAGCGCACTTCCTGTCTATCAAGTCTACATACATTGCGAACTAGTACGCAGACATCTATGTTCGAGAAATTGTATGAATGCATGGGATCCCTAAGACTATAATATCTGACAGAGGTTCGGTGTTCACATCGAGATTTTTGGGAAGCTTGCAGCAAGCCATGGGTACCAAGCTAAGTCTCATTACGACATTTCAACCTCAGACCGACAGACAGTTTGAGCATACCATACAAATTTTAGAAGATATGTTGCGCGCTTGTGTACTAGACTTCAGAGGATCATGGAGTAAGTATTTGCCACTTATATAATTCTCCTACAATAACAACTACCAGGAAATGCTTGATATGGTGCACTATGAACTACTTTATGAAAGGAAATGCCGATCGTCGTTACATTGGGACGAGGTAAGAAAAAGACAACTACTTGAACCCAAGGCTGTTAGAGAGGCTCAAGACATAGTGGAGCTAATTAGAAGGCATATGCTCGCTGCTCAGAGTCAACAAAAGTGTTATGTGGATGCCAAACAACGAGATGTGGAATTGAAGGTTGGAGATCAAGTCTTCTTAAGGATATGTCCAATGAAAGGACTAAAGCTGTTTGGGAAGAAAGGCAAACTCAGTCTCAGTACATAGGTGCTTTTGAGATATTGGATAAGGTGGGACCAATAGCGTATAGATTATCCTTACCGTTAGCTCTAGCAGATAACCACAACGTGTTTCACATCTTGAAGCTGCGTAGATATGTGTCAAACCCATCCCACATGCTCAGGTACGAAATGTTAGCACTCCAGAAAGACTTAAGTTACAAGGAACGACTAGTTCACATTCTAGAAAAGGGGGTGAAGGAATTACGGTCAAAGAATATTTCGATAGTCAAGGTCTTATAGAATAATAGAACATAATAGGAGGCAACGTGGGAATTAGAGGAAGACATACAAGCACAGTATCTGGAATTGTATGGTAAGTAAATTTTGAGGAAGAAATTCTTTTAAGTAGGGGAGAATTGTAGTGCCTCAGAATTTTACTTAGATAGATAGTATTTGTAGCGCCCTAAATTTGATAATAAGGATTAAGGCCTTGATTAGCATGCCTGGAGGGAAATAATTGATTTAATCATGTTAATAAATGAATTTGATGATTATGTGATTAGAAATTCATGTTTAGGTGAATTAAATATGCATGTGTGCCCCATTTGGCTATCAGAGGCATATTTGTAATTTTAGCCCGTTGAGGGCATAAATGCAGTATTGTGTATATTGGGATTGATACCATGAGTGAGTGGTGGTATATTTTTGATGCACAATCCAAGACAGTCCTAGGGATCAGTTTAGCTAAAAGTCACAACGGAGTCAATACCCGGCTCGGGAGGAGCCTGGGGGTATTTTGGGTATGTTATATGTGTTCGGGAATTATTGAGTAACGGGTACTAGTTTGGTAATGATTTGGACATGTCGGGGTTAAATAGGGATTTATGGGAATACCCGAGGAACTAGCGGGATAAGGCAAATGACAGAATTGCCCTTGGGTCACTTAAGGATTTAAGATAAGCTTAAGGGGCGGTTTGGTCTTTTGGCAGGGGTTATACATAGTTCAGAGTAGGCTTAGTAGTCTTAAGAAATCACTGGAACTAAATAGAACGAAGGGAAACATAAATTATCAGCTGGACTCATTTATTTCTCTCTCTCGGCTCCCTCTATCTTCTTGGATGCTTGATGGATTGAAGAGTCTATTGGAAATTCAGACTAAGGGATTGAGGGCTAGAAGTGTATAGGAATTGCTCAGGCCGAATCTATAGCAGAGGTAAGCTCTTCAACTTGGTTTTTCTATTGAATTCTCTTGGATATATAGGCATGCATGGAAATGGGTTCTAAGTATGATTTTGGATGTTGTTGATTATATAAATTATTTCTTAGATTTGTTATGGAGTCTAGGTTGTGTGGAAGGAAAGTTTAGGCTTGATTCTGGGTTAGTTTGGTGTTTGGAGTATGAAATTAAGGTTTAGGGTCGAGGAAAACGTAGGAAAAATGGTGATTTTCTCGGTTTGGAGGCTCGAGTTCCGGCCCTGTTCTTCAGGCGCCGCAACCCGTGTGTGTCGAATAGGCTGGAAGCCTCTGTTTGCCCAGGCACGCCGCAACCCAAGGTTTGGAGCGCCGCGGCCCGTGTCCCTCAACAGAGAGGTATTTTTCCTCTGAATTGAGCGCGCCGCGGCTCAAATTCAAAATATTGGCTGTTTGAAGGTTTTTAGCTTGGGAACCCAAATGTTAAGGCTCGGGAAGGATTTTACCACCCGTTTTGGTAGAATCCAAGGTCCCAGAGGCTAGAATTATATTCTAAAAGTTGTTTATTGGATTAGAGCTTGATGGATGGATATTATGATTGCATTGTGACAAGGTTTTTAGTGAGGCTCGGGTTAAAGGACTATGCTCGGGATTGCGGTGCTCAGATAGCTTGGGACACAGGTAAGAAAACTGTTGTACCCGAAGAGCAGGGCGTGGCCTTATTGTTTGTATTTTAGGGCATGGCCCCATTGATTGGATTGCAAGGCGTAGCCTTATTGTTTATGTTTAGTATATCGTAAAATATTTGTTGATATTATGCTATGTAGTACACATTTTTGAATGAACGACGAACGCCGGAAATGGCGAAGGCCGAGAACTGCAGGAAGCCAAGTACGGCAAGGGGTCGGGAATGACATTGAGCACGCGGAGTGCAGAGTCGAGTATGGGAAGGGGCAGGGAATGGCGTTGTGCACGTGGAGTGCAAGCAGTTAGGGCGAGACTCTCCTAGGATGCTGGAGTCATCCTCTCGGTGAAGACTGCGAACCCAGTGCCTGGAAAAGCACCTAGGAGGACATGGCCGCTATGTGTTTAGCCTGTTGGCTGTTTTGTTACATGCTATTGATATATATGCATATGTTATTTGTTTTGTGTTGAGTTTTCTTGTCGGGCTTCAACTCACGGGTTCTCTATTGTGCAGGTAAGGGCAAAGGAAAGGTCGACCAACCACGAGTATGGAGAGCGTGGAGCGATGGGTACATGTTCGGCCTGCCTGGCCACCACGACTACGGTTATTTTGGGAAAATGAAATGAACTATATTAATTGTTTTGTCGCCTAAGTCGACCACATGTACATTTTGATCTGTAATATATTTTTTAAACAGAATTTTGGGATCCCACCTGTAAAACTTTCTTAGATTTCAATAAATAACTAAATGTTTTATATTTAGTGACTTTGAACGGGTTTTATCACAATTTAGTCACACTTTTAACCTAAAACCTCGAGTAGCGAGTTAATGGCACATTTTAAACTCACTTAGTAACGACTCTAAGGAAGTAGGGCGTTACAATATTATCTTTTGCTGTAGTATTTTGATTTTCGTGATATTGGTCCAACCCGGGAATTATTTGGAAACTCATAGAGCTAGTTATGAATTTTATAAGTTTAGCCTGTAGTTTAGAAATATTAATTTTATCATAAGGCCTAATTATTGTAGTTGGTCTTAGAAATATTATTTATTATAGCATAAGGTTTCAATAGAATAATTAAGAATGTGACATTTGTCACATATATATTTATTAAGGATTTAAGGATTTTATATGAATAAAAGAATCAAGGATAAGCCTAGGACGTCTAGAACCTTCCCTCAGATGCTAGGATCTCGTATTAATTTGTAACGCCCTGGTTACCCCAGAACAGTTACGGTGATCGGTGAACCGGAAATTTGACCCCCTACCCGAGTCCTTTGGTTAAAAACGTGCTCTAAAAGTTATTAACAGGCTAAGGTGGAAAACCAATAAAAATGAAAGGATATGTTTTATTAGGTATATAAACTGTTCATGAGCTCATCAAAACATTTACACGTTGTTTGTAATACAAAATGGTCACTACTGTTTCAAATTTACAATCCCGCCGACCTAAGCGGCAAAAATAGGGTAAACCCCCTAGTTACTCTGAGAACTCCTTGGACGTGGTGGTCAAGCGGCCGCATATGTACACATCACCACCTAAGCTCTCCACTCAAGGCTGGGTGAGCTTTTCTTTCCCTTTACCTACACCACATAGCACCCATGAGCCAAGGCCCAGCAAGAAAACACAATATAACAAGACATAATATCAACAATGATCATAATAATCATTCAGGACTATCAATCCAAAACAGATAAGTGACAGTCACAAAAGTCACTAGATTGGGTATAGCTCCCTTTAGCCTTGTGACGATAGGGTCACCGGGGCTTAACAGATAAGTGAACCTTTCACTAGCTTAAAGCAGGATAGGTGCATGGTGACTGGTCACCAACATAACCTTCCTCATGACCATAGAGTCATAACTCTGGAACATCGTTCCCTAGCCATGTGATGAACGGTCACCTGGACCTTAGGCCCTGGCTCTGAGTAACTAGCTTAGACTAGTCAAGCGCTTATAAGATTCATCGACCTTAGGGTCGGTTCAGCGTTAATACCTTAGAGCCATTCAACGCTGCTGTCGATTAGATCTAATCTTCATTTGGCCCTGCGTTCAAGACGCTTATGCCGTTTCTGACTCTTAGGTCAGTGTCCCTGACTAGTCAGTGCCATATACAAGTAAACAATCATCCGCTAGAATTTAATATGCAATCAGTGTCCACATTTATCAACCAACATGCTCAATAGCAATGATGCATGTCATAACCACAAGGTGCAGTTTTCTTACCTCTTTCTCAACTCAAAAATGGTTATATCTATCCTAGGGGTAAAAAGACCAAAATACCCCTAGGTCTAATTAAAGTTTCTAAAGGCTCCCAAGGGAAAAATTAGTATTTTCCACCTATCTCGTTAATCATAATTAATGCTCTCCAATTCTCGCTATTCTCGATAATCTCAAACACCAATAATTCACACCCCGTTACCCTTTAATTCCTGGCAACGCTCTAATCATTAAAATCACCCCGAGACTTATCCCGAGCCCCGAACTTAAACCTGTTATGACTAGACCACTAATCAATATTCCAAGATCGTCTCATGCCGAATAGCTCGAACAAACCCACATTATAATGTGGTCTCAACATATATCACTGACATGCATACAAATATACAATTATACCCTCAACGGGCCAAATTACCATCGCACCCCTGTAATTAGAATGTGGACCCACATGCATGCATTTAACATCATATTATAATATAATTCACATATACATGCATATTATCAATTAATGGCATAATTAAGCAAGTATGGCCCTCTCGGCCTACTAATCCCGCCATTAAACCACATCGGAGAATTCGGGGCATTACATAATTAGTCAAAGTGGTTTAAACAACTTTAAGTGTGATTAAAACGTGCAGAAATGTGGTTTAGTACATAAGCATAAGCCAATATCTCGCAGCTGTAAGGGGCGATATATCACCTATGCTAATACGGAAAAACACGTCGACTTGGCATGATCGATACCATGGGGCCTCGACAAATTAGGATAGGCAATATATCGCCTATAGTGGGTGATATATCGACTGTGTGTCATAGTTGGATTTCAGTGGAATTTGAAGCTACAATAATTAGTCAACAACTTGGACTTGTTCTTGAACGATTTTGACCTAGTTCTGGGCATTTGTTGAGCGAAAAATGCCAGTTTTATTCATTTTAATGGGAGTTAGTTTCACTCTTTGAAATCTATAAATAGGACCCTTCACTCAGTCATTGCCATCATTTTCCAAACACTTCTCAGAGCCTCCAAGCTGCCATTTTTGTTCTAGAGAGAAACACTAGGGTTTTGGGGTTTAATATTTCAAATCTAAGCTTTTCTAAACACTGGGGAAGTAAGTTATAGTGTGATTTCGGTGTTTGTAGCATATTTCATACCTCTAGCTATCTAAGGTACTCTTAATCCTCAAATCCAATATACTTTTATTCTTCATATTCTTATTTTTTTAGCCTAATTCGTTATAATGACTTTTGGTTAGGTGCTCGATTTCTTTGAAACTTAAGATTTATGGTAAGTCTTTATTTCAATTGTTTAGATCATCTCTTCATCTTCTTTTCTCTAGGAAACTTATGATTTTTAATGTTTGGTTTTAGGAGTTCCCAATCCCGCACTTGTCTCCAATATCTCGATTTTGGTAAGAAAAATAAGTTAGATTTGATGTGTTATGTGCTATGTGTTTGTATGTTTTCTTTATGTCTTTAGTCGCTTGGGAAATATGGTTGGTTAGATAGAAAATCTCAAGATATTTATTGTTATCGTAGACTATAGTTGTGTCTAAACCTACCTCTGAAATAATAGTTAAAATAAGAGGACTATAGCGGTTTTTATCACATACTACGATAATGAGTTAATGACCATTAATATTGAAGTCTATTTTACATTTTATGTTTTAGTAGTTTTTCTTTACTGGGCATTATGCTCATTCCTTTTTATTTAGATTGTGCAGGGAAATGCACATGGAAGGCGGGACAAATCCGAGGCGGCTTTGGCTTGTATATTGGGTGAGGAACTAAAGAAATGAACTGATGGGATCGATCGAGGATGACATTGTTATTTTTGAGTCTTTTAAATTATGTCTTTATGATTACTCATTTCATACTTTGAATATTTAAATTTTAATTAAAGATTTTGTTCTCTTTATTATTTTATGTATGAACAATGGGATCTTGTATTTTTAGATTTTTTATGTATTAATAAAAAAGTTTGATTATTTTATGTATATATCCAAAAGATAGTAGTTGTGTCATACTAGTTTTAAAGGTCCAAGATCTTTAAATTAGTCGAGTCTTTACAAAATGATCATCTTTTAAGATATGAATTAAATCCTAATGGAAAATGGTAAGTTTATAAGGAAATTAATTCACATCAGTCCTGTCATATATAATCATAATTATGTAAAGTACCTTTACTAAGAAGTCTATCCATATCATTAATTAGAATCTAGATTACTTGCATCCAACTATATGCTTAGTAAACTGTATTTGCAACCATTCATTAAAGCTTCCACACTTTAATATGTTGTTGACTATTTTATTCATTATATATGATCTTAATTCTCTCCCACGCATACAAGATCATATTCTCATAAATGAATCTGATATTTTTGTTGGTATTAAATATGAAAATGTGATTTCGCAGCGAAATGTGTTAATTTTAAAAATTTATTAGTACCAGCTAGGATCATACATATATAGATATATTAAATCAAACACAAATAGATTAGAGATTACTTATTATAGCCTATCAAGAGTCTACAAATCCTTTTGTATAAATCAACAATCTTCCTATCCTTATTCTGAAAGCTCACACCTTGATCTTCTAGACCAATCCTCAAACACACAAGGACGTGTGTGGGTACGTATGATTCAATAGGTAGATTTATAACTCACTAGATGTACTCAACACATGAGATCTAGTGAGGTTTGATAGAGAGAGGATGTTGCGAATAAATTTTTAGGTTTAGAAAAATCTATCGCTTTCTTTTTCTGAGAGAGAGTCTGACAGTGAAAACTTTTGGAAAAACAACTTATTCTGAAAAGTGTCGCTTTTTTTTTTCCAGGTTTATAAAGACAATTAACTAATTTAATTAATCTTTATTTTATTTAAAATAATATTGATCAATTATAAAATATTTAAAATTCAAAATTCAAATCTCAGGAATAGGAAATATCCCTGTGTGGCGCCACATTAGGGTTTTCCCTAATTTTCTCATTTGTTTGTTTAATTAATATTTAAGACAATATATTTATCCCAAAATAAATATCAATTAATTTAAAATTAACTTTATCTTAATATATCAGTTTTAAATAAATAAATATCTTATTATAAATAAGATAATTATTAATCTCTCTTTATATTGATCAAACATGATTAATATTTATTTTAAGATATAGTTTTTCAAAATAAAAACCATATAGTTAAATAATTAATTAATTCATAACTAATCAATTTCCCATAACTATGACATAATTATTTTCTTGCCATAGAAAATTAATTCCTTTGCAATTAAGTCATTCTCTCTAAAAATCTTTCTTTTGACATCCTTACCCTTGACAGTGTAAGACAAATGCGATCTGGGAACCATGAACCTATATTATGAAGCTCCAATGAACCAGATTATTAATTAAATTATTTAATATAATAAGTTTATTTATTAATTCCATGGTTACTCCACTATAAATAAGGAATTGCACTTTAAGTATTTATAGAATTATATTTACATAGTTTTCTCTTATAGTCCATTGATATATCAATAAATGTAGTTTTGTTCTTCATTTATTAGTTCGTCAATTAGAGCTGGTCAAGACTAACGTTTTACCCTTCTAATTACCTCTTGATTCTTAAGTACCATTAATTTACTAGCGAATAATTAATCTATAATCAAATTATAGATTTGAGCTCAATAACTATTCATTTTTAGAATTAACCCTTAAGGGAACCAATATTCGATTCGTTAGGAAAGTATGGATTGCATTATTGTAAATCATGTTCCCAACTATTCATGATATTGAATCTCCAAAACAAAAGTCATTAGCCTCATTATACTAAGAACCTTAACGAGTTAATCAAAAGATCCAATAAACACAAACAAGAGTTCATAAATACTCAGGAGTTAGGCTGATCTACAAATGATCATCTATTATGATAAGAATTAAATATTTATGTCAAACGGTAAATTTATAAAGACAATTAATTCTCACCAGTTCTGTCATATATAATCTCTATTATATACAACACATTTACTAAGATGTCTATCCACATCAGTAATCCGAATCTAGATCACTTGCATCCCGTATGCTTAGTAAACCGCACTAGTAACCATTCATTAAATATTCCTTACTTTAATATGTTACTGACTATTTTATTCATTACATATGATCTTAATTCTCTTGCACTAATACAAGATCATATTGTCATGAATGCATAGGGAATTTTCTTTATATAATTATAATTAAAACAATAATTATAACATTCAAATATAATAAAATTGTACTTTTATTTAAATCAATAAAATGTCTTTACATGCTTTTAGAGCATTAATCCTAGCAATTTTATGATATTTATATATAAATTTTTCTAACTATAATTTCAGTAATCAAATATAATAAAATTGTACTTTTATTTAAAACAATAAAAATATATTTTCACATACTTTTATGGCACCAACTCTGATAAAAGCAACATATAACAAGTAGTTAATCAAAACATAGCTTATTATTCTCAACTTAGATTATCATACTTAACATAGAAATATACTTCAGACAATATCATAGCCAAATAAGAAATCGCAAACATATGTCATTACACGTATCGTCATTGGGATCTTAACGGAGAGGTGATCAACCTCAAGATATTCGAAGTTAGAGGAGAAATACCATTGTCTGCATTGAGTGGAAAAATCTACACCTTCCATGATGATAGTCCTGTAAAGTGGGCACACCAAAGTACGACAACATGATCATCTACAACTATAGAACCCTAGCAAGCATACACAACATTGCACTTATATCTCCGCAAGTATACATAACATTGCACAATATCTCATATAACTAAGCAGAATCAGCATTGCACTTTATCTCATATCAACAAGCATACTCGACATTACACTATATCTCTTATTAGCAAGTGTTGAGATTGGTTAAATATAATGGTTAAGTGATATTACGCATTGAGGTGTGAAACCCGTATAGATTTCACATTATGGTGATGTAAAATTTGACTTTTTGTTATAGGCATTTAAAAATTGTCTTTTTGGATCTAAAGTAATACATTTAGGTCTCTAAGTGTAATATCCGCTTCCGTTAGTAATGGGAATTTTGGTAATCTGGCGTACGCGGGCCAGGGTATTATGGTATTGCAGTTTGGTATAAGAACAAAGGTTTTGTTTCTTGTAGACTCTCTTGACATGTACTCTCACCGCTGAAGACAAGCTTGACTTATTGCACTGTAAGCTTTATTTTAGTTTTTTTTGGTTATGTGATTGCTTGCCTTATGTGTTTTAGTGCTTTATCTGCATGTATAAAGTAGATAGTGTAACGTCCCATAAAATCTCTTAACATAATTTGCGGAAAAACATAACCGTTTTCTAAAAATAAGGTAATCGAAAAATCCATATAAAAAAAAACTTTTCAAAACATGCAATAGTTCGGAAGTATGTGCATACTTAAAAGTCAGTTACAGTGTCAAAATTTGAAATCATTCAACGAGCCCAAAATAAAATATTAGTTATCATATGGGTTCAAATCCCCAAAACGGTCTTTTGGTATGTGTTATCCCCAAAAATTGGAAATCAATGATGTGGCAATAAATGTGACAAGTGGCAGTGCATGGTCAGTAAAAGACATATTAATAGTCAATAAATACATTGACTCCTCAGAGTTGTGAGAAAGTGACCCGGTAGACTGGTGAAGAGTTTGAACAGCTTGAAAGATGTCATAACCAAGCCAAGTGCATCCTAGGAGATCCCAAGGGTGTGGTCCGAGGAGACCCCAAGGGGGTGGTCCTAGGAGAGCTAAGGAGAGTGCATCCTAGGAGATCCCAAGGATGTGGTCCGAGGAGAGCCCAAGGGACTTTGGTCCGATGAGAACCCAAGAGAGTGGTCCTAGGAGACCCCAAGAGAGTGGTCCTAGGAGACCCCAAGGATGTGGTCCGAGGAGAGCCCAAGAATTTGGTCTTTATACATATGTCCAACAAGTGCATGGTTTCCCAAATAAAAGAGTGCCATGTTAGAGGAGAGATATGGCATGCTAGAGGAGAGTGTCATGTTAGAGGAGAGATATGGCATGCTAGAGGAGAGTGCCATGTTAGAGGAGAGATATGGCATGTTAGAGGAGAGGAGTGCATGTCCTACCACCATGCACTTGTCCGACCCACAAAAACATGTCCTACCACCATGCACATGTCCGACCAGCACTTGCATGAGTGGTCAGTAGGAGGTGGATCAGCTAGCTAGAGGAGGACTAAGTCAAGATTCCCAGAAACGACTTCAACAAGATACGCGGGAATCTCTCATTCTTCCCACAAATGGGGGGTTTTGTTACATTTTGAATTTTGAATGTTTTTTGTAATTTAAATGTAATAAGTATAATAAAATATGCCGATTCAAGGGGAGACCGTATGTATGACCCTAAGCCTATAAATAGAGGGCGTATGGGATTAGAGAGGGGCTTTTTCTGCTTCTTCTTTCTAGAGAGAGAAAATTTGGGTCTGAGTATTCTAGAGAGAGAAAGTGCTGATATTTGAAAGGATTCTTGTATTTTTGCAATATGTACTGAAGAAACTTAGTGGGCTCAGTCCATCTGATCTTGAGTACAGATTTATAATCACAACTCTAAGTGGATTAGGCTATTACCGACTCATCGGGGCTGAACCACTATAAAATCTTGTGTGTTATTTACTTTTCTTGATTAAACTGTCTGTGTTATTTAAATTCTCTTGAAGGTTTGTCGTATTGGACGTTCTCACGTCGTTGGCTAAAAACACAGTCAACAGTATGTCCTCCTCTTTAATCCTTAACTGATGGTAACCTGACCGGAGATCAATCTTAGAAAACACCGTACTTCCCTGTAGCTGATCAAATAAATCGTCAATCCTAGGTAGTGGATACTTGTTCTTGATAGTTAACTTGTTTAGCTCCCTGTAATCAATACACATCCTAAGAGATCCATCATTCTTCTTAACGAACAACACTAGAGCACCTCATGGCGAGAAACTTTGTCTGATGAACCCCAAATCCAATAACTCCTGTAACTGAATCTTCAACTCTTTCAACTCTGTCGGGGCCATTCTATAAGGTGTCCTAGATACCGGCTCCGCCCTTGGTGCCAATTCTATAACGAACTCAGTCTCTTGTTGCGGCGGTAACCCTGGTAGATCCGCTGGAAATAAATCTGGAAACTCACACACTAATCTGGTCTCTCCCGGTCCAACCGACACAACCTTGGAGGTATCCACAACACTTGCTAGGAATCCTATGAAACATCCCTACATCAGGTCTCTAGCCTTCAGCGCTGAAATCATAGGTACCCACGGTCCACTGGCTGTTCCCACAAATACAAAGGGTACCTCCCCTTCTAGTTCAAAAGTCAGCATCCTACGCTTATAGTCAATCGTCGCCCCATACTTTGATAACCAATCCATCCCTAGGATCATATCAAAGTCATCCATCGCAAGCTCAATTAAATCAACAGACAATTACCTACCATCTACATCTACTGGTAAAGCTCTAATCCATCTCCTAGAGACTACCAGTTCCCCAGTTAGTAACAAAGTCTGAAAACCCTTTGTAATGCCCCAAATTTCCTAATAAGGTTTAGGACCTTGATTAGGAGGCCGGGAGGGCCATAATTGCTTTATTATGCTATTTAATGATAATATGCATATTTAGGTGTATTAAATATGCATGTGAACCCATTTGTGATTAACTAGGTGATTTTCATATTTTGGCCCTTTCGGGCATTTTTAGCATATATGTGAAATGAGCGTGGTGCTTTGTTATTATCTGGTTATGTCAGGGTTACCCAGCACAAGACGATCCTAGGAGGTAAGCTAGTGGGAAAGTCACAACGGGATTTAAGCTTGACTTGGAGTAAGTCAAGGGGTATTTATAGCATTACCGGGTTATTGGGTAATGGGAATTAACATTTGGTGATAAATCGGGAGTTAGTAAGACCAGGGGGAAATTCTGGAAGTTTTGACTATAATATCCCCGGGGGTGTTTTCGGGACCCCGAACATTAGGTTTTATTGGAAGCTACTTAAGCTTGAAGTAACTTTTTAAGAAAGAAAAGAAACGTTCTGTACGTTCTCTCTCCCTAAAGTTCCCTTTTCGTTCCCGATCACATTTTCGAAGGTATCTTGAGTTCTAGGACTCGGAATCAAGCGAGGATCGAGGCATAGCAATCCTAAGGAGAATTAGAAGCTTATTAGCCGGAGGATTTAGTTGGAAACAACTCAATCGGAGGTAATTCAAGTTTAAGTTTTAAGTTTTTAAAAGTTTTTAAGCTTGAATTGGACTTTGTGAATCGTTGGGTTTTTAGGTTGTTTGAACCTTGGGTTTTGATGGTTTTGGACCATTGGGGAGTTTGGGAACTTTGATTTAATGATTTGGGAATGTTTGGACATGTTTTTGGGAGGTTTTAAGAGGTTAAAACGAAGGAAAAATGGCTGCCCCGAAGTTGGGCCGCGGCCCTTGCTCGATGAAGCAGGTGCCTTCTCTGTCTTGCTGGGCGCCGCGGCCCTTGGGTTGGGCGCCGCGGCGCTTGCTTCTGGTGGTGCTGGGGGCCGCGGCTCAGGGTGCCAGGGCCGCGGCTCAGGCAGGCTTTTGAGCCCGTTTGGGTGTTTTGACCCCGGGAACATGGTTTTAGGCCTCGGGATCATTCCTACTACCCGGATTAGTGAGGATTGATGTCTTGGAGGCTAAGTTTTAGTTCAAGGGTTGGTTTTAGAACTTGAACTCATTGGATCACCATTTGTGGTTGTGACTAGGTTATCACTAGAGGCTTGGATCAGGATTGTGCTTGTGGCTCATTTGTTGGTAACCTGTGCTTGGACCTAAGGTAAGAAAACTGCACCCCATATGTGACATGCATGGGTATGATTGATGCATGTTGAATGTTTAAATGTAAATATTGATAGCATATGGGGGAGCCTTCTACCTCACAACCGAGGAGAGAAATCTTCGAGGCCGAGCACTATTGGAGCTCGGTTACCTCGACAAGTCAGATAATTGATATTTTGGCCCTCCATGGCCTCAGGTTGTCAAGTTCCTTGAGGTGTCGTGCTCCGACCGCTATCGAACGGAGCTGCTATGCCCCTAGGAACCCTGACGACAGGCTGAGGTACGCGGCATGGAGTCAGGAACACATGAAGGCAGGAGCGCTATTGCCTTTGAAGCCTTTTTTCAAGGACTTCACAGATTTTGTTGGGTTGGCTCCGTTCCAGCTCAACACCAATTCTTACAGGGTTCTGTCTGCCCTGAGGTCGCTATACCACGAGCTGAAGTGGGAAGGACCTTCGCCGCAAGAGATTTTGTATCTCTTCTGTCTGAAAAGTAATCCCTCCCGAGCTTGGGGAGGAGATGGCTTTTACTACCTTTCGAGCTATCCCAAAGAGAAAAAGGTGTTTGAGGATCTCCCTAATCATCCACCTGATTTCAAAAAAGCCTTCTTCTGGACAGATGGCCTGTCCCCGTCTCGATGCTACTCATTCAGGCAGATTCGTAAGTATTCCAACCTTCTTTATTTCTGTCCTCGGGTTCTTATTTGTAGGTTCGTACTTAGTTTCCATGTGTCTTATTTTCCAACCAATTTCCTCCGTCCTACTCCCGACGAGGCAATCAAGGGGCATAGAGAGGCTCTGCTCCAACTCCCTTACGGCAGGAGGTCTCAATCGTACCTTTTGCATGAGGATAAGCTCCGAGCTTGCGGGCTTTTGGGAGATGGCCAGTCCACCTCGGACTGGTCCAACAAGAAGTATGATCATTGGGAGCAGGTGCCTTTGCCCACAAGCATCCTTCCCCCGAGGATAGAGGTGAGGCCTCCACCTCCAGCTTGCCGAAGGAGTCCACCGTTGGGGAATGAGGCTAATGATGAAGCCTCGAGCTTAGACTCGGATGAAGAAGGTAAAGTCATCCTTACCTCGAGAATGTGGCCCCCCACCTTATTAAAGGATAAACCCGATAGGTTAGTTTCATGCCCGTATGATAGATACCACTTCTATATATGGACTCGGGTAGACGATCGAGTTCATAGGTTTGATAGTTGGCTCGGGAAGTATGACACCATGTACAGTCTAAACGAGGTGTGGAACGAGATAGCCGTCCAATACGGGACCAATGATTATAGGAACCTTTCGAGGTTGACGCCTACCTATAGGGAAGGTACTCCCCCCGCCTCCTCTGAAGATGGGGGAATTTCATGGTCCCCGAGCTCGAGCTCGGGGGGGGGGGGGGCGGAGTTCCAGTTAGGTTTCTTCTATCACTACTTTGTATATCTATGTGATCCTGAATCACCTTATATACTATTCCCTCTTTTTGTTATGATTCACATTGTGGTGCGACTGTGCAGGCAAGATGGACTCTGACCTCGACAACATCATCGAGAGTGGTGGCGCCAAAAGGAGTAAGCGTCCTAGGGCGGGGTTGCGAAAGGTGGATCAGCCTGCCAAAGTCCCCAAGAGGGCCGAGAAGACACCTCCTCCCCCAGCTCCGCCTGTTATCAGTTCCATCACGGCGCCGTCCTCGCAGGTCGGTGCCTTAACCGTGGCACCGACTTCGCAGGTCGATGCCTCTACCGTGGCACCAACTTCGCAGGTCGATGCCTCTATCATGACCGGGCCCCAACTTCCTGTAGTGGTTCGGCCGACACTTGGTCCGCCTCCTAGAAAGTTTTCTGCTTCTCGAACTCACAAGCTGTCAGTTTCTACTCACATGGAGGAGTATGTAATTGACAATGCAGCTGGGTTCCATGGGTCTACGCTGGGCTCGGGTGTCATGTCCCGAATCGGCCAGAGCTTTAGCAGTCTCGAAGCTCCTCAATGGCAATACCTGAACAACGCTCGAGATTGCACTGCTCTCTATGAGAAGAGTATCGAGCTCGCTGCCACGGTAAGTTTTCTTCTACTTCTTTGTTATATTTACACAGTCCTGGCGTTAATGACGGTTTTTTCTTTTGTCAGTCTCTTGCTTTTACTACCCAGCTGAACTATAAGTTGAATAACGAGATCAACTCGAGCAAGTCTTATGCTCAGGAGGCAAAGGATCTTCAGCTCAAGGCGAGTGACGGCCTGAAGGCAGCAAACGACAAGCTTGAGGCAGGAGCTGAGGAGCTTAAGGCCAAAGCGTTCGAGCTTGAGAGGCTGAATACTAGGCTCGCGGAGCTCGAGAAAGAGAATGCCAGGCTCATGGATCTTGAGAAGGAGAACGCTCGTCTCCATTAGGCTAACAAAAAGCTCAAAGAAGATCAGGCCGCTACCTTTGACATAATTGAGGGCGAGAAGGCTCGTCTCCTTGCTGAATATAAGGAGAAGAAGGACCAGGCAGTTGACTCAGCCATGTACAGATTGTGGGCCAACAACGAAGATCTGGATACCAGTTTCTTAGGTCCTCTTGAGGCGAAGCTTCTGGATAAGTGGAATGCTTGGCTCAAGGCGGAAGAGGCTGCTCGGGAGGCCGCCTCCGAATGTGCTCAGGAGGATAGTCATGCTATTCATCCTGAGGGATCCAGTGCTGCTGATGCTGAGAACGCCAAGGAGATTCCTCCTTCTTGAATCTGATCTCGGGGGAATCTTATCTTGGGGCTGCGTCCCCTTATTTTTGTAATTACTTTAATTTATGCCTACAGGGCTGATACAATTTCTTTTTATATTAACTTATATATGCTTTACATTTCCTGGCTCGAAATATTTTGCATATTTTATATTAATGAGTTTATGTTTATTTCTTCATACAAACATAGTTTGGATTTAAGCTCGAAACTCGATGCATTCACGCATAGTTTGTTCGAATTATCCGCTTCCGATCTCGTTATTCATCAAAATCGAATATTACTTTAACCACGAACTCGAAAGTACTTAGATGGTATGTAATGTGAATGGTTTAGTTATATCTTTTTGCTTAGTTACTTTTTCTCGTCCTCGGTTTTTACTCCAAGGTTAAGAGTTCGAAACTATTTTCCTTTAAGATATTCCAGCCTCGATCTCGACTTATCTCGAAGTAGGTTTAGGTTCCTACTTATCGTCGATTAGTTTTGGCTGGTTTGTTCCAAACCTGTTAAGTTTGCACATCTGGTTAAATCCAAACGTTATTATCTTTTGATAATTTGGTTGTCCAAACTATTTACGCTCGCATATCTGGTTACATCCAAATACTTATGTTTTTGATAGTTCGGTTATGTCCAAACTATCTAAGCTCGCGTATCTGGTTATATCCAAATACTTTTATGTTTTTGATAGTTTGGTTATGTCCAAACTATCTAAGCTCGCGTATCTAGTTATATCCAGATACTTTTATGTTTTTCGTGCATGTTATTTTATTTTTTAAGCTGATGGTATATGTACCAATGATGCCCCCTTAATATCCTATGAGTGTGACCATAGGTTATTAAATTAAGAGAGATTGCAAAAATAAAAAGAGATAACATATTGAACGAAATAGATCCTTATTTAATGGAATTCAAAAATAGACAAATTAGTACAGATAATCAATCATGGTTACAAGCAACACACTTCCTATACTACTGATAGTAAGGTCTAAGGTGTTCGCCATTCCATGCTCGCGGTACGAGGCTCCCGTCCAATCTCGCAAGTTTGTACACACCGGACCGGATGACTGACTCTATCTGGTATGGTTCTTCCCAATTCGGTCCGAGCACACCATCTGCTGGATCTCGTGTCGCCAAGAATACGCGTCTTAACACCAGATCTCCCACACCGAATCTTCGATCTTGAACCCTCTTGTTGAAATACCTGGTAGCTCGTTGCTGGTAGGCAGCGTTCTTTAGCTGAGCCTCGTTTCTTTTTTCTTCAATCAAGTCTAAGGTTTCTTCGAGATAAATGTGGTTTGAGTCTTGGTCGTAAATTCTAGTTCGGACTGTTGGAATTTTGACCTCAATAGGCAACATAGCCTCACATCCGTATGCTAGAGAAAACGGGGTATGTCCCGTTGAAGTTCGAGCAGTGGTCCTATAACCTCATAGGACTTGGGGTAATTCTTCGGGCCAACGTCCCTTCGCTTCCTCCAACTTTTTCTTTAATGAGATTTTAAGAGTTTTGCTTACAGCCTCGACCTGGCCATTTGCCTGAGGATGACCCACTGACGAAAAACTCTTTATTATTCCGTTCTTTTCACAAAAGTTGGTAAACAAGTCGCTATCGAACTGGGTTCCGTTATCGGACACAATCTTCCTCGGCACCCTATATCGGCATACAATGCTCTTTACCACGAAGTCAAGGACATTTTTGGAAGTTATTGTTGCCAGCAGTTCAGCTTTCGTCCACTTTGTGAAGTAATCCACCGCGACTACATCATATTTTACTCCACCTTTTGCCAGTTGGGAGAGAGCCAATGAGGTCGATTCCCCATACTGCGAATGGCCATGGGGATGTCAACATGGTTAGCTCGGATGGTGGAGCTTGAGGAATCGTGGCGAATCTCTGGCATTTGTCGCATTTCTTTACACATTCGAAAGAATCTGACTTAATGGTGGGACAAAAATATCCTTGGCATATGATTTTCTTGGACAGGCTATGCCCCCCAGTATGGTCTCCACGGAACCCTTCGTGAATTTCTTCGATGATCCTCTTGGCTTCGGGTGGAGTTACGCACCGTAGTAATGGCATGTAATACCCCCTTCTATATAGCTTTCCGTCCATTATGGTGTATCGGGGAAGCTGATACATTAACTTTCGAGCCTGACTCCGGTCTTTGGGAAGGACACCGGTCTCGAGATATTCCACTATCGGGGTCATCCATGTTGGATCGAACTCGATCATACATACGTCTTCCTCCTCCGGCTTGTTAATGCTAGGTGCCGAGAGGTGTTCTATGGGGACAATGTTTAGTTCATCATTCTTAGCGGAGGTAGCAAGCCGAGCTAAAGCATCTGCATTTGAGTTTCGCTCTCGGGGAACCTGTTTGATCGCATAAAATTCGAAACATTCTAATGCGGATTTTTCCATCTCTAAGTAAGCTGCCATCCTTGTGCCATGAGCCTGGTATTCTCCCAAGATTTGATTAACCACGAGCTGGGAGTCACTGTAGCAATGTATAGCTTGGCTTTGAGCTCTTTTGCTACACGAAGTCCCGCGAGTAAAGCCTCGTATTTGGCTTCATTATTCGACGCTTTGAAGTCGAATCTCAAGGCAGAATGAAATCTGCTTCCTGTGGGGGTAATCAAAATGATTCCTGCCCCCGATCCATTTTCATTGGATGAGCCATCGACGTATAGTTTCCACAGCTCGTAGGCCGGGGTTATGATTTCGTCGTTGGTCATACCAGTACATTCCACTATAAAGCCCACCAACGCCTGCGCCTTAATGGTCGTTCTCGGGTGGTAGGTGATCTCAAACTGTCCGAGCTCAACAGCCCATTTAAGAAGTCGACCTGAAGCTTCTGGTTTAGACAAGACTTGCCTAAGTGGTTGATCAGTCAACACATGGATGGGATGTGCTTGGAAGTAGGGGCGGAGTTTACGAGATGAATGAATTAGACTAAGCGCTAGCTTCTCCATCAGGGGGTATCTCGACTCTGCTCCCAGTAATCTTTTACTGATGTAGTAAACGGGTTTTTGTACCTTATCTTCTTCTCAAACTAGTACTGCGCTTATTGCGTGTTCGGTGATGGAAAGGTATAGATGCAGTACTTCTCCCGTTTCAGGTTTTGACAAGATAGGGGGTTTGGCGAGGTGCTTTTTAAGTTACTGGAATGCCAGCTCGCACTCCTCTGTCCATTCAAAATTCTTTCCACCTCTCAAAAGGTTAAAAAATGGGAGGCAACGGTCCGTAGACTTCGAAATAAACCTACTCAGGGCCGCCATCCTGCCGGTCAAACTTTGGACATCCTTGTGTCTTCGAGGTGAGGGCATGTCAATCAGGGCCTTGATCTTGTCGAGGTTGGCCTCGATTCCACGAGAGTTCACGATAAAGCCCAGAAATTTTCCTGAAGATACCCCAAAAGTGCACTTCTGAGGATTCAGTTTCATGTTATACTTTCGGAGCACGCCAAAACACTCTTCGAGGTCATCAACATGGTTATCGTTAAGTTGAGATTTGACAAGCATGTCGTCAACATAAACCTCCATGTTGTTGCCTATCTGATCTGAAAACATCATGTTCACGAGCCGCTGGTATGTGGCCCCAACATTTTTGAGCCCGAATGGCATGACATTGTAACAGTATAGCCCCTTATCCGTTATGAAGCTTGTATGTTCTTGGTCGGGGGCATGCATGGGAATCTGGTTATATCCAGAATAGGCATCCATGAAGGACATCAGGCCATGCCCCGCCGTGGCATCCACGAGCTGGTCAATCCTCGGTAACGGAAAACAGTCTTTCGGGCAAGCTTTGTTGAGGTCTGAATAGTCAATACATGTCCGCCATGTCCCATTGGGTTTTGGGACCAACACCGAATTGGCTACCCAGCCAGGGTAAAAGGCATCCCTAATAAATTGGTTTGCTTTCAACCTATCGACCTCCTCTTTTAGTGCCTTCTTTTGGTCTTCGTCCAGTTGTCTTCGCTTTTGTTGCTTCAGAGGGAAGCTTTTATTTATATTCAGCGCATGGTTAGCTATATTCGGACTTATTCCCACCATGTCCGAGTGTGACCACGCGAAGACATCCTGGTTCTTCTTCAAAAAGCAAATTAGTTGCTATTTTGTCTCATCTTGGAGGTATTTTCCAACCTTCACCTTTTTCGAGGGATTGGTCTCTTCGAGCTCTTCCAAGGGTTCGACGTCAGCTTTCTCCTCAACCCTTGGATCGATCTCTTCATCAATTTCTAAGACTGCCCCTTCTTTATTTTGAATAATGACGAGTGTTTGTGCGCTCGTCTGTTTCTTTCCTCTCAAGGAAATGCTGTAGCACTCCCTCCCAGCCAATTGATCTCCCTTCAATGTTCCAACACTGCTTGGGGTTGGAAACTTAAGGGCCAGATGCCTTACCGATGAGACTGCCCCCAGCCCAACCAGGCCGGGTCTCCCGAGAAGCACATTGTAGGCTGATGGTAGATTTACTACCACGAACTCCATCATCTTGGTTGCCGAGACTGGGTAGTCTCCCAAGGTTACGGGGAGCTCGATGGATCCCATACAGGCGGTCCCTTCTCCTGAAAAGCTGTATAAAGTAGTTGCACATGCTTTCAGGTCACGAAGGGAGAGTCCCATCTTCTCGAGGGTTGCTTTGTAGAGGATGTTAACTGAGCTCCCATTGTCTATGAGAACTCGGTGGACCCTTTTATTGGCCAGCTGGAGAGTGATGACCAGCGGATCATGGTGAGGAAACTGGACATGGAACGCGTCTTCCTCAGTGAAGGTTATTGGTTGTGTTTCAATTCTCTGGCTTTTTGGAGCCCTAGGTTCGGGTTCATAAGGAGACCCATCCCCAGTTTTTAGCTCGTTAACGTATCTCTTTTGGGCATTCCTGCCCACTCCTATGGGATGAGGCCCTCCCGAGATGGTTATTACATCCTCTCCATCTATCGGCGGGGGCCTATCTTCTTCCCGAGCTCGGGAATTATTGTTTTGTGCGGTCGAAGGCGCGGCTACTCTCTGGCTCGCGGCCACCTGACTAGTACTCTGGTTTTTGACATATTGCCTGAAGTAACCTCTCGAGATCAATCCTTCGATCTTGTCCTTCAGTTGTCGACATTCATCGGTTGTATTCCCGGTGTCTCTGTGAAATCGGCAATACTTGCTTGAATCCCTCTTGGATTTCTGATTTCTCATTGGGTCCGGACACCTAAAGGGGACCTGGTTTTCATTAGCCAGGTATATGTTCTCCCGAGACTCGTTGAGCTCGGTGTATACTCTATACACAGAGAAAAATCTCTCCCCCTTCTTTTTCTTTCCTCCTTCGGCCTCGGGGTTACTTCCTTCGTTCTTTTTTCTCTTGGAAGGGTTTTCCACAGCAAGCTTTGAAGCTACTGGGTCCACCGAGGTTGAGGCAGAGTTTACGTTTATCGTTGTAGTTTCGGGCTGGGAAGTCACATTAAGTGTCGACCTCGCTTCCTCTACATTGACAAACCTCTGCGCTCGTCTATTAAACTCGGTTAGGGATCTCACCGGTTTTCTTTGCATATCGTCTTAGAGGGCGCTTCCTGGCATTACTTCGGCCTGGACAGCCATAAGTGTCCACTGTCATCCATATTCCGAGCTCGGGTGACTTCCAAGTTAAACCTTGTAAGGTAACTTTTTAATGTTTCGCCTGGTTGTTGCTGAACATTAGTTAGGGTTGACGCCTCCGGTCGAACCCCCACAATGGCTTTGAACTACTTTTTGAAGTCTTTAGACAGCTGCTCCCAAGAGGTTATTGAATGTCTCTTATATTTTTCGAACCAGCTTTTAGCTGGTCCTGTCAATGATGCTGGAAATAACATGCATCTGAGCTCGTAACCCACGTTACTGGCCCTCATTATGGTGTTGAACGTACTCAGATGACTATATGGGTCGGTTTTTCCTTCAAACGTTGGGACGTGAGGGATCCGAAACCCTTGTGGAAATGGGGTGTTGGAAATATGGGGAGCAAACGGTTCCAGCTCCTCTTCAGAATCTTCATATCGATCATGCTCCTGCTCGTTCTTCAAAAGCCTGAATGCCTTTTCCAGCTGATCGATTCTCTCTTGGACTGGGTCCGCGAGAGGCAAAGTTTGGAATCGGTTGTCGTCGATCACAATTCCAGGCTCGTGTCTCGGTAAAGGGTCTTTACGCCTATTCAAGCGATCCCTCAGGTCCGGATTTATCAGGTCAACATTACTCCGACTCTGATTCAGGTGTTCTCGCAGGTCGGGGCGATTTCTGCGGCTTCCAGTATTCTTACGACCTCGGTCATGCTTGCTGACCGACCTGGTGTCTCCAGAATCGTCGCTGGTAACACTCGTCGCATAGTTATTTCGAGATGGATTTTTTCCATGTCGCCTCGTCTCCACCGTGCGAGACCGGGATGTTTGACTTCTTTCTGATGGTGCACCTCTCCGTTCCTGGAAAGTTCCCCTATTTCCTTGTCTCCTTTCCGCATGCCTTTCGCTCTGATCTCGAACTGGTTGTGTATTCCTGCGAGGAGGTGAAGGATATCTTATTGGTGATGGTGGGAACCGTATGGGCGACGGTGGATGCCACCCATTTCGCAGCCTAGACGGTCCGGAGTTTGACCGAGATGGGTTGGTTGCGTGTGGTGCATTCCCAGGGGCTTGCGTCCGAGCCTCTGCAGGGGCTCGGTTATTCTCAGTTTCCCCAGGTGCTTCCACAGGTGGACTAACCGGGGCCCTAGCCCGAGTACTCCTCTGGGGCCTAGGTGGAGCGGATGGCTCTGTGGGTGCCGGAGGTTGAGCCAACCTCCTCATGGCAGCATCTTTCCGTGGACGCCCACAAGGTCTACGGGGAGGAACGTGCACGTCCCTTGGAGGAGGGCTTGGTTTTCACGCGGAGGCGGGGGCTGAGCCACCTGCGCCTCTGCGGCTATCCTTACCAACTCCTCATTCCGTTTGTTGGCCTCTGCCAACTACTGTTTCAGTTGCTGGTTCTCGAGTTCCACAATAGGAACATATCGCTCAGGATTGTAGTACATATCCTCATCTCTTGGTGGAGGAGGCGGTCCCCTAGAATCGGAGGATCCACTCCTTTCTTCGACATCTGGGTTTTCCATCGGCTGTTTCCCAGGACGTCTTGGATAATTCTCTTCAGGTGTATTCTGAATATTAGTGGCCATGACTTTTTTCAGGAATGAATGCTTAAGGCTCTCAATGAAAGCACCAAACTGTTGACGCCGTTCTTCGTCAACAGTGAAAGAAGAGCACATAAACAATAACTAGTAATGACCAATAAAAATATGATAATATAAACACGATTTTTTACGTGGTTCAGCAGTTAAATCTGCCTAGTCCACGAGTCTTTCTTATTAAGACTTAAGAATATCTCTGAAAATCCTTCAAGGATGAATTCTCCAGAGTTCTCCTTAAGCTCACAAAGGTTCGGTCCTTTACAATAGTGCATGACCTCTCTATTTATAGAGAAGATTGCAGAATACTATCCCACATATTTCGGGTAGTTACTCTATATTTGCAAATAGATTAAATGGCATTAAATGCCTGTAATCCGATGTAAAAGGAAATGTCCCCTGAAGACCAGGGGGCGTATAACTAATCAAATAATATCCCCTGATTGTAGGGGATTATCAGCAATAAATGTAGACCGCGTCTCTTTATAGATGACTCATTAGGATATTCCAAGTTATTATCTCATATTATCAAGGCCATATTCTCCCAGGTTTCTTACTGGCTTTCGAGCCATAACACATCCCGAAGTCACACTGCTTCGAGCTTGTACGCGCATCAGGCTCGGATCCCCTGATCCGAGGTCATCCTCGAGAACAAATGTACCTCGGGGTCTACCTTTCGAGCTTGCGAGGATTTCGAGGCTACCATCTTCGAAGTCGTCTCGGCTTTGCCAGACCGAAGTTTATATTTCAAATCATATTCCAGACATTACGAGTTCATCCATTATGAACCCAGATTTTGAGGTCACAATTTTCATGGCTCGAAATCTGGGTATAACACATATCACTGCACAAATGATAACTAGGGATAGCGCTCTCAGGCTGCTCCCTCCGTTATCCCACTGACTCCGGCCCGCTTAAGCCGAGCTCAGTGAATATTCTCGGCTACCAGTGGCCAAGCCCCGCCCTGTGCGCAAATACTATGTACGGCACTCTTAGGCCACTTTACATGTCCCATGGCGTAATAACATCAATGACACGATACAATTCTCGGGAGCACTTAGTCCCATCACAAACATATAATCAGGTGCAGTTTTCTTACCTTTCAATTCACAAGCTTTGATCCCTCGACTCCTTGAGCACGATCCCCCTCGAGCCCTAGCGCTCACCAAAACACAATCATGGCCAAAGTTATCATCAACCCTCAAGTCCAAAACCCAGCCCCCGGGGCCAATCCCGAGCCCTCGGGAAGTCCTAGTTCCACCAAACAAAGTGGTGGAAACAAACCCCAAACCCTTGGTCAAAAACCCTTGAAAATAACCCTAAAATCCCTTTATGAAAACAGGGTAGCACTACATCACTCATGGGAGGGCGCTACAGCGCTACAAACAGAAGCCAAAATCCCCTCAGCATCATGGCCTAGCGCTACAGCGCCCAAAGGCTAGCGCTGTAGCGCTAGTCACAGACAGCCCATCACCAATTTTTCTCTTCTGCGATTTTCTCGAACCAACCTCAACCAAAACTCTTCCAACTCTTTCCCAAAATAAAAAACAACCTCATGACCATACTCCACTCATCCCAAGCACCCCAAACACCTAGAACTCAGGCACATGCATCCAAAAACTCAGAATTCACCATAGCCACTCCTAAGCTCTAAAACTCAGTAAAAACCAGCTGAACAACAAAGTTGGAGTTAAGGGTTTATACCTTTGGTGGAATTTCGACCACAAATTTCCTCAAGACTTCCTTGGCTTGCTCCTCCTCAGCCTTAGACCTGAATTCCCTAAAGTTCCACCCAATTCAACTTAAGCACCACAGCTCAAAAACCAGAAACAGAAATTGAAGAACTCTAGAGTCTTACCTCAAGTGCTGATGTATCGTTGCTAAACCTCTGCCAATTTCTCAATCTTAGACTAGGATCCTTGATGCTTAATTATCCCAGCTCTCCTCTGAGCTTTACTCCAGAAATCCTCAAGAAACAAGTGAAGGAAATATAAACCGACTGAGAGAAACTCTCTCTGTTTTTCTCTCTTTCTTTTCCCTTCCTTTTCCTTCTTTTTCAGACTTCTGTAATATTCTACAAATCCAACTAACATAAAACCTCAGTAATACCCATCTTAAAAGCCAAATGACCTTAATGCCCTCCCTGTTAAATCTAAACCCTTTAATCCAGTTAAGGGCATTTTAGTCATTTTACCCAATTCCTGCTAACTCCTCGAGTGTCTCTAATATTTCCCGCTTAATTCCCGATACCTAATTAACCACCAATAATATTCCTCAATGTCAAAATAGACTCCAGTATATTTGCTAAATTCCCATTTATACCCCTAAGCTCACCCCGAGCCGGGTATAAATCCCCGCCATGACTTTTTCGCTACTTTGCTCACTAGGATCGTCTCGAGTCACAGATCACAGATATATCCACATAATAATGTGGTCTCAGCAATTATCACATATATCAAAGCAGTTATGCCCATAATGGCCAAAATTACGATTATGCCCTTCTAACCTAATCAGGGCCTACATGCATACTAATACACATAGTCATGCACCTCAAATATTCAAATAATCATATAACATGCTTGAAATCATAATCATGCATCTTAATCATTAAAACCACACATAATCCCCATTATGCCTTCCAGGCACACTAATCAAGGCCCTTAAGCCTTATTAGCGAATTCGGGTCGTTACAACTATCCTCTCCTAATGAGAATTTCGTCCTCGAAATTTACCTGAACAACTCGGGATACTGATCCCGCATCGCTGCCTCATGCTCCCAGGTCGTCTCCTCGACCTTACTATTCCTCCACAGCACTTTAACTAGAGGAATCGTCTTACTCTGCAACACTTTATATTTTCGATCCAAGATCTGAACTGGTTGCTCCTCATAAGCCAAATCTGCCTGTAACTCTAGATCTTCATATCTCAACACATGAGTCACATCTGAGACATACTTCCGAAGCATGGAGACATGGAACACATTATGAACTCCGGAAAACGATGGCGGCAAAGCTAAACTGTAAGCCACCTGACCAATCCTTTCCAGGATTTTGAACGGTCCAATGAATCTAGGGCTTAGCTTGCCCTTCTTTCCAAACCTCCTCACCCCTCGCAATGGTGAAACTCTGAGAAAGACGTGGTCCCCAACCTGGAACTCCATATCCCTACGCTTAGGATCAACGTAGCTTTTCTGTCTACTCTGAGATGCGAGCATCCTAGCCCCGATATTCTCTATGGCCTCACTTGTCCTCTGAACCATATCTGGCCCCAAATATCTCCTCTTACCCATCTCATCCCAATGAATGGGCGATCTACACCTCCTCCCATATAACATCTCATAGGGAGCAACTCCAATCGTTGACTGATAACTATTGTTGTACGAGAATTCAATCAGCGGAAGATACTTACTCCATGAACCCTCAAAATCAATCACACATGCTCTGAGCATATCCTCCAATACCTGGATCGTCCTCTCAGACTGTTCATTAGTCTGAGGATGAAAAGCTGTACTGAACTTCAACTGAGTCCCCAAAGCTTTCTGTAAACCACGCCAAAACTTGGAGGTGAAGATAGGATCCCGGTCTGACACTATAGACTTAGGAACTCCATGGAGACGTACAATCTCCCTCACATACAATTCAGCATACAAATCCACAGAATATGTTGACCTCACTGGAAGAAAATGGGCTGACTTGGTGTATTTATCCACTATCACCCACACCGAGTCATGAAGTCCTACTGTCCTGGGCAGACCTCCCACAAAATCCATGGTAATATCCTCCCATTTCCATTCAGGAATGCCCAAAGGCTAAAGCAACCCCGCCGATCGCTGATGCTCAGCTTTCACCTGCTGACAGGTTAAGCATCTGGCAACGTACTCAACCACATCCCTCTTCATCCCGAGCCACCAATACAAAGTTCGCAGATCCTGATACATCTTCGTGGTACCTTGATGAAGCGAGTACGGCGTTGTATGAGACTCATCTAGTATCTCTCGTCTGATCCCCTCATCAGCTGGAACACAAATCCGCCCATGATACCGAAGTAAACCAACCTCAGAAACTGAATAGTCCTTAGCTATTCCCGATAAGACATCCTCTCTAACCCTCTGTAACTGAGCGTCTGCCAACTGCCCTTCTCTGATCCGCTCTAGCAGGGTTGACTGCAGAGTAATATTAGCCAACCGGCCTACCACCAACTCTATCCCCGCTCTAACCATCTCATCAGCTAACTTTCTTGAGATCTGAACAGAACTATACAGCTGACCTGGACCTCTGCGGCTCAATGCATCAGCTACCATATTGGCTTTCCCTTGATGGTAAAGAATATCACAATCATAATTCTTTACCAGTTCCAGCCAGCGTCTCTGTCTCATATTCAAGTTCTTCTGTGTAAAGAAATATTTCAGGCTCTTATGATCAGTGTACACCTCACACTTCTCCCCATATAGATAATGCCGCCAAATCTTCAGTGCAAAAACCACTGCTGCCAGCTCCAAGTCATGAGTAGGATACCACTTCTCATACTCCTTCAGCTGTCGTGATGCATAAGTTATGACCTTCTCATTCTGCATCAACACACAGCCTAAGCCCAACCTTGATGCATCGCAATAAACAACGAACTTCCCTTCCCCCGAAGGAAGAGTCAACACTGGTGCTGTAATAAGTCGTCGCTTCAACTCCTGTAAACTGACTTCACACTTGTCCGACCAGATGAACTTCAAATTCTTTCTTGTCAATTCTGTCATCGGTGCTGCTATCTTCAAAAAGCCCTCTACAAATCATCTGTAGTAACCTGCTAACCCCAGGAAACTCCGCACCTCCGAGGCGTTCCTTGGCCTCGGCCAATCCCTAACTCCCTCTATTTTAGATGGATCCACCTTAATCCCATCTGCGCCAACAATGTGTCCAAGGAATGTCACTTCAGGTAACCAGAACTCACACTTTTTAAACTTAGCGTACAACTGATGCTCCCTCAACCTCTGAAGAACCTGTCGAAGATGAAACTCGTGCTCTGCCTCTGAACTCGAATATACCAAGATGTCGTCGATGAAGACAATAACGAACTGATCTAGAAAATCCTTGAATACCCTATTCATTAGATCCATAAAGGCTGCTGGGGCATTGGTCAAACCAAAAGACATGACCAAGAACTCATAATGCCCATACCGCGTTCGGAAGGCCGTCTTAGGTATGTCCTCATCCTTGATCCTCAGCTGGTGATAACCAGATCGAAGATCAATCTTTGAGAACACCGTCTTACCCTGCAGTTGATCGAACAAATCATCAATCCTTGGTAGGGGGTACTTATTCTTAATGGTCAACTTGTTCAATTCTCGGTAATCAATACACATCCTCAAAGTCCCGTCCTTCTTATTAACAAACAGAACTGGAGCACCCCACGGCGAGTAGCTAGGTCTGATGAACCCCAAATCCAGAAGCTCTTGCAGCTGTATCTTTAATTCTTTCTACTCCGCCGGTGCCATTCTATATGGTGCCCTCGACACTGGCTCTGTCCCTGGCGCCAACTCAATAACAAGCTGGATCTCTCTACGTGGCGGCAACCCAGGCAAATCCTCAGGGAACACATCCAAGAACTCGCAAACCAATCTGGTGTCCTCCAGTCCTACTGGTGAAACTCTGGTGGTATCCACCACACTAGCCAAAAAGCTTATACATCCACCGTGTAGCAAATCTCTAGCTCTCAATACAGATATCCTGGGTACGCGGGGTCCAAGCACCGCTCCCACAAAAACAAAGGGATCTTCGCCCTTTGGCTCATAAGTTACCATCTTCTTCCTACAGTCAATGGTAGCTCCGTATCTAACAAGCCAATCCATACCTAAAATCATATCAAAGTCCTCCATACTCAACTTAATCAAGTCTACTGATAACTCCCTACCATCAACTATCACCGGCAGTGCTCTAATCCACCTCCTAGATACTACCAGTTCTCCTATAGGCAATATAGTCCCAAACCCTGAAGTACTATACTCACTAGGTCTACACAGTCTATCAATCACCTTATCAGATACAAATGAATGCGTAGCACCAGAATCAATCAACACAGTAAAAGGAATGCCAGCACTAGAAATCTGACATGTCACTACCGAGGGACTAGCCTCGGCCTCTGCCTGCGTCAGGGTGAACACTCGAGCTGGAGTCAAGCAATCCACCTTTCCTGTCTCTCCCTTCTTCACTGTCGAGCAATCTTTCCTGAGGTGTCCCACCACCCCGCACACATAGCTGGCCTTAGCCCGACACTCTCCCGGATGGTGTCTCTTGCACCTTGTGCACTCTGGATAAGTCCTCCATGAATCACCACCTCCCTGACGGCCACTCTGAGTACCCCGACCTCTCCTATCAGAATCAGGAGCGATCGGAGCATCAGGAGTCTTCCTTTTGAAATCACTAGGGCCTCCGCCCGTACCAGAACTAGAATATGGAGGCACCGCCCTTCGGCCCTCCCTTCTCACAGCACTCTCCCTCCATATCTTATTCTCCGCTTCCTCAGTGGTAAGAGCCTTCTCCATAGCCTGGGCATAAGTAGTCTCTCCAAGAACTGTGGTAATCCTTACATCTCGGGCTATCATAGCATTTAGCCCTCTGGTAAATCTGTCCTGCTTTGCTGCATCAGTAGGCACAAGATCTGGTGCGAACTTCGCAAGTCTGTCGAACTTCAAGGCATATTCTGTAACTGTCATACTGCCCTGAACCAGCCCCACGAATTCATTCACTTTCGCTGCCCTGATGGCAACATTATAATACTTCTGATTAAACAGGTCCTTAAACCCTTCCCAAGTCAATACAGCAACATCCCTAGTCTGTGATGCCACCTCCCACCAGATTCGGGCATCGTCCCTCAGCATATAAGTGGCATAGGCAACCCTATCATATCCTTCCACTCTCATAAAATCAAGTATAGTAGTGATCAAAGTCACCCACTGCTCAGCCTTCAGCGGATCTGGTCAACCCTCAAAGATCGGGGGCTGTTGCTTTCTGAACCGCTCATACAACGGTTCCCACTTATTCCCAACATCAACTGGCTGTACCACAGGCACCATTGCCGGTGGCACAGCAGGGGCAACACTCCCAGATGGAGCCTGCTACAGAATTCGAATCTGTTCATCTTGGCTCTGAAGCCGGGCCTGCATGTCGGCCATTAACTGCTGCCAGTTCTCAGGAACTGGTGGAGGGGTCGGGCCCTGGTCATCATCTCTAGCCCCAGACCTGCTGGCTAGTCGTGTGAATTTCCTTGACGCATAACTATTCAAGTCAATCTGCAATCAACGATTCGGCAATTAGGCTATGACGATAGGGTAATAATCCTTTCATAATCCATCACTGGAACTCCAATCATTCACAAACAATCAAAGTATAACAATTTATCCAAATATTCATTCACATGCACAACAGTGCTAATAAGCACGCCTCAATAACATCATGCAATAGTCAAGGGCCAGGCCCTATCAGTATCTCATGCTCCTTATTCAACAAACAGATATCAACAATCATATCCCACTCAAATCATTTAAGCACATAATCATGTATACACAATTACCAAACCCTGAGTTGAGCTTGTCTCGCGCGGTGAATGTACATATCCAACCAGTCTTCAGGACCCATAAACCTAGGACGCTCTGATACCAAGTTGTAACGCCCTGGATAGCCAAGACCGTTACACTGTGTGTTTATAAAGTGTCAGACTTGCTAATCAAGTCATTTAATTAAAATCGTGTTACTGAAACTGTAAAGGAACTAGGGTTTAAAATGGTTTGGTCTCAAAAGCCACATTTCCATTAAGAAACATTATCCTTTACACGGGATCCCAATAAGATACAAGTTTTAAGATCGTTTGCAAAAGACACCAGGTTTATACACAATATCAGGCCATACTAAGGCAAAACAAACAATTAGGTAATCCCTGTCCTGATCCACTCCTCGACCATGGCGATCGAACAACTGGCTATGTACATTCCACCTCGGAGCTCTCCATCTCAGGCTTGGTCCAGCTTGCCTTTGCCTTTACCTGCACCATGTAGCACCCGTGAGCCAAGGCCCAACAAGAAAACACAACAACAGAGCATAAGCAACAAACAGACAAGCCCATATCTCACATTGTATCACAAGTTCTCAAACATATAATCACTCAGCATGACCAAGTATTCAACATACTAAGCATATCAATTCATATCACATATCACTGCACAAATGATAACTAGGGCTAGCGCTCTCAGGCTGCTCCCTCCATTATCCCACTGACTCTGGCCCGCTTAAGCCGAGCTTAGTGAATATTCTCGGCTACCAGTGGCCAAGCCGTGCCCTGTGCGCAAATACTATGTACGACACTCTTAGGCCGCTTTACATGTCCCATGGTGTAATACCATCATTGACACGATACAATTCTCGGGAGCACTTAGTCCCATCACAAACATATAATCGGGTGCAGTTTTCTTACCTTTCAATTCACTAGCTTTGATCCCTCGACTCCTTGAGCACGATCCCCCTCGAGCCTTAGCGCTCACCTAAACACAAAAATGGCCAAAGTTATCATCAACCCTTAAGTCCAAAACCCAGCCCCCGGGGCCAATCCCGAGCCCCCGGGAAGTCCTAGTTCCACCAAACAAGGTGGTGGAAACAAACCCCAAACCCTTGGTCAAAAACCCTTGCAAATAACCCTAAAATCCCTTTCTGAAAACAGGGTAGCGCTACAGCGCTCATGGGAGGGCGCTACAGCGCTACAAACAGAAGCCAAAATCCCCTCAGCATCATGGTCTAGCGCTACAACGCCCAAAGGCTAGCGCTGTAGCGCTAGTCACAGACAACCCATCACCAATTTTTCTCTTCTGCGATTTTCTCGAACCAACCTCAACCAAAACTCTTCCAACTCTTTCCCAAAATAAAAAACAACCTCATGACCATACTCCACTCATCCCAAGCACCCCAAACACCTAGAACTCAAGCACATGCATCCAAAAACTCAGAATTCACCATAGCCACTCCTAAGCTCTAAAACTCAGTAAAAACCAGCTGAACAACAAAGTTAGAGTTAAGGGTTTATACCTTTGGTGGAATTTCGACCACAAATTTCCTCAAGACTTCCTTGGCTTGCTCCTCCTCAGCCTTCGACCTGAATTCCCTAAAGTTCCACCCAATTCAACTTAAGCACCACAGCTCAAAAACCAGAAACAGAAATTGAAGAACTCTAGAGTCTTACCTCAAGTGCTGATGAATCCTTGCTAAACCTCTGCCAATTTCTCAATATTAGACTAGGATCCTTGATGCTTAATTATCCCAGCTCTCCTCTGAGCTTTACTCCAGAAATCCTCAAGAAACAAGTGATGGAAATATAAACCGACTGAGAGAAACTCTCTCTGTTTCTCTCTCTTTCTTTTCCCTTCCTTTTCCTTCTTTTTCAAACTTCTGTAATATTCTACAAATCCAACTAACATAAAACCTCAGTAATACCCATCTTAAAAGCCAAATGACCTTAATGCCCTCCCTGTTAAATCTAAACCCTTTAATCCACTTAAGGGCATTTTAGTCATTTTACCCAATTCCTGCTAACTCCTCGAGTGTCTCTAATATTTCCCGCTTAATTCCCGATACCTAATTAACCACCAATAATATTCCTCAATGTCAAAATAGACTCCAGTATATTTGCTAAATTCCCATTTATACCCCTAAGCTCACCCCGAGCCGGGTATAAATCCCCGCCATGACTTTTTCGCTACTTTGCTCACTAGGATCGTCTCGAGTCACAGATCACAGATATATCCACATAATAATGTGGTCTCAGCAATTATCACATATATCAAAGCAGTTATGCCCATAATGGCCAAAATTACGATTATGCCCTTCTAACCTAATCAGGGCCTACATGCATACTAATACACATAGTCATGCACCTCAAATATTCAAATAATCATATAACATGCTTGAAATCATAATCATGCATCTTAATCATTAAAACCACACATAATCCCCATTATGCCTTCCAGGCACACTAATCAAGGCCCTTAAGCCTTATTAGCGAATTCAGGTCGTTACATCCCCATTCTGATTGAACTATTTTGATTTTAGTGTTAAATTTTCTTTCAACTAAGCTTTGAAATTGGAGGAATATCGACTCAACTTCAGACTTAAGTTTAATAGGAAAACTCCATGTAAACCGAATATAATGGTCTATGAAATGAACACAATATTAGAAACTATCACAAGAAGGAATGTGAGTAGGCCCCCACACATTGGTATGTATAAGATCTAACAGTTATGGTTGCTAAAGTGAGATTTATCTCATGCAAAATAAATTTTTTATTATGAAATTTTGATATATTTGATACCACACTTCCGTTGCAATCACACACGTGATAAAAAACCAATAGGTAAATCATGTTCTATGTCCCTAGTATTCCTGTACACACTAACAACATTCAAAAAATCCTCATCCAATAACCATTTCTCCTCAAACAAAAATCTGCCAACTTTAATATTTAAAGTTTGCTCTCATACCATCCAAAGCAACATGGACTAGTTTATAATCTGACCCATAAAAGTCTAGGTTATAAAACTCCATTCTAATGTACAAAATATCTATCAAGTCGCTCAAACACTACTTCTCCCATGTCTATATAGTTGGCCCAAGTATAAACAAAATCTCCTTTATAGTGTAAATCTCCTAGAATATAATCATTTATTACAAATTGAAAATCCATGATCTCTGAATTAGCTCTAGGAGCTCTACACCACTTTTCACCATCAAAGAAAATCTTGTTAAAATCTCCTCCAAACAACCAAGAAACTCTTGCAGCTTAGATAAACTATAAAGTATACGAAGCAGCTCCCAAGATGAAGCCCTTAACGCCACTTATGGGT
Source organism: Humulus lupulus (assembly GCF_963169125.1). Classification (NCBI taxonomy): domain Eukaryota; kingdom Viridiplantae; phylum Streptophyta; class Magnoliopsida; order Rosales; family Cannabaceae; genus Humulus; species Humulus lupulus. Next base: position 181,972,896 of record NC_084793.1, read on the forward strand.
TACTATAAAATCTTATAAAGCATCACACCTTATTTTCTAGACCAGAAATAACATAGTCCAGATGGCCCTTAGAGAAAGATTTCAAACTAACATGAAGAGGCTCTTTCTATAATAAAATCAGGCAACCACTGCTACCCAAATTATCAACTACAAACATATCGTCAAAATGTAACAGTGATTGCTTTATTTTATACTTCCTTTCTTAAACTCTTGCATCACATATGAATAACAATGACAAGTCTTTTCTAGCAACTAGATACCATGAATTCTTGAATGCCATGTGATTTCAAAGCTCATGGGCATTCCATATTATGCAATTCTTAAAGTTTTAAGAAAGGGCAACCAGTCCCTTCCAAGCCAAGCCAATCACTCACCCTTAACCCATCCTAGCAAAGCCAAGGCTCCCAGGAGAGCCACTATGATGAAAAATATAATTAATATCGTCCCACAAATAAAATAATTTAAATTCAAATCCTAATTTTATTTAAGTTGTCAAATTCAAATGTATGAAAGGAAAATAAATTGCAAAAGTAAATTAAAATTTATTTGGGAAAACTCAAAACATTTAAGTGATAAGGTTTAGATTTCACTCTTAAATAATTGTAACTCTATCATATAGAATTTCAAACTTGGATCAATATTCTCAAGAGCCTAGAGCACTATTTCATCTATATACCCTCTATCGAGTGCTGCATAAAGAATGTGTAAGTGATATCTAGCTTATATCTCTATATGATTATTTATCCCTACCTTCATTAAGTTCTACTCTAGAAATAATTCTAAGTATTCCACCTCTCGATTTCACAAACTAAAATTATTTCGATGACCTAGATTAATGCTTATCTCTCAATCTCACACTTGTTCTACCTGCTTTCAGATTGATTGAATATTCCGTTCTTAAGTACTAATTCTCACAATTTAAACTTTCCCTAATTACAATCATATACAGCTTCACAATACATGGATGATAAATATTGCAACAATAAATTAAAGTAGGGCACAATTGAAATAAAGAACTAAACTTAACTTCTCATTAAATCATGGAATCAAAATTCATAATAAGAGATTCATCTAAACCCTAAAAATTAAGAAAATTATCCACTCATGATGTGGTTCATAAATTAAATATGTTATTCAATATATAGAAAAGTAAACGAAGAAGAATGGAAAAATGAAGAATGGATGGAAACTTTGTCAGAATGAATCCTCTCTAGATCTCTCCAATATGTTTCTCCCCCTTCACATTGTGTGTTCTCTTTCTGTTTATAAGCCTTTTAAGTGTGCCCTAGCCTGTAGAAACTTCCTTAACCAACTCCCTTTTGAATTTGAGTGAAAAACACACGAAACATAATAAAATCTCAAGTTTTATGGGTATCAAGTGGTGCATCACAGCCTATGGGGCGACATGTTGCATGGACTTTGGTTTTTTCCTGATTCAACGTTGCTTGGTAAAACATGCATATCTCTTTAATATGAACTCCAAATACAATGATTCAACATGTTTTAGAAAGATGAGAAAGATATCTTCAATTTTTTTTTATGAAATCTCTAAGATATTGATGGGATCATAGTCGAAATTAGGTTTGAAGCTCCAAATTATCCCTAAAATATCTATTAATTAAGCTTATTCCTGCTAGGGTTGTTCATCGATGGAGTTGGGTGAGTTATATGCGTTTTTTTACCCCTCGAATCCAAAGTTCGGGTTGTGAATCATTAAGCTATAACCCATCTAAAATTGGAATTTCTCTTTATGGACCGACTAATATTTTTCATAGTTTGGTAAAGTTAACCTACTAGAAGAGAAATAAAAACAATTATGAGAATCAACTTCAACCAAAGAGAAAAATAAACAATAAACAATAAACATCATAATAAAATCACAAATGCAACAAGGAATTGGATTTCCTTTTCATCGAAGATTTAGAATTTGCATGCAGGTCCCACTGATGATAACTCTCGATCACGTCAAATGTTGGGCCGCTGAAGAAGACAGATTAGTGAGAGATCAGAAAGAGGGTTGAGCAAGAAGGATCCATGGTTGACTCTTGTCATTGTCGTGGCTATAGATAATAGAGAAACAAGAGAAGTTTCCATTGCTATTGTCGTGGTTATAAAAATGTCAAAGATGTCGTTATCGCTGCCTTAAAGAGTAAATAGTGGAGGGAGAGAAGGTTGAGAGCATTTGAGATCGAGGGAGTCTAAGGGGAGTAAGGGAGAGAGAGAGACCGAGTAGATAGAGTAGCAAAGACAGTAGGGTTTTAATTTTTATTTTTAACTAGTAAAAAAGTCTAAATTAAGTTTTATATTATAAATAAAAATTATATACAATATATATTTTAAAATAAATTTTTAATTGGGTTAGTTGGGTTACATTGGGCGGATTGCAAAATATTTCAACTTGCCCAATGTTATAATTGGGCGGTTTGAAATGAAGCTCGAATTTTTTGGGTTGCGTTTTCGTCAGTTTTTTTGGATTGATTTGGGCAGGTTGAAATATTTTGTAATAGAGATTCACATGTTACAAAAACCCATCCAAAGACAATAAAATGTATTCAAACACTGGTCCTTATAAGTGAATGTCAAGAGCTCTTGCTATCTGTGCTTTATCCTCTAGAAACCACTGCTTTGAAAACCCATACTTTACAATTCTTCCAGCTCCTTAACCTGTTGAGGGCATAGAGGCAAACCTTCCTCAAAAGCTAGATTTGACAGGAAATCCAGTTTAGAAACCACCAAAGCCACCACAACTGTGGTAGAAATAGAAAAAAAAGACAAAAACTTCACCACTGGATATAATGTTTGGGGCAAAAACATGTTAGAAAAAAAAAACCTATTAGGGCTACACTTCACATACCAATTTAATATATAAAATGTAATTCATTTGTAACTTTAATTATATATATGGTCAAGTAGCCTAACTCCCAAATCCATGGGGATTGAAATTCTTATCCCACTTTTAAGTGTCCACATGTCCCCCACAAGTAAAAGTAAGACAATTTAATTAAAACAATACATTGTATTATTTGTCTTAGTTTTATTGGTGGGGGATATAACATTGATTATTAAATAATAAAATAAAATAAAAACCATGCTTTTCCTCCCTAAGTAACGAGTAATATAGTATTTTTGGAGAGTATCTTTTCCTTTCATTAATTCAAAAAATAGTATGTAAAAATTAAATAAAAAATAGTATCTTTTTTTTTCATTAATTCAAACCGTAGTATACTGAGTTATTCAGGTAAATTTCGAGGAATGAATTTCTATTTAGGAAGGGATAGTTATAATATCCTCTTCCATGAGTTAGGGGTATTTTGAAAATTTAGCTTGGGTTCGTGGTATTATGGTAAACTGTATGTTTTATGTGCTAAATGATATGAGTTATGTGATAAATGTTATGTATATGTTATTATATGTGCTAAATGATATGAGTTATGATATGCAGGACTATTATGTACTTCAAAAGTTTTATTTCAAGTATTAGGGGCTAAATGTTATGATAGTTGAGGTTGGGGGGTCAAATTAGAAAAATGGGCTTTATGGTAGAAAGTGTAAATAGAGGAAGTCAAAACTATTAGTTTAAGGAAAATTATAAAAAAGGACTTAAGTGGATTCAAAAGGAAGCTTAGAGATTGGGGATAGGACTGTAATTAAGCTTTGCCCAACTATTATCAGAAAAAAAATACAGATATTGAAAATAAAGTTATGTTTCACAATAACACGCTAGGATAGTAGAATAAGAGTTTCATCTCATCCAAAATATTCTGAGGCTTAAGAATTTGGAGGAAAGTGTTGGTTATTGGTTTTGACAATCTAGGAGTTTGCAAAGGGACCAAAGGACTTAGGGATTAGTGACTGAGTTATTTTCAGGTAAACTCTTGGAACTATGTTATGTACGTTTGATGTTAGATTTAGGTTTGGTGATGAAAATGGTTTTTTATTGTGATTTTGATGAAAGGATGTTTATTAGTTGTATGTGATTCATTATATTTTATTTAGAAGTGTTAGAAATATGTTAGGTCGTTTGATTGGGAAATTTGGGGTTAAAATCGCATTTGCGATTCCAAAAATCCCAATGAGCATGATCGCACCCCATGTTCTAGAGGGACCGCACTGCTTGCCTTGAAAGTGAGAACAATTTGTGAGCGCGACCGTGCCGATTTCCCAGAAATGAGAATTTTGGTTCTAGTTAATTTTTTTTGTTTTGAACTGATACCTTTGGTTAGGGATTTTGTGCAATAGGATTTTAAGACTTTCTTAAGGATATTTTTAGTATGAATTATTCTTAGGAAGGGCATGGGTGTATTTTAATATGATTTTGGTTTATTATGAATATTAAGCTTTTGATGTTGAATGTTATGTCTAGGCTAGATAAGGATACTTGAAGGGACGCATTAGTGTGTGTGGAACGCTGCTGTGATCGAGGTAAGAAGAGTGGACACCTACACGCAGGGTGTACGTTTGACGTACTCACTTATGGTAGAATTTATCTGTTTTATGTACTATTACTACTTATGTATGAATAGGTTATATGCATGACTATATTTTAAGTAACTTATCTAAAATGTTTGTTTATATGCATTATATGTATATGTGGTATGTTTGTGTGACATGCTTACATTATTTAATGCATGTCTACCTTACAAAATTTCACGCTTACTGTAACGCCCCGCGTTTAGGGCACCAGGTAAACCCTAGTTAGGTCATCAAAGTCATCGATCCCTGAGCTGAATAAGGTGACAATTAAGAATAAGTACCTGCTACCCCGGATTGACGACTTGTTTGATCAACTCCGAGGAGCGACCGTTTTTCAAATATTGATCTACGGTTCTGTTATACCCAAAAATTGGAGAATGCATCCTAGGAGGCTAAGGAGAATGCATCTAGGAGAGTGCCTCCTAGGAGAGCTAAGGGGAGTGGTCCTAGGAGACCCCAAGGAGGATGTGGTCCTAGGAGACCCCAAGGAGGGTGTGGTCCTAGGAGACCCCAAGGGTGTGTAGGAGGCAAGCCTCCCAAGGTTTTCTAAGTGTTGGCTCGAACGTGTCCAAGGTAAATAGCTAAGGAGGAGGAGTCTCATGCAAGAGAATGGAGACTTAGACTTTCATAAGGAAAGTCTATACAATGTTCGATCGGACATGTTTGGGAGATGCTAAAGAAGGTTGCCTCAATGTTGTCCAAGGTGAGGTTCCCTCAATGTTGTCCAAGGTGAGGTTCCCTCAATGTTGTCCAAGGTGAGGTTCCCTCAATGTTGTCCAAGGTGAGGTGCCAAGGAGGTTGCCTCGGACCACCTTGGTCCGAGGAGAAGCCAAGGAGATTGGTTCAAGGAGGAACATGGCATGCTAGAGGAGAGTGCATGTTAGAGGAGAGAAGTGCATCTCCTACCACCATGCACGTTCAACCTACCACCATGCACGTTCAACCTACCACCATGCATATCCTACCACCATGCATGTTCAACCAGAACTTGCATGGGTAGTGAGTAGGAGGTGGACCAACTAGCTAGAGGAGACTAAGTTAGACACAACTTGAACAACATGCGCGGGAATCTCTCATTCTTCCCACAAATGGGGAGTTTGTTACATTTCAAATTTTGAATGTTTATTTGTAATATAAATGTAATAAATATAATAAAATATCCCTATTATAAGGGGATGTCAGTTGAGGATCTCAGGCCTATAAATAGAGAGCTTATGGGATGAGAGAGGGGTTCCTTCTGCTTCTTCTTTCTAGAGAGATAAAATTGGGTCTGTCTATTCTAGAGAGAAAAAGTGCTGAAATTAGAGAGAATTCTTGTATTTTCACAATTTATACTGAAGAAACTCAGTTGGCATAATCCATCTGATCTTGAGTATAGATTTATAAATCACAACTCTAAGTGGATTAGGCTATTACCGACAATCGGGGCTGAACCACTATAAAAATCTCCTGTGTTATTTACTTTTCTTGTTTATACCATCTGTTGTCGTTTTTTATTTCTCTTGAAGGCTTGTCGTTATTGGCGTTCTCACGTCGTTGGCTAAAAACGCAGTCAACAGGTTCGGTTATCACCAGCTCAAGGTACAAGAAGAAGATATTCCAAAGACAGCTTTTAGAATTCGATATGGACATTACGAGTTTTTACTTATGTCTTTTGGTCTTACCAATGCTCCAGCCGCGTTTATGGATTTAATGAATCGAGTCTTCAAGGATTACTTGGACAAATTCATTGTAGTGTCATCGACTATATTTTGGTGTACCCCAAGGATGAAGTCGAGCATGAAGAACATTTAAGAATGACCATTCTGTGACTAAAGGAGCATCAACTTTATGCCTAGTTCAAGAAGTGTGAATTTTGGCTATCGCAAGTGGCGTTCCTCAGCCATATAGTATCCAAGGACGGAGTTGTTGTAGACCCAGCTAAGGTAGAGGCTATGAAGGATTGGCCAAGATCTAAGAATGCGTCAGAGGTTAGAAGTTTTCTCGGGCTAGCAGGCTATTATCGAAGGTTTATAGAAGGCTTTTCTAAGATAGCCACTCTGCTTACCAACCTGACCCGGAAACAACAAAAGTTCAACTGGACGGATAGATGTGAAGAGAGTTTCCAGTTACTCAAGGATAAGTTATTCTCAGCACCAGTACTTTGTGTACCGACACCCAACGACAAGTTTGTAGTATATTGTGACGCGTTGAAGCAAGGTTTCGGTTGTGTGCTGATGCAGAATGACAAAGTAATAGCCTACGCCTCAAGGCAGATGAAGGAATATGAGCAATGCTATCCAACACATGATATGGAGTTGCCAGCGGTGGTCTTTGATTTGAAAATCCGGCACCACTATCTTTATTGAGAACAGTGTGAGATTTATACGAACCACAAGAGCTTAAAGTATTTCTTCACACAGAAAGAGCTTAACATGAGGCAGCGCTGGTGGTTAGAACTAGTAAAGGATTATGACCATGAAATCCTATACCACCTGGGAAAAGAAAATGTAGTTACTGATGGGCTAAGCAGGAAGTGTTACAGAAATCTAGCAGCATTATCTGGATTAGAAAAGCCACTTCAGCAAGAGCTGATCAATGCCGGAATAGAAGTAGTCATTGGTAAACTGGCTAACTTGTCCATCCAGTCAAGTCTCTTAGAAGATATACGGATCGGGCAAGGGCAAGATGGCACTTTAGTATCTCACATAGTTGTAGTCAAAGAAGGCAAGGCCACAGATTTGTCTTTTTCAAGATAGGGGATCTAGAGATATAAAGGTCAGGTATGCGTGCCAAATGACTATGGAATTAAGATAAAGATTTTAGAAGAGGCACACAATACTCCATACTCAGTTCACCCAGGGTTGACCAAGATGACTCACAACCTTAAGGCACTATATTGGTGGGTGGGAATCAAGAAAGATGTAGTAGAATATGTGTCAAAATGCTTAGTATGCCAGTAAGTGAAAGCAGAACATCAGCGGCCTGCAGGCTTATTGCAACCACTTAGTATTCCAGAATGGAAGTGGGAAGATATAGCCATGGACTTCGTGACAGGACTACCATAAACAAATAAGTAGCACGACTCGGCTTGGGTAGTGGTAGATAGACTAACCAAGTCATCTCACTTCCTGCCTGTCAAGTCTACGTACACAGCAGGCCAGTATGCAGACAGTTATGTTCAGGAAATAGTACAAATGCATGGAATCCCTAAGACCATACTATCCGATAGAGGATTGGTGTTTACATCGAGATTTTTGGGAAGCTTGCAGCAAGCCATGGGTACCAAGTTAAGTCTTAGCACGAAATTTCATCCTCAGACCGATAGTCAGTCCGAGCGTACCATACAAATTTTAGAAGATATGTTGTGCGCTTGTGTACTAGACTTTGGAGGATCATGGAGTAAGTATTTGCCACTGATATAATTCTCTTACAACAATAGCTACCAGTCAACGATCGGTATGGCACCCTATGAGTTACTTTATGGAAGGAGGTGTCGATCGCCGTTACATTGGAATAAAGTATGAGAAAGACAACTTCTTGGACCCGAAGTTGTTAGAGAGGCTTAGGATGCAGTAGTGCTGACTAGAAAGTGTATGGTCACTGTTCAGAGTCCACATAAAAGGTATGCAGATGCCAAGCAGCGTGATGTGGAGTTCAAAGTCAGAGATCAAGTCTTCTTAAAGATATCTCCTATGAAAGGTGTGAAGTAGTTTGGGAAGAAAGGCAAGCTTAGTCCCCAGTTTATAGGTCCTTTTGAGATATTGGACAAGGTGGGAACATTTGCATATAGATTAGCCCTACCGCCAGCTCTAGCAGATAGCCACAATGTGTTTCACATCTCGATGCTGCATAGATATGTGTTAGACCCATCTCATGTCCTCAAGTACGATATGATAGCTCTCCAGAAATACTTGAGTTACGAGGAAAGACCGGTTAACATCCTAGATAGAGGAATGATGGAATTACAGTCTAAGAGTATTCCGATACTCAAGGTCCTATGGAGTAATAGTTCAGAATGGGAGGCAACATGGAGTTGGAGGGAGACATGTTAGCATGGTATCCATAATTGTTTGGTAAGTAAATTTCAGGGATGAAATTCTTTTAAGTAGGGGAGAATTGTAGTGTCCCATAATTTTTACTTAACTAGATAGTGGTAGTAGCTAGTAGTAGCTTGTAGTATGTTAGTTTCCATGGATTTTGGTTCAAGTCGGGATTTAGTTTGAAACTCATAGCAACAGTTATGGATTTTTTAAGTTTAACCTATAGTATAGAAATATTAATTATAACATAAGTTTTTTTAATATTGCTGGTCCTAGAGATATCATTTATTATAACCTAAGTTTTAGATAGAATTATTAAGAATGTGACACTTGTCATAATCATGTTTATTAAGGATTTAAGTATTTTTGATGAATAGTTTAAATAAAAGAAAGATCTAGAAGCTCTAGAACCTTCCAACAGCTGTTAGGATCACGTTTTGACTCAGTCAAAGGTGTTTAATCAATTCAAAACATGCTAAAAAAGTGCAAAAACGTGTTTGATATATCAACGTATGCCATATATCACAGCTTTAGGGGCCGATATATTGCCTACGCGAGATATGGAAAACACGTTGACTTTGCACGAACAAACGAACGGGGCTCGGGATATAGGTCTAGGCCATATATCGCCCAAGGTAGGCGATATATCGCCCCTCGGAGTGATTTTTTTGGAAGCTTGAGGATTTAATTTTAAAAAACAGCCTTAAGCACTTGGACCTGCCTTTGAACGATTTTGACCGAGTTCTTGGCATCTGTTGAACAAAAATTTAATTCTTTTTTATTTTATATTCATTTATTTATTCAAATTATAGGGGTCTAGTTTCACTCCTTGAACTCTATAAATAGGACCTAGTACTCAGCCATTTCCTTCATTCTTCAAGCATTCTTCAGAGCCTTCGAGCTGCTAAGATTACTATAGAGAGAAACACTTGGGTTTTGGGTTAAGACCTTTTCAAATCTAAGCTTTTCTAAACACTTGGGAAGTGAGCCTTCGAGGTGTAGATCAAAGTCATAGTTATCCAAGGTATTCTTATCCTTAGGTTCATTTTTCATAGATTCTTTAGTTTTCCTTTATTTTCTTTCAGATCCTAACTCTTGTTTATGATTCTTGGTTAGGTGTTTAAGTTTCTTGAAACTTAAAGTTCTTTTCGGTAAGTTTCTTCTTGATGGTTTAGTTCTCTTTTTCATCTCCTTTTTCTTTAGAAACTCATGGTTTATTGTTGATTTTAGGAGTATTCCAAAATCCCGCTCTTGTCTCCATATCCCGGTTTTTGGTAAGGAAAATATGTTAGATTATATGTGTTTATATGTTTATGTTATGATATGTTTTATGTATATGTATTAATATGTTTTGTAGTCGTTTGGGCATATGACTTGCTTAGATAGCAAGCCCCAAGAATTTATGTTGTAGTCGCTTGGGCATGTGACTTGCTTAGATAGCAAGCCCCAAGAATTTTTATCATTTTCATGGTTTAGAGTTATGATTTACCTTGCCTCGATTAGTAGACAGAGGACCTAGATGGTTTTATCACATACCATGTTAATGAGTTAATGGCCATTAATATTGTAGTCCTATATGATATACGTTTTTATAGTCATATGTTTTATAGTATATGTTTATGATATAGTCTTATATTTATGGTTTATGATATATGTTGTTAGTAGATTTTTCCTTGCTGGGCATTAGGCTCATTCCTTTCTCTTTAGAATGATGCAGGAAAATGAACGTGGAAGGCGGGAAGGATTCGTGGCAGCTTGGCATGTGTGTTGAGGGGGAATGGATTGAATGGACTGCTGGAAGATCGAGGATGGTGTTGTTTAAAGTCTTTTAAATTATGTACTTATGTATTTCCATAGTTAGTATTTTTAAACAATTGATTTAAAGTTTATGTTATGTTTTATAACAATGGGATCCCATACCATATTTTGTATTTCGTACAATATTTTGGGTTTTAAATAAAGTTATGTTATTTCATTTGAATGTATTTCAAAATAGTAGTTATGTCACAGTAGTTTTAATGGTCTGAGGTCTTAGAAATAGTCGGGGCATTACAGACATAAACTTAATTAATCAAATGCAATAATTAATCTGATTCATTGTGTGGTTTCACTATAGTGTTATCTAAGCGGGAAGGCTCGCTTCTGGATAAAATATTTCTACAAGCAAGCACTAAGGAATCCGGGTAAGACAACTTATGATATGTTTGGCTACAACACATTAATGACTAGTTTAGATAACTAAGTTATAAGCTAATAATTTGAACTAGTCTTAGAAGGTTTACTCAAGACCGTGGTCCTAGAGGGTTCGCATACTCATGACTAAGGTAAGCAGTTCGGCTAGCTACTGCGACGACTACGAACTTCGGCTAGCTACCGGGAACCAAGTAAGAAACTGATTTTCGACTGGTGACTATGTAACTAAGGTCAGTTGGCCACCACAATATGTAAGAAGTCTGGTTTAACGCATGTGACATAAGAGTCTGGTTAAACTCCAGAACACATAAGTAAGTTGATTTAAATTCTGGCTAGCTATTGTGAAAACTATGAACTCCGGCTAGCCACTAGGGAACTAAGTAAGAAACCAGTTCTCCACCAGTGACTATGTAACTAAGGTCAGTTATCCACCATAGCATGTAAGAAGTCCAGGAGCACACCAACTTCTGCATAGATGTGGGGTTGTACTGTTATAAAGTTATGTTGTTCGGCCTAAAAATAGCTGGAGCCACGTATCAGTGACTGGTAAACCATATGTTCAAAGACCAAATAGGAAATTACATGGAGGTTTATGTGGATGATATGTTGGTGAAATCCAAAAATGTTAGGGGGCACATTGAAGACTTGAAGGAATGCTTCAATATCTTGAGGCAGCATAGAATGAAATTGAACCCCTTAAAATGCTCATTTGGTGTGGGTCGGGAATTTTTTTTGGGTTTATAGTGAACTCCTGGGGAATTGAAACAAACCCCAAAAAGATAAAGGCACTGCTAGACATGCCCTCACCAACCAGGATCAAGGATGTGCAGAGTCTAACAGGACGCATAGCAGCACTCAGCAGATTCTTGTCCAAATCAACTAATAGGTGTATTCCATTTTTTAATATCCTCAAAGGCACAAAGAAATTTTAATGGAGTGAAGAGTGCGAACAAGCCTTCCAAGCTCTAAAGCAGCAGCTGGCACAACCCCCAATCGTTTCAAAACCTCTGGAGGGTGAAGAACTGTGCATATACCTAGCAGTAACTCAACACGCTGTCAGTGCAGTCCTGGTCAGAGAAGAAAACAAGATCTAGCATCCAGTCTACTATGTTAGTAAAAGGCTGGTTAAAGTTGAGAGCATATATCCTCTAATTGAAAAACTAACTTACTTTCTGCTCCTGTCATCCAGAAAACTTCACAAACACTTTCAAGCTCATCCCATAAAGTTTCTTACTGACCAACCATTGCGCCAAGTCCTGCTAAAACTAGACACCTCTAGTCAATTACAAAAATGGTCTATAGAGGTCGAGCAGTATGAAATCACTTACCTGCCCTGAACAACAATTAAAGGCCAGGCTCTCGCAGATTTTGTAGCTGAATGTACCGGTATACCAAATAGAGACGAAGAAATTTCCAAGTAGTCATCGAAGTCTAGACCACAACCCAGTACAGGTGCAGAGCATAGCACCGAGCCCCCAGCAGCTAGCACTGATCATGCCGAATGAGAGCCCCAGGTCTGGAAGCGGCACGTTGATGGCTCACCTACCGATCAGCTGTCTAGCCTGGTCTAACATTAATCACACTTGAAGGGCAACTCATCCATTGTGCACTTCATTTTGCATTTAAAGCATCCAATAATGAAGCAGAGTATGAAGCAGAGTATGAAGCATTAATCGTGAGGCTAAGGTTAGCAAGGGAAGTGAAGGCTGAAGTCTTGGACATATATAGTGATTCGCAATTGGTTGTCAATCAAATCCTCGATGAGTACACTACTCGGGGAGAAAAAATGATGGCCTATCTTGATAATATCAAAGACCTGCTTGCTCAGCTCAAGAGGTACAATATTCAACATATACCAATAGAACAAAATACCACAGTAGATGCGATGGCCAGACTAGCCAGCATTATTGTGGTGGACAAAGCCAACCTGGTTCCGATTGAATACCTGGTCAAACCAAGTATCAACCTGCCAGAACCAGTCTTTCTTATAGACAACACTCCATCATGAATGACCCCGATTGCAGCATATCTGGAACATGGCATCCTGGTCAATAGTTACAATGAATCCAGAAAATTAATGAGGAAAGTTGCTCGGTATATTATCCTTGATGGGGTTATGTATAGAAGGGGGTTCTCCTTACCATTACTCAAGTGTGTCAACCAAATAGAATCAGGACGGCTGCTGGAGGAAGTACATGAGGGTTTCTATGGGAACCATGCAGGGGGGCAAAGTCTGTCTAAGAAGATTTTAAGGCAAGGCTACTTTTGGCCAACTATGAATGAAGATGCCTTTGCTTATGTTCAAAGATGTGACAAATGTCAGAGATTTGCAAAAATACCCCAAGCAGCCCCAAACAAGCTTTCTCAAATGTAGAGTCCATGGCCCTTCGCTATTTGGGGAATTGGCCACATTGGTCGGTTACCAAAGGGAAAGGGAGGAGTTCAGCATGCAATCGTGGCAGTTGATTACTTCACAAAGTGGACGAAAGTTGAGCCATTGGCAACCATCACTTCCAAAAAAGTACGGGACTTTGTGGTAAAAAATATAATTTGTAGGTTTGGTCTACCCAGAAAATTGTATCCGACAATGGCACCCAGTTTGACAGCCAACTGTTCATTGATTTTTGTGCCAGACACGGCATCACAAAAGGCTTCTCACTAGTCTCACACCCTCAAGCAAACGGGTAGGTAAAAGCAGTTAACAAAACTCTCAAAGACACCCTGAAGAAGCGTCTAGAACTGGCTAAATGAAACTAGCCTGAGAAATTTTCTGAGGTACTTTGGTCATACAGGACTACCAAGTGAACAGCTACTAGTGATACCCCCTTTTGCACTCATGTATGGGTATGATGCAATGCTGCCAGTCAAGATGACTCCACCTTCCCACAGACGTACAGTGTATGACCAAGATCGTAACCACAAATTTCTGGCCGACTCCTTAGACCAAATTGAAGAAAGATGCGAAAAGTCCAGTATACGCCTAGCTGCCCACCAGCAAAAAGTTGCCTGATACTTCAATTCTAGAGTTAAGGAATAAAAGTTTTACGTGGGAGATCTAGTCTTGCAAAGAATATTCCCAGAAACTCGAGATGCCACTGCAGGAGTGCTAGGGCCAAACTAGGAAGGTCCTTACAAGGTCACACAGATAGTACTACCCGACACATACAGGTTAGCACGGTATGACCAAGATCTCCAGTTAGTACCTATCCCCTATTATTGGAATGGGGAACACCTGAGGAAGTGCTACCAATAAAGATTACTTTTAAGTGATCATTGACTGGCCGGTACAGGAACGAACTGCCCATACCACCAACTAGCTCAAGTTACCTATATTAGTTATCCACATGCATGATTTGCCCATTTATTGTAATGATTAATATTTATGAATGTAAGCTACATTGTAGCGACGCAGCTTGTATGTTAACTTTTAATCAATAAGACATGATTTTTGTCCATTTGTAGAAGCCTTATTTTTACAATGATTATCTTGCTAATTAGTGATTTATTTCACGAATTGTTGGCAGTGTATGAAACCTTTGTATGTTTTGGTGAACCCAAATAACCCCAAATAGGTTATTACGAACAACTCTGGTCAGTTAGCAAGTGACCAAGAGGAAAACCCAAGAATTATGAATCATGCTCGGTCACTTGGGGGGCACCATAGTCATACATGGACAAGCAGAGATAAAAGTGCTTAATCAAAAGGACTTAGAAGCATTAATTTTTATTAATGTTAAAGTTCTTGAGCATTGCTCGGTATGTACCAAGTAGCAAAAAGAGCCATAAAACAATTTCTGTCGATAGGGTTGAACAGTTTTTTGTTTACAACTCATTCGAAAAAATTGAACAGCTCCAATTCACAGAGTCGCATAGCTCAAAAAAATAGTATATGTTGAGTAGCAAGGAAAAATAAAAGCATGAGCAGATATATAGCTAAAACGAGAAGCATTTTATAAAAAGATTGCTACTCGGCTACTCAGCTCAACGATGCCGTTTTGGCCAAAGTAAAAGATTGCTTGAGATTAAAGGCTGCTCGTCTGAGCCATCTTTGCCTTTGCTACCAAAAAAAAAATAATAACAGTAAAGTTTATCAAGAGCCCTGGATTTGTTGGTCAGACTCGGTGACAGAGGTTTCGACAAGGAAGCTGCTAGACCAATCGGCAAGGGTCAAAGCCTCAATTAGAGCAATCAGACTAGAGGGCAAGACATCTTTTTCAGGGGCTGTGATAACCAAATCACTGGGTGGTACAACAAATTCTTTCTCAGAGGCTAGAGGTTGTTCGGCATGGACAGTCGGGGCCTCGTTCTTTTCCTACTTAAAACAGTAGTGCATAAGTTCATTATAGGCCTATCCCAGATAATAAAAGTCTGCCATCTTGTTGCGAACCCAGAAATCATAGAAGGTGCTCATACCAAAGTCCTCCAAAGCATTTCTAACACCTTGGATAACCAAGACCGTTACACTGTGTGTTTATAAAGGTGAAGACTTGCTAATCAACTCGTTTAGTTGAAAATGTGTCACTCCAACCATTATTAAACTAGGGTTAAAAGATTTTGGTCATAAAAGATAAATTTCATTTAAAAAAGCGTTTGATACACGGGATCCAAAAAATAGGGTTAAATAACAGTTTACGAAATTTCAAAAGGTTATGTACAACCACAAGCCACTCTAATGGAAAAATAGGCATTTTAGGGTCTCCTGTCCCTGTATCATCCCTCGGTCGTGGCGGCCGAGCAGCCGACTATGTACATTCTGCCCCCAGAGCTCTCCAAATCAGGGTTGGTCCAGCTTACCCTTGCCTTTACCTGCACCACATAAAACCCGTGAGCCAAGGCCCAGCAAGAAAACCATATACCTAGCATAACCAATAACGGTAGTCAAATAATTCATAATTCATTAATCAAATACTCAACAGATCACATCATTCACAAAATCAGTGATATCAATCAACAAACCAACAATATATCATCCACATAATTAACATGCTACAATCATCAAATTAACTGTAGTAAACATATCATACAATATCCAGGGTCAACGCCCTTAGGCCGAACCCCTTGTTTATCCCACTGACTTCGGCTCACTTAGGTCGAGCTCAGTGATTATACAATTAACCTCAGCTACCAGTGGCCGAGCTGCGCCTGTGTGCAAATATTAATTTTAGCACTCTTGGGCTGTTTATCTCATGCTCACATGGCATAATACCATCATGCAACATTGCATACAAGTATAGGGAACTCTTAGTCCCAACATAGTCACACATCCGAGTGCAGTTTTCTTACCTTTGATTCTGAGCGGAGAAGGTGAACTAGTTCCGAGCATGATCCCTAACCTCGTCGACAAACCTAGTAACAAGAGTCATTGATATCTATCAACTTCGAATCAGAAATAAAATACCTAGGGAACAAAACTAGCCTCCGAGATCCCAATTTCTACTAAACCAGGTAGTAGAAATTGTCTCGAGCCCCTAGGTTCAAACCCCTAAGCCCTAACAATACTTAGAACTCCTCTAGGCTTAAAACTCCCAGGTGGGTTGCAACTTGCCCCAAGTCAGAGAGCAAGCTCTCACGTCGAAGCGGAGGCGGGTCGCGACTTGGCCAAGCAATCTGCGGAGCGCCCCCAGGCTGGGTCGCAGCACGCCCTGCAAACCCAGACAAAACCTTGGTTTTCTCCTCCTTCTCCTAGCCAAGAACATTTAACTTTTTCTAGAATTTTCCCAAACATCATTCCCCAATTTAAACATAAGTCAAGCTACAAATTCCAGAATAAGCTACCTATTTAGAATCCCAAAACCCTCAGCAATTACACAATAATCTACACTCTCAAAGAATTCCTCCCCCAAAAACTCAGAATTAAGCCTACACTCACACTCCAAAATACTAAGCTCAACCTTACATAACTAAGCTATTTTCATCAACTCATCACACCCAGAAATTCAGCAGAACTCAAAGATGAAACTGAAGCTCTTACCTCAAATTTAACTGACTTCTCCTCTGAATTTCTAGCACCAATACCCAGCTGAATTCTCCTTAACTTTCTGTCTAAATCCCCCAAACTTCAAGCCTCATCAACAGCCAAGAAAATAAACCCCAAGGGTGAGAGGGAGAAGAGAAATCGTGAGGGGATGGGAGAGAGAGAGAGAGCTGAAACCTTTTTCCCTTCTTTTTCTTCCTTAATTCTTTTAAAAGCTTTTGTTTTGTTTCTAACATAAAGGCTGAGTATATCCTTGACTTAGGAAATGACAATTATGCCCTCCCAAATAAAGTAACCCTTTAACTTATTCTAGGGGTAGAATAGTCATTAATCCCAATTCCCACTAATTCCTCAAATGTTCCTAATATTTACCATATAAATCCCATCATCCAATTAATCACCAATTATTTAGCCAAAGTCTAATAATCTCCAATATATCTCCTAAATTCCCGAAAATACCGCCAGGCTTCCCCGAGCCAGGTATAAATTCTCGCCGTGACTATTTCGCCAAACCACTCACTAGGACCGTCTCGAGCCATACGCTGCAAATATATCCAGATAATAATGTAGTCTCAACAATTTACCACAAATAATCACATTTATGCTCTCAACGGGCCAAAAATTACAAATATGCCCCTTTAAGCTAAATAGGGCCTACATGCATCTTAATACTCATAAACATGTATTTCACATATCCAAATAATCATATAAGCATGCTTATCACATAATCATGCATTAAATAATTTAAATCGCATATAAACCAATTATGCCCTCCCGAGATACTAATCAAGGCCCTTAAGCCTTATTAGTGATTTTGGGTCGTTACAACTATCCCCTCCTACTGAGAATATCATCCTCAAAATTGACCTGAATAACTCGGGATACTGATTCTGCATCGCTGACTCAAGTTCCCAGGTCGCCTCCTCGACCCTGCTATTCCTCCATAACATTTTAACCAGAGGTATTGTCTTGTTTCGTAGAACCTTATCTTTTCGATCTAAGATCGGAACCGGTCGCTCCTCATAGAAAAAATTCGTCTACAATTCCAAGTCTTCATACTTCAACACATGTGTCGTATCTGAGATGTACTTCCGAAGCATAGAAACATGGAATATGTCATGAACTCTCGACAATGACTGTGGCAAGGCTAACCTGTAAGCCACCTGTCTGATCATGTCCAGGATCTTAAAAGGTCCAATGAATTTAGGGCTCAACTTTCCCTTCTTCCCAAACTTCCTCACCCCTCGCAATGGTGAAACTCGCAGAAACACGTGGTCCCCGACCTGGAACTCCACGTCCCTACGCTTAGGATCAGCGTAGCTTTTCTGTCTGCTATGTGAAGCAAGCATTCTAGCTCAGATCTTCTCAATAGCTTCATTTGCCTTCTAAACCATGTCCTGTCCCAGATACTTTCTCTCACCCATCTCATCCCAATGAATGGGCGATCTACATCTCCTCCCATACAACATCAAATATGGAGCCACTCCAATCATTGATTGGTGACTGTTGTTATATGAAAACTCAATCAACGGGAGATACTTACTCCAGGATCCCTTAAAATCAATCACACATGCCCTAAGCATATCCTCCAACACCTGAATCATCCTCTTAGACTGTCCATCAGTCTGAGGATGAAAGGTTGTGCTGAACTTCAACTGAGTCCCCATAGGCTTCTGTAAACCACCCCAAAAACTTGGAGGTAAAGATAAGGTCTCGGTCTGACACTATAGACTCAGGAACCCTGGGGAGACGTACGATCTCCCTCACATACAACTATGCATACTGATCCACTGTATAAGTCATCTTCACTTAAAGAAAATGAGTTTACTTGGTGTATCTGTCCACTATCACCCACACCGAGTCATGAAGCCCCACTGTCCTGGGTAAACCTCCCACAAAGTTCATCGTAATATCCTCCCATTTCCACTCGGGAATACCCAAAGGCTGAAGCAACCCCACTGGTCGCTGATGCTCAGCTTTCACCTGCTGACAAGTCAAACACCTGGCCACGTACTCCACCACATCCTTCTTCATCCCGGGCCACCAATACAACGTCTGTAGATCCTAATACATCTTCGTGGTACTTGGATGAAGTGAGTACGGCGTGGTATGCGATTCATCCAGTATCTTTCATCTAATCACCACATCTGTTAGAACACAAATCCGACCGTGATACTGCAACAAACCAACCTCAGAAATAGAATAATCCTTAGCTACTTCTGCTAAAACATTCTCTCTAACCTCCTATAACTGTGAATCCACCAGTTGACCCTCCTTAATCTGCTCCAGTAGGGTGGACTGCAAAGTAATGTTTGCCAACCTACCCACCACCAATTCTATCCTTGCTCTGGACATCTCATCAGCCAACTCTCTCAAAATCTGAGTGGAACTAAATAACTGACCTGGGCCTCTCTGGCTCAATGCATCCGCCACTACGTTGGCTTTCCCTGGGTGGTAAAGAATGTCACAGTCATAGTCCTTTATCAACTCCAACCAACGCCTTTGCCTCATGTTCAGGTCCTTCTGGTTGAAGAAGTACTTCAAACTCTTGTGGTCGGTGTATATCTCACACTTCTCTCCATACAGATAATGCTGCCAAACCTTCAGTGCGAATACCACCGCTGCCAGTTCTAAGTCATGGGTAGGATACCGTTGCTCATACTCCTTCAGCTGTCGTGACGCATAAGCTATAACCTTCCCGTTTTTCATCAACACACAACCCAAACCCGACCTTGACGCATCACAATATACCATAAACTTTCCCTCCTCCGAAGGAAGAGTCAACACAGGTGAGGTAATAAGTCGTCGCTTCAATTCTTGAAAACTGTTCTCACACTTGTCTAACTAGACAAACTTCAAATTCTTCCGTGTCATTCTATCATCGGTGCAGCAATCTTCGAGAACCCTTCCACAAACCGTTTGTAGTAACATGCTAACCTAAGGAAACTCCGAACCTCTGAGGCGTTCCTTGGCCTCGGCCAATCTCTCACTGCCTCCACCTTAGATGGATCCACCTTAATCCCATCTTCACCAACTATGTGTCCAAGGAATGTCACTTTTGGTAACCAAAACTTACACTTCTTAAACTTGGCGTACAATCGATGTTCTCTTAACCTCTGCAAGACCTGACAAAGATGTTGCTCGTGCTCTGCCTCTAAACTGGAGTACACTAAGATGTCGTCAATGAAGACAATCACTAACTAATCCAAGAAGTCCTTGAACACCCTGCTCATTAAGTCCATGAAGGTTGCTGGGACATTGTTCAAACCAAACGACATGACCAGAAACTCATAGTGCCCATACCTCGTTTGGAAGGCCGTCTTCGGTATATCCTTTTCCTTGATCATCGGCCAGTGATAACCAGATTGAAGATCAATCTTTGAGAAAACCATCTTTCCCTGCAGCTGATCAAACAAGTCGTCAATCCTTGGCAGAGGGTACTTATTCTTGATAGTCAACTTGTTCAACTCTCTGTAGCCTATACACATTCTTAGAGTCACGTCCTTCTTCTTAACAAACAAAACCGGAGCACCCCATGGCAAGTAGCTAGGCCTGATAAATCCTAAATCTAGGAGTTCATGCAGTTGTATCTTCAATTCTTTTAGTTCTGTCGGTGCCATTCTATATGGTGCCCTCGACATTGGCTCTGTCCCCAGTGCTATCTCATTGACGAACTGAATTTCCCTGTGCGGCGGCAATCCTGGTAGATCCTCAGGGAATACATCCAAGAATTCACAAACCAATCTAGTCTCTCCCAGCCCTGTTGGCAAAACCCTGGTGGTATCTACCACACTAGCCAGAAAACCTATATATCCTCCCCGTAACAGGTATCTGGCTCTCAGCGCTGATATCATGGGTACCATACCCACAAAAATAAAGGGATCCTCTCCCTCCGGCTCAAAGGTCACCATCTTCTTCAGACAATCAATAGTAGCTTCGTATCTAACCAACCAATCCATCCCCAAAATCATGTCGAAATCCTCCATACCTAACTCAATCAAGTCTACTAATAGCTCTTTATCATCATCCATCATTGGCAGTGCTCTAATCCACCTCCTAGAAACTACCAGTTCCCCTGTAGGCAATATAGTCCCAAACCTCGTAGTATAGTACTCACTAGGTATATATAATCTATCAATTACTTTACTAGAAAAAAATGAATGTGTAGCACTGAGTCAGTCAATCAATACAATTAAAGGAGAGCCAGCGCTAGAAAGCTGGCTTGTCACCATCGAGGGACTAGCCTCGGCCTCTGCCCGAGTCAAGGTGAACACTCGAGCTGGAGTCAAGCTGTCCACCTTCCTTGCGTCCCCTTTCTTCACTGTTGGGCAGTCCTTCTTGAGGTGTCCCACCACCCCACACACATAACATGCGTTAGCCCGACATTAACTTGGATGGCGTCTTCTGCACCTTGTGCACTCTGGGTAGCTCCTCCATGTGTCCATGACTCCTTGACGGCCACCCTGAACACCCCGACCCCTCCTATCAAGATCAGCAGCGGTCAAAGTGTCAGGGGTCTTCCTTTTCAAATCACTAGGGCCTCTGCCCCTACCAGACCCATAATATAGAGGCCCCACCCTGCTAACCTCCGGCCTCATAGCATTCTCCCTCCAGATCTTGTTCTCCGCTTTCTCAGCGGTAAGAGCCTTCTCAACAGCCTGAGCATAAGTCGTCCCCCCAGGTACGGTTATAATTCTCACATCTCGGGCTATCATAGAATTAAGCCCTCGGATAAATCTGTCCTGCCTAGCTGCATCAGTAGGCACAAGATCTGGTATGAAGTTCGCAAGTCTATCGAACTTCAGGGCATATTCTGTAACTGTCATGTTGCTCTGAACTAACCCCACAAATTCATTCACCTTTTTGCCCTAATGGTAACATTGTAATACTTCTGACAGTACAAATCCTTGAATCCATCCCAACCCAGAGTAGAAACATCTCTAGTCTGTGATGCCACTTCCCACCAAATGTGGACATCCTCTCTCAGCATATATGTGGCACAGGCCACCCTGTCATGACCCTCTACCCTAATAAAATCTAGGATAGCGATAATCATACTTATCCATTGTTCGACCTTTAGTGTATCTGGTCCCCCCTCAAAAGTTGTAGGGAGTTGTCTCCTGAACCGCTCACATAACGGCTCCCACCAATTCCCAACCTCCACTGGCTGTATAACTGGTGCCACTACATGTGGCATAATGGATGCAGCGCTCCCTGACGGAGCCTGCTGTCTAAGAAGACAGATCTACTCATCCTGGCTCTGAAGTCGGGCTTGCATGTCCACCATAATCTGCTACCAATTCTCAGGGACTGTTGGAGGGTTCTGGCCCTGGTCATCATCCCTAGCCTCAGACCAAGTGTCGGCCAGTTGTATAGATTGCCTTGGACGAATAGTTATCCAAGTTAATCTGTAATCAACGACTCGGCGGTCAGACTATGATGACAGGGTAACAATCTTTCCATGCATCACCATCAAAATACAACCAATCACAAGCAATCAAGATATAACAGTTCATCCAAATATTCATCCACATGCAACAGCAATGCTAATAAGCATGCCTCAATATCATCACACAGCAGTTAAGGGCCAAACCCTATCAGTATCTCATGATCCCTATTAATCAAACAGATAACAACAATCATAATATTTTCCAATCACTTAAGCATATAAACATGTATACACAATTACTAAACCCTGAGTTGAGTTTGTATTTAGCGCCAAATGTACATGTCCATCCAGTCTTCAGGAACCCTTAAACCTAGACCGCTCTAATACCAAGTTGTAACGCCTTGCATAACCAAGACACTGTGTGTTTATAAAGGTGCAAGTCTTGCTAATCAAGTCGTTTAGTTGAAAATGTGTCACTAAAAATATTATTAAATTAGGGTTGAAAGATTTTGGTCATAAAAGATAAATTTCATTTAAATAAGCATTTGATACACGAGATCCCAAAAATAGGGTTAAATAACACTTTACAAAATTTCCAAAGGTTATGTGCAACCACAAGCCACTCTAATGGAAAAATAGGCATTTTAGGGTCCCTTGTCCCTGTATCATCCCTCGCCTGTGGTGGCCGAGCAGCCGACTATGTACATTCTGCCTCCAGAGCTCTCCAAATTAAGGTTGGTCCTGCTTACCCTTGCCTTTACCTGCACCACGTAGCACCTGTGAGCCAAGGCCATGGAAAATAACCATATAGAGAACATAACCAATAACGATAATCAAACAATTCATAATTCATTAATCAAATACTCAGTAGATCACGTCGTTCACATAATCAATGATATCAATTAACAAACCAACAATCTATCATCCAGATAATTAACATGCCACAATCATCAGATTAAGTGCAGTAAACATATCATACAATATCCAGGGTCGATACCCTTAGGCCGCATCGTCTATTTATCCCACTGACTCTGGCTCACTTAGGCCGAGCTCAGTGATTATACAATTAACCTTAGCTACCAGTGGTTGAGCTGCGTCCTGTGCGCAAATATTAATTCAGGCACTCTTAGGTCATTTATCTCATGCTCACATGGCATAAACCATCATACAACATTGCATACAAGTATAGGGAACTCTTAGTCCCAACATAGTCACACAACCGAGTGCAGTTTTCTTACCTTTGATTCCGAGCGGAGAAGGTGAACTGGTTCCGAGCATGATCCCTAGCCTCGAGCCTCAGCGACAAACCTAGTCACAAGAGTCATTGCTATATATCAACTTTGAATCAGAAAAAAAATACCTAGGGAACAAAACTAGCCTTTGGGATCCCAATTTCTACAAAATCGGGCAGTATAAATTGTCCCGAGCCCCTAGGTTTGAACCCTCGATCCCTAACAATACTTAGAACTCCTCTAGGCTTAAAACTCCCTGGCGGGTCGCGACTTGCCCCAAGTCAGAGAGAAAGCTCTCACGCTAAAGGGGAGGCGGGTCACGACTTAGGGAAGCAAGTCGCAACGTGCCCCCAAGTCAGAGAGCTCTTAGGCCAGAAGGGCCACACGCGCCGCGCCGCCCCCAGGCTAGGTCGCGGTGCGCCCATCGAACCCAGAGAAAACCTGGGTTTTCTCCTCCTTCTCCCGGCCAAGAACATTTAACTTTGCCTAGAATTGTCCCCAACATCATTCCCCAATTCAAACATCAATCAAGCTATAAATTCCTGAATAAGCTACCTATTTAAAATCCCAAAACCCTCATTAATTACACAATAATCTACACTCTCAATTAAGCCAGAATTCCTCCCCCAAAAACTCAGAATTAAGGCTATACCCAATCTTCAAAATACTCAGCTCAACCTTACATAACTAACCAATTTTCATCAACTCATCACACCCAGAAATTCAGTAGAACTCAAAGATAAAACTAAAGCTCTTACCTCTAATTTAACTGACTTCTCCTCTAAATATCCAGCTCCAATACCGAGCTGAATTCTCCTTAACTTTCTGTCAAATCCCCCAAAATTCAAGCCTCATCAACAACCAAGAAAATAAACCCCATGGGTGAAAGGGAGAAGAGAAATTGTGAGGGGATGGGAGAGAGAGAGAGCTGAAACCTTCTTCCCTTCTTTTTCTTCCTTAATTCTTCTAAAAGCTTATGTTTTGTTTCTAACATAAAGGCTGAGCATATCCTTGACTTAGAAAATGACCATTATGCCCTCCCAAATAAAATAACCCTTTACCTTATTCGAGGGGTAGAATGGTCATTTATTCCCAATTCCCACTAATTCCTCAAATGTTCCTAATATTTACCACTTAAATCTCGTCATCCAATTAATCACCAATTATTTACCTAAAGTTTAATAATCTCCAATATATCTCCTAAATTCCCGAAAATACCCCCAGGCTTCCCCGAGTCGGGTATAGATCCCTGCCGTGACTATTTCGCCAAACCGCTCACTAGGACAGTCTCGAGCCATATACTGCAATATATCCACATAATAATGTGGCCTCAGAAATTTACCACAAATAATCACATTTATGCCCTCAACGGGCCAAAAATTACAAATAAGCCCCCATAAGCTAAACATGGCCTATATGCATATTAATACTCATAAACATGCATTTCACATATCCATATAATCATATAAGCATGCTTATCACATAATTATGCATTAAATAATTTAAATCACATATATACCAATTATGCCCTCCCGGCATATTAATCAAGGCCCTTAAGCCTTATTAGTGATTTTGGATCATTACAGCTTTAGCATCAGCGGCACTGTCTATTTTCTCTTTCTAAAGAGCCTTTGCCAACATATATTTTTCCTCCTGAGCGGTCCTCCCATCAACTGCATTCTTCTCCTTCAACTCCTCAATTATCCTCTCCAACCGGTTAATGTCGAGATTTCTCTTCTCGGCGACAGATTTGAGCACCTCGTTTTCCTTAGTAATTTTCTCGATTGTTTATTGAAGATGTTGTACTTGCTCGGTCAGTTGGGGAACCTGAGAGGTTTTATCCTCAGACTCTTTCACTAAGTCGATCACATGTTTACTCACCCCCTTGGCTCGGTAATGAGCGTAGCTAAGAGCCAGCATGCCCTACAATATGAAATGAAGAAATTCAGAACAAGTAACAAAAGAAGAAAGACCATTTAGAGATCGATCAAAACCATTACTTACCCTGGTAACATCCTAAAGATCGGTGCCAGTTAGGGGTGACAATTTTACCCGCAAAAACCTCAAAACCTGCAAACCCGCCGGATGTGAAACCTGAAAACCCGTTTTTTGGCAAAACCCGTTGGATTCAGGTTAAATCCAGCCCGAACTCGACAGGATTCAAATCGAGTTCGGGTTTTGAAATCTTTTGAACACAGGTTCGAGTTCAGACCCGAAACCCTATTAAAATGTTAAAAATTGAATTTTTTTAAAAAACATTTTTTGGGTCTCCTCCCCCCAAGTGTATATGTAATTATTGTGGGTCTGACTTCTTGTGTGACACTAGAAAACATGGGACTAGTCATTTGTGGAACCATTTTAAGAAAGTATGCTAGCTAAGTCCGTTTAAGATTGATGAGCAGAAACAAAAGACTTTAAGATTTCATCATGTAAAGGGAGGGAAAGAGGGGGAAACAAGCTTAGTAGTGGTAGCTTATAACAAAGAAGCTTGTAGGGTAGCCCTCACACAATATATTATGTTGGATGAGTTTCCATTTAGACATGTCGAGGGTGAAGGGTTCAAAAGATTTGTCACAACACTCCAACCTAGGTTTGAGATCCCTTCTCGAATGACTGTTGCTAGAGATGTATTGAAGTTATATAAGGATGGGAGGGTGACATTGAAAAATATTTTGAGCCGTGAAAGGAAATTGATTACTACCAATACTTGGACTTCCATTCAAAATTTGAATTACATGGTCATCACTGCTCATTGGATTGATAATTCTTAGGCAATATCAAAAAAGAATTATCAAAATTTTCCAAGTGGTAGATAATAAAAGGGGAAACCATTGGCAATGAGATCAAGTTATGTCTTTTAGAATGGGGCATCTCTAAGTTGTTTACCATTACAGTAGAAAATGCCTCTTCTAATGATGTTGCCATTAGATACTTGAGGAAAAAGTTCAAGGAGAAAGAGAAGGCACTAATTTTAGATGGAAAGTTTTTACATATGAGGTGTTGCGCTCATATAGTGAACCTAATTGTCCCTGAAGGGTTGAAGGAAAAACATGGGTCAATTGAAGCCATTAGAAATGATGTGAGGTTCATTAGGTCTTCTCCTTCTATGCTAATTTTTTTTAAGGAGCATGTGATGCAGGAAAGGATTGAATGTAAAGGGATTTTGTGTTTAGATGTCCCAACATGGTGGAACTCCACATTTCTAATGCTCAATTGTGAAATGAAATTTTGGAAGGCATTTGACAGGATGCAAAGAGTTGCTAATTATATGAAATATTTTGATGAGGTTGACAAAGATGGAAAACCAATGGAGGGGCCCCCCATTGATGTTGATTGGGATAATGATCTAGTGTTTTTGAGGTTTTTGGATACTTTTGAAGAAATAACATTAAAGTTTAGTGGGTCTACTTATGTTACTGGTAATAAGTACTTCATTGAGATCTGTAATATGCAACAGGAGCTGTATGACTTAGTAGTTGACGATAATGAGAATGAGTTATTGAGGACAATGGCAATGAGCATGAAACTAAAGTATGATAACTATTAGGGAAAGCTTGATAATTGCAATGAGGCACTTCTAATTGCCTTGGTCCTTGACCCAAGATACAAGCTTGACTATCTCAGTCATTGCTTTAGTGCTACTTAAGATGAGATGACATGCAAAGAGATGGTGAAAAGGGTAGAGAAGACAATACGGGCAATGTTTGATCAATATAATGAGACAACATCAAGTCTTCATCCATCAGCATCTATGACTCAGCTACAGTCTCAGTCTATTGTTAGTGCTTCATCCACATTCTTCATGCCTGTTAGTGGTCGACCTAGTGCCGAGAAGTCACGTAATTTGCATGATGATTTTGTGGCACGGAGATTGGAGAAGGATGATGGAATGACAAAAAATGAGGTCGATAAATTTTTGGAAGAAGAACCTGAGCAACCAAGTGAGAATTTTAATGTTTTGGGATGGTGGGCTAGTAGTGGGTGCAAGTACAAGATTTTATCACTCATGGCTCGTGATGTGTTAGCTATATCGGTTACCACCGTTGCTTCTGAGGCGGCATTTTCTATAGGAGGTCGAATTTTAGATCCATTTAGAAGCTCACTAAGCCCAAGGATTGTCGAAGCATGAATATGTCTCAATAATTGGTGGAGCAAATCACATAAACCCATCATTGTTCGAGACTATATGGATGAAGAAGAAGCACTTCAAACATCAGAGTATCTTGAGTCGGGTAGTTTATTACACTTTATTTGGATTTT
This sequence comes from Humulus lupulus, assembly GCF_963169125.1. Classification (NCBI taxonomy): domain Eukaryota; kingdom Viridiplantae; phylum Streptophyta; class Magnoliopsida; order Rosales; family Cannabaceae; genus Humulus; species Humulus lupulus. The sequence goes on from NC_084793.1 coordinate 182,000,439, forward strand.
CATGGTCTAACTTGCAACTTATAACTTATAAATATTTATTTTTAGTGTGTGAATGTTTTATAATCTAATATTTATCTTTTATATTAATAATATTTGTAGAGATGACCAATGATCCTACAAGTGCTGGGCCAGCTTCATCCTCTGTCAATTTTCAGTCTTCAAACTCATCAACTGCACAACAATCTACGAATTGAAAGCATTGCTTGTAAGAATTTATTCCTTTACTTAGTATGTTATTATTTATTATCCTTGATTTCATTTCTTTAATAAATTTTTTTATTTCAATTTTGAAAGGAAGGAAGGAAAGGACATGAACTTTCTTTGTATTTTGAATTTTCATGGACTTTTATGTTTATGGTTGTAGACTTATGGGCTTTATTATGGTTTTGTAGTTAACTAGTTATGTACTTTAGTTTATGGACTTTATGTTTGTTTATGGTTGTATTTTGGGACTTTTGGCATTTTTTATGTTTGTAATTTGTAATTTGGACTTTGTATTTTAAGTGTTTTTGGACTTTGGACTTTTGACATTATAATTTTTTCAAAATTTTTATCAAGACCCAATTTGTAAAAAAAAATCAATTAAATATCAATTTGTGAAAACAAACTTTAAAAATTAAAAAAGTGTAAAAAAATGGTATATTTACAAAATTGGGCTTCTCGACCCAAAACCCAATAGGCCTACCCCAACCCGAAACCCCGCCAACAAACCCAAAACCCAAAAAAACTCGAAATTTTGGACTGGATTCGATACCATTTTTCTCCACTTGAAACCCGCAAAACTCGAACCCGATGCACCTGAAACCCAAAAATACGACCCGCGTGTACCCCTAGTGCCAATAATGAAGTCCAAAGATTTTCTACTAAGGGTAATCATGAATTCAGTGTAGGAGGTAGACACCTTTTTTTATATGTCCTTGCTAGATGGCCAGGGTTTTCTTCAAAGTCCCATGGACCTCCTCAACAAGATCCTCAACAGTGCCTTCTAGAGCTTTGCTCGGGCTGGCCAAGTCTGGTGTAGTGGTTGTACGAGTAATTTCCTTGGCAGAGAGTCCTTTGCCTTTACCTGATTTGCACAATGGGGTAGGCGCCTTTTTCCAAGAAGAAGCCTTATCAAGGGTCTTCTCGACCTGCTCGGTAGTTCTAGCAGGTGGGTCAAGTTTTTAACACTTGGCCGGGGGAACCTCATTGCTACGACCACTTGTATTCTTCTGGGCAAACTTCTTGAAAAATACGGATGACATATCTGCAAAATGAAAGCAAAGGATTAGCAAGGGTGTCGAGCAGGGTAAGAGCAAACAAAAAAAAACCATCATTATCATAATTAAGCAAAAAGTAAAAGTGAGTTGTGAGAAAATGGTCATATCACCCTCTTCGGCTCCCCCCGAGCAGTCGGCTGCCTCGAATGGAAGACCCCGTCACTTTTTTATGAGTCTGAGTTTATATGCTCTAATGCAGCCTCCTTGCCCTTTCCATGCTGGGGGTGACAACATTTTTGGGAGTGTCATGCTCGGCAGACTCCTTAATGAAAACTCCGGCCGAACTCCTGGTTTGGTGAGCCACACAGGGTCTAGATAGAGGGATTGATGCTCTGGCTTGCTTCTTACTGGGTGGAGGACTAGGTGGTTTATTGCTGGATGGAGGTTTCCTAGGAAATTTCCTAGTAGAGGTGGCACCCTTGGCCTTCATCTTGCAATCAGGGTAGAGCCCAGCAGATGCATGTATTTCTGCGGTGGTCAAGGCCACCAGATCTTTGTAGCAAGGATCCATGGCAGCTAGTTCTTTGGACCTTGTCTCCATTTCTCTGGTGGGGGCCGGGCAGCTAAAGGGGCCATTGCGACGGAAGGACATGTGGTTAGCAGCATGTTCTCTGTGACGAAGTATTGGCTGGCATACTCCCCAACCTTGGAGATACATTTCATATTTGATAAGTATATGTTGAAGTCCCAGTGGCTAAAGTAAAAATACTCTGACCTGCCTTGTCGAGGACTGGATTTAAGGTCAAAGAGATAATTTATCTCGTGTGTAGTCGGCACTGGCCAATTTAAAGATTGGTGTAAAAAATAGACGGTTGAAAGGAACCGGATGCCCTTAGGACTAATTTGGGTAGGGCAAAGCCCAAAATAATATGCCACACTGCGGAAGTATGGAAGAAGTGGAAGGGCGCAGTAATATGGAATCTGCTCCAAGCGCAGAATTGGGCCTTGGGGTGCTCAGCAGTTTGTACAGTAGTAGGTTTGAGGATTGAAACAACTCCGAGATTGAAATACTCTTTGATGTTCCGCAACTGTTTGTCAGAGATAATGCTCTTAGGAGCTACGTACAGGGGGCGTCCTCTGTCTCTGATGCAAGGTTAAGGATAGCCTAGGTATAGATCTCTATGGCATAGTCGGTTTCAGCTTTTCCTTCTTGTCCTGAGGAGCTCAGCTCTTCCTCAGCGAGTGGGACCCCCTGCGTAACCCCAGTGGTGGCACGACATGCCACATGGGGGTCTTCTTCCTCTGCACCGTGGTTAGTTTATTTGATGTGAGCCACTGGTCATTCCAAATGATGCGTTACAACATGATTCGGTGGTCACCTCCCCTCTGCGTATACAAGAAAAAGGGAAAGGTGAGGCGAGAACACCGAATAGTGCTGGTCAGTAGGGATGCATAAGTTATACCGACCAGCCCAGAACAAACATGGGACAACATGCCGAACAGAGGGTAGATCAGATTAAAAACAAGGGAACCCAAGACAGTGGAGTGTTTTTCCCCCGAAACAGTTTTTGAGTGGTGTTCTTCATGTTCTTCAAGAACACCAAACGTAAATCAACAAAAAGAGGACGTAAAAACCCAGATTTTATAAAATTAGAGGTTCAAAAAGGTTACCCAGGCCAAGGGCCACTCAAAATATTCATCTATTTACAGATTCAAGAAACATGCGTTCCAGAAATATAGGGATTCATCAAGAAAATTACTCACAGCCACAATGAAAAAACACAAAGAAAAAATAAAGCATTTTGCATGAGTTATAGGAATAACAAAATGGAAGAGTTATTAGTAGAAAATAGCTGGAACAAGCATAGTACGAAGAGCCTCGGTAAGGCACGACTGAACGTCGGTCGGTGTGAGAGTTTGAAGATTCGAAGAGCTCCAAGTATGGGAAATGTCTGGAAAAGGGAGAGTGTAAAATGATGCCAAGAATGGGGGAGACTATTTATGAGCCAGGTGCACCACCTTCTCTCCTCTCACAGCAATGATGGTTTATCTCTTCAACTGTTGTAGGCACGCCTCCCCAGACACGTCAGCATGTCCTTCCATTCACTTCGCCTCAGCCACCAAGTACGTTAGCCACTTTTTGGTAACTGCACAATACAATAAGTGGGGGACTATTATGGTGCTTTATGGTTCCAAAAAGAGGCGGGAAAAACTGAAAGGTTATTTCTTGGAAATACTAGGCTATTAACTACACCAGGTGCTATGCCATGTAGCAAGGGGCGTGCACCCCCGACCAAGCTGGATGGTATGGTCCCCAGAAGAAAGTTTTCATGCTGCTTAGCACCATTGCAAACTTGGGGGGAAAATGTTATCCAAAAAATTGACATATCCGACGTGGCATTTAGTTTGGACACATGGAATAGACTGGGCAGACCCCCCCCCCCCCCCCGATAGGCTATTCAATGTATACCTGCAGGATATACGAGAACTTACTACTCAGCTTACTATCACAGAGGCCCAGTTGGTCGAAGTACACCTGACAAATGAATAACAATAACTGCTCGGGTTGCTTTCCATGATAGAAGCTAGTCGGTATGACAAGCAAACATACCTACTCGGATGAAAGCAGTTACACTCTCTGTTAGTGCTTCCAAAGAATCGCCCAACCACCCGCAAAGAGCGCCTAATAGCCTTGAAGACTTGGTCAAACCTCCTAACAAATTGGATAGTAACTACCTGTGAGAAAAAAGAGATATTTCCCTATCAGTTATGCTCAGGCGCAACCCTTAGGTGAGGGGGACAATATAAATACAAACCCTCCACCACAATGGAGGGGGTTCAGAAAAATAGCCTACCGACCAGCACCAAGAAATTACCGAGCAACTTGGCTTGGTACTCAGCAGCAATTTTGTCATATTGTATTGTCTTTTACACATAAAAATCCACTTGTAAACCTTTGTGATTTTGGTAAACCTTCAAGATTATTACAAATCTAAGAGGAAGTAGGTCGTTACCAATCCTTGGGGTCGAACCTCTATAAATTTCGGTGTTCTTTATTATTTATTTCTCATTATTACTAGGTTCTTGGCTCATTTATGGTTCATTGATTGTCTAATTGAAAGCTTTCTCATTAATTATTTTGACTCCGCGCCCGTTGTCTAAAAACCAGTCAACATCTAATACCTCGATTAGCATGCTAATTGCACATTTAAAATCACATGGTAACGACTCTAGGGTAGTAAGGAGTTACAACTTGGTATCAGAGCGTGGCAAGGTTTATGGATCCTAGAGATCGACCGAACATGTATGCTCATTTCTAGAGACAAGATCAACTCAAGGTCGGTTGGTACTAAGTGAAATATTTGTCTAGTTGCTTATCTGAATTGCCTTATCTACTTGTTAATATAGGGAGCATGAGCATTATACACTTGTGTCTTGGTATGCTTATTGTATGTGGCTATTATGTTGTCTAGCTCTGCTCGGGGAGTGGTTTCAGATGGGATCACCATATCTGATGGATTGAGTCATTGACTACAGACAGATTTATAAGTTATGCATCCGATGTTAGGATTAATGCCCTAAAAGCATGTAAAGACATTTTATTGGTTTGAAATAAAAGTACAATTTTATTATATTTGAATGTTATAATTATTGTTTGAATTAATAATACAATAGTATCACGAAAATTCCTTATTCATTCATGAGAATATGATCTTGTATTAGTACCAGGAATTAAGATCATATATAATGAATAAAATAGTCAGTAACATATTAAAGTAAGGAATCTTTAATTAAGGGTTACTAGTACGATTTGCTAAGTATACGAGATATAAGTAATCTAGATTCAGATTACTGATGTGGATAGAAATCTTAGTAAATGTGTTGCATATAATAGAGATTACATATGACAGAACCAATGAGAATTAATTATCTTTATAAACTTGTCGTTTGATGTTAAGATTTAATTATTGTCATAATAGATGATCATTTGTAGATCTGTCTAATTCCGGAGTATTCATGAACTCTTGTTTATGTTTATTGGATATTTTGATTCACTCGTTAAGGTCTCTTATAATAATGAGGCTAATGACTTTTGTTTTGGAGATTCAATATCATGGATGGCTGGGAACATGAATTACAATATTGGAATCCATGCTTTCCTAACAGATCAAATATTGGTTCCCTTAAAGGTTGATTCTAGAACCTAATAGTTATTGAGCTCAAATCTATAATTAGATTATAGATTAATTATTCGCTAGTGAATTAATGATACTTAAGGATCAAGAGGTAATTAGGAGGGTAAAACGGTAATTTTGACCAGCTCTATTTAACGAACTAATAATGGAGGACATAACTACATATATTGATTATATCAATGGTCTACTAGAGAAAACTCTGTAAATATAATTCTATAAATACTTAGAGTGTAATTCCATATTTATAGTGAAGTAATCATGGAATTAATAAATAAGACTATTAGATTATAGAGTTTAATAAATAATCTGGTTTATTGGAGCTTCGTATTATAGGTCCATGGTCCCCAGATCACCTCTGTCCTACACTTTCAAGGGTAAGGATGTCAAAAGAAAGATTTGTATAGAGAAATGACTAAATTGCAAAGGAATTAATTTTCCAAGGCAAGAAAATAATTATGTGATAATTATGGGTAATTGATTAATTGTGAAAATTAATTATTTAACTATATAGTTTTTATTTTGAAAAACTATAGGTTAAAATTAATATAGAATCTTGTTTGGATTAATATAAAGAGAGAATAATAAATATCTTATTTATAATATGATATTTATTTATTTAATTTAAAACTGATATTTTAAGATAAAGTTAATTTTGAATTAACTGATATTTATGTTGGGATAAATATATTGTCTTAAAAGTTGATTAAATAAACAAATGAGAAAATTAGGGCTAATAGGGCTAGGCGACACACACTGTACAGTACAGCGTGTGGCGCCTAACTTAGGAATAATTATCCTTGAGTTTTAAATTTTGAATTTCAAATAAGTTTTTTAATCAGTTATTCAATTATGATTCTTAAATATGATTTAAATAAATAATTAAATGAAAAAATCTAATCAGTTTTAATTTGAATTATATTTTAATTAAATAAATATTATTGAATTAGATGAAATATCTTTATAAGTCTGATAGTACGTGACTTTCAGAATAAGACTTGATTATTATTTTTTTGAGATAAAAAATGCAGACCCTCTCTCTAAAGCGATAGTTTTCTCAAAACCTGAAAACTATTCTAAACCTTATCTCTTTCAAAACTCTCTAGATCTCATGTGTTGAGTACATCTAGGGAGTCACATAAATCAACCATTTGAACCCTACGTGCCTACACACGTCCTTGTGTGTTTGATGTTTGGTCTGGAAGATCAGGGTGTGAGATCTCAGAACACTTGATAGAAAGATCGTTGATTTATACAAAAAGACTCAAGGACACTTGATAGGCTACAAGAGGTAATCCCTCTTCTATTTGTATGTGATTTAATATTTATATATGTGTATGATTCTGGCTGGTGATAATATTTATTAAAATGGGTCCATATATTCTGTTGCATACCTTTGATTTGATCATTTAATACCAACATCCGAGGCAGTCAAGTGGTGCAGGCATTGTTAATGTTGGGATTGCGAATAATAGTCTGGGCCAAAATCCTCCATCTACCCCCTAGGATCGGCAGCAGATGTTTGCTGACATGCAGGCTAGACTACAAAAGCAAGAAGGAGAGATTAGGTGGTTGAGACAGCGGGTTCCATCAGGGAACGCCGCTCCGTATGTCTCGACGATAATGGCATCAATTTTTGTTCAGCCTGAGGGTGGAAACAAATCAGAGATATTGTATGAAAGATTCCAGAGGCATTATCCTCCAGTTTTCAAAGGGGGCTTAGATTTGTTCAAGCTGAATAGTGGATGGGCATGGTTAGCTCCATCATTGACTATATAGGAGCGGAAGGCAATGATAGAGTGGCTTGTGCCACATACATGCTGCGAGAGGATGCCCGAACATGGTGGGAAGTGGTATCCCACACCCAGAATGTTGTTATGATGGGTTGGGAGGAATTCAAACAACTGTTCAATGATAGGTACCATTGTGACGCAGTTCGAATTGCGAAGACTAATGAGTTTATGAATTTGGTTCAAGGCAGTAAGATAGTGAGAGAGTATGTCAACGTATTGGACAAGTTGGCTTTCTAGCTCTCATTCCTTTATATTGTACTGACTGAGTTTGGTGCAACAAACCTCTTAGTAGAAATATAGACATGTGATGCCTACCGTATGAATATTATGCTATGGGGCTTGAGATTTTGCGTTTGCTAGGAAAGATGGTAATTTCCAAGGAATGGGACAGAGTATTACGGGTAGAAAATTAGTAGTAAGAATTGGTTGGGATTGTTATATGATGATCTCGGTATGATCCTAAGTATTAATTAGTTTGCCAATAAAGGAGAACCATGGACTGTAAGAGAGAATTGTGACTTCCGGGTTTAAAAGGAGAGGACCCGACTGCGATTACAAGATGCCTAGCCGTTGTGGTAGGTACCACTAGGGTTATGTCAGTTAGAATAGAGGGAAACTGGATCGGTCAGTGGGATTTCAGATGGGTTTACAAGGATTTTCTAGGAATGTAGTTGCGACTAGGAAATTGAGTGTGCTACGGGAATAAGGCAAGAATAGAACCAGTATCAGAGACACCATGAAGAATGACGCTTGTTGAGCAGCTATAATTAAAGGTTCAGACAAAGGAGTTACTTGACTTAAAGGTGATTAGACAGAGCATCTTACCATGGGACATGTCAACGCCGTGGGTTAAGGAGAAGGCCAAGTCTGCGAGAGTACGTATTGTATATGAAGCCAAATAAGGTAATTGTTAAGAATAGATATCCATTGCATAAAATGAAGGATATATTTGGACAAGCCATATCTAGCTCGATCAAGAATATTGTAATGTCCTCCTAATCTAGGACTGTTACACGGTGCTTTAAATTGTGTCAGACTTGCTAATCAAATCATTTGGCTTAAAATGTATAACTATGGTTAATGACAATGGTTAGGGTTAAAAATTTTGGTCAACGGAACCATTGACTTTTATTTAAAAAGTTTCATACATTCATGGGATCCCAAAATATTACAACTAAACTTTTAAAAAAGGTGTATATACATCAAAAATTACATCCAGCAGACCTAAGCGACAAAAATAGGGCTACAACCCTAGTTCCACTGAAATATCCTCGGCCGTGGTGGTCGAGCAGCCGCAGATGTACACGCCACCACCGAAGCTCTCCAACGCATGGCTGGTCAAGCTTTTTCTTCCCCTTACTTGCACCACAAAGCACCCATGAGCCAAGGCTCAACAAGAAAACTCTACATGTGCATAAACAGAAAATACAAATTTCCACATACATATCTAGCATGTCAAGCAATAATAACCTACACATACAGTAATTCAGTTACAAAAATATGGTCATTGGACCAATTTGGGGCCACTGCCCTGAACAGTTGACCATAGAGCCAACCCTGGGGCCCATGTCCTAGCTATGTGGCCATATAGGCACATGCGGCCCTCACCCTTAGCTCTGAGTAACTAGCCATAGAGCTAGCCCAACACCTTTGGTTTTCAAACGACCATAGAGTCGGCCAACGTAATAGTACGTTGCTGATTTAGACCTAAGCCTTTCGACCAGCACGCAATGCGCTTCTGCCGTCCTTGACTAATAAGTCAAGCCATGATCCAGGTATTCGAACTTCAATACAGAAACATATATGAATAGGCATATCCCAACAAAATGAGCACGCATGCATGTTAATCACATAACACCATCAAGTAACCGTACTCATAATACTAGTCATACCTATTAATGGGGCCATAGGCCCTAACCACGTAATCCACGTAACAGACATGAAACACTTAAGCAGGTATAAAATATTCAAGTAAGATCAATCAACATGTGAAACAATAGCTTAAACATAAATGTTCTGAGGGGCCCAAGCCCTAATCACAATCATTAATAACAGTCAGGCCAAGCCCTGGTCACATATAACATGTATTGGGTGCAGTTTTCTTACCTTAGGTCCAAGTATTGCGTAAAATAAGGATGAACCTCGAGCACGATCCTAGTTCCAAGCCCCTAGCGATAACCTAGTCACAACCATAATATAGGATTCCATCAATAACGAGCAAATAAAGGCTTCCGGACTGAGTCCTAGCCTCCAGGGCCTCGAATTCCAATAAACCGAGTAGTGGAATCGATCCCGAGAACTAAGGAAAAGGTTCCCGTTATTAAAAAACTCACCAAGCCCAAAACTGCCTAGGTGGGCCATGACCTACCCTTGAGGATCGTGGCACGCCCCTCTAATCCAAGGCCCTCCACCTCTGCCAAAGGGACGCGGGCCACGACCTGCCCAAGAGGGTCGCGGGGCACCTCCCAGATAGACGCCTCCCACGGTCGTGGGTTTGGCTAAGTCGCGACTCCTTAAGAACAAAGTCACCACTTGGCCCAACGAACCCAGATTTTCTTCATTTCCCAACAACCAAATCCAACCTAAACTAACACAATTTCACCCCAAAAAAATAATTCAATCACCACAATAGTTCTATCATCTTCCCAGTAGCAGAACCAAACAAAAATCTAGTTATAAAACTCATCAAAACACCAAATTCAACTCTTGATCTATAATGTTAAAAAACAACTGCAAATTCTTACATAAATCAATTAAACATAGAGGTTAAATTGTTACCTTAGCTGTGAATGGTGATCCCCTAGCCACAAGCTATCCAAATCCAAATCCCAAGCCTTCAGTTATTTGGTTTCTAGCCAAAATCATGCTTAATTCTTCAAAGAGTAGCTTAAGGAAGCTTTAGAGAGAAAGGGACTGAAAGAGAGAGAAATAGTCGACCCAGAGAAGTGTTTGTGTGTTTCTTTATGTTTCCGAGGGCAACATGGTCAAATTTTCCTGTATTCCCTCCTAAACTCTCTAACTCCAAATAAATCCCCATTTATCCCTTCCCATTACTCGATAACCCAATTAAATACAAAATACCCCTTGACTCGCCCCGAGTCGGGTATTTGGTCCCGTTGTGACTTTCCCACTTACCTGCTCCTAGAGATCATCTCGTGCTGAGTAACTCAAATAAACCTAGATAATAATGTGGTCTCACACATATATCACATATATGCACATATATATATATATATACAATTATTCCCATAATAGGCCAAATTACAAAAGTTGCCCTTGTAATAAGAAATAGGCCCACATGCATATTCAATACCCCTAAACATGCACAACTAGTTATATTATCATATAACTCACATAATCACAATCAAATATATCAAATAAACATATAATTTTGTATATTTCCATCCTGCCCCCCTAATCAAGGCTCTAAGCCTTATTAGGTAATTTAGGGATGTTACAACAATCCCCTCCTTACAGAAATATCGTCCTCGAAATTTTACCTGAACAACTCAGGATACTGAGTCTGCATATCTACCTCCAGCTCCCAGGTCGCTTCCTTGACCTTTTTGTTCCTCCCTAATACCTTAACTAAAGGTATAGTCTTGTTCCTCAGGACCATGTCCTTCCTGTCTTGAATCTTAACTCGCTGCTCTTCAAAGGACAAGTCTGCCTCTAGTTCCAGATCCTCATAACTCAGTACATGAGTTCCATCAGACACATACTTCCCAACATAGAATATGGAATACATTATGCACACTAGACAGTGCAAGGGGTAAGGCCAACCTATAGGCCACCTGCCTAATCCTCTCTTCGATCTCAAACGGTCCCACAAACCTAGGGCTCAACTTGCCCTTCTTCCTGAACCTCCTCACCCCCCTCAGAGGTGAAACCCTAAGGAAGACATAATCTCCCACCTGGAACTCTACATTCCTCCACCTTGGGAATGAATTGCTCTTCTGTCTACTCTAAGATGTAAGCATCTGAGCTCTAATCTTCTCGATAGCCTCAGTGGTCCTCTGAACTGCATCAGGACCCAAATATTTCCTCTCACCCACCCCATCTCAATGAATGGGTTATTTGCACTTCCTACCATACAACATCTCATAAGGTGCCACCCCAATGGTAGACTGGTAGCTGTTGTTATAGGAGAACTCTATCAGAGGCAAATATTTACTCTAGGAGACTTCAAAGTCCAACACACATGCTCTTAGCATGTCCTCCAATTTCTGGATAGTCCTCTAAGACTGACCATCGGTCTGAGGATGATAAGTTGTACTAAACTTTAGCTGTGTACCCATCACCCTCTACAAACTTCCCCAAAACATGGAAGTAAAGATAGGGTCCCTATCAGACACGATAGACTTCGGAGTCCCATGAAGACGAACTATCTCTCTCACATAAAGATCTGCATATTGGTCAACCATGTAATTTTTTCCTCACTGGTAGAAAATGAGCTGATTTTGTATACCGATCCACGATGACCCAAATAGAATCATGCTGGCCCACTGTCCTGGGCAACCCCACCATGAAATCCATTGTGATATCCTCCCACTTCCACTCTAGGATATCCAGAGGCTGTAAAAGCCCTACTGGCCTCTGATGCTCAGCCTTGACCTATTGACAGGTCAGGCACCTTGCCACATACTCAGTTACATCCTTCTTCATCCCAGGCCACCAATATAGAACTCTCAGATCTTGGTACATCTTCGTGGTGCCCGAATGTAGAGAATAAGGGGTAGTATGAGATTCATCCAGAATCTTGTAATGACCCAACTATTTCTAAGACCTTGGACCATTAAAACTACTAGACATAGCCACTATTTTTAAGAAAACATACATAAGGAATATTCATAACTTTATTAAAAACTCTGAAGTAAATATTGAAATACATACATGAGCGATATGGGATCCCATTATTTTAAAATAAAACAATACTTTAATTTAAATGAAGTTTTTTACAAAGCTAAATGCAGAAAATACATAAAAACATAAATTCAAAAACTAAAATAAATGTCATCCTCGATCGACACGCAGCCCATCCATTCCATTCATCCTCAACACGTGAGCCAAGCTGTCAAGAATCCTTCCGCCTTCCATATTCATTCTCCTGCATCAAACTAAAATAAAGGAGTGAGCCTAATGCCCTGTAAGGAAAATCTACTGTCAACATACAACATATATCATAAACATAAGACTACATCATATTCATATACTATAAAACATATGACTATAAACATATATCACATATGACTACAACATTAATGGCCAATATAAACTATTGGGGCTTGTTAGCTAAACAAGTCATATGGCCAATATAAATTCTTGGGGCTTCCTTATCTAAGTAAGTCATATGCCCAATCATCCATTCTTGGGGCTTGTTATCTTCACAAGTCATATGCCCAATCATAAATTCTCGGGGCTTGCTTGTCTAAGCAAGTCATGTGCCCAAGCGACTGAAAAACATACTAATCATATACTTATCATAACATAAATATATCATAACATATAAACACATAAAATCTATCCTATTTTCCTTACCAACACCGGGATATTTGAGAACAAGGACGGGATTTGGAACACTCCTAAAACCAACATAAAAACATATGAGTATCTATTGTAAAGAAGATGAAAGGAAACTAAACCACCAAAGAGGGAAACTTACCGAGAACCTTAATGTTTAAGAATTTAAACACCTAACCACGAAACCATAAACAGAAGTTAGGATTTGAAAGAAACTTAAGGAAAACTAGGGAATCATAAAGAATAGAACATATAAATAATATTACCTTGGATGAACTAGAACCGATCTACACCTCAATATCAAAAACACACTTTATCTCACTACCCAAGTGTTTATAAAGCTTAAGGTGATAAAGCTTTTATCCCAAAACCCAAGTGTATCTCTCAATAGAAACCCTAGCAGCTTGAAGGCTCTGAACACAGCTTGAAGAATGAGAGAAATGGCTGGATACTAGGTCTATTTATAGAGTTAAAGGAGTGAAAATATCTCCTTTTAGCTTGAATAAAATAATGAATATTAAATGAAAATATTTGAATATTCGGTTAATCAGATGCTTAAGACTCGGTCAAAAACGTTCAGAGGCAAGTCAAGAGGTTAAGGAATGAATCAAGCTCGGATTCTACAAAGTTTGAAAATATGGTCCTAGAGCCGATATATCACCCACCCTAGGCGATATATCGCCTGGCCCTATGTCCCGTGTGATCGTGGTTTCGTTTGTGTGAAGTCAACGTGTTTTCCGTATCTCCCGTGCTACGATATATCGCCTCTAAGGCTGCGATATATCGGCATACGTGGATAATTTAAATGCATTTTTGCACAAATTTAGGATAATTAGAGTTGATTAGACAGGTTTGACTAAGTAATACATGATTCCAACAAGTTCTGGAAGGGTCTAGAGCTTCTAGAAACTTCTAATATTGAATTATCCATTTAAAATGCTTAAGTCCTCAAATAACAAGATTGTGACAAGTGTCATGTTCTTAATGGTTCTAAAAGATTCTAGAGTTTCTATAACTTTCTTTTATTTAAAACTATAAATAAACATGATTGTGACAAGTGTTATGCTCTTAATGGTTCTATCTAAACCTTAGGTTATAACTAAAATATTTCTATGCCAAAAAATATTAATCAAACCTTATGTTATAATTAATATTTCTAAACTATAGGTTAAACTTATAAAATCCATAACTATAGCTACGAGTTTCCAACTAAGTCCCGTCTTGAACCAAAATCCACGGAATCTAACATACTACAAACTAATACTAACTACTGCTACTACTACCTAGCTAAGTAAATATTCTAGAACTCTACAAATCTCTTGTTTGATCTCGGTGTCCATCAAAACACAAATCTGATCCTTGTATCTCAACAAGCCCATGCTTGACACTGTATAGTCAATAGTTATTCCAGCTAGGACGTCTCCTTTAATCTGTCCAAATTGTGGGTCATCTAACTACTTCTCCTTGATTCTCTCCAAAAGAGTAGACTGTAGGGTGATGTTGGCTAGCTGACCTGCCACTAACTCAATCCCTGACCTAGTCATATTATCAGCCAATTTCATTGATATCTGCCAAGCACTATATAATTGTCCCAGACCCTTCCGGCTTAAGGCATATGCTACCACGTTGGCCTTCCCAAGGTGGTAGAGGATCTCACAATTATAACGCTTTACCAGTTCTAACCAATGTCTTTGCCTCATGTTTAGATCTTTCTGGATGAAAAAGTTATTTAAACTCTTGTGGTCAGTATATATATCTCACTTCTCACCATACAAGTAGTGCCCCCACACCTTCAGTGGAAAAACTACTACTGTAAGTTCTAAGTCATGTGTAGGGTATCTCTGCTCATATTCCTTCAACTGATGTGATGCATAGGCAATCACCTTCCCTATCTGCATAAGTACACAACCCAGACCCTGCCTCAAGGCGTCATAGTAAACTACAAACTTGTCCCGATCTGTTGGAAGGCTCAAAACTGGAGTGGTGATCAAACTCTACTTGAGCTTTTGCAAGTTGTCTTCACATTTTTCTGACCATATAAACTTATGATTCTTGCGCGTTAACTCTGTCAGTGATGATGCAATTCTTGAAAATCCCTCCATAAAGCGTCAGTAATACCCTGCTAATCCCAAGATGCTTCTGATCTCTGAAGCATTCTTCGATCTTGGACAATTTCTAATCGCCTCAATCTTCGCTGGATCAACCTTAATTCCATCCTTACTAACTATGTGACCTAAGAAAGTGACCTATGGCAACCAAAACTCGCATATCTTGAACTTCACATACAACATGTGTTCTCTCAACCTCTATAGTACCAATCTGAGGTGTTGCTTGTGTTCTGTCTCTGTCTGAGAGTATATCAATATATCGTCAATAAAGATGATCACAACTGGTCCAGGTAATCTTTGAACACCTTGTTCATTAAATTCACAAATGTTGTCGGGGCATTAGTCAATCCAAACGACATCACCTAAAACTCATAATGCCCGTACCTGGAGCGAAAACTGTCTTCGGTATAACCAGATCAAAGATCTATCTTGGATAATATCTTTCTACCCTGCAACTGATCAAACAAATCATTAATCATTGGCAGTGGAAATCTGTTCTTGATAGTCAACTTGTTGATTTCCCTGTAATCAATACTCATCCTCAGAGAACCATCCTTTTTCTTCACAAAGAGGACCGGTGCGCCCCATGGCGAGAAATTGGGCCTGATAAAATCCAAGTCTAGTAACTCCTGTAGTTGAACCTTTAGTTCTTTCAACTCAACTGAAGCCATCCTATAAGGTGCCCTAGACACTGGCTATGTCCCTGGCGCCAATTCAATTACAAACTCAATTTCTCCGTGTGGAGGTAACCCTGGCAGATCATCTGGAAACACGTCCAGAAACTCACAGACTAATCGGGTCAGTTCTAGTCCCACTGGCATGAACTAAGTGGTATCAACCATGCTAGTTAAGAACCCTATGCATCCCCCCTACAATAGGTCTCTAGCTCTAAGTACTGATATCATAGGTATATGGGGTCCATGCACAGTGCCAACGAATACAAAAGGGTCCTCACCCTCGGGCTCAAAGGTTACCATCTTCTTCATGCAATCTATCGTTGCCCCATACTTCTCTAGCAAATATATACCCAGAATTATATCAAAATTTTCCATCACCAATTCTACCAAATCAACTGATAATTCCCTGCCATCCACTATAACTGATAGTGATCTAATCCATCTCCTAGAAATCACTAACTCCCTAGTAGGCAACATAGTACCAAACCCCACAGGAAAGAAGTCACACAGTCTACACAATCCATCTATAATCCAACTAAAAACAAAAGAATGTGTGGCACCCGAATCCATCAAAACATTATAGAAGGTTCCAACACTAGAAATTTGTCCTGTAACTACCGAGGGACTAGCCTCAGCCTCTACCTAGGTCAAGGTGAACACCCGAGTTGGCGTCAGGCTATCCACCTTCTTCGGATCTTCCTTTCTTTCTCCCGGGCAGTCTTTCGTCAAATGCCCCATACTACCACAAAAAAAGGCCTTCGCGCGTCATTCCCCAATATGGCACCTCCTGCACCGAGTACACTCTTGGAATGCTCTCCAGGTCTCACCGCAAGCCTAGCAGCCCATCTGTATACTCTGTGGCCTTCTGTCTGGCCATGGAGCTGAAACTGTATCTGGAGTCTTCCTCTTCTAATCACTGGGGCCTCCGTCCCTACCAAAACCTGTAAATGGAGCTCCCAGTCTCCTAGAATCCTTTTTTGGTGCATTGTCACGCTAGATCTTATTCTCTGCGCTCTCAGCTGTCAGCGCCTTCTCCACACCATGTGCATAGGAAGTCAATCTTGGCACAGTAGTAATACGAAAATCTCAGGCTATCATAGGTTGTAGCCAATGAAGGAACCACTATTTTCGGGTCCAATCAGTGGGCACCAGATCCCCGACAAACTTTGCCAATCTATCGAACTTCAGGGCATAATCAGTCACTCTCATGTTACCCTGAAGTAACTTGCTGAATTCCTCAACCTTCACAGCTTTAACTACGTCATGGTAGTATTTCTCATTGAACAAGGTTATGAACTTTTCCCATTCCATGGTGGTTACTGCTCTATTCTGGGATACCACCTTCCACTATATTTGGGCATCCTCCCAAAACATATAATTGGTGCAGGCCACTCTCTCGTTACCACCTACCCTCATAAAATCCAGGATGGTGGTTATCATGGTCATCCACTGCTCAGCCTTCAGTGGATCTAAGTCTCCCTCAAAGACTGGAGGGTGTTTCTTCCTGAACCTCTCATACAGGGGTTCCCACCTATCTCCCCCTGCTTGGGGATGTACTACTACTGTTACCTCTATGGGTTCCCTGCTGGAACCTGTTACTATCTCAAGAGGCGGATCTCTTCTTCCTACCTCTCGAACCTGGCTTTCATGTCAGCAAGCACCTGCTGCCAGTTTTCTGGAGCTAGCGGTGGGGCCTGGCCCAGGTCATTCCCTTTACTGGCCTGTAACTTTTGGCCAGCCAACCTCTTTGACCTTCGAGGATTCATACTGGTACTCCAATCCACCCTATAGTGATCAAATCTACCGTTAGGTAAGTAATAACTATACCTCTTATCGCATGATCGTCCAAGATCGAACAGATAAACAAACAAGTGTAATGCTAATAAGCATGCCATCATTAAACATATTCATTCACGGTGCTAAAAAGCACTTCTTAATACTCATCAGCCAATAAAAATGCACATAAACATATCCAAGCATTTACGCAAGTATAACATTTCTAATAAGCATGTTCTCTTAATCCCTGCCAATGTTAACTGTGCTAAAACGCATGTCTTTTATCACTCATGCAGTAGTCAAAGGCCGGACACTATCAGCTTATCTCATGCTTCCTAAGCAGGCACGCAGATAAGGCATTCATATCATGTTTAAGCATTTAAACACATAACCACATAATAATTACCGAACCCTAAGTCGAGCTTGTCTTTAGTGGCGAGCGTCCATGCCTGGCCAGTCTTCAGGAACCCTTAAACCTTGGCAGCTCTGATACCAAGTTGTAAAGTCCTCCTAATCCAGGACTGTTACACTGTGTACTTTAAATTGTGTCAGACTTGCTAATTAATTCATTTGGCTTAAAACGTGTAACTATGGTTAATGTCAAGGGTTAGGGTTAAATTTTTTTGTCAAAGAACCATTGACTTTTATTTAAAAAGTTTCATACATTAATGGGATCCCAAAATATTACAACTAAACTTTTAAAAAGGTGTATACAACCCTGGTTCCTCTAAAATATCCTCGGCCGTGGTGATCGAGTAACCGCATATGTACGTGCCGCCACCGAAGCTCTCCAACTCATGGCTGGTCAAGCTTTCCCTTCCCCTTACCTGCAGCACAAAGCACCCGTGAGCCAAGGCTCAGCAAGAAAACTCTACATGTGCATAAACAAAAAATACAGATTTCTAGATACATATCTAGCATGTCCAGCAATAATAACCCAGACATACAGTCATTCAGTTACAAACAAATGGTCATTGGACCAATTTGGGGTCGTGGTCCTGAACAGTTGACAATATAGCCAACCCTTGGGCCTATGCCCTAGCAATGTGACCATAGAGTCACCTGGGGCCCTCACCCTTAGCTCTGAGTAACCAGCCATAGATCTAGCCTAACACCTTTGGTTTTCCAATGACCATAGAGTCAGCCAACGTAATAGTACATTGCTGATTTAGGCTTAAGCCTTTCGACCAGCGCACAACGTGCTTCTGCCGTCCTTGACTAATAAGCCAAGCCCTGATCCAGGTTTTCAAACTTCAATACAGAAACATATATGAATAGGCATATCCCAACAAAGCGAGTACGTATGCACATTAATCACATAACACCATCGAGTAACCACACTCATAATACTAGCCATACCTATAAACGGGGCCTCAGGCCCTAACCACGGAATCCACGCAACAGTCATGGAACACTTAAGCAGGTATAGAATATTCAAGTAGGAGTGATCAACATGTGAAATAATAGCTTAAACATAAACGCTCTCAGGGGGCCAAGCCCTAATCATAATCATTAACAACAGTCGAGCCAAGCCCTTATGACATATAACACGTATTGGGTGTAGTTTTCTTACCTCAGGTCCGACTATAGCGTAAAATAAGGACAACCCTCGAGCACGATCCCGGTTCTGAGCCCCTAGCGATAACCTAGTCGCAACCATAATATAAGATTCCATCAATAACGAGCAAATAAAGGCTTCTGGACCAAATTCTAGCCTTCGGGGCATAGAATTCCACTAAACCGGGTAGTAGAATCGATCCCGAGCCCTAACAAAAAGGTTCTCGTTATTAAAAAACTCACGAAGGCCAAAACTGCCCAGGCAGGCTGCGACTTGCCCTTGAGGATCGCGGCGCGCCCCTAAAATTTGAGGCTCTCCCGCTCTGCCAAAGGGACATGGGCCGCAACCTGCCGAAGAGGGTCGCGGCACGCCTCCCAGACAGAGTCCTGCTAGGGTCCTGGGTTCGGCTGAGTCGCGGCTCCTCAAGAAAAAACCCGCGACTTGGCCTAACAAACCCAGGTTTTCTTCATTTCACAACAGCCAAATCCAACCTAAACTATCACAATTTCACCCCAAAACCATAATTCAATCACCACAACAATTCTAACATCTGCCCAGCAGCAGAACCCAACAAAAATCTAGTTATAAAACTCATCAAAATACCAAATTCAACTCTTGAGCTATAGGGTTCAAAAACACCTCAAAAACAGCAGCAAATTCTTACATAAATCAATTAAACACAGATGTTAAATTGTTACCTTAGTTGTGAATGATGTTCCTCTAGTCACAAGCTATCCAAATCTCAATCCCAAGCCTTCAATTCTTTGGTTTCTAGCCAAAATCCTTCACAATTCTTGAAAGACTAGCTTAAGGAAGCTTTAGAGACAAAGAGATTGAAAGAGAGAGAAAAAGTCAGTCCAGAGAAGTTTTTGTGTGTTTCTTTATGTTTCCTAAGGCTTAAGTTTCACTTAAGCTAATCCCGAGGCTCGGGGTACCAAAAACGTCCCCGAGGGCAAAATGGTCAAATTCCCCTGTATTCCCTCCTAAACTCTCTAACTCCAAATATATCCCCAATTATTCCTTCCCATTACCCGATAACCCAATTAAATACCAAATACCCAAAATTACCCCTTGACTCGCCCCGAGTCGGGTATTGGGTCCCGTTGTGACTTTCCCGCTAAACTGATCCCAAAGATCGTCTTGTGCCGAGTAACTCAAATAAACCCACATAATAATGTGGTCTCACACATATATCACATATATGCACACACATATATACAATTATGCCCATAACAGGCCAAATTATGAAAGTTTCCCCTCTAATAAGAAACGGGCCCACATGCCTATTTAAAACCCCTAAACATGCACCACTAGTTATATTATCATATAACTCACATGATCACAATCAAATATATCAAATAAACATATAACTCCATATATTGGCATCCTGGCCCCCTAATCAAGGCTCTAAGCCTTATTAGGTAATTTTGGGACGTTACAAATAATTTGGACTACTTCTAGTTAAGAACAGAATATGAGTAATACATGTATTGATACTACTGAGGCTGAGGAAGCGAGGATTACAGGTAAGGATCCTAAAGGGATAAGTTCTGATTTCTCCAAATGATGGGCTTGCATATGATACAGTTAAGGTAAAGGCCACAAAGAAATTGTTAAAGGAATGCCTTAGAGGGTTAGAAACACTGTGAGACTGGTCAGACACCTCAAATTTTACCCGACGCATCTTTGGGGATTGTTATACCCTTGAATAAAGTAACATAGAAATCTAAAGTTTGTTTTGATGGATAGTTGTGTGCAGAATTCTCAAAGAATGAAATAAGGGTTGATTCACACGCCATGGTATTAGGATATGCATGGGATGGACTGGTACAGGAGGATGGTGCAGTGGACACTGTCCTTGCTTAGAACATGGAATATTAGTACGATGCATCAAGGATTAGGGTGCGCTCATATATACACTGAAATAGTGATTGTTTGTACCTCACAATGGATGAAGGGATAAGGACTTAGATATTCTACATGGGATGTCAAGTTGATAGTAATGTCGGATAGACACGGTTAGGGTGGAGTAATGACAGGGATTGGTCCGGAACCTATGATTGATAAGCAGCAAATATACTTCTATGAATAAATGGTGACACACCTAAAGAAGATCTTGTAGGAATGGTTAAGAATCCTACCGCATTGGCATAGATAGGTTAAGATATGCAAATCGAATGGGTGATCCGATTGATGTTGGCGTTGAGGGGAAGGTGGAGGACAAGCCTTAGGTTACCCCTTATGATTATTGTATCCAGGAAGTTGAATAATGGGAGGCAGATGACCTAATCTTTTAGTAAGTGACAGATGAAAATCAGAAACCAGAAGGGCTATTATGACTTTAGGGTGTCTTGGAGTTAGTATAAAGGAATATAATTATGGACCCTAAGGGTGGATCACCTCAGATTTCGATGAGGTAAGTGGATGCAAAAACTTGTGACTTGACCTATTGGGTTAACACACTATGGTTGGTGTGAGTGAGATATCAAAAGAGGGAGTGTGTACGAAAGGAGACCGTACGTCCCCATTGGACACCAAAGTTGGCAGTGTTAGATTGAGACCCTTAGGTTCCCATGTTCGGGAAAATGGTCATAGAGGGAGATGGGTATGAGATTAAAATTTAGAATTAGTGATAACATTAAGACAACTGATAACCTAAAGGAATAACTTAGACTTTGAGTGTTCTACTTCAAATATGTGAGTTTTGGGACCTTGAGGTAAATACTGTCCCTAGAATGGATTGTCATGATGATGAATGTCGATTGACGACTAGAGTGGATATGAGTAAGATATTATGAGATAGGGAACGAGAAATATTTATTTAAAAAAAAAAGGGAAACCATGACAAGAAGTATCCTAGTTCAAAATTGGTTTGAAAGACTAGTGAAATTATTAAGGATTGTTAAGGCAGAGTGTATGCTTTATTGAAGGATATAAGCATTCATAAATTTGAGTATGGAAACGTAGGGTTCCAAGATAGGATACTTTGTACTTCTTTGAATATTTTGGACTAAGAAGGGTAAAAGAGTTTGGGAAAGGAAGAAGGAATTTTGACCCTAGATTTGGATAGATCTGAAAGATCCTAATAAGGACTAGGCCAAAGGCCTACAGTTTAGCCTTACCCCAGCATGGATTGGGGCTCATGAGGTGTTATTGGTGCCAATGTTAAGGGAAGAAGTGTTGAGTACTACCCCTGATCAGGTGAAGAGGCCCTAGGATTTTAGGGGAATTTATTGTGCAAGGAAAAGCCAATGGAACTCTGGATACAAGAGATAAAGTCATACAGATTAAGACTATCCTTCTTGTGAAGGTATTGCAAATAGTGGCAAGGCAAAGGACTTGACTCTGGGGTTATAGTCATGTTTGTGGAATCAGTATCCCGAGATGTTTGAATAAATTTTGAGGAAATTTTATTAAGGAGGGGATAGTTGTAACGTGTGGAATTTGTTATTAAGGCTAAGTGCCTTGATTACAATGCCTGGAGGATCTAATTGGGATTATATGTCCGATTAATGGGTTATATGTGTGATATATGTGTATTAGCATGTGATTACGTGGATAAATGATTATATGGCTAGATATGCATGTTTAGGAGAATTAAATATGCATGTGGGTATGTTCTTGTTGATAAGGGCATACTTGTAATTTTGGCCCGTTGAGGGCATAAATGTAAATTATATGTGTGTTGTGCTTGAGACCACATGATTGTGGAGATATGTTTGTGATGTGTGATCTGATACAGCTCTAAGGAGCGGAATAGCAAAATAGTCACAACGAGGTCGAATACCCAGCTTGGGGTGGGCCTGGGGATATTTTTGGGATATAGTACGTGTCTGGGATTATCGGGTAATGGGTAGTGATTTAGTGATTATTTAAGTATTTTAGGGATTTAATGGGGAATTATAGGAACACTCGAGGAATTAGCGGGATGTGGAAAATGTCGTGATTGCCCTTTGAGGAATTTAGTGGCTAAGGATTGAACATAGGAGCATTTTGGTCAATATGGTGCCAAGGGATAGACTTAGCTAGACCCTAGACTTCAGTAGAACCTTAAGGAAGCTAGGAAATAGAAGTAACTCAGCTCTCCCTTTCTCGTGTATCCCTATTTCTCTACGACTTGGGAGGCTTTGAAATTTTTGAAGAAGAAAGGTGTGGAATTTAAGGTTGTGAATTGGGGAATCAAGCAAGGAATTGAAGTTTGGAAGTGGTTAGTAGCAGCAGAGGGTCGAAATCATCTCTAAGGTAAGGCTTAGAACATACTATTTCCATGAATTTTCTAGTTAAGTTTGAGGTTTAACTAAGTTTTAGACTTAGGTTGAATTTGATTTGTATTGGGGGATTTGGCTAGCTTTCTGGGTGTTTACACTGCTAATATTTCTTTGATATGAATTCTGGGTATCATAATGGGTTAAGAGTTAAATTGGATGTGAATTGGAAGGTTTTGGCTGAGGAAAACATAGTGAAAACGCATGGAATTTCATGGTTTTGGGCTTGAGCCGCGACCCTATTCTTCAGGCACTGCGGCACGCATGAACCTAGAAGGCCTTAGGGCCTCTGAAATCATCCAGGCACCACGGTGCAGGCTGAGGCGCGCCACAACTCATGTCCCTAGATGAGATCCCCAAGGCTCTTTGACTTGTAGCGCATCGCTGCCCTAGGGGACCAAATTAGGGGAATTGGCCAATATAGGGTTTTCAGCCGGGAACCCAAATTTAAGGGCTCGGAAGGGATTCTACTACCCGGTTTATTAGAATTCGAGGTCCTGGAGGCTAGAATATTAATATGAAATTCTTAATTTTTTAGGGCTACCTCGGGATTAGGGATCATGCTCTTGATCGCCTTATGTTGTTAGATTGGGACTCAAGGTAAGAGAATTGTTTCTGCCCGTAGAGCTATATTATGTTTAGTCTTGTGTGTATTGTTTATAACTATTACGTCATACATGTGATTGTGATCGATCAGCAAAGGCCGGGAGCAGCAAAGGTGGAGAGTGGCAAAGGCCGAGTGTGGCAAAGTCTGGGAGCGGGAAAGGCCGGAATTGGCATTAAGCATGGTGAATGCAGGCATCCAGGGTGAGACCCTCTATGGGTGATGTACACACCCGCTCGGTTAAGACCATGAACTTGGAGCCTGGTAACGCACCCTGATCGACATAGGGCATTGTTGTGTATTCCAATAGAAACTTGTAAATTGTTTGTTGTCTTTGATTAAGTATGTATTTGTTGAAATAATTTTTGTATGTTGTGCTGTGAAGTTCTCTTTCTAGGCCTCGGCTCACGGGTGCTCTGTGGCACAGGTAAGGGAAAGGAAAATGTTGATCAACCATGAGTTGGAGGGCATGGAGCGGTGCATACATGTTTGTCCTACATGGCTGCCACGGTTGGGGTATTTTGAGGAACATGTTATAAATGTTGGATTTTGTCGCTTAGGTCGACTGTAAAGTAACTTTTGAGTTGTAAATATGTTTCTAAACGGTATTTTGGGATCCCAATGTAATACTTTCATGATTTAAATGAGTCTCCAACCTTTTATACCAAAATCCTATTTAAATGAGTCTTTATTTTAATTAACCACACTCTTTGGTCTAATACCTCGATTAGCGAGCTAATGACACATTTTAAAATCACATGGTAATGGTTCTAGGGTAGTAGGGCGTTACAATGCTGGTTCCAATGGTGTCAACCACTCATCGAGAGGTGGTTGGATTTGGCCAGAAAACGCAATCAAAGTTTTGTTGACAAAACTTTGATACCTCCATTTGTGTGCGTCTTAACTCCGATGACCTTTAGATTTTGGGGAGCAGGTCATCACCGACCACTAATGTTCAAGCCCCATCGCATGGTGGCAATGGAAGCTCTGGTGGTGGCTGGGCTTAAGCTTGTCGTGGCTTTCATGGCAGAGGGAAAGGGAGTGAAAGAAAAGAGAGAAAGGAGAAGAAGAAGAAGAAGAATGGTCGGGGAGGAAGAAGGAAAAGTAGAGAAAAAATCTGAATATTAAAGTAAGTGAGTCCCACCATTTATATAAAAAAATTATAATTTTATAATTTTTAATTTTTTTTTCTTTTTGACTTTTCAACGTGAAAAGTCCTCGGGTTTTTTATTCCTCCCTCCTTAAAGAAATTTCATCCTGAAATTTAGCATTACAACCTCCAGCTAAAAATTCAAACATGCAATGGTACTTCTCGTAGGCACACACTTTTTTTTCCATCTCTGACAACCAAGTATTCATGTCTATTCTATGGATCCTCCATAAGGCCCAGACTATTGGAATCTCCTTTTTTCTTTGCACATCTAACTCGCTAGCCAAAATTCTAAGAACTTGGTTTTCGTATACCACATCCTTCTAACGATGGAAAATCTCATATCCAATAATCTGTGATGGGTACGGATTATAGTTCCTCAACATTGACACAAGGAACTCATTTTGAACATGCCCCAACTACGCTAGCAAATTGAACCAGTAAGCGAAATCCCCAACTGTCTCGATAACCTTGAAAGGTTTAGCAAACATTAGAGCTACCTTACCCTTTACTCTAGATATCATTATGCTAGACATGAGAGTAACTTTTAGTAACACGTAGTCACCAACTTCAAACTCAACTTTTCCTTGACGAAAAGCAAAATAATTATTTTGATGACTTTGAACAACCTTGAGTCATTGTATGATCTCGATGTTGCTTACTATGTTAGCAAAAATATAATGTCGAATGGAGACATGCTTGTTGTAACATCCTCCTAATCCAGGACTGTTACACTGTGTACTATAAATTGTATCAAACTTGCTAATTAAGTCATTTGGCTTAAAACGTGTAACTATGATTAATGACAAGGGTTAGGGTTAAAAACTTTGGTCAAAGGAACTGTTGACTTTTATTTAAAAAGTTCATACATTCGTCGGATCCCAAAATATTACATTTTAATTCTTAAAGAAGTGTAGGTATATAAAAAATTACATCCCACTGACCTAAGTGGCAAAAACAGGGCTACAACCCTAGTTCCTCTGAGATACCCTCGGTCGTGGGGGTCGAGCAGACGCATATGTACACGCTGCCATTGAAGCTCTCCAACTCAATGCTGGTCAGTTTTTCCCTTCCCCTTACCTGCACCACAAAGCACCCGTGAGCCAAGGCTCAGCAAGAAAACTCCACATGCGCATAAATAGAAAATAGAGAATTCTAGATACTTATCTAGCATGTCCAGAAAAAATAACCTATTCATGTAGTCATTCAGTTACAAATAAATTGTCATTGGACCAATTTGGGGCCACTGATCTGAATAGTTGACCATAGAGCCAACCCCGGGGCCTATGCCTTAGCTATGTGACCATAGAGCCACCTGGGGCACTCGCCCTTAGCTCTGAGTAACTAGCCGTAGAGCTAGCCCAACACGTTTGGTTTTCCAACGACCATAGGGTTGGCCAACGTAATAGTATGTTCCTAACTTACGCCTAAGCCTTTCGACCAGCACGCAACGCGCTTTTGCCGTCCTTGACTAATAAGTCAAGCCCTGATCTAGGTATTCAAACTTCAATATAGAAACAGATATGAATAGGCGTATCCCAACAAAACGAGTATGCATGCATGTTAATCACATAACACCATTGAGTAACCGTACTCATAATACTAATCATACCTATTTAATGGGCCCAAGCCCTAACCACATAATCCATACAACAAACATGAAACAATTAAGAAGGTATAGAATATTCAAGTAGGATCAATCAACGTGTTAAACAATAGCTTAAACATAAATGTTCTCATGGGCACAAGCCCTAATCATAATTATTGATAACAGTTGGACCAAGCCCTGATCACATATAACACGTATTGGGTACAATTTTTTTACCTCAGGTCCGAGTATATCGTAAACTAAGGACGACCCTCGAGCAATTTTCCCGGTTCCGAGCCCCTAGCAATAACCTAGTCACAACCATGATATAGGATTCCATCAATAACGAGCAAATAAAGGATTTCGGACTGAGTCCTAGCTTCCAAGGCCTCGAATTCCACTAAACTTGGTGGTGGAATTGATCCCGAGCCCTAAGGAAAAGGTTCCCGCCATTAAAAACTCCCCAAGGCCAAAACTGCCAGTGGGCGGCGACCTGCCCTTGAGGGTTGCAGCGCGCCCGTCTAATCGGAGGCCCTTTCCCTCTGCCAAAGGAATGCGAGCCGCGACCTACTCAATAGGGTCGCGGCAAGCCTCCTAGACAGAGGCCTCCCAAGGCCCTGAGTTCAGCTGAGCCGTAGCCGCTCAAGAACAGAGCTGCGACTTGGCCCTGCGAACCCAGATTTCCTTCAATTTTCAATAGCCAAATCCAACCTAAACTATCCCAATTTTACCCCAACCATAATTCAATCATCTTCCTAGCAACAAAACCCAACAAAACTTAGAGTCGTAGCCCCTCAAGAACAGAGTCGCGACTTAGCTCTACGAACCCAGATTTCCTTCAATTTTTAATAGCCAAATCCAACCTAAACTATCCCAATTTCACCCCAACCATAATTCAATCATCTTCCCAGCAACAAAACCCAACAAAACTTAGTTGCAAAACTCATCAAATTACTAAATTAAACTCTTGAGCTATAAAGCTCAAGAACTCTTCAAGAACAACTAAGCTAAACATAAAAACCAATGGAAATCAAGGTCCAAAGCTTACCTCAACTATGATTTAAGTCTCCCTAGTTGTAGCTAATCCACTCCCAAGC
This sequence comes from Humulus lupulus, assembly GCF_963169125.1. Lineage (NCBI taxonomy): Eukaryota > Viridiplantae > Streptophyta > Magnoliopsida > Rosales > Cannabaceae > Humulus > Humulus lupulus. Next base: position 182,027,967 of record NC_084793.1, read on the forward strand.
TTAAGCCTTTAATCTCCAAGCTTCAGCCAGAAATTCCCCTTAATTCTCAATGAATTTCCTTAGAAGAGTTGAGAGAAAATCAAAAAGAGGGAGAGAGAAAGGAGAGAGTCGGTTTCTAAGAGGTGTGAGGAGTTTTGTTTTTGTTTCCCTTAAGGCTTAAGTGACTTTCTGAGGGTCGGGGTACCCAAAACGTACCCGAGGGAAAAATGGTAAAATTCCCCCGTATTCCCTTGTAAACTCCCTAACTCTAAATATATCCCCAATTATTCATTCCCATTACCCAATAACCCAATTAAATACCAAATACCCAAAATACCCCTTGACTCGCCCCGAGTCGGGTATTGGGTACCGTTGTGAAATTCCCACTAACTTGCTCCTAGGATCGTCTCGTGCCGAGTAACTCAAATAAACCCACATAATAATGTGGTCTCACACATATATCACATATATATTCAATTATGCCCAGAACGGGCCAAATTACGAAAGTTGCCATTCTAATAAGAAACGGATCCACATGCATATTTAATACTCCTAAACACGCACCACTAGTTATATTATCATATAACTCACATGATCGCAATTAAATATATCAAATAAACATATAACTCCATATATTTCCTTCCTGGCCCCCTAATCAAGGCCCCAAGCCTTATTGGGTAGTTTTTGGGATGTTACAACTATCCCGTCAAATAAACATATAACTCCATATATTGCCATCCTGAACAGCTTGGGATACTGAGTCTGTATATCTACCTCCAACTCTCAGGTCACTTCCTCGACCTTATTGTTCCTCCATAATACCTTAACTAAAGGTATTGTCTTGTTCCTCAGGACCTTTCCTTCCTGTCTAAAATCTAAACTGACTTCTCTTCATAGGATAAGTCTGCCTCCAATTCTAGATCCTCATAAATTAGTACATGAGTTACATCTGACACATACTTCCTTAACATGGAAATATGAAATACATTATGCAAACTAGACAGTGCAGGGGCAAGGCCAACCTATAGGCCACCTGCCTGATCCTCCCCTGGATCTCAAACGGTCCCACAAACCTAGGGCTCAGCTTTCCCTTCTTCCCGAACTTCCTCACCCTTATCAGAGGTGAAACCCTAAGGAAGACATAATCTCCCACTTGGAACTCTGTGTTCCTTCACCTTGGGTCTGAATAGCTCTTTTGTCTACTCTAAGATGCGGCATCCGAGTTCTAATATTTTCAATAGTCTTAGTGGTCCTCTGAACTGCATTAGGACCTAAACATTTCCTCTCACCCATCTCATCCTAGTGAATGGGCGATCTACACTTCCTACCATACAAAATCTCATAAGGTGCCACCCCAATGGTAGACTGATAGCTGTTGTTTTAGGAAAACTCTATTAGAGGCAAATATTTACTCCAGGACCCTTCAATGTCCAACACACATGTTCTCAGTGTGTCCTCCAATATCTGGATAGTCTTCTCAGACTGACCATCGGTCTGAGGATGATAAGTTTTACTGAATTTCAGCGGTGTGCCCATCGCCCTCTACAAACTTCCCCAAAACTTGGAAGTAAAGATAGGGTCCCTATCAGACACGAAAGACCTTGGAGTCCCATGAAGATGAAATATCTCTCTCACATAGAGATCTGCATACTGGTCAACCGTTCAATTTGTCCTCACTGGTAGAAAATGAGCAAAATCCGTATACCGATCCACGATGACCCAAATAGAATCATGCTGGCCCACTGTTCTGGGCAAACCTACCACGAAATCCATCATGATATCCTCCCACTTCCACTTTGGGATATCCAGAGGCTATAATAGTCCTACCGGCCTCTGATGCTCAGACTTGACCTACTGACGGGCCAGGCACCTTGCCATATACTCAGTTACATCCTTCTACATCTTAGGCCACCAATATAGAACTCTCAGATCTTGGTACATCTTCGTGGTGCCCGGATGTAGAGAATAAGGGGTAGTATGAGATTCATCCAGAATCTCATGTCTGATCCCGGTGTCCATCGAAATGCAAATCCGATCCTCGTATCTCAACAAGCCCATGCTTGACTCTGTATAGTCCTTAGCAATTCCAGCTAGGACGTCTCCTTTATTCTGTCCCAACTGTGGGTCATCTAACTACTTCTACTTGATCCTCTCCAAAAGAGTAGACTATAGAGTGATGTTGGCTAGCTTGCCCACCACTAACTCAATTCCTGCTCTAGCCATATCATCAGCGAACTCCCTAGATATTTTCCTAGCACTATATAACTGTCTCAGACCCTTCTGGCTTAAGGCATCTGCTACCACGTTGGCCTTCCTAGGGTGATAGAGGATCTCACAATCATAATCCTTTACCAGTTCTAACCAACGTCTTTGCCTCATATTCAGTGCAAAAATTACTGTTGCAAGTTCTAAATCATTTGTGGGGTATCTTTGCTCATATTCCTTCAACTGACGTGATGCATAGGCAATCACCTTCCCTGTCTACATAAGAAAACAACCAAGACCCTACCTTGAGGCGTCACAATAAACTACAAACTTGTCCCGATCTGTAGGAAGGCTCAAAATTAAAGTGGTGATCAAACTCTTATTGAGCTTCTAGAAGTTGTCTTCATACTTGTCTTACCATACAAACTTCTGATTCTTGCGTGTTAACTCTGTTAGTGATGATGAAAGTTTGGAGAACCCCTCCACAAAGCGTCTATAATACCCTGCCAATCCCAATAAACTCCTGATCTCTGAAGTATTCTTCGGTCTTAGCCAATCTCTGACCGCCTCGATCTTCATTGGATCCACCTTAATCACATCCTTACTGATTATGTGGCCTAAGAAAGTCACCTGTGGCAATCAAAACTCGCATTTCTTGAACTTCTCATACAACCTGTATTCTCTCAACCTCTGTAGTACCAATCTGAGGTGATGCTCGTGTTCTATCTCTGTCCGAGAGTATATCAGTATATCTTCAATGAAGACGATCACAAACTGGTCCAGGTAATCTTTGAACACCCTATTCATTAAATCCATAAATGATGTCGTGGCATTAGTCAACCCAAACGACATCACCAAAAACTCATAATGTTCGTACCTGGTGCGAAAATTTGTCTTCGGTATATCCTCCTCCCTGATCCTCAGCTGGTGATAACCAGATCAAAGATCTATCTTGGAGAATATCGTTCTACCCTGCAACTAATCAAACAAATTATCAATCCTTGGCAGTGGATATTTGATTTTGATGGTCAACTTGTTTAGTTCTCTGTAATCGATAACATCCTAAGAGAATCGTCCTTTTTCTTCACAAAGAGAACTGATGCACCCTATGGCGAGAAACTGGGCCTGATAAAACCCAAGTCTAGTAACTCCTGTAGTTGAACCTTTAGTTCTTTTAGCTCAACTGGAGCCATCATATAAGGTGCCCTAGACACTGGCAATGTCCATGGCGCCAACTCAATTACAAACTCAATTTCCCCGTGTGGAGGTAACCCTGGCAGATCATCTGGAAACACGTCCAGAAACTCACAGACTAATCGAGTTAGTTCTAGTCCCACTGGCACGACCTAAGTGGTATCCACCATGCTAGCTAAGAACCCTATGCATCCCCCCTATAATAGGTCTCTAACTCTAAGTACTAATATCATAGGTATACGGGGTCCATGCACAGTGCCAACGAATACAAAATGGGTCCTCACCCTCTGGCTCAAAGGTTACCACCTTCTTCTTGCAATCTATCATTGCCCCATACTTCTCTAGCCAATCCATACCCAAAATTATATCAAAATCTTCCATCACTAATTCTACCAAATCAATTGATAATTCCCTGCCATCCACTATAACTGGTAGTGATCTAATCCATCTCCTAGAAATCACTAACTCCTCAGTAGGCAACATAGTACCAAACCCCACAAGATAGAAGTTACACGGTCTACACAATCCATCTATAATCCTACTAGGAACAAAAGAGTGTGTGGCACCCGAATCCATCAAAACATTATAGAAAGTTTCAACACTAGGAATTTGTCCTGTTACTACCGAGGGACTAGCCTCGGCCTCTGTCTGGGTCAAGGTGAACACCCGAGCTGGCGTCAAGCTGTCCACCTTCTTTGGCTCCTCTTTTCTGGTTCTCGGGCAGTAATTCTTCAAATGCCCCATACTACCACAAACAAAGCATGCTTTCGGCTGACATTCCCCAATGTGGCGCTTCCTCCATCGAGCACACTCGGGGAATGCTCTCTAGGTTTCACCGCCACTCTGGCGACCCATCTATACACTCCTATCTGGCCCTGAAGCTGAAACTGTACCCAAAATCTTCCTCTTCTGATCACTAGGGCCTCAACCCCTACTAAAACCTGTCAATGGAGGTCCCGGCCTCCTAGAATCCCTTCTAATTTCATTGTCGCGCCAGATGTTGTTCTCTGCGCTCTCAGCTATCAGGGCCTTCTCCATAGTCTATGCATAGGTAGTCAATCCTGGCACATAGGTAATATGAACATCTCGTGCTATCATAGGTTGTAGCCCCTGAAGGAACCTCTCTCTTCTGATCCCATCAGTGGGCACTAGATCCCCAAAAAACTTTGCCAATCTGTCGAACTTCAAGGCGTAATCAGTCACTCTCATGTTACCCTGAAGTAACTTGCTGAATTCCTCAACCTTCACAGCTTTAACTACGTCGTGGTAGTATTTCTCATTGAGCAAGGTTCTGAACTCTTCCCATTCCATAGTGGTTACTGCTCTGGTCTGGGATACCACCTCCCACCATATTCGGGTATCCTCCCGAAACATATAATTGGTGCAGGCCACTCTCTCGTTACCAACTACCCTCATAAAATCCAGGATAGTGGTTATCATGGTCATCCACTACTCAGCTTTCAGTGGATCTGAGAAACCCTCAAAGATTGGAGGGTGTTTCTTCCTGAACCTCTCATACAGAGGTTCCCACCTATCTCCCCCTGCCTGGGGCTGCACTACTACTGGTACCTCCGGCTGTATCACTGCCGGTACCGCGGGCTGTGGGTTCCCTGCTGGAATCGGTTGCTGTCTCAAGAGGCGTATCTCTTCTTCCTACCTCTCTAATCTGGCTTGCATGCCAACAAGCACCTGCTGCCAGTTTTCTGGAGTTGGCGGTGGGGCCTGTAACTCTTGGCCAACCAACCTCACTGACGTTCGAGGATTCATAGTGTTACTCAATCCACCCTATAGGGATCAAATCGGTCGTTAGGTAAGTAATAACTATTCCTCTTGTCGCCTGGTGGTCCAAGATCAAACAAATAAACAACCAAGTGCAATGCTAATAAGCATGCCTTCACATAATATGCTCATTCATAGTGCTAATAAGCACTTCCTAATATCCATCAACAAATAACAATACACGTAAACATATCCAAGGATTTACGCATGTATAACATTGCTAATAAGCATCTTCTTTTAATCCCTGCCAGTGCTAATAAGCATTTCTTGGCCTATAAATAAATAATAATGCTAATAAGCGATTCCCTTGCATTCACAAGCAGTAATGATGCTAATAAGCACGCTCTTTATCATTCATGCAACAGTCAAGGGCCAGGTCCTATCAGATTATCTCGTGCTTCCTAAACAGGTACGCAGATAAGGTATTCATGTCATGTTTAAACATTTAACCACATAATAATTACCTAAACCTGAGTCGAGCTTGTCTTTAGTGGTGAGTGTACAAGCTCAGCCAGTCTTCAGGACCCTTAAACCTTGGCAGTTCTGATTCCAAGTTGTAACGTCCTCCTAATCCATTCCTGTTACACTACGTACTTTAAATTGTGTCAAACTTGCAAATTAAGTCATTTGGCTTAAAACATGTAACTATGGTTAATGACAAGGGCTAGGGTTAAAAATTTTGGTCAAAGGAATCGTTGACTTTTATTTAAAAAGTATCATACATTCGTGGGATCCCAAAATATTACAACCAAATTCTTAAAGAAGTGTAGGTATATCAAAAATTACATCCAACCGACCTAAGCGGCAAAAACAGGGCTACAACCCTAGTTCCTCTGAGATATCCTTGGTCGTGGTGGTCGAGCAGCCGCATATGTACACGCTGCCACTGAAGCTCTCCAACTCAATGTTGATCAGTTTTTCCCTTCCACTTACTTGCACCTCAAAGCACCCATGAACCAAGGCTCAGCAAGAAAAATCTACATGCGCATAAACAGAAAATACAGATTTCCAGATACTTATCCCGCATGTCCAACAAAAATAACCTACGCATACAGTCATTCAGTTACAAATAAATTGTAATTGGACCAATTTGGGGTCGCTTCCGTGAACAGTTGACCATAGAGCCAACCCCGGGGCCTATACCTTAGCTATGTGACCATAGAGTCACCTAGGGCCCTCGCCCTTAGCTTTGAGTAACTATCCGTAGAGCTAACCCAACACCTTTGGTTTTCCAGCGACCATAGGATCGGCCAACGTAATAGTACGTTGCTAACTTAGGCCTAAGCCTTTCGACCAGCGCGCAATGCGCTTTTGTCGTCCTTGATTAATAAGTCAAGCCCTGATCCAGGTATTCAAACTTCAATACAGAAACAGATACGAATAGGCATATCCCAACAAAATGAGTACGCATGTATATTAATCACATTACACCATCGAGTAACCGTACTCATAATACTAATCATACCTCCTTGCAACAAACATGAAACACTTAGAATATAAATCAACATGTGAAATAATAGCTTAAACATAAACGTTCTCAGGGGACCATACCCTAATCATAATTATTGATAACAATCGGGCCAAGCCCTAATGACATATAACACGTATTGGGTGCAGTTTTCTTACCTCAAGTTCGAGTATATCGTAAAATAAGGATGACCCTCGAGCACGATCCCGGTTCTGAGCCCTTAGCGATAACCTAGTCACAACCATAATATAGGATTCCATCAATAACGAGAAAATAAAGGCTTTCGGACCGAGTCCTAGCCTCCAGGGCCTCAAATTCCACTAAATCGGGTAGTGGACTCGATCCCGAGCCCTAAGGAAAAGGTTCCCATCAGTAAAAACTCCCCAAGGCCAAAACTACCCAGCGGCCGCAACCTGCCATTGAGGGTCGTAGCGCGCCCCTCTAATCCGAGGCCCTCTCCCTCTACCAAAGCGATGCGGGCCATGACCTACCCAAGACAGTCGCACCGCACCTCCCAGATAGAGGCCTCCCAGGGCCCTAGGTTCAGCTGAGTCGCGGCCCCTCAAGAATAGAGTCGCGACTTGGCCTTGCATACCCAGATTTCCTTCAATTTTCAACAGCCAAATCCAACCTGAACTATCCCAATTGCACCCCAAAACCATAATTCAATCATCTTCCCAGCAACAAAACCAAACAAACCTAGTTGCAAAACTCATCAAATTACCAAATTCAACTCTTGAGCTATAAAGGTCAAGAACTCTTCAAGAACAGCTAAACTAAGCATAAAAATCAATGGAAATCAAGGTCCAAAGCTTACCTCAGCTGTGATTTAAGTCTCCCTAGCTGTAGCTAATCCACTCCCAAGTTTAAGCCTTTAATCTCCAAGCTTCAGTAAGAAATTCCCCTTAATTCTCAATGAATTTTCTTGGAAGAGTAGAGAGAAAATCAGAAAGAGTGTGAGAGAAAGGAGAGAGTTGGTTTCTAAGAGGTATGATGTGTTTTGTTTTTGTTTCCCTTAAGGCTTAAGTGACTTAAGCTAATCCCGAGGCTCGGGGTACCAAAAACGTCCCCGAGGGCAAAATGGTCAAATTCCCTCGTAAACTTCCTAACTCCAAATACATTCTCAATTATTCATTCTCATTAACTGATAACCCAACTAAATGCCAAATACCTGAAATACCCCTTAACTCGCCCCGAGTCGGGTATTGGGTCCCGTTGTGACTTTCCCGCTAACTTGCTCCATAGGATCGTCTCGTGTCGCGTAACTCAAATAAACCCACATAATAATGTGGTCTTACACATATATCACATATATATACAATTATGCCCATAACATGCCAAATTACGAAAGTTGTCATTCTAATAAGAAACAGGCCCACATGCATATTTAATACCTCTAACACATGCACCACGAATTATATTATCATATAACTCACATGATCAAAATCAAATATATCAAACAAACATATAACTCCATATATTGCAATCCTAGCCCCCTAATCAAGGCCCTAAGCCTTATTAGGTAGTTTTTGGGACGTTACACTTGTCCATTTCTGTCCAATAGAAGGGCGATCTGCATGGTCTCCCCTATAGATGATCAAGAAATTTTGATTTCAAGTCAACTCCACTCACAACAAGTGATTCCAAGTAACTTTTGAAATCAAAGATACAAGAACGAAGCACGTCTCTCGACATCCTTATTGTCTTCTCTAACTATCCAACAATCTAAGGATGTGAAAAATACTTAAGTCAAATTTAGTTTCAGAATGCTCCTGCAATGCTCACCAAAATCTTGATGGGAAACAAGGATATCAATCTGGCACCATGCTCCAAGATATCTATTATAGTCGACTACACTATCCACATATATAGTTGAGTAAATAGTAACTAATTAATTTTTTTATTTTGCAACTTAGTGAACGAGTCATCAATCATCCAGCAACACCATGCCTTAAAAGCATCAAGGAAAACCATTTACAAAATTTATGGTAAACTTGTCTCATTTACATTCTAGTATAAGCAATGGCTTAAGCAAACTCGAGTATCTCTAGTGCATAGCCTTAACCTATTGGCACCCAAATACTTAGCAACAAAGTTGGCTATACTTCATGTCTACCTATCGATGTCGTCTCTTCAAGTCTTAGTACATCTTTATACTTTCAGCATGTACGACAAGCTAAGACTTATGACCTCGATCATAGAAAAGTCTTTCAAATTATGAATATATGCAACAACCAATCATCCCTTATGGAATAAAAACCTTTTGGCATTTATCGTCTATCCATCTAAATGCTTGCCAATTTGGATTCGATTCCAAAAAGCCTCAATTCCTTATCTTTCCACTGGCAATGTCTAACTTGCTTAAGTAGCATTGTTGCAATCACCACGCAATAGACACAAGCTATCTTTTCTCACTCATAGTACTGCAAGTTATAATCATCCACTGTGATTGTTCTCTTTTAGTTCATAAGAGCCAAACATGCCAAAGTACTATGAGATTTTCACGTTAATACATCTGCCACCATATTGGCTTTCACCCAGATAATACTATGGCAATGAAATCATAATCTTTCAAGTACCCTACCCCATCTTTTTATCTCATCTTTATGTCTCTTTGAGGGAAGAGGCACTTCATATTTCTATGGTCGATAATAGGTCTCAAACTTCATCCCATATAAGTAACGTCTCAAACCATTTAAGGCAAAGTGATACCTATAAGCTTTCAATCATGCATGTGCAATTCGTTTCATAGGACTTCAATTGGTGTGTAGCGTAAAAGAAAAATCTTACTACATTGAACAAGTATCTCCCCAAGACACACCAGAATAACTTGTGACAATGCATCACTATTTGGGAATAGTTGTTACACGTGTGGTGCCCAACCTTTTATCTAGTTCTTTGATAGTTTTTGTTTTCACAACTTTCATCCCACACCACACTCAATGTCCTGCCTTGTCAAGTTTTGTTGATGACATAACAACTCTTGAGAACTTTCAACAAACTGATGATAGTGACCTTCTATCCAAACTATCCATCGATATTGACCACACTCTTTGATTAATATTTCCATTGCAAGATAGATCTAGCCTTGCATGATCCACAATAATATCTTCCTAAAACATTACATGTTCAAATAATTTAATCTCAATAATCCAGAAGTCACACTTTCTTTCTTGGCATATAAATTATAATCCATCAAGTTCTGCAACACTCCTTACAAATATTCAGTGTGTTCCTCACACCTCTCAAGATACAACATATATCCTTAATGAGAACCAATACAAACCTATCCCAAATGGTATGAAATCTCTACTCATAAGAACCAAGAACATTGTAGAGTGTTATTCGATTCAAACACCATCAGCAGAATTGAAGTTGATCAATCTTAACGATTTCAAAAGCAGTTTTAAGGGCATCTTCCTTTTAATAAAATTTTTTTCTAATGAAATCCTTATCCAATAATGCATATGATTGGTCCATCAGCTTAGTCAACTTTGTGGTGCTATACAGTTAGGTGCAACAAGGGTCAAAGTTAAAGGATCACTTATAAGCATTATTTTTTCCGACAAGGGTCAATGTTTGAATGTTGACCACCCAAGTTATGGATATTACACATATACCACTGCCTTGGGCTTGGGTCGTGACAAAAAGAAACTCAATCACAAATGGAAGTAACCCCACCCCTTTCAAGACCCTGTGTAACATCTTCAACCACAAACACGCAGAATGGCTAGCCGAATTTAATCCTTTGGCAACTACGATCATTTGAAGCCTCGCCACCACCAGGATGGACCTGTTATGTGTAAGACGCTGCAAGGACGGATAACGTGGCTTACTTGGCGATTGTTGCGACCCGAGCCCTAGGCAGTGGCAGATGTGTAATATCCATAACTTGGGTGGTCAAAGATCAAACTTTGACCCTTGTTGTAAAATAACCCTTATAAATGATCCTCTATTTTATACTAAATAATATCATAATTATAAATCCAAAATAATGGAATAAATCCTATAATTATATAGAAAAATATTAGTGATAAAAGTTGGATCATCTATCATTATACATAAAACAATAATATTCTCACAGTTAAGTCAAATTTAATAAGTGGAAAATCCTAGAAATATAATTAGCATCCATAATTCTTCAAACTAAATAGCATAGCTAAACTCCAAACATAATATACCTTAATAGAATCATAAATAATTCACAAATTATACATTTCGCCTTGAACATAAAACCTTAGAGAAAAATAGATTGGACTAACTAGGAGAAATTCAGACTTTGGATCCCTATCCATCTTAGTATCCATCAATCTCAAATTGAGCATTCTCTTGGAAGGGATTAATACAAGTGAGCATATAAAGCTCAGTAGGAATACAACTATTCACAAAGGACCCACAATTATACTAAAAATCCATGCATGGTTAGCTTTTAAAACAAAGCATATCATCATCATGTGTAAACAAAGACAGAGAGACCACACAGAATCATAAGAGCATAGCTACACGTGCACATCACACCGTCCACTATATCCTAAGTTCCCATTATCCATCATAGAAAACCGACATTCTAAACTGGGTAGTCGAACCTGATAACCACCACAAGGGGGAGGCTCAGAACACTTTCTGTATACAAATGCTAGGTCTTTACACCTATAGGCGAGTGGACACCTAATCTACCTATGATGACACAAAGACTAGCTCGTGAAACAACAACCAGCACAAATTATGATCACTATGGCTCTCAACAGTATAACCAAAAGTAGGTAAACATGAATAATAAGAGACATATTCCCTTTTATTTTAGAAAATTGGGCAGCATAATGACTGCATTTGAATAAAGCCCAAAAATCATAACCTACATCAATATGTATATAAAAAGTATAGTTGGCACATAGTGCCCTCTATATAGTCCAGAAAAATATGCAGATTAAGTTTTCTATTTTTCAAACATTTTATAAATATCAAAATTGGAATATGTTTAATTCAATCCAATACAAATTAAATAAGTATGAGAACTAAGTTGAGTCTCTATCTCTAGATACGATCATTTGATAATTCTTTGAGACGCTCCTGAGCTTAATGATGATCCTAGTGTGATTAATCCAATTAAAATATCACGTTTTTTCCTACGTGCAGCAAATGAGCAAACGATTATCATCATTGCATTCCTTATTCAAAATCATGTCGAATGACATATAATATGACCATATTTTAAACCCAAGCAGTGCACAATAACGGTTGGTGGCGGCAGTGAGTGGTGTACCGGAAACGTCGACGAATATATGTATGTCATATATCAAAATGATCCCCTAAATGAGTACATCACAAATATGCAACTCATTAGCCCAAACAACTACCGATGTCGTCGGAAAACGCTTCCAAAGGGATGGAGATACTCGAAATCTTGCCGGAGAAAAATAGCGAGTTGATAGGAATGGTTTAGTGGGCTTTGTTCCTCTCTCCAAGCGGGTTCCAATGGTGCCAACCAATTGTCTAGAGGTGGCCGGAATTGTTCGACAGACGCAATCAAATTTTTGACGACAAAACTTTGACACCTTCGTTCGTGTGCGTAACTCCAATGACATTGAGATTTTAGGGATGGGGTCATCGCGGACCACTAATATTCAAGCCCAGCGCGTGGTAGCAATGGAAGCTTCGGTGGTCGGGGACGGGGAAGGAAAAGGACAGAAAAAAAATCTGAATATTAAAGTGGGTCCACCACATATATAAAAAAATTATAATTTTATAACTTATAATTTTGTTTTTGACTTTTCAACGTGAAAAATCCCGAGGTAAGTCCCGAGGTTTTACAGCCGTACTAAGCACGGACCATAATAGAGTCATCGGAACCACTAGAGCTGCCCATTCCAGGGCGACTGATCCCATGACAGCAGAAGCTAAGGCTTTCCTCATGGCGCCCAAGGATGCGATTCAGTTCGGAAAGAGGTTAGTTAGATTCCAATAAAATAATGTTTGGGTGGTAGACCCATTTAACTCAACACGGAGGTACCAATCTTACTTGCTAGAAGCGTCCACAGAAGAGTATAAAAAATTTACTAACCATTTCATCAAATGGAACTTGAAGAAGATCCGTCGTTCGATCAACTCGAAGAAGACTCATTTAACTCTACACGGAGGTAATTTGATTGTTAGTTTTACTCTTTTATGTTGTATTTCCATATGCTTTTAGTTTTCTAGTTTTGTCTGTTCTCGTGTGTTTCTTCGGTTTTATGAACTCTGCACTTCTCCTTTTGGTTCAATGAATGGCGCCCCTGTTTGACGGGGCGTTCACCAAGCAAGAAAAAGAAAAAGAAAACAAAAACTCCCATGTTCCGTACAAGGCCTTCCAATAATCAAACAACAATAACAACCACACTATGACACTCTTCTCGAGATATATAAACAATTTGTAAAATTAAGTAATTGCTTTCACAAACGAACATGAACCCTTGGAATTAAGTTGAAAGATCACGTATTTTCCTTGACCAACATGAGCACTATTTTTCTCGCAAATTATTTTAGACCACTTGAGTAGCACCACTTGATGGATATTGACGAGGTTGTGAAGTATCATCAGAGTAGTAAACCTCATGTCTGGTAACGTCATACTTCTCCCCATCACCCCACAGCGCATAGGCCTCTTCACCATGCACCGCGTCGTCACCAATGAGGAGATGATCCTCCGGCATCCTAAGCGGCATCACCGCCTTTATCACTACACAAATAATCGATGTCACCACGAGGTTCCAACCGATGATGAACAGCCCGCCCACCAGCTGTTTGGCGATTTGCATGCCGCCTGACCCTCCGTAAACTCCTCCACGGGAGTTGGTGACGGGCAGGAAGAGCGAGCAAAGCTGGGGCTCGGCGAAGAGTCCAGTGAGAAGGCCACCGAGGAGGCCGGCCACTGCGTGCGTGTGGAAAACGCCGAGGGTGTCGTCTACTTTGGTGAAGAGCTTCCACCTTTTGTCTAGGATCATCATGGTGAACCATGGGACACTGCCAGACATCACTCCCATTATTATGGCTGCCCATCCTTGTACTAGACCTAATTAATTCATGTCAAAAAAAAAAAGTCAAGTTTTATTACTTGTTATTTTAGTTGTTTTTAATTAGTTTATCATATCCTAATAATATTTTTGGGGGGGAAGATATCCTCAAAAAAAAAAAAAAATACAACAACAACAACTAGTTATAGGTAGTATTATTCAATTAAAAGTTGATAAATTGACTCTGGGTAATGTGGATGGATATATATACGAGAACCTTTAAGTCCATCAAGTGTAAATATGAAAAAGATAATGTAACATTAACGTACAAATGAAAAAGGAAGAAAGTCAAGACAATAATTAATCAAGCCGGCGCGAACCATCCGCTTCAGTACTACGCATGGTCCACACCAACTTTCAGATAGGACCACCGATCAATCCTATATTGTATAATAGAGATATAGGATTTAAATCAAAATAATTGATAAATACAAATGTAGTACTTATCATGGGTCTGCGTAATCACAATATTTTAATTTCCTCGCTTTAAATATTTATCTGTATATATATATACACGATTGTAATGTATATAGCTATATATGATTTACTGTATCCTACATATATAGAAAAAGAACAATATGTTGTATCCTATATAGGGCATTATAGTATATAAAAGCTACATATTATCATAACTACGTAGCTAGTTAATATATTTCTAAAACAAATAATAAAATTAGAAAAAGAAAAATAAACATATTAATGGTCGTTATTTGTACACATAAAACAAAATTAATAGCGAAACTTATTCTCTGTATGTTTGGACTAATATATAGTTCAAACTATTTTTCTAATCAATAGTGTCCGTCATCGGATTGGAACATATATAATTCTTAATAACTCTATTATTAATACTATCACTTAATAAAAAGAATTGGTCATATTTATTTATTACAACTTTGATGTCGTACATTCAAAGTAACACGATAGTAGTCTCATACTCAAGTTCTTATTATTGCTTATTAATAAGATATACATAAGATTCTTTGCCAACCAAATAAGTGAGTGCATATGTGTACTTAATACGAAATATTTATCATGTCTCTTGAAAATTAATAATAATGAAACAATAATATAAATTAAAGTCTATAGTATAAATATAAATATGTATATATATTTATGAAAATGTCTACTATTGTATCCAACTTTTCATGCCAAACAGAATAAAGATCCATTGAATCTTACGATTACTAGATACCCAGAAAATGTTCTTCTTACACGTGTACTACACACGATGCGTGCAGATACGAGTACACGAATTGCTAGGGATGTGTTAATTAAGACATACTTTAGTATAATTGTGGTACTGTGCGCGGGACACATGCACATGCATAGTTGTACGGTAGTCAAATTATTTGAGAGGTAAAACATTAATTAATTGTGGTTTAATTTAAAGGGTTTTATAGCTGAGTAGTAAGAATTTAGAGATGCATCATGAATGAGATGAGATGAGATGAGAAATAGTTGGATGGTAATTAATAAATAATGGTAATGGTACCTGCGCCGGGAGTGATGCAAACTAGGCCAGTGATCATTCCTTGGACAGCTCCAATGACAGAGGGCTTGTTGAAGAAAATGACATCAAGCCATGTCCAAACGAGGAGGCTGGTGGCAGCACATATGTTGGTGTTAAGGACAGCCATAGATGAGTCAGTGTTGGCTGCGTATGGATCTCCACCGTTGAATCCTGCCCACCCCATCCACAGCAGCCCTGCCCCCGCAAGCATTAGCAGTACGTTGTTTGGTGGGAATCTCTCTCTGTCCTTTTTTTCTCTTGGCCCCACCTTTTCATTTTAATTTACCCATTATTATTATTATTATTATTATTATTATTATTCAGTTTATTTTTCATTTTCATTCCAATAATATATAAATAAAAACAGCAATAGAAGATGATTATTATACTCCATATATGCGTAAGTAAGGTCCAAAACAGGCCTCTTTCGTGCTTAAAGAGAATTAATAAAAAGTCGCATGTATCATTGAAATTCACATAATATATATTTATATCAATCATAGGTCTAAAATGATTCCCCATATATACAAATATTAATTTGGAGTACTCCCAAAGGGTAAATGGAATAATACAAAGGGACAAATATATATAAATATATATATATATTTATATAATTTATTACTTAAGAAGTAGTTAACAAACTAATTAATAAGGAAACTAATATCAAAACTGTAAGGTCCAAAATAGAAAAAACAAAAAATAAAAAAAATTTACTCCATAGTTTGTCCACAAGCATAATATATATATATGTAAATTTACTAGACCGAAAAGAAAATGATTAATGCTATAAGACATCTTAAAATGCTTAATTAATAGAATGAGATAAATTTATTAAATTTTATACGTGGATAAATTTAAAATTAAATATCACTTATTATTATAATTTAATAAATCATATTAAATAAATTTAGACGATAAAAGCATCCAAGATTATAATTACTTAAGGGAGAATTTAAGGAGAATTGTTAAGGGACATTATTGTGCCCAACACCAAAAAAATAACATAATATTATTGGTGTAATGCAAACTATAAAGTGTCATCTAAGTTGTGCCAAAAACTAAATTCATTATTTAACGGGGAAAATGCACGCAGTCAGAATTTTGTATATCGATCAATTGTAACGTTCGGTTATTTTTTACTTTTATCCATCAATTGTAAAAAAATCTATATATGTATGACTATGTAGAGGAAAAATGAACAAAATTATTGAATTGCAACGATAAACGAGTCACACCAACTTTGGTTTGCAAAATTAAGTGCCCTTCAGTTTGTATTTAATGCAATTTATGGTTGAAGACTAGGTCCAATTAACATATATATAAGGAATCACTCCTCTTCAAGTGCACAGTGGACTGATCGAAAACCATCAAGTCAAAAAATAGGTCGTACGTCTTATAAGTATTAAATTTCCAAGTTATACGTATGCATGAATACTACGGAAATAGTTTTCTATATTCTGTATATAATCCAAAAAAAGTAAAATATTAATATATTGATTAATTAATACGTACCCAATAAGCTGCAGTGAAGCCGGCAATCCCAGAGGAGAGATGAATGACATAACCACCAGAGTAGTCCATAACTCCCCAATGGAAAAGGAAGCCTCCACCCCATAAGCTAAAGGCTCCAACAGTGTAACTAAAGGTGAGCCATAGCGGTACAAACATCATCCAAGCCTTGAAGTTCATTCTCCCAAGCACTGCACCCGCCAGGAGTATCAGCGTTATCGCGGCGAACACGCATTGGAACCAAACCATCGTCGCAGCAGGATACCACGGCTCGATAGCCGGAGTCTCCACGCTAACGCCGTCCGAGAAGTAGTGAACGGTGGCGGGTAACTTCGATTGAGAGATCAGGAACTTCTGTCCCAAAGCCGGCCCTGCCTTACCCCAAAAGGGTAGCAGCCTATGGCCGAAGGACATTTTGTAAGCCCAAGTGACCCAACAGAGGATGACGGCGGCGAAGGCGTAGAGGGCCATGAAGGCCGAGTTGACTGCCCACTTCTTCTTCACGATGCTGCCGTAGAGGATGACCAGGCCCGGTACGCTCTGGAGGCCCACCAGTGTGGCGGAAATCATCTGCCACGCGTTGTCCCCTTTGTTGAGCCATTCCGGCACGGACGCGCTCACGTTTCCCTCGTAGGCCATTGCAGTGTGGATGAGATTGTATTCCTTGCCCTCAAAGTCAACGGTTGTGTGAGTGAGCTAGCTAGGATTCGTTCGAACATTGTGGGATGATGGAAGAGGGTTTATATAAAACTTGGTGTACGGATTTGGTGTGTGCTGGTCTATGATAAATTTTTTACGTGACTAGTTGTTAGCTAGTACGTGAAGACTTTCAATACATGTCTCCACTTTTTACCCAAATACTTAATTGTTTTTTTTAAAAAAAAGACAATATCTTTCATTTCTTTTTTAGTCAAACTTTTTCTAAATAAAACATTTTTATTCTTGTTTTATTACATTTAATATAATTTAATTAGTTTATTATAATTTTATTTTTAAAACTAAAAAATTAATAAAAAGTTTCATATAAGAATTTTTTTAAATAATTAAAATTAAATTAATAGTAATGAAACAAAGAAAAAATATCTTATTGAAATATCGAGAACTTTTTACATATGCTTTTATTATGATTAATATAATTTATAATATTTTATTTTTAAAATTAAAGTAATATAATATTAATAAAAAATTATAAAAAAATTATTAATTATTGCTATTTTGAAAATAATTAAAATTTTATTAATTATACTAAAGTAATAATAAAAATGTCTAATTAAAAAAGTAAACTCTTGATGATCTACAACCGAGTCGTGTACAAATTACTGTTTTACATTTCATTGTATTTTATCATTAAATACCACTAAGTTCCTCGTAGATGATATTTTCGTGAATTTTAATCACAAAAATTAGTACTCAATCATTTAACTCGTTGAACCAAGCTATAAGGTGATCATCATTTCACTACTTGCTAGAAGCTATAGATGTTCATATCTATAATTAACACTACCAAGTCCCCAAAATGTAAGTATGGGCTAGGCCGTAGGGTAAGCTGGTAACGAACAAATTAAATGAGTTGAATAATACAATCAGTTAGATTACAAACCAGTTAGAATTGAGATTGAATTGACTTATGGTCAACTTTATGATATGACTATCAGCCTAGTCTGATGTAACAAATATATCCGATCTTATCTATTTTTCTAATGTTCTGGAAAGAACATAATACTACAATATGTAAGTAGACTGTTGACAGTGAGAACTCAGCAACTATGTTAGGTCGGAAAACACAAAGTTTAGTAAGATAATAACTAAGTGAGAATTTAGAATAGACTCGAGGAAAGATAAATGCAGATCAACAATGGAGTAAAAACTTGTATATTGCTTAATAGCTTGGGTATACAATGCATTTTCCAACCCCGTTCAATGATGAAGTGAAGCTCTATTTATAGGTGATCTCTAATGACTCTTGGTACATTGTTGTATCGAAGAGACAAGGAGGTGCATATCCAGACTGCAGGTGGTAGTGGTGTTGGAGGAGTGATGGTCGGCTCCAGTATATGTCAGGGGTCTGCAAAAGTACTCCTGCCTTGGTACTGTGTCGTACCTCCACTACTTGTCGGGCACCAACGTCATAGGCGTGCTTGGAGAGTGTTTGTTATGTACCATTCTATTACTGCCACTACATGTCTAGCGTGGGCATTGTGTCTGTACTCTAACTCCTCTTAGTTTGTAAGTTCATTATGTACCTCTTCTGACTTCATATCGAATCGTTGTGAGGCCTTCCTTAACCTTCCTTGAATGCATGTTCAAGAGGTCCTTGACTCTACATCTCGTGAGACCCACAAGGAGAGAGGTGCTCCATTGGTGGCGCTTATCTCGGGGAGATAGATAAGGCCTCTTCAACGAGGCCTGCTACGTATGCGATGAGACATGATGCCCATGTGTGAGTCGAGGGTCTCACTTCGCGAGACCAATGCCCCACGGTCTCCATGCGCGAGACACTCATGGCGCCGGACACCCTTCAAGCGTGAGGCGCCTTCCATGTACGAGGCACCTTCTTGGTGCGAGGCCATGATGGGCGCGAGGCCTCCTCGATGCCCGGGACACCCTCCAGGCACAAGGTGCCTTCCATGTGTGAGGCGCCTTCTTGTTGCAAGGCCGTGATGGGCGCGAGGTCACCTCCAGGTGCGGGACACCCTCGAGGCGTGAGGCAGCTGGAGCACATGCGCGAGACGGAGTGTCTCGTGAGGGGGGTCGTGGCTTCGCGAGCCGTGGTGCAGCATAGTGCACATGCGTGAGACTCGCGAGACGGGAGTCGTGGATTCGCGAGGCATGGTGCAGCATCATGCACATGCGCAAGACTCGCGAGACGGGGGCCGTGTCTTCGCGAGGCGCGACGCAGCTGAAGCACATGTGCGAGGCAGAGTGTCTCGCGAGGGGGGACCGTGGATTCGCGAGGTGTGGTGCAGCATAGTGAAAATGCGCAAGATGGAGTGTCTCGTGAGGGGGGCCATGGCTTCGCAAGGCATGTTGTTGCATGGTGTACATGCGCGAGATGGAGTGTCTCGAGAGGGGGGCCATGACTTCGCGAGGCATGGTGCAACATGGTGCACATGCGCGAGACTCGTGAGACGGGGGTTGTGGCTTTGTGAGGCGTGATGTAGCTGGGTGCATATGCGCGAGACGGAGGGTCTTGCATGTGCGCGGTGTGGGCATGTCTAGGATGCAGCCAAGATTGTGAGGATCGAAGGTTCTATCATTTGACCCATGGTCTTCTGGGACTACCTCGGGGGTGTGTTACGTTTTCTTTTGGCATCCAAAGAGGGTATCTTGCACAATGAGGCACATCCTTATATGAGCATTAAGGTCTTAGGCTCTAGGCCAGCCCGAACTCTATAACTTAGCTTGTGTTGTTCTTTGGGTCAATTCTTTCATGTTCGCAGACCCTTACTCATTTCAATGCGAGATCACATATTTTTCCTTGTGGATTTTTGGCATCAACACTTGCCCCCCAATGTATGAGGAGGTCTTTAGGCGTCCTTGTAGACTTATTATGATGCTACACTTACTGTACTCTTGTGGTGTTATGAGGAATTTCTAAGGTAGGAGGCGAACTCAATTGGGCACCAAGCTCGAGGGAGGATTTCCATCATTCATACTTGGAAAAGTATGAGTTGAGTTGCCTCTTGTTTTGTGAGACGGATATTACTAAGAGATATCCATAAGTTGACTTTCATTGCGGCCTCACGATGTAGACACATCTAAGCGTGGAGGTGAATACACAAAGGCATCGCATTGCGAGAGCATCTCGCATAGCGAGAGCCTCTCGCATTGAGGGCACATTCCACTTGAAGCCTGCTGAATTGCGGTCTCGCATAACGAGGTCATTTTTCCATGAGCCTACGACACAAGGACTTCTTATCTCGCAACTCTTTCAGATGTACCAGTTCACAAGATAATTTTATATGCTCGCACAAGTATAAGGGAAGTGTAATTTCTCTTTCTCTCATCGATGTGAGACTTTAAGAAGCCATTTTTTTTTGTAAGGAGTTTCTGCAAGTCCTCATGGTCATAGTGCCAATAGCTTTATTTTGAAAGGGTTCCCTTTGGGACCTTTCTACGGCATGTGATTCGTGTCTATTGGTGCACCTTGACTACTTGTAAGGATATGTTGACCCTTTGGGTTCTCGCTATCCTTTTATATATTTTGCGCGTGAGTTTCATTTTGTGGGAGAAGCGTCTCTCGTCATTATGCATAGTATTATTTTTGCAAGCGTCTTCTTTGAGACCCTTTTCATAAGCATCTTCTTTGAGATCCTATTTTGGTTATTGAGGTGATCTCCCCTCGGGTCGAGACCCTTTTAGGAGGTTGTTTTTGTGAAACCTTACGAACACCTATTTTCAAGGCCCTTTTTCCCTTAGTAAGGCGACCCAGTCGATCTAGACTTGGGGATCTCTTTGGGCTCCCCTTTCGTCTTCTACAACATGGTGCCTTTGCAGGATGGGTTTGTTCGTGAAGTGGTCACTTTTGAGGGACCTTTTGACTCTTTGTTTTTAGATTCTTTAAGGGTAGCTGGTCCTTATAGATTCAACTGTTGTCTCATAAGGTTCATCGCTCTCACATATATGTATTATAAGTACTTTTATATATATATGTCACAAGGATAGACGCCTGTTTCGCACTTGGTCAAGCACCTATTGAGGATCGTGTGGCTAGGCGCCTACTTTGCACATAGCTAGGTGTCTGTTGAGGCTCGCAAGTGATACAAACCACGCCAACAAATGTGACGAAACCCGAACCAAATCTGGAAAAACAACCCAAGAACACTCGAATTTGGAATGGAAACTGTGACCCAATGCTTAGCAAAGCACAAACCTTGGTATGGTGAAGACGCCACAAACAGGAATGGATTATCCGTTTGATAAGTCAGATTTGAACGCCTCAAGGAATCCCCTTGATAAGTTCGAAAGTTTCTTCAAGAACTCAAGAAGAAAACTCACAATGTTTTTCATTAACCAAAACTATCTGAATTCCAAGTTGTCCACAAGGCCTAATGTAGCCAAAAAATACAAAGAGGGTTTTTAGACATATAAAAACCCTAAAATACCCATAATGAAAATGCCCAAAACGACATGTCTTTTGACTCCAACAAAGACTCTAATAAAACATGAAAATATAGTTCAAACTAAAACAAATAATTAAAGGAATCAAGCTCCTAAACTGAATCAACTTTGATGAGCAGCATAAGCCTTTGTTCACCCTCAGTAGTGAACTCGACCTCTTCCTGTTGTAGAATTCTCTGGACTAAGTTGTTAAGCTCTTCTTTGAATCTCCTAGCTCGTGCCCTCGTCACCGGACCAACTGGAACTTGAATTGGATCGTTAGTCTTGATGTCCTCATAATTCCCCCCCTCTTGAGAAGGATTTGTCCTCAAATCGTCACCTACGTCAAAAGGACTCAGATCAATAACATTGAAAGTAGCACTAACATTGTACTCACCTGGTAAATCTAGTCGGTAGGCATTGTCATTGATTCGTTCTAGCACTTGAAACGGACCATCTCCTTGAGGTAGCAACTTGCAACGTCTTTGCGCTGGAAATCTTTCTTTCCTCATGTGCAACCACACCCAATCATCGGGCTCAAAAACCTGCTTGTGATGTCCCTTGTTAGCTTGCTTGATGTATTGCTCTGTCCTCCTCTCTATGTTGAGTCGTGCCCTCTCATGGAATTGCTTCACAAATTTTGCCTTCTTCTTGCCATCTAAATTCACATGCTCAGAAACAGGTAAAGGTGATAAATCCAAAGGAGTTAAAGGGTTAAAACCATAAACAATTTCAAACGGTGAAGGCTTAGTAGAAGAATGCATGGAACGATTATAAGCAAACTCAACATGTGGTAAACAATCCTCCCAAGTCTTAATGTTCTTACTAATGATAGCCTTCAACAAAGTGGATAAAGTTCTATTAACTACTTTTGTTTGACCATCAGTTTGAGGATGAAAAGTAGTAGAAAACAACAGTTTCGTTCCAAGTTTACCCCACAACGTCTTCCAAAAGTAACTCAAGAACTTAGCATCCCAATCTAACACAATTGTCCTAGGCATACCATGTAATCTCACAATCTCCCTAAAGAACAAATCTGCAACATTAGAAGCATCATCAGTTTTATGACAAGGTATAAAGTGAGCCATCTTAGAAAACCGGTCTACAACCACAAAGACTGAATCCTTCCCATGCTTACTCCTAGGTAAACCCAATACAAAATCCATCGAAATATCAACCCAGGGTGAACTAGGAATAGGTAGTGGCATGTAAAGACCATTTAGCTGGACTCTCGATTTAGCCTGCCTACAAGTGACACACCTACCATAAATTCGCTCAACATCTCGTTTCATGTGTGGCCAATAGAAGTGCTCCTGTAACATAGCTATAGTCTTAGCGACTCCAAAATGTCCCATCAACCCTCCACCGTGGGACTCCCAAACTAACAAATCTCTCAACGAACAATTAGGTACACACAACCGATGCTCCCTAAATAAGAAACCCTCATGCCTATAAAACTTTCCCTCAGCAGATTTTTCACAAGCACCATAAATCTCCCCAAAGTCGTGGTCAACATGATAAAGTTCCTTAATGTGCTCAAAACCAAGTAATTTAGCATCAAGAGTAGAGATTAAGGCATACCTGCGTGACTGTGCATCAGCAACCACATTCTCCTTACCTTGTTTATACCGAATGACATAGGGAAACGTCTCAATGTACTCAACCCGTTGTGCATGTCTCATGTTCAGCTTATGTTGTCCTTTCAAATGTTTCAAAGATTCATGATCCGTATGAATCACAAACTCCTTCGGCCACAAATAGTGCTGCCATGTCTCTAAAGCTCGAACCAATGCGTACAACTCTTTGTCATAAGTGGGGTAGTTAAGTGCAGCCCCACTTAGTTTCTCGCTAAAGTACGCAAGTGGTCTCCCATCCTGCATAAGAACAACGCCAACACCTACACCAGAAGCATCACATTCAACTTCAAACGTGTTAGAAAAGTTAGGTAAAGCAAGTAAAGGAGTGTGAGTAAGCTTGTGTTTAATAAGCTGAAATGCCTCCTCTTGTGCATCACCCCATTTGAATGCAATGTTCTTCTTGATAACTTCGGTAAGTGGTGCGGCGATGGTGCTAAAATCCTTCACAAACCTCCTGTAAAAGCTAGCAAGTCCATGAAAACTTCTAACATTACCTACATTGGAGGGGGTCGGCCACTCTTGGATGGCTTTGATCTTCTCTTCATCAACCTCAATACCTGTAGCACTCACAACAAAACCTAGGAAAACAAGCTTATCGGTGCAGAAAGTACACTTCTTGAGGTTAGCATATAACTTCTCTTTCCTAAGCACATCCAAAACTGAATGCAAATGTGAGGCATGATCATGCAAACTCTTGCTATAAATAAGAATATCATCAAAATACACAACAATGAATTTTCCAATGAAAGCACGCAAAACATGATTCATTAAGCGCATGAAAGTGCTAGGTGCATTAGTTAATCCAAAAGGCATGACTAACCACTCATACAATCCATGTTTAGTTTTAAACGCTGTCTTCCATTCATCTCCTTCTTTCATTCGTATTTGATGATACCCACTCTTAAGATCAATCTTAGAAAACACACAAGAACCATGCAGCTCATCCAACATATCATCTAAACGAGGAATGGGGTGTCGATATTTTACCGTTATGTTGTTGATGGCTCGGCAGTCAACACACATTCTCCATGTTCCATCCTTCTTGGGAACTAGAATCACTGGAACAACACAAGGACTCATGCTTTCTCTCACATGCCCTTTCTCCATCAATTCTTCAACTTGCCTTTGAAGTTCCTTCGTCTCCTCCGGATTGCTTCTGTATGCTGGTCGGTTTGGGATTGAACCACCGGGAACAAAATCAATTTGATGTTCAATCCCTCGGATAGGTGGTAAACCATGTGGTACCTCCTCGGGAAACACATCCTCGAACTCTTGAAAAATAGAAACAACAACACTAGGCAGTGAAGAATCAAGTTGGTTAGTGTTTAAAAGAGTCTCCTTGTAATGAGTACAATCATCGGCCGTTTTGCAATCAATGCTCGCTTGACCTCACTTGTTTTTACATAAAAATTTCTTTGTTTTCTCTCTCATTTTCCTTCCTTGGCCGAACTCTTCTCTCTCTTTTCTTTCTCACTTGATTCGACCTTGCTCTCTGTTTGTCTCTCTTTTCCCTCACTCTCATTCATCTTTTCACTCTCTTTCATTTGATCACTCAATTTTTTTTTATCACTCAATTTTTGCAACCTCACTTGATCTTCATATACTTGTTTTGGTGTCAACGGAGCTAGAGTGATTGTCCGTTGACGGAACGTGAATGAGTACTTTTTGGTGAAGCCATCATGCTGCACTTGCCGATCAAATTGCCAAGGTCTTCCTAGAAGGAGATGTCCAGCATGCATTGGAACCACATCGCACAATACTTCATCCTCGTATTTTCCAATTCGAAATGATACAACAACCTGCTTTGTAACCCTTACTTCACCACTATCATTCAACCATTGCAACTTGTATGGACGAGGATGTCTAAGTGTTGTGAGCCCCAACTTCTCAACCATGGAAGAACTAGAAACATTAGTGCAACTACCACCATCAATAATAACACTACATACCTTGTCTTTCACATGACAACGAGTGTGAAAGATGTTCTCCCGCTGTACCTCTTCTTCCTCTTCTTTTGCTTGCAAATTTAAGGCTCGTCGTGTGACTAGTGCAATAATCTCACCATATTCTGCCCCAAACTCCTCATCAACCATAGAAGCGTCCTCCAATGGTGGCATGTCATCAAGATCACCTTCATCTTTAGAATCTATCTTGCCATTATCCCGAATTACCATAACTCGCTTGTTTGGGCACTGGCTCGCTATGTGTCCTCTCCCATGACATTTGAAACACTTAATCTCACTAGAACGAGATGAAGTAGGGGCTGTTTTACCTTGAGAGGCTGTGGTTGTGGTGGCTGGTTTTGGCTCGGTTTTTGGCTTGTGAGTAAAAGGGTTTTCCTCTTTCTTTGGATAGTTAGACCGCCAAGGTGCTGCACTTGGATTTTGTGGGATTTGTCTCGGATTTGAACTTGTACTACCCCTCTTGAGCCGCCTCTCAACTTTCATTGCCATATGCACCAAATCTTCCAATTCCACATAATGGTGTAGCTCAATTGTATTAGCAATCTCTCGGTTCAACCCATTCAAAAACCTTGCCATTGTCGCCTCCCGATCTTCTTCCACATTGGCTCTAATCATAGCCATCTCCATCTCTTTATAATACTCATCAGCACTCTTGTAACCTTGAAGAAGACCCTGCAGCTTAAGGAATAGATCCCGGTAGTAATGAGCTGGTACAAAACGTTGCCTCATCACCCTCTTCATATCATCCCAAGTCTCAATAGGATGATCTCCATTTCGCCTCCTGTTGATGCACAACTGATCCCACCACACAATAGCATAATCAATAAATTCAATAGCTGCAAGTTTTACCTTCATCACTTCGAAGTAGTTGTGACAATCCAAAACCAACTCCATCTTCTTTTCCCATTCAAGGTATGCTTCGAGATCACTCTTCCCTTGAAATGCGGGGATTCTCATCTTGATATTTCCCAAATTATTATCTACCCAGTTCCTAGCTTCTCTATCTTGGCCATACCTCCTATGGTTACCCTCTAACATCCTATCAAACTCTTCATCTAAATCTTCCCCTTCAAACTCTCTTTCACCCTCAACATCCCGTTGTTGCACCCTGTTCCTCCGAGCCCTCTGTTGCGTTCCCTTTTCTACCCTATCCAACCTCTCATGTATTTGTTCATACTCTGCCCTCATCATCCTTCGCATCTCCCCAAGTAATGCTTGAATTTGAAGATTCGGAACCACAAGTGGTGGATTCTCATTGCTTGCATTCCCCTCTGGATTTTGTGCCATGATGGAAATCTGCAAAATAAGGTTAGAACAATATGGAAAAGAGACCTCACCACACCCCCTCACGTGTTTCACTCGAACAATATTTTCACTCAAATCCACTCGTGTTTCACTCAATTTCAATGGCTTTTACCCTCAAATAAGCTCGCACCTCTGCCTTTTTTTTTCACTCGTATTCTTCTTTATGCTCTTTCAAAACTAATCAAACGATATGATGGAGGATTCTAGTAGCAAATAAAACCACAACAAACCAAACAAATATAACAAAAAGTGATGATTTTTGATACACTTGCGTGAGGATTTGGCAAAAGAACCTCTAGGAAATAAGGAACAAGATTAGAACAAAAATTTTTAGGAGACGTTTCCAGACTCTTTTTTTTCTTTTTTTTTTTCAGATCCTCTTGATTTTTCTTCTTCTTTCTTTCTTTCTTTTTTTTTTTTTGATTTCTCAAATGCAGGTACAAGACACAAGAAAAATCAGAATTGGTGGAACTAGAACGATTCGAAAACAAAAAAACTCGGATTTCACAAAAGAACAAGAGAAACTTAATGCAAATTCGAATTTTCACAATAAAAACAAGAGAAACTCCATGCCAATTCAGATTTCACAATAAGAACAAGAGAAACTAAATGCCAATTTAGTAAGAACAAGAGAACCCCAAAGAAAATTCAGATTTCACAATAAAAACAAGAGAAACTCAATGAAAATTTGAATTTCACAATAAGAACCCTAATTCACGATTTTAGAAAGAAAAAAATTATAGGGATTTTCAGAAACCCTAATTCAAATGTACGAATTGAACAAAGAAACGAAAAGAAAAAAAAGGGAAAAGGATAGGCCAAACCGTATGAACCTAGGCTCTGATACCAACTGATACGAACCACGCCAACAAATGTGACGAAACCCGAACCAAATCTGGAAAAAAACCCAAGAACACTCAAATTTGGAATGGAAACCGCGACCCAATGCTTAGCAAAGCACGAACCTTGGTATGGTGAAGACGCCACAAACGAGAATGGATTATCCGTTTGATAAGTCAGATTTGAACGCCACAAGGAATCCCCTTGATAAGTTCGAAAGTTTCTTTAAGAACTCAAGAAGAAAACTCACAATGTTTTTCATTAACCAAAACTATCTGAATTCCAAGTTTTCCACAAGGCCTAATATAGCCGAAAAATACAAAGAAGGTTTTTAGACGTATAAAAACCCTAAAATACCCATAATGAAAATGCCCAAACCGACATGTCTTTTGATTCCAACAAAGACTCTAATAAAACATGAAAATATAGTTCAAACTAAAACAAATAATTAAAGGAATCAAGCTCCTAAACTGAATCAACTTTGATGAGCAACACAAGCCTTTGTTCACCCTCAGTAGTGAACTCGACCTCTTCTTGTTGTAGAATTCTCCAGACTACGTTGTTAAGCTCTTATTTGAATCTCCTAGCTCGCGCCCTCGTCACAGGACCAACTGGAACTTGAATTGGATCGTTAGTCTTGATGTCCTCATCAGCAAGGCTAGGCACCTATTTTGCACATCGCTAGGTGCCTGTTGAGGTTCGCGAGGTTAGGCACCTATTTTGCACATGGCTAGGTGGCTATTGAGGATCGCAAGGGTAGGCACCTACTTTGCACATGTCTAGGTGGTTGTTGAGGCTCGCAAGGCTAGGAACCTATTTTGCACCTGGCTAGGTGCCTGTTGAGGCTCGCAAGGGTAGGCACCTATTTTGCACGTGGCTAGGTGCCTGTTGAGGTTCGCGAGGTTAGGCACCTATTTTTCACATGGCTAGGTGCTTGTTGAGGCTCACATGGCTAGACACCTATTTTGCATATGGCTAGGTGCCTATTGAGGTTTGTGAGGTTAGGCACCTATTTTGCACATGGCTAGGTGCCTGTTGAGGTCGGGTCTAATACCCCCTAAGTGGTTTGTCGGATCCTTCTTGCCAAGTACTTTGTTTTTCGTTCTCTTTGATATGCTTTGACAATTACAGATCTCTGGAATCAGCTAGGCGACTTATTTGGTTCTTTATGGGGGCCGATTGCGATGATTTGATGAATCGTAATAGCTTGTTCTTTGAAGCCTTTTTGTAGTCCTCTTCCAATTTTCAATTTGATCAGCGACTCCTCTATCACGACATTCTCTTCTAAATGGAATCTTCAGACATATTGGTAGAAGGGTGATTGGAGGAAGGTTTGCTCCCCTCAACATGCAAATTCTTATGGCCCACTTCCACACGTATATACTTCTGTGCTCTTTCAAAAAAGTCATCTAAGTTTGTAACCTCTCTCTTGAGCATGTTACCCCATAACTTGCTTCTAGGACGAACTCTGGTTGTGATTGCCATCTTGAGCTCTACTCTAGTCGCACTCCCCATCTTAGTTGCTTCCATATTGAATCCGTGGATATAGCTCTTCAGTCTTTCACTCTTGCCTTGTTTTATATTAGCAAGGCTGGTACTCGGCAGAACATAGTCACGGACCGCGTGGTGTTGCTAAAGGAATTCATCAGAGAGCTGTTGCCATGACCTGGTTGTTCCTAGCCTTAACCTCTTGAACCACTTGTACACAATTCCTTTGAGTGTAACAACAAAGTAATGGAACTTTGCTCTGCTGTTGACCCCCCTTAACCTCATCAAGTTATTGAAGGAGTCTAAGTGATACTTTGGGTTTGTAGTACCCTCGTACGAAGTCATGTGAGGCTCTTTGAAGCTTGTGGGGAGTTGCTCAACCTGGATCTCCCTTGTGAAGGGTGAATCATGGTCAAATTCTTCGTCATCTCTGTGCCCCCCAGGTGCAGTGATGATCTTGCTTCGAGGGTTTTGCATTTCAGTGTTTAAGTCCTTCATCTTACTGTTTAAGAAGTCTCGCGGGTTCTTAGGGTGAACCCTTGCTTTAGTTGTGTTCATCAAAGGCCTGTATGGGGTGTGGTTTTTACCTTGGCCCCTCTCTAGTTAAGTTTATCCCTCAAGTCGGGTGAAGCTCTTTTGGAGGCTGCCTTGGGTTCGCACCTTCCGTAGGTGGGGTTCATGCCAGGTTGCTCCGTTGGTGTAGAATCTTCCTTGCATCCTAGGTGAGGGGTATGACAAGCAGAGATTTGTGTTTTTCCACCATCCACGGGCACAGTGGTTTCTCGTCGTATATGCTCCCTCTCTTTATGCCTAGAGAGGGGAACATCAAAGTTTTCATGTAATAGGTCGTTGATTACCCCTTGCATGTTCTCCATAGTGCCCTGGAAGCTTTGGATTTTCAACTGTAGGTCATGTATTTCCTCTTCATAGCAACGATATCGGGAACTTGAACTCACTGAGTGTACTCGTTGGCGTTTACCATGTCTTTGTTTGGGGGGACTCGGATCCTGATGGTTCAGACTTGGGGCCACCGGTGGCGGTGGCGAAGGGTGAGTTGTACAACCCTTCATTAGAGCGGTGGCATGCGCTACAGGGTCTAGTGTAGGATGAATGGCAGGGGACGGTACTTCTTCCTCTTCGCCATTGTCTCTAGGAAGATCCGCCGCACCCCCCTTCACCGGCGGGGGAGGATCCCTCATGGACGCCCTTAGCTGGGTTCCGTCTAGGTGAACATTCGCTTCTTGGTGGTATTGAATTCCTTGGCATGTTTTCTTACCGAAATTAATGGAGGAACTACTATTTGTTAGTTGTTCTTCCCACAGACGGTGCCAAACTGTTGACAGTGAGAACTCCTCAACTATGTTAGGTCAGAAAACACAAATTTTAGTAAGATAATAACTAAGTGAGAATTTAGAATAGACTTGAGGAAAGATAAATGCAGATCAACCATAGAATAAAAACTTGTATATTGCTTAGTAACTTAAGTATATACAATGAATTTTCCAACCCCATTCAATGATGAAGTGAGGCTCAATTATAGGTGAGCTCTAATGGCTCTTGGTACATTGTGGTCCCGAAGAGAGAAGGAGTTGCATATCCAGACTGCAGGTGGTAGTGGTGTTGGAGGAGTGGTGGTCGGCTCCAGTATATGTCAGGGGTTTGCAAAAGTACTCCTGTCTTGGTACTGTGTTGTACCTCCACTACTTGTCGGGTATGAATGTCATAGGCGTGCTTGGAGAGTCTTTACTATGTACCATTCTATTACTGCCACTACTTGTCTGACGTGGGCATTATGTCCGTACTCTAACTCCTCTTGGTTAGTAAGTGCATTATGTACCTCTTCCGACTTCATATCGAATTGTTGTGAGGCCTTCCTTAACCTTCCTTGAACACATGTTCAAGAGGTCCTTGACTCTACATCTCGTGAGACCCACAAGGAGAGAGGTGCCCCGTTGGTGGCGCTTATCTCAGGGAGAGAGATAAGGCCTCTTCAACGAGGCATGCTACGTATGCGATGAGACATGATGCCCATGTGTGAGTCGAGGGTCTCACTTCACGAGACCAATGCCCCGCGGTCTCCATGCGAGAGACACTCATGGCACGGGACACCCTTTAGGCGTGAGGCGCCTTCCATGTACAAGGCGCCTTCTTGGTGCGAGGCCATGATGGGCGCGAGGCCCCCTTAAGGCCCAGGACACCCTCCAGGCACAAGGTGCCTTCCATGTGTGAGGCACCTTCTTGTTGCAAGGCCGTGATGGGCGCGAGGTCCCCTTCAGGCGCGGGACACCCTCCAGGCGCGAGGCAGCTGGAGCACATGCGTGAGACGGAGTGTCTCGCGAGGGGGGCCGTGGCTTCACGAGGCGTGGTGCAGCATGGTGCACATGCGCGAGACTCGCAAGGTAGGGGTTGTGGCTTCGCGAGGCGTGGTGCAGCATGGTGCACATGCGTGAGACTCGTGAGACAGGGGTCATGGCTTCGCAAGGCGCGAGGCAGCTGGAGCACATGTGTGAGTAGAGTGTCTCGCGAAGGGGGCCGTGGCTTCGTGAGGCGTGGTGCAGCATGGTGTACATGCATGAGATGGAGTGTCTCGTGAGGGGGACCATGGCTTCGCAAGGTGTGGTTTAGCATGGTGCACATGCACGAGATGGAGTGTCTTGTGAGGCGGGCCATGGCTTCGCGAGGCGTGGTACAGCATGGTGCACATGTGCGAGACTCGCGAGAGGGGGGTCGTGGCTTCACGAGGCGCGAGGTAGCTAAAGCACATGCGTGAGGCGGGGTGTCTTGCGAGGGGGGTCATGGATTCGTGAGGCGTGGTTCAGCATGGTGCACATGCGCGAGATGGAGTGTCTCGTGAGAGGGGCCATGGCTTCACGAGGCGTGGTGCAACATCGTGCACATGCGTGAGATGGAGTGTCTTGCGAGGGGGGCCATGGCTTCGCGAGGTGTGGTGCAGCATGGTGGACATGCGCGAGACTCCCGAGACGGGGGTTGTGGCTTCGCGAGGCGTGATGCAGCTGGGTGCATTTGCGCGAGACGGAGGGTCTTGCTTGTGCGCGGTTTGGGCATGTCTAGGATGCAGCCAAGATTGTGAGGATCGAAGGTTCTATCATTTGACCCGTGGTCTCCTGGGACTACCTCAAGGGTGTGTTACGTTTTCTTTTGGCATCCACAGAGGTTATCTTGCACAATGAGGCACATCATTATATGAGCATCAAGGCCTTAGGCTCTAAGCTAGCCCGAACTTTATAACTTAACTTGTGTTGCTCTTTGGGTCAATAATTTCATGTTCGCAGACCCTTACTCATTTCAATGCGGGATCACATATTTTTCCTTGTGGATTTTTGGCATCCAAATAGACCATATCACATATTTGCTAGTCAATGTAAATCTTGTGCATTGACTAATCTTAGGACTAACTTATTTTTGAACAAATAATCATATTTTATGGGGATGCTATGTTCAGACGTAATTTCAAATCTTATAATAGACATTTTGTTTTTATCTACACGTGGAAGGCTTTTTCTTTTATTTTTTTTACTGTAATGTTATTCTCTTTTTTGTCATCAATATTATTCTCTTCTTATTATTAAGGTCACTGACCAAATCCTTAACCATTTTTTCGGCAAATATATTATTTTATTTGGCTCTATTACAATTAATTTATTTTTAAAATAAAATTATTATTATTATTTACTCACTACTACAAAAAAAAGAAGTTTTTAAGACCATTTTGAAGAGACATTTAATATTTGGGTCATGAAATGACCCTTAAAAAGAATTATGAAAATTTAATTCATGCCCCTTTATATGGGTCATGAAAAACATTTATTTGTCATTATTCTTGAAAAGTGGTCATTAAACTAATTATTTTTCATGACCCATATTAGATTTTATGACTCATTATGTGTGACTTAATAAACTACATTTCATAACCGATAAAAAAAGACTAGAAATAAGCTCTAATCTTTTTAATGAATCATTTTTAATTGTGGGTCATTAAAAGAGCCATGATATCTATATATTGTAGTAGTGACTCACACATAAACTCATTTATTTCATTACTTTTACTTTAAAAAACTTTCACTAGATGATATAACAGCAAATAATCATGATTGAAATGTAAATTTAGAATACATATTGCTTTTATATGCATATATTTCCAACATAAATTAGTGATAATTGGTGTATATATATAGGGAACGACTACAACGCATCTACTTTTTTGACAACACCGGTGTATCATTTTTCTATTTTTGGCACCTAGATAGATATAATCCTACTTTTTTTTATATGACGGTGTACATTGTAGCTATTTAGAACATACTACAAATTTTCAAGAAATTTCGAATGCCGAAAATAGGGTCTAAACTATTAGTTGCACTCCTGCCTATTTTTTTGTGCACGTGTATAAAATTTGACAGGTTGAACCCTGTTTTCGGCTTCGTAAACTATTAAGAATTTCTTGAAAAATTGCAGGATATTCTAAATAACTACAATGGACACCATTATTTAAAAAAAATTGGGACGATATCTATCCAGGTGTCGAAAATAAAAAAAATGATGCATCAATGTTGTAAAAAAAATGGATGTGTTGTAGTTGCTTCCTATATATATATATATAATCTCAATAATATCAATATATATATAGGACAATTTTTTTATAGGGGCTTCACTTTAAGCCCTACCGGTGGGGCTCTCAGTGTTTCTCGACCCGTGAACAGTTTTCAGGACGAATTTTTTTTATGACCATATATATTGTAGCTATATAGAGCATCCTGCAAATTTTCAAAAAATTTCGAATAGTTTACAGTACTGAAAACTAGGTTCAAACATATTGCTTTCCACGTGCATAGAAAAAATTAGTCACGCGTGGAACAACATGTTTGAACTTAGCTTTTGGTACTGTAAATTATTCAGAATTTTCTGAAAATTTGCAGGATGTTTTATATAGCTACAATATACACAATCATAAAAAAAAGTCGCGCTGAAAACTGTTCACGGGTCGAGAAATATTGAGAGCCCTACCGGTAGGGCTTAAAGTGAAGCCCCTATAGGAGAACTCCCCTATATTTATATTTATATATATATAGTCACGCGTACAACAACATGTTTGAAGTTAGTTTTCGGTATTGTAAACTATTCATAATTTTCTGAAAATTTGCTGAATGCTCTAAATAGCTACAATATACACTGTCATTAAAAAAAAATTGCGCCGAAAACTGTTCACGGGTCGAGAACACTGAGAGCCCTACCGGTAGGGCTAAAAGTGAAGCTCCTATAAAAGAATTCCCCTATATATATATATACAAAGATAGTAATTCATTCAAAAATTATTTTACATTCACACTTTTATAATAAAACTGCAATATGTCTTCACCAAAATTCTGTTTTTCAAAAGTTTCTTCAATATTATATATATAAATTCTTTGAAAGATCACTTAACAAAATATTTCTTGAAGATAAAAATATTTGAAAATACGTGATCTAGAATGTACATATACTTTTTAATGTTGTGTTTATATATATTAGATGTGATCTAGCTTGTATGTTTGTGTTTATATCACCCATATATATTTTTATATATGTATATGTTATACCTAAATGAGTTGCATTATAAAATTTTCAGTTAATTAGTTGCACACAGCCATAGTTTTCATTTGTGTATTTTTAGAGCATTGAAACTATTTACAGTATATGTGGAGGATGAT
Source organism: Humulus lupulus (assembly GCF_963169125.1). Taxonomy (NCBI): domain Eukaryota; kingdom Viridiplantae; phylum Streptophyta; class Magnoliopsida; order Rosales; family Cannabaceae; genus Humulus; species Humulus lupulus. The sequence continues at coordinate 182,062,705 of NC_084793.1, forward strand.
AAATAGTTTATTATATGATGATTTACCAAAAGTTTAATTAGATCTTATATTTATTATGCTAAAAAAATAGTTTGAATGATTTAATTATAAAGTTGTAATATTTTATATAGTAATACTATTATATAAATTATGTGAGAAGGAAATAATCGGAAAGAAATTATAAAAGAAATAATAAATTTAAGTGCCACGCATCAGATAGAGAGCAATTCTCTGTAAAAGAGGCCGTAATTTTGTCTGTCTATAACACTCCTGTATTTATATTCCACTATGATTACGTCACTATAAATATGATTGGCTATATGCTCGGGATTTAATAGAATTTTATATTAAACAAATAATCATGAAAATAAAACATGTGAGCAAAGTGATTGACCAAATCAAAAACGATTTCTTTTCTTTTATTGATAATAAAATGAGATTACAAAAAAATTAAGTTTTAATTAGGACACATAGCCCTAATAGGTTAGACACATACCAGATTTAAAATGGAATCTAATATCACTTGGTACATTAGATGATGAAGGTTGTGACTACAAGATCAATAAGGGTAAAATGAAAATTTCAAAAAGATCTCTAGTGATTCTAAAAGGGGCCAAGAAGCATGGTTTATATGAACTAGAAGGAGAAACCGTAATGCCTACACAAGCATCAGTTGTGAAGCATGCTAGTTCAGAATCTTAGAAATGACACTCAAGACTTGGACACATTAGTGAACAAGGCATGTTGGAGCTTTCAAAGCAAGCTATGATTCCAAATTATAAACATGTTCATTTACCTTTTATGTGAAGTGTGTGTGTAGGGAAAGAAACTTAGACTAAAGTTCTCAAATAGCAATTTCAAAGCAAAGCATGCACTGGAGTACATACATTCAGATTTGTGGGGAGCTAGCAAAAATAACTACACTAGGGGGGAACTGATATTTCTTGTCAATTGTAGATGATTATAGCAAAAAAGTTTTGGTTGATTTGTTAAAAAATAAATTTGAATGTCTTGACAAGTTTAAAATGTGGAAATATCATGTTGAAAATCGAACTAATAAGAAAATAAATCTATTAGAACTGATAATGGTTTCGAGTTTGTGAATCATGAGTTTAATATGCTGTGTTCTGAGTTTGAAATTCGAAGACAAAAAACTGTGGTCAACACCCCACAACAAAATAGTGTTGCTGAAAGGATGAACTAAACACTTAAGAATAAAGTGAGATGCCTTCTCATTGTATCTATTTGAAAGAAACATTTCGGGGGTGAAGCTCTCTGTGGATGCCAAAAATCCGCCAAGGAAAAAAGGTTCGTCCCTTATTGAAATAAATGGCTATGGGTCACCGAAGGCATCAAGTACATGTTGGAGGCAAAAGGCTACTAAATGCTACTAAGAAGTTGTTGATGGAAAAGTTCCACACCATGTATGAATATAGGAAAATTTCCAAAAGTGCATAGCCTATATTCCCAAGGTGACACACTCCAAAGGTGGCCCCGAACATGTCCACGTCTCACACCTAGTGAGACTCTCATCTCATGCCTTGGGTTGCACCATGAGTCTCGCTGGCGCCTCACATCCAGCTGAAGGGCCTCGTGCCCAGCATGCGCCTCGCGTTCAGCAGGCCTCTCGCGCCCCGCACTCAACATGCGCCTCGCGCCAAGCAAAAGGGCCTCGCGCCCAACAGCCGTCTCGCGCCCCTCGCCCAGCATACGCCGCACGTCAAGCAGAAGGGCCTCACGCCCAGTAGGGGTCTTTCACTCATCAGGGCCTTGTGCCCATTGGGGTCTCGCACCCATTGGGGCCTCCTGCCAATCGGGGCCTCACGTCCGGCCGAGGGGCCTCGCGCCCAGCAGGGGTCTCGTGCCCATCAGGGCCTCGCGTCCGGTCAAGGGGCCTCACACCCAATAGGCTCTTACCTAGTCTCACACCTTGCGTCAAGGGTCTCGCGAGGCACAACCTCACCTATGGAGCCTCGCTTTGCACCAATAGTCTCACGAGGTCATCCTTCATACCTAGTGCACATCTCGTGTTGATTATATCGCGAGGCACATGTTAGAGAATATATTTTATTGCTCAATGGAAAAGTGGAAAAGCCAAAATACAACTCTATGCAAAGAATACAATGGACAAGATGATAGATAAATAGGTTTACAACTCAATGACCAACAATACAAGTAAATTGTAGAAAAGAGAGAAAGAAGAGAATTATTAGAACTAAAACTCTAAAACAAGAGATACCAATAAATATGTAAATAGAAATAGAAGAAGAGTATTACAAACTCAAAACAATAATAATACAAGAAGAACAACTGAATGAAAAACACAAACTCACACTCAACCAAAGTGTAGAGTAATGGTGATCACCAACTTGAACAAGGTTCAAAACCTTTGTCCAAAAGCTTATTTCCCCCTATTCTCTAAGCACTATGTGATCTCTCAAGGAAATAGCTCTCTAGAATAATCAAGCCTCAAGGTGTATTTTTCAGCCAAGTGCTTTGTGGATGAAAAATGGTGTGTCTTACAAGTGAGCATTGGGCTCCTATTTATAGAGTTTGAGATACCCTTTGGATTTCAAATTCCACCAACCCCCATGTCTGTTACCAATGTTTAATTGGATTAATATGGAATTAAAATTGAGATTTTGGAGTTATTTGGGTTTTGGAACCATTCAACATATTTGGAAAGAACTGAAAAATTGGCCTGAAATGCACCTGTGGCCGCGGCCAGGGACATCAGTGGCCACAGCCACTGCTTTCTGTCCCCCAGGCTGCGGCCACCATCATTCAGTGGCCGCGGCCACAACCCATTTTCAGCACTTGAAAATGTGCTGTTTTTCCAAACGGTTCCAAACCCTCCCAAATGACTTTGTAACTCCCAAAACACATTATTGAGGTTAAAATCATATCTCCAATAGCCATATTTTATAATGGCTATATGAAATCCAATATCAAATGTGTAACATATAATATACACATTATTGGGTAATATTTGGGAGTTACAAATTTGTAACTGATTTTGTAACTCCAAAATATGTCGCATTTAGGCACACACATGTATCAAATTTTGTGACTCTTAATAATATGTTACAATGTGTGACAAATCACATTTGTGTGACAAATCATATTTTGTCACATTATTTAATATAATATTATATTATATGAAATAATATAACATTCCCTCACCAGATTAAATAATCACTTTTGTAACACTTATTTAATCAATCAAACATTATATTAAAATATAATATTCCCTCACTTGGTTAAATAATCACTCTCTTATAGAAACCTTTGCATTGATGCATAAAGTAAAATGTCTTTCGACTTGAATTTTACCTTAGTGTAATTATCACAAAGTTTGTTGAAATTTTGGTTGCCGAAGCATTGAATCACTATCCATTGATAACAAACCGGTGATAACACACACACCTTTGCTGTGTTCACTTGAGACCTCAATGTCTCGCTTTTGCACTGTTAATGGCCATGTGCACATTCCATTCATAGACTTTTCTTGAGAATGACTCCCAATTCTCATGAGGAGCAGCACCACCCCTAGGTCTATATAAGTAGAACTCTTACAATATTTTATTACCCTAAAATACTTGTCTTCTCAAGACTAAGTTCTATTAAAAAACCTTTCGGTTTTAACCCTCATTTTGGTAACACACTAGTACTCTTATCTTAGATGGGACAAAATTTGAGTACTGCTACTATTCACTTGATTAACTTGTTATTACCTATTGAACCTAATACTAGTTTGGTGACTAGTTGTAACGACCCGACTTTTCTTAACTAGACCCACCGAACACGACTATGACTATTTGGGGTCAACTGGACCCTTATGGTAAACTTTGGTAAAAATTGGACGTTAAAAAGTAAATAAACTTTAGAGTAAACTTTAGAAAATTTTACATTGGAGTACTTTGAAATAAAATAGTATTTGGATGGGATCCCATAGTTTTAAAAACAAAATGTAGTTTCAACGTAACTTAAGAAATAGTCTGTGGCCATAGGGCCTTCTTTAAGTAGAACTAGTAAACATGAAATTGATAAAATTGTTACTAGACTTAGCGGAAAACTTAAGAGAACCCTGACAACCCTGCAGGTCGGTTGTTTCATAGTATGCATACTTCAGACAGAATCCCCTCCAGCTCATTGCACTGCTCCTTAAGCCTTGCCCTTACCTACACACACAGAGTAACTGATGAGCTATAACGCTCAGTAAGGAAGCTAGCTACAACTCATGATTCTACTATTCAAAACAAACTTTTCATAACAGAAATGCATATCTAGAAACTGCAAACTGAGCAACACGTCTAGCATATTCACATAAGTCAAAGTGTTGCGTAACATACTGAAAACATATAACTGAGCCATCGTGTTATCTGTGGGGTTTTAATCCCAGTGTGGCCTCCACGGCCCAGAGCAACCTCACCTCCCGTACCAAAGGGGTACACTCCGCTAAAACACGATGACTCTACTGACTTGGCGGATAACCCCACTGTACGGCTGCATGGGGAATCCGCCCTCACAAGGCCTTGTACTGAGCCATCGAGTTGTCTGTGGGGTCATGATCCCCGGGTGGCCTCCGCGGCCCAGAGAATACTCACATCCCGTGCCAAAGGGGTAATCTCCGCTAAAACTCGATGACTTTACGGACTGAACGACAAACCCCACTACACGGCTGCATGGGATCCACCCTCACAAGGTTTCCCTTGACAGTCATAAACATTGCACATACATTCATGATAACTTTACTGCACTAAGCACATTCAAACCTGATAGATGGGTACTATCATGCGCATCCAGCCATATAATCACACACCTATATAGCATCTAGAATTTAACCAGCAATCTACAAACATGAAAACAATTCACTAGAATCACAACAAGCTAAGTTACTCTTGGTGTATACTTCCTTACCTCTTGTCCTTAGCTTTCGCGAATTATATCTTTGTGAGTATTTACGATCGCGTTTAGACCCTATAATCATATTGGGACAATATGTCTTAGTTTATGCTTTACTAAGATTTTAAATATAAATAAGGGAATTTAAAAATAAAAAACTAAAATTCCCGACCCTGGCCCAAACCCGAGCCCTTGGGGTAAAATGACCATAATACCCTTTTCTAAAATCCCGAAATCAACTTAGAAAATTATTATTTCCTATAATAATTTTATCCTAGACCACGTCCGAAATTTCAAGTCAAAACTCCAATTATTTCTTAAAATTCCGTTTTCCGATGCTCGAGTCCAATTCACGAGCCCCGAGCCCACCTCTTGGCCTTGAAACTTAAAATCGGTAATATTGTACTTCCTAAAATATTTTCTAAGTCCTTGAAAATATTTCGTAAATTCTAAGTCATCAAATCTAAACTTTGAAACTAATTCCCGAACTTAGAATTTTCCTTGAAGCTTAAATAATAATTCCCGAGCCTAGCTCGTAAATCATTAATCTTAGATATTACTTAGATAAATTTTCTAAACCTTGATCCTCAAATATCAGTTTGTAGACTTTGGGGTACCTAATCCCGAGCCTAGCGATAAAATTCTAAAGTTTTGGGACCAACTACCATTTTTGGTCCTTTTGGTTACTAATCAGTAACCATTAGTAACTACTTGGACACATGCTCTTACATGCACGTGACTACCCCCATCATCTTCATCCACACATTCAGCCATGGCCATCCTAACCAAGGTTTCTCACCATGGCAGCCACGACCTCACTCCATAGACCACCATGCTCATCACTTCGGCCACCACTAGCCCCACCACCGGCCTCCACGCATGACCACCCAAAGCAGTATTCCCCATGCACGGCCACCCATTTCCACCATTCTTCAACCACCACCAAATCATCTCAAACTTCAAGACCACATATATTAAATTATCTCCAACCCCTTAATGTATGTTTCTAGACCCAAAACACTAATTAGATCCATACAAAATAGCCCACAAATCCATAGCCAACCTAAGAACATAAATGAAGAACAATCGGTACCGTAAACTACTAAGGAAATTTATGAATATATACCTCTTAATGTGGCCGGTTTTTGGTGGTTTCTTCTTCTCCTCAACTTAGTAGACAATACTATGAACACAACAAAACTATTTGACATAAATTTGGTACTCATAATCTAAGAGAAAAAACAACGCAAATGTATGTTCGGACTTACGTTTTTCTTCTGACTATTCATGTACCGAATTCCCAATAACTCTCCCTTCTTCCTCTTGCTTTCTTCTACAATCAAAACATAGGCTCTAAGGACGTGTCTAAGGACTGTAACCCAAAGAAAAACCAAAGAAAACTCACCTTTGATTCCTCCTTCTTGGACCCGAAGTGAACGTACAAAACAAGAACACAATGTGTTCTCTGTCTCTAATCTCTCATAGTTATCCTCTCACGTTCAAAAATGGCTAACACTAATGAAGAAAGACAACGGTTCTAATTCCCTTCCTGGTAACCTCTAAAAACTGCCATAGCTGTTTAAATTGTGTTTCCCTCCAATAAGTATGTGTGCAGCCAAACACACCACCGTACGCCTCTCAAAATACAACATTAAAACTATAGGTTAAGAATGGTAAATATAAACTATAGTCTAAACACCAAAAATGCAACTTTGGTTTAACTTATGTGTATGATTTTATGTGAGTCCTTTCAACATAAAATCATAATTTTAATCCTATAAAATTCCTCTTGAATTATTCATAGACTCCTAGTGAATAAGTCACAAAATCATAGTCTAAAACGATTCTATGATTTTATGTGGATTCCAAATACATAAAATCATATACTAAAACTCTTTGAACAAGATGTCCATTTTAGATTTATTTCACATCTAAATCCCCACACTATGGTCTAAAGCGATCAACTCACTTTTCTTTAATTAAAATAATATTCACCAAATATTATTTTAATTATTATTCATACTCTTAAAATAAATAAAAAAAATTAATTCACAGAATAATGTTTACATAAAACACAATAAATAATAAAAAAAATTCGGGTTATTACACTAGTATTAAGATAGGTTATCATCAACCGTGAATCTCTTTAGGGAGTCTAAATCCCACCCCTTGAGATGTAGAAATGATTTAATTTGAATCATTTCTTTTCTCATGTATGCATACTTAGACACTCTCGTTATTTTATTCAAACTTTGTTGCTAGCCATAGTTTGATTAAAATAGTTACCCCTTTAAAATAGTGATTTTGACCATAGTCAACGCCCCCACTATTTTATAGTTTAATATCCAAGATAAACATTTGAATATTAATTATAGAAATCTCTTTGTTTCTAAAATTCCCCTTTATGTTTTAAATTGATTCATTCTTGAATCAAAATATTACAAACAGTAACTTTAGACACCAAGCATGTCTAGATTTATCAATTCTATACATATATAGCCAATGTGATTTAGAATGTGGAATTCCAAATCACCTATTTGATAGAATGACCAAATTAATCAATTAATTAACAACAAAATAAATTGATTAACTTTGGAGCATCACCCCCACATTTCTCACATAGTGACAATAAAATATCACTTTAAAATAGAAATCTCTTCATTTCTAATATGTCATTTATCCTCCAAGATAAATCTAGACCTATGATTCTCAAAGTTCATCATGAGTCCGTAAGCTTCATGACAAACACTCAATAGATCAAGATAAAAATCCTCAATGTTTATCCTGATTCATTTACTTGCTAAAGCAAGGCACACTTATTTGAAAGTAACTTTCACTTGGTTGCTTTCTTTTATATATTTCTCAAAATAAAATGTGAACACAAGTGTAATGTGAGAATTTCTCAAAAAAATAATCACATTATGAAATAATAGGTCTACACACTTACCTATTATTTTAACAAGTTCATTTTGAAACTTTGTTAATGTCTCACACAAATGTCTCATAGCAAAATAAAGAATTATCATAGAATAATACTTTAATTTTATTGATAGCTTTCAAGAGTACAAGCTTTATTACAAATTAACAATTTTCCCAACAAGGCACATAAACATGGTAATCATGCTAGGATCTCTTCTTCCTTTTCTATAGCATTTACCTCATTCTCATGTGGGTCCTTTCGGTACCTACATACTCTAGCATAGTGCCCGGGTTTTCCACAAACAAAACAATGACCTCTCACGTCTTTGAATTGTCCATGATCTTTCTTTGGACCTAAAGGGTCCCCACTACCCTTTTTTTTGTTGTTGTTGTTGCCCTTTGGATGCTTGTGTGAAACCGCATTGGCCTTGGAAGTCTCATCTTTAGACTCATTCACACCCTTGTCTCTTATCCTCGATTCCTCTTCAATTCTAATGTGTTTTTGGATCTCTTCCAAAGTGTAATCCTCATTCTTATGGGGGATTCTTTTCATATAGCTCCTCCAAGTTGGTGGTAATTTTGCCACTATTGCACCAACTTGGATGGCCTCGGGAAGCTCAATCTTGAGAACTTTCAACTTGTTCACAATCACTTGTAACTCATGAATTTGAGGTAAAAGAGTTTTCCTATCAATGAAAGAAAATTCAAAATATTGAGAAATTAAGAACTTTCTTGTACCTTCTTCCTCAGCCTTGTACTTACTCTCCAAGGCATCTCAAATCTCCTTCGCGGATTTGGTATTGGTATAGAGGTCATATAGCCTATCGGATAGGGCATTAAGGATATGACCCCTACAAAGAAGGTTGTCTTCTTCTATCTTCCTTCTTTTCTCCACCTCCTCGGGAGTGTCTTTGTCGGATGGCTCAGCTAGAGATGCCAAGGATGACTCAAGGATGTAGGCTATCTTGAGTGTTATCAAAAGGAATTTCACCTTGTCTTGCCTCCTTGTGAAATTGGATCCATCAAACCTATCCAACCTCACTAGGTCTTGGTTCATGATCTTGATGGTCTCCCCTTCCATTGAAACAAGGAGGAATAAGCTTTTGATTGTTAGAGAATATATTTTATTGCTCAATGGAAAAGTGGAAAAGCCAAAATACAACTCTATGCAAAGAATACAATGGACAAGATGATAGATAAATAGGTTTACAACTCAATGACCAACAATACATGTAAATTGTAGAAAAGAGAGAAAGAAGAGAATTATTAGAACTAAAACTCTAAAACAAGAGATACCAATAAATATGTAAATAGAAATAGAAGAAGAGGATTACAAACTCAAAACAATAATAATACAAGAAGAACAACTGAATGAAAAGATGAATGAAAAACACAAACTCACACTCAACCAAAGTAAAGAGTAATGGGGATCGCCAACTTGAACAAGGTTCAAAACCTTTGTCCAAAAGATTATTTCCCCCTATTCTCTAAGCACTAAGTGATCTCTCAAGGAAATAGCTCTCTGGAATAATCAAGCCTCAAGGTGTATTTTTCAGCCAAGTGCTTTGTGGATGAAAAATGGTGTGTCTTACAAGTGAGCATTGGGCTCCTATTTATAGAGTTTGAGATACCCTTTGGATTTCAAATTCCACCAACCCCCATGGCTGTTACCAATGTTTAATTGGATTAATATGGAATTAAAATTGAGATTTGGGAGTTATTTGGGTTTTTGGAATCGTTCAACACATTTGGAAAAAAATGAAAAATTGGCCTGAAATGCACATGTGGCCGCGACCAGGAACATCAGTGGTCGCGGCCACAGCCTATTTTCAACACTTGAAAATGTGCTGTTTTTCCAAACGGTTCCAAACCATCCCAAATGACTTTGTAACTCCCAAAACACATTATTGGGGTTAAAATCATTTCTCCAACAGCCATATTTTATAATGGCTTTATGAAATCCAATCTCAAATGTGTAACATATAATATACACATTATTGGGTAATATTTGGGAGTTACAAAATTATAACTGATTTTGTAACTCCAAAATATGTCACATTTAGGCACACACATGTATCCAATTTTGTGACTCTTAATAATATGTTACAAGGTGTGACAAATCACATTTGTGTGACAAATCACATTTTGTCACATTATTTAATCTAATATTATATATTATATGAAATAATATAACAGCACATGCCTTGCCTATGATGTTGTACCTTGCTCCGAAGATATCGAGCCTAAGGTTCGAGAGGCCCCTTCATGCCTCATTTTCATAGGGCCATATCGTGAGGTCCTTCCCCCACAAGCATCTTGGAACTGTGTCTTCCGTGATAACATATAAAGGTTTCAATACTTGAAGCTTGTAGGAATAAGGTACCTTGTGAGTGTAAGAACCTATGTAACGTCCTCCTAATCCAGGACCGTTACACTGTGTATTTTAAAATGTGTTAGACTTGCTAATCAAGTCATTTGGTTATAAACGTGTAACTAAGGTTAATGTCTAGGGTTAGGGTTAAAATTTTTGGTCAAAGGAACTGTTTACTTTTATTTAAAAAGTTTCGTACATCCATGGGATCCCAAAATATTACAAACAAACGTTTAAAAGGGTGTATATACATCAAAAGTTACAATCGGCCGACCTAAGCGGCAAAATTAAGGCTACAACCCTATTTCCTCTGAGATATATATCCTCGGTTGTGGTAGACGAGCAGTCACATATGTACACACTGCTACCGAAGCTCTCCAACTCATGGTTGATCAAGCTTTCCTTTTCCCTTACCTACACTACGAAGCACCCGTGAGCCAAGGCTCAACAAGAAAACTGAAACATGTGCACAAATAGAAAATACAGATTTCCAGATACCTATCTAGCACGACCATTAGTAATAACCTACTCATGCATGAATATAATTATAATAGATGGTCATTGTACCATTCTGGGGCCCGCCGCCCTAAACAGTTGACCATAGAGTCAACCCCGGGCTCTATGCCCTAGCTATGTGACCATAGAGTTCCCTAGGGCCTTTGCCCTTAGCTCTGAGTAACTAGCCATAAAACGAGTCTAGCGTACCTAACACTTTAATGTTTTAATGACCATAGGGTTGGCCAATGTAATAGTACGTTGCTGGTTTAGGCCTAAGCCTTTCGACCAGCGCGCCGCGTGCTATTGTCGTCCTTGACTAATAAGTCAATCCCTAATCTAGGTATTCAAATATCAATACATAAACAAATATGGATAGGCATACCCCAACAAGAAAAACATGCATACATATTAATCACATAACATCATCAAGTAACTGTAATCATAGTAATAATCATGCTAATTTAATGGGGCATAGCCCTAGCCACGTAAACCATGTGAACAGTCATGAAACACTTAACCAAGTATAGAATATTCAAGTATGTTTAATTAATAACAGAACAATAATTTAATAATAATCATTCTCAGGGCCCAAGCCCTATTCATAATTATTATTAATAGTCGGGTCAAGCCCTAATAAAATATAACACGTATTGGGTGCAGTTTTCTTACCTCAGGTCCTAGTAGAGTAAAATAAGAACGACCCCCAAGCACGATCCCGGTTCTAAGCTCGTAGCGATAACCTAGTCACAACCATAATATAGGATTCCATCAATAACGAGCAAATAAAGGCTTTCGGACCTAGTCCTATCCTCCGGAACCTTGAATTCTACTAAACTGGGTAGTAGATTCGATCCCGAGCCCTAAGGAAAAGATTCCAGTCACTAAAAACTCACCATTGCCAAAAAAACCTAGGCGGGCCGCGACCTGCCCTTAAGGTTCATGGTGCGCCCCTTAAGTCAAAAGCCCCCTCCTCTGGTAATGGACACAGGCCATGACCTGCCCCTTGAGGGTCGCGACGCGCCTTCCAAACAGAGGCTCCCAAGAGCCCTGGGTTCAGTTGGGTCGTGGCCCCTCAAGAACAAGGCCGCGACTTGGCCCTGCGAACCCAGATTTCCTCCATTTTTCCTCAGTCAAATCCAACCAAAACCATCCTAATTAAACCCCAAAACAACAATTCAATCCACACAACAATTTTAATATCTTCCCAACAACAAAACAAAACTAAAATCCAGCTTAAAAACCCACATAAAATCAAACTCTCATACTTGAGCCATAAGTTCCAGAACACCTCAAACTATAAGGAAAGTCGAGCAAAAATCAACTGAAAGAAGGATTAAGGTATTACTTTAGCTATGAGTGATGCTCGCCTAGCCACAACCAATTCCCGAATTCTAATCCCGAGCCTTCAATTCCTTAGTTTTCCAGCCACAATTTTCTTAGTTCATCAAGAACTTACATGGAAAAGTAGAGAGAAAAACCGAGAGGGAGAGAGTCGGTTGTGAGAGGTGTTCGAGTGTTTTTTTGTGTTTCCTTAAGGCTTAAGTTTACTTAAGCTAATCCCGAGGCTCGGGGTACTAAAAACATCCCCGAGGGCAAAATGGTCAAAATCCCTAGTATTCCCTTCTAATCTTGCTAACTCCAAATATATCCTCAATTATTCATTCCCATTACTCAATAACCCGATTTAATGACAAATACCTAAAATACCCCTTGACTCAACCCGAGTCAGGTATTGGGTCCTGTTGACCTGTGAAATTGGCCAACGGTCGTATGTACAGTATACGACACATTTTGATCAAAATAAATACAATATACGACATAGTACAAATATCTTAAGCAAACACACATAAATTTTATAGTGGTTCAACCCTGCTCTGATGAACAGTAATAACCTAATCCACTTAGCTTTTAGTATTGAATCACTCGATGGACAATTACGCTAATGAACATAAGTATTCGCTCATTACTAATTTGCCCAGAGTTTCTCCCCCAATATTCATCTGATCCCCTTCAATGAGGCCATGGGTCCTTTATTTATAATACCCAGGGGCTGTTACATGATCAGTAAGAGTGGGATCGTGGTTTGGTACTAAATCATTGGGAGTGGAGATACGTGTCCACCTTCCCATGATTACGAGATCGTGGGTCTTCCCATTGTCTACTTTGGATCGTGGTCGATAATGTACGATTGAGACCTCTAGGAAATGCTAAGCCTAGATTGGTCTATGAGACTTAGGTGCTAGGCTCGACGACCCTTTAGAGCTTGGGCACTAGGCCCGTTGCTCCTCTGGGTGATAGGCCTGTGATATTCTAGGTGCTAGGCCTATTGATCATCTGGGTGCTAGGCCTGTTGATCTTCAAGATGCTAGGTCTGTTGATCTCAGTCTGAACGAGCGTGAGTTTTACCCGTTTTCGAGAGTGTAGGCCGACCACCATATGAAGGATAGGGTGGGCCGACCACCGCGAGGGGTCTTGGGCATGCTTGGGCCGACCACCACTAGGGGTTGGGGTCAAGCCGACCACCCCTAAGGGTTAGGGCCAGGCCGACCACCCCTAGGGGGTTTTGGCCTGGTCGACTTCTCTATAGGTCCTGGACCTATCTTTTTTGCTCATTGGTCTTTTTTCAATACTTCGTCATTTTTTCCCTGTTTTGTGATGCCACGTGCCGCTTTCTCTTTTGCCACATCATCCCTGGATTTTCGAGGGATAACATTTTCTCCCCAAGTTTATTTTAATGTGTTCAACATTACCGTAAACTTGATCTGGCCTGAGAAACATATCGTAGCAGTACTTTAACAGCAAAGTCCCTCGAGACATTATGTAGTACTTTTATCAACTATCGATAATTTGCTCTGCACTAATTTTTCAAGGATAATTCGTAATTCTTAAAAATAACTAGATTATTCAAGGAAAATTAATTTCCTAAAAATCTAGTATATTTTTCAAGGAAATTTGATGTCCTAAAAATATAATATATTTTTCACAGAGTTTGAAGTCCTAAAAACATAATATATTTTTCAAGGATATTAATTCCTAAAAATACAAAATATTTTTTAAGGAATTTTAATTCCTAAATATATAAGATATTTTTCAAGGAATTTGAATTCCTAAAAATACCATATATTTTTCAAGGAATTTGAAATTTTTAACCAAACCAGATATTTTTCAAGGATTTTAAATTCCTAAAAACATGGTTAGCCTGAGAGGCTATAAGTAGGGCCTCACTCATCAGACTCTTGACCCATGCACCTCCTTCAGAAGTTCTGAGCTGTGGAATTCTCCAATTCTTCATCAACTCCGTGTATCTCCTCTTTGGTAAGTATTCTTTCCCAATTTTTACGTTTTTTAATGAGTCTGTTTGAATCTCCTTGTTTTGTTTTATTTTGATCCAAAATAATTGACTTGTTTGAGTCAAGTCTACGGTTTCTCTATAATTTCCTTAGCCTGGACGATTTCAAGGGTTCCAAACCCTAGCATAGGCGATTTCAGGTTTGTGAAAACCTAGGCGGACCACCTCTTTGAGATTCATTAGCCTGGCGATTTCTAGGGTTCCAAACCCTAACATAGGCAATTTCCGGGGATGTAAAATCCTAGCCCGACCACCTCTTTGAGATCCATTAGCCTAACGATTTCTTCGATTCCAAACTCTAGCATAGGCGATTTCTAGGTTTACATACCCATCATAGGTCGAGCACCCTAGGGTTTACATCATGGGCCGACCACCACACCCCTAGGCGATTTCCAGGGATCCAAGGTGGTCGGCCCAAGCATAAGACGACCACCTGGGACCCTAATTTTTTTTCTCCTCCTTTACTGAGCTCTTTGGGGTCTTCCTTGTATTGTACAATTTATTGGAGACTTGAACTTTAGTCCTCTGGATATTTTTTGAGGCCTGTATCCCTAGGGTGGTCAGCCTAAGGTTGTAGGCTGACCACCTATGCCCCTATTTTCACGTTATGTAATCTTAGGGATTCAGGGTGGTCAGCCAAGGCTTAGTTCCACTAGGCCGACCCCCTATATAGATTTTTTTCCCTTATTTTTTTATTTTTGCTCTTTGGTTCATGGATATGCCCCCAGCTATTGGCTTCATTATGTTCACTTACTAAGTTTACTCTTTATTTTTCCTTTGTTGCAGATGTCCAGCTCCTCTTCCTCAGACAATTCTATAAGCAAGCGTACTCCCGAGGAGTTCTTAGAAAGAGTGAAAATGATTCTCCCTCGCTCCGCTTTATATTTCTTCAGTGAGGAAGAATTCTTGAAAAGGTATAGCGCAATGGCGAGAGTAAAACAGACAACTCCACAATCTTTCGAAGATGATCCTCATATCGCCAAGCACATCACTCAAGGCTCTTCGCCTGGCTCTTCTTAGATCTCTTCTCAGCATAGTATGCCCCGCGGCTCTCAAGGCACATCTCAGCGATGTCATTCTTCTTAGTGGGACATGTCAGGTCAGCGAGACTCATTACAACGCCCTTTGCACTGGGATACTAGTCAGGTTCCCCATCACTCTTCTTCTCATCGAGAACATACCAAGGGCTCTCGTTGCCATGCTACTTATCTTCAGGAGCGTTCTATTCACAGGTTCTAGCCTAAGGTTGTTCGCCCTCCTTCCAAGAGTAAGATAGTCTCGCCAGCTGCGCAGCAGAAGAAGAAACGACAAAAAGAGTTCCATTCATCAGATTCTAGGGCCACCTTGGCTAGTGAGATCATATGGAAACCAGTTGAGAAGCCTCGCACTGCTGATTACGAGGTTGTGTGGCTCAAGGGGGCTGCTTCTAACACGACTGAAGAGAAGGTAAAGAACTTAAGGAAGACCTTTGACCTCTTTGGTGTGTCTATTACTATCCCTAGTCCAAATGACAGAGCCGAGGACCCCCCTTTGGGTATGTGCGCTTGGACAAGTTCTGCCATCAAGTCTGGCGCCTTACTTTCTCTTCATCCGTATTTCCATAGTGTTGCGGATGATTTTGGTATTAGTCCTTCTCAAATAGCTCATAATGTGATCTTGTTCTTATCTGCATTGTGCATTATCTATCACCATAAAAAATGGGCTGCTCTAGTGCCTCACAAGATCCACTACTTATTTGATCTAAAGACGAACCCTTCTCAGCACAACTTAGGGCATTTCCACTTCCACCATTATATGAGCGAGGGTACGAACACCTTCTTGGAAGATATCTCTAGAAATAGCAAGGCGTTTAGATATGCCGATAACTATTTCTTCACTAAGGATGCAGAGGCCAACTACTCAAAGTTTAAGCACGTTGGGCCTTTTTATAGACCACTCCCAACCCAGGCTATGGAAGTTAGGGCCAAGGCATTGATTTCCATGACCCATAAGGAGAAAAATGTCAAGACCTTCGTTACTTCAGAGAACCTTAGGAAGGTCGGGCTGTTTCCTCCTACTATAGCCAATGTTTCAGATGACGATGGTCCCGAGCCCGTTAACGCCATAGACTCCCCGAGACCCATTCATGTCGAGGAGGTACCCTCTTTTCCTTTGCTAACTGGACAGGAGGGTGATGAGGTGGGTCCATCTATCGCGTACTCATTGCTTGCTTCAGACGACTTTGATGAGACTACGTTCGAGCCTGAATCTCATTCAGAAGGTTCAACACTTTATCACTTTTATTTTATGATTCATCTATGCTTAATATCCTTATAACATTTGATCTGTTTTACAGGTTCAGCAGAGGTCGACTCCCATCGAGGCAAATCCTTCTATCTGAGCGGCTAAAAGGGATATGGTTGAGGCTTAGTTGGTAATGGAGGTTCCTCTAGAGGTGTCTCCTCTGAATCCTTTGGCATCTAGTCTGATTCCTTTTGCGTCTAGTCCTGTCGCAGAGGTATAGCCATCTCTGCCTACACCAGTTCCTCCCATTTTCACTAATGCAGGTGCTTCCTGTTCTGCGCCTACTCCCTTATCTGAGCCACACTAGTCTGCTATACGGAACTTAGGTGCCCTCATGGACCAAGCATCTCATTTGGAGCAGACGACAACGGCTTTTAATAGGATTAAGAATGAGGACTTGAGCACCATTCTAATGAATTCACTCTTAGACATTCAGAGCGTGAGTCCTTTACAATTCTCTTCTTGTCTCGTTAGCTTGTGTGATGATGTTTATCTAACACATATATGTTTTTTACAGGCACTGATGCTGGTCTCTCATGTCCATGATAGGTCTGTGGAGTATACCTCTACGTTCTCCAACTTTTGTTTTGAGCTTGAAGCTATCTGCCAAGAGGTGTTGGACCTTAGGCTCGTTTTCGGCTCTAGAGATGCTGACATTGCTTTGAAGGATGAAGAGATCAACATCCTCTGTAGTACCGTGGAGCTCAAATAGCAGGAAGTGACTGATTTGACTCTCAGGATAACCCAGACGAAGGGGAAACTTGCCGACCAGCTCCAACAGTCTGAAGCTGAGAAAGAGAAGCTGATTGTTGACATGGACCAATTGCAGAAGGATGCACTTGTCGAGAAGGAGCAAGAGGTCAAAGCTACCTAGGACAAGGCTCGAGAGGAGTATTCAGAGATAGCTTTTTCTTGCTTCTACTCGATCTAGAAGTCAAACAAAGATTTGAACTTGGATTTCCTTCCCGAGAAGACATAAGCGAAGGAGTTTAGGAATTGTCTAGCTCGTGAGGCTACTAAGGCTCAGGGTGGTCTTTAAGATGATACTCCTCACCCTAGTTAGTCTTCTCTTGGTCTTTTATTCTATCTTTTCCTTTCATGCCATTGGTGGGGCACCTTGTACTTGACAGTTTTTACATATGACATGTTATGCCTTTATGCGTTTTTTGTTATGAGTACTTAGTGTATTGATTGAAATTTTTTATTTCCAATGCTTACTAAGTATATCAACTAACATGCCTCATTGGTTCAGGTATCAGTATATTGAGAGCACATGTATTTTACGTGCCATACTAACCTTACTCCTTTACGTTTTTCATGCTAACAACCATGGTAATGTGAGCATATGATACTTCACCAAGTACCATGAACAAAACAGGTCGACCACCCCATGGGTGATAGGCCGACCACCTATAGGGTTGATGATCTGGTTGACCACCTTATAAGGGACTTGGCTAGGAGTCTCCCTACCAATGCCTTTTTTGTTTTTGTTTTTTGCATTTTCAGAACATATGTTGAACAAATGTCCTAGAAAAACTTGAGTTTGTTTAGTACTTAAGGTCATACCCTCATTTCTCATGTATACCCCGATCGATATGTACTATATGCCCCCCAAGTGATCATGGGTTTCAAAGCCTTGTTCACTTGCTACTAGACCATGCCTTGCTTCGAGCGTTTAAACACATATTACTTTCCTTTTCACCCAATGATGCAAGCAGCAAATTCTTGTCCCTCATTTGTAGTTGGTGATGGTTTCATACTTAGTAGTAATGATACCTATACATAGATGCAGATTGTGTAGCAAGTGTCAATCACGATCAACATAATATCTCGTGTACTCATTATAATGATTGTAGACAGAAATGTCTATGTTGGACCAACCGAGTCTAGATAGGCTAATCGAGCCTGTAACGAGTCTTAGATCAAATTATCGATCGGTCCTTCAAGGACCAGATTCGATTATGATCTAATGATGGCGTCTGGTCTTTAGACCAGTCTCTTTTTTGATCGTATGGGTCGATAGGTTCCTCAAGAACCAGGATCGAACGTGATCGAATAATGGTGACTGGTCCTTGGACCAGTCTCTTTTGTTGATCATATAGGTCGATAGATTCCTCAAGAACCAAGATCGAGCATGATCAAATAAATTGGGGACAAGGTCCTCGGACCAGTCTCTTGTTTGGATCTTATGGGTCGATAGGCTCCTCAAGAACTGATATCGAACATGATCCGTAATTTGACGACAAGGTCCTAAGATCTATCTCTCTTGTTGATCGTGTAGGTCGATAGGTTCCTCAAGGACCAGAATCAAACATGATTAAATAGTTTGGCAACAAGGTCCTAGGACCTTCCTCTCTTTTGGATCATATGGGTCGATAGGCTCCTCAAGAACCAAGATCAAACATGATCCATTAATTTGGCGACAAGGTCCTAGGACATGTCTCTCTTGTTGATCATGTGGGTCGATAGGTTCCTCAAGAACCAGAATTGAACATGATCAAGTAGTTTGGAGACAAGGTCCTCGGACCAGTCTCTCTTTTGGATTGTATGGGTCGATAGGTCCCTCAAGGACCAGAATCGAACATGATCTAATGATTTGATGACAAGGTCCTAGGACCTGGCTTGCTTTTGGATCGTATGGGTTGATAGGCTCCTCAAGAACCAAGATCGAACATGATCCATTAATTTGGCGACAAGGTCCTAGAACCTGTCTCTCTTTTGGATCGCATGGGTCGATAGGATCCTCAAGAACCAAGATCGAACATGATCCATTAATTTTGCAACAAGGTCCTAGAACATGTCTCTTGTTGAATGTAACTTAAAGAATTAAGAGAAACTTAAGAAATTAAATTCATTCATTGAAGCACAATGACTGTTACATAGAAAATTTGAAAATACTACATTTGCAAATTAAAACTTGTGTCGCTGCTGAACAACTTCACTGATAGTACCGACAGAGGTGTTCACAATTCCAATAGTTTTTTATTAGTTCTCCATTCAATCAAGCTATCTTGTATGTCCCTGGTGGGATCACCTCCACCACAATGTATGGCCCTTCCCAGTTAGGTCCTAGTACCCCTGCTGTAGTGTCCTTAGTGTTTAGGAACACCCTCCTGAGTACTAAGTCCTTAACTTGGAATTTTCGATCTTTCACTCTGGAGTTGAAGTATCTAGCGAATTTTTGTTGATGTGCTGCTGCTCTGAGACTTGCCTTTTCTCATCTTTCTTCGATTAAATCGAGCGACTCTTCTATCAGTTGATGGTTCCTCCCCTGATCGTATGTCTCTCATCTATGCGATGGGGGAGTGAGTTCAACTGGAAACATGGCTTCATACCAAAGTGCCAAAGAGAATGGCGTATGCCCTGTTGTCATTCGTGCCATCGTTCGATGTGACCATAGGACCTCCGGGAGTAATTCTGGCCAAGCTCATTTAGCTTGTTCAAGGCGCTTCTTCAGAGTGTCTTTGATAGTCTTGTTCACTGCTTCTACATGACCATTAGCTTGGGGGTGTGCTACCGAGGAAAAGATATTTGTGATTCCATGCCTCATACAAAAGTCGATGAACATATCGCTGTCGAATTGAGTCCCATTGTCCGAGACTATCTTCCTTGGTAGGCCAAATCAACATTTTATATTCTTCACCACAAATTCTAAGACTTTCTTCAAGGTTATGGTGGTGAGCGGTTCTGCTTCAATTCATTTGGTTAAGCAGTCCACGGCTACAACAAAAAATTGGACTCCTACCCTTCTCGTAGGTAGCTTTCTGATCTGGTAAATTCCCCATACAACGAAGGGCCAAGGGCTTTGCATTTGTGTTAATTTGTTAGGTGCCGCCCGGGGTATCTTGGAGAACATCTTACACTTGTGGCATCTTTTGACATACTCCATCGAGTCTTCATTCATTGTCGGCCAAAAGTATCCTTGTCTTAGGATTTTCTTTGATAGGCTCTGCCCCCCCAGCATGATCTCCACAAAACCCCTCATGTACCTCTACCATTATCATCTTTGACTGGTCGGGTGTAACACACCTTAGCAGTTGTAGGGAGTACCCTCGTCAGTACAGGACCCCTTCGACTATCCTATATCGTGTAGCCTGTCTCACCAACTTCCTTGCTTCGTTTCAATCACTAGGTATTACTCCTTGGTTGAGATAGTTAATAATAGGGGTCACCCATGTATCTCCTAACTCAACAGGTAGTGCCTCTTGCACGGTTATGCTTCTTTCCACCAAGTATTCGACGAGAACAGTATTCAAGGTGTCTGTATCTTTGGCACTGGCAAGCTTGGCTAAGGTATTAGCATTGGCATTCTGCTCCCTCAGGACTTGTCTAATAGAGTATTTCTTGAACTGTGTCAACAAGTCCTTCACCTTATTCAGGTACTGCACCACCCTAAGTCCCTTGGCTTGATACTCCCCCAGTACCTGGTACACCACTAGCTGGGAATCGCTGAATATCTCCAGGGACTGTGCATGCACATCCCGAGACAAGCGTAATCCTGCTAATAATGCCTCGTATTCAGCCTCATTGTTTAAAGCATTAAATCCAAATCTAAGAGCGCACTGGATTAAGTGATTCTCTGGAGTGATCAGTATGATTCCTACACCTGAGTTGTGTTGATTGGATGCTCCATCAACATATAGCTTCTGTACAGGAGCATCTCCTTCCTTCTTGGTATCTCCATTCTTTGATTGGTAGGAAGGGTCTTCAAGGTTGGTGCCTTCGACTATGAAATCTTCCAATGCTTGTCCTTTTATCGCCGCCCTTGAATGATAAGTGATATCAATCTGTCCTAGTTCCACTGCCCACTTGAGTAATCGTCCTGAGGTCTCTGGTTTCTGAAGAACTTGTCTCAGCGGTTGATCGGTCAGGACTCAGATTGAGTGAGCTTGGAAGTATGGACGCAACTTTCGAGAGGCGATTACTAAACAATAGGCAAGTTTTTCTAGAGGGGGATACCTAGAATCTGCACCTACTAGCCTTTTACTGATATAGTACACAGGGTGTTCTACCATGTTCTCTTCTTTTACCAAAGCAGCGCTGATTGCATGCTCGGTGATTGCTAAATAGATGAATAGTACTTCACCATATATTGGCTTTGCTAGGACGGGAGGTTGAGCGAGATGCTCCTTCAAGGCTTGGAAAGCTTCCTCACATTCCTCGGTCCATTAGATCTTCTTGCAGCCCCTCAGTAAGTTAAAGAAAGGGACACACTTGTCTGTAGAATTTGATATGAACCTACTGAGGGCAGCTACTCTTCCGGTTAAGCTTTGCACTTCTTTGATTGTGGTAGGTGACTTCATGTTGATCAATGCTTTGATCTTCTCGAGGTTAGCCTCGATTCCACGTGAATTGACTGTGTATCCGAGAAACTTACAAGAACCAACTCCAAACAAGCACTTAAGAGGGTTTAACTTCATGCTATACTTTCTAAGTATTGCAAAGCATTCCTCCAAGTCTCGAACATGTCCTCCAACTTCTTTGGACTTGACCAACATGTCATCGATGTATACCTCCATAGTTTTGCCGTTCAAGTCTCAGAACATGCCATTCACTAAATGTTGGTAGGTGGCTCCTACGTTCTTCAAGCCGAATGGCATCACCTTATAACAGTTCGATCCCTTGTATGTCCGGAAGTTGGTATGTTCCTCGTCGAGAGGGTGCATACTTATTTGATTAT
Source organism: Humulus lupulus (assembly GCF_963169125.1). Classification (NCBI taxonomy): domain Eukaryota; kingdom Viridiplantae; phylum Streptophyta; class Magnoliopsida; order Rosales; family Cannabaceae; genus Humulus; species Humulus lupulus. Next base: position 182,084,689 of record NC_084793.1, read on the forward strand.
ACCCAGAATACACATCCATGAATGAGGGTATTTCAGTTGCTGCTGTTGCATTGACCAGTTGGTCTATTATGGGTAGTGGGAAGCAGTCTTTGGGGCAGGCCTTGTTCAGATCTGGGAAGTCCACGCTTGTTCTCCACTTCCTGTTTGGCTTTGTGACCAGCACGGGGTTTGATACCCAATCTGGGTAGTAGGCCTCCCTTATAAAACCGTATTCCTTGAGCCACTTAACCTCCTCCTTCAGGGCTTGAGATCGGTCTTTGTCAAGCAGTCTCCTCTTTCGTTGCATGGGTGGGTAGTTCTTGTCCACATTGAGGACATGGCTTATCATGGAAGGAGAAATTCCAACCATGTCCTTATGTGACCAGGCAAAGACATCCTGGTTCTTCTTCACAAATTCTACCAATCGTGCCTTAATTTCCACCTTCAGGTCCAACCCGACTTTAATTACTCTAGTCGGGTCTTCCTCATCTAGTAGGACTTTGTCCAGATCTTCGACTTGTCCTACCCCCATGACGTCATCCCCAAAGTGAGGATCAATGTCATATCCCTTGCTTTGGGAAACTTGCTATAATAACAAATCTTCGTTAAAAGGAGCCCTCGACTCCAGTAGAATGTTTCTTTCAACGTCAACTTCCATGTTGACAACCTCATCGGTTCCTTCCTTCCGTTCGCAGCAGGCTACTACCATGTTGTTTACACATGGTCCTTTCTTTGCCTTGACCATTGATGCATTATAGCATTCTCGTGCCTCCCTTTGGTTACCCTATATGCATCCTTGCCCTGCGCTTGTGGGGAACTTCAAAGACAGATGCCAGATAGATATTGCTGCGTGTAACGCCATCAGAAGGGGTCTCCCGAGCACTACATTGTAAGTTGATGAGCAATCTACCACCAGAAACTCTATCATCACAGTCTCGTTCCCGGGGGCATCCCCCACTGTGACTGCTAGTCTGATAGTTCCTGTTGATGCTAGGCATTCTCCCGTGAACCCATATATCACCTGGGAACACGGTGTCAGGTCTTTGACCGCGAGCTTCATCTTCTCGAGGGATGTTTTGTAGATGATATCTACTGAGCTTCCCGTATCCACCAGGCTTCTCTTCACCCAGGCATTGGCGATTTGAATGGTAAGGACCAGAGGGTCATTGTGGGGGTACTTGACGTGCCTAGCATCATCCTCCGTAAAAGAGAGTTTCACTTTCATACTTTGGATTCTTTGGAGATTGCTCCTCGATTTCCATACACTGGGAAGACTCCTCTACCTCATGTCTTAGGGTCTCTGTATATCGCTACGAGTATTGTTACTATTGCCTGCTATGTGCCCCCCCCCCCCCCCCCGCCAACACATATGGTATCCAGTGTGAAGTCTACGGACGCTGGCTCCAGTGGTGGACTCTTCTGCCTTTGAAATTCTGGATTCCTACTCGGGGTTTTGGTTTTGAATTGGTACCTTGAGAGTTAACCTGATCGAAGAAGAAACTCTAACTCATCCTTCAATTTTTTGCACTTGTTTGTGTCGTGCCCATAATCATTATGGAAACGAAAAAAACTTATTCTTGTCTCTCTTTCCTTTTGAGCGCAAGGGTGGTGGCTTTCGGTATGGTACCTCTTGATATGTTGCCAAGTAAATCTCATCCCTTGATGTAGTCAGGATGGTATAATTGGTGAACCTGGGCTGGTAGGGCTGACGCTTAGGCTGTTTGTCGGCTGGTGCTGACTTATCTTTCTTTTCTCCACCCTGCTTGGCCCATGAGGTATTCCTCTTCTTACCATTGCCCCCATTGCTGCCATGAGGGTTTGCGCCATTCTTATCTGCCTTGACAGTGGTCGAATGGTTTATTCCTTTTCTTCCTTCATGATAGCGTTATCTAGCTTCATGTATTTGTCTGCTCAGTCCAGGAAGTCCAGCAAGGTGATGATGGGATTCCTGTGTATGCTATCCCACAAGGGACTACGATAAATTATTCATGCTAAGATGGCAATGAACTTCCCTTCATCTCCTACGGTTTGCCTCTCTCATGAATCTTTGGACGTAGTCCTTCAGGGATTCATCCATCCCTTGCTTGATGTCAGCTAGGTGATTGGCCTAAACTGGTTGAATCCGTCCGGAACTGAAGACCTTGCAAAATTCCTTCCTGAACTGCTCCTAGGAAGTGATGGATCTAGGTTTGAATTTCCAATACCATTTCTGAGCTGAGTCAGAGAGAGTGGTAGGGAATACTCTGCACCTATAAACATGCTACACATTGAGTAACTCCATCTGATCCTCGAGCTTTCCAATGTGTCGTACTGGGTCCTCCTTCCCAGTGTATGTTGGTAGTTTTGGGGTCTTATATTTTTGTGGTGGTTGAGCATCTGCGATATTAGCACTGAAAGGACTCCCACTTCTATGAGCCAGCTCAATATATGAAGGTTTCTTTGACAGACCCTGGATAACCATGATGAGTGCATCTATTTGAGCCTGCACTGCTGGTGGGATCGCTGCTCCAGGTGGGGTAGATGTCCCTGGTACCCCCTCATGAGCGCTGGTCCTCCTATTGATGACCTCCCTCAGATCCCGAGGTTGTGCATCTTTCCTGAGCCTATCAAACATAGTATTGGTGCTGTTCATCGATTCCTTTCCATTGCGAGACTGAGGGTGTAGGGGAGGTAGGTCCGCCTTTCCCTTGTTGGTGTGACCCTGCCCTCGAGCCTCTCCTCCTACATGACTTTGAGACTTTGAACGACCATTTCCATTCCTATCATGCCTCTCAGATGTTTGACCCTAATCTACTGCGTTGTTCCGTCTATCCTACTGGGAAGGGGCCTTCGGGTTGGTAACACTCCTACTCCGAGATGAAGTGTTATTCTTCTTAGTCATGGAGGAGCCAGTCTTGGATTGTGCCTCTTTATCCTGTCTTTGGGGAAATGGCTCTGAGAGCGTACTTGGGGTTTGACTCCTCCCATGGGACTATCTATTACTGTTGGCTCGCATTCCTGCTGGTTTGGCCTGAGCCTCCCTCACTGCCTGAGCAGCAGCTTCAGCGTTAGCTCGGGCTAACTGGGTAGCCGCTTCAAGGGCCACAATAGCCTCTTGGTGCCTTCGGTCAACTTCCTACTCCCTCAAGATCATCCTCTGGACCTGCTCATCGATTTCCCATCGTTATCGTTCCATAGTCGCCCTCTGGAGGGAAATTTCTGCAACAAAGGCCTCCTGCCTCGCTAGAAATTCCGCCATCTCCTCCTAGTGAGCATCCTGTGGATTATCTGCATCAGGTTGGTCTCCAACCTCCACCAGAGGTTCGTTAATGGGATCGATGGGATCCTGAGTGGTGGAATCCCTAGGAGCCATCTTCTTTGTCTGACTGGATTTTGGAGGCATTGTAAAACTGATGAAAGTGTGTTTCTTGATTTCGTACTCTCAATGAAAGCACCAAAACGTTGAACTGTGAAATTGGCCAACGGTCGTATGTACAGTATACGACACCTTTTGAACGAAATAAATAGAATATACGACAGAGTACAAATATCTTAAACAAACACACATAAATTTTATAGTGGTTCAGCCTTGTTTTGATGAACAGTAATAACCTAATCCACTTAGCTTTTAGTATTGAATCACTCAATGGACAATTACATTGATGAACAGAAGTTTTCACTCATTGCTAATTTTCCCAGAGTTTCTCCCCCAATATTCATTCGATCCCTTTCAATGAAGCCTTGGGTCCTTCATTTATAATACCCAATGGTTGTTACATGATTAGTAAGAGTGGGATCGTGGTTTGGTACATGATCATTGGGAGTGGAGATATGTGTCCACCTTCCCATGAATATGAGATCGTGAGTCTTCCCATTGTCTTCTCTGGATCGTGGTCGATAATGAACGATTGAGACCTCTAGAAAAATGCTAAGTTTAGATTGGTCTATGAGACTTAGGTGCTAGGCTCGACGACCCTTTAGATCATGGGTACTAGGGCTATTGGCCCACTAGGTGCTAGGCCTATTGATCTTCTAGGTGCTAGGCATGTTTATCTTCTGGGTACTAGGCTTGTTGATCTAAGTCTAAACAAGCATGATTTTTACCCATTTTTGGGAGTGTAGGCTGACCACCCTATGAAGGATAGGGTGGGCTGACCACCCCAAGGGGTCTTGGGCATGCTTGGGTCGACCAACCCTAGGGGTCGGGGTCAGGCCGACCACCCCTAAGAGTTTATGCCTGGTTGAATTCTTTATAGGTCCTGGACCTATCTTTTTTGCTCATCGGTATTTTTTCAATACTTTGTCGTTTTTTCCCTGATTTGTGATGCCACGTGCTGTATTCTTATTTGCCACATCATCGCTAGATTTTTGAGGGATAACAGGCCCCGTTGTGACTTTCCCGCTAACTTGCTCCCTAGGATCGTCTCGTGCCGAGTAACCCAAATAAACCCACATAATAATGTGGTCTCTCACATATATCACATATATGAATATATATACAATTATGCCCATATTTGGCCAAATTACGAAAGTTGCCATTCTAATAAGAAACAGGCTCAAATGCATATTTAATATCCCTAAACATGCATAACTAGTTATATTATCATATAACTCACATAATCACAATCAAATATATCAAATAAACATATAATTCCATATATTGCCATCCCGACCCCCTAATCAAGGCCCTAAGCATTATTAGTTAATTTTATGACGTTACAACTATCCCCTCCTTATAGAAATTTCATCCTTGAAATTTTACCTAGACAACTCGTGATACTGAGTCAACATATCTGCCTCCAGCTCCCAGGTCGCTTCCTCGACCTTGTTGTTCCTCCATAATACCTTAACTAAAGGTATAGTCTTATTCCTCAAGACTTTGTCCTTCCTGTCTAAAATTAGAATCTGTTGCTCCTCATAGGATAAGTCTGCCTCAAGTTCCAGATCCTCGTAACTCGGTACATGAGTTCCATCTGATACATCCTTGCTCACCATGGAAATATGGAATACATTATGCACACTAGACAATGCAGGGGTAAGGCCAACCTGTAGGCCACCTAACCGATCCTCTCCAAGATCTCAAATGGTCCCACAAACCTAGGGCTCAGCTTGCCCTTCTTCCCAAACCTCTTCACCCTCTCAGAGGTAAAATCCTAAGGAAGACATTGTCTCCCATTTAAAACTCCATGTTCCTCCACCTTGGGTCTGAATAGATCTTCTGTCTACTCTGAGACACGAGCATCCGAGCTCTAATCTTCCCAATAGCCTCAGTGTTCCTTTAAACTGCTTTAGGACCTAAATATTTCCTCTCACCCATCTCATCCCAGTGAATGGGTGATCTGCACTTCCTAGCATACAACATCTCTTAAGGTGCCATTCCAATGGTAGACTGGCAGCTGTTGTTATAGGAAAATTTTATCATAGGCAAATATTTACTCCAGGACCCTTCAATGTCCAACACACATGCTCTTAACATGTCCTCCAATATCTGGATAGTCCTCTTAGATTGACCATCAGTTTGATGATGATAAGCTGTATTGAACTTCAGCTGTGTACCCATCGCCCTCTGTAAACTTCCCCAAAAATTGGAAGTAATGATAGGGTCCCTATCTGACACGATAGACCTCAGAGTCCCATGAAGGCGAACTATCTCTCTCACATATAGATCTGCATACTAGTCAACTGTGTAATTTGTCCTCACTAGTAGAAAATTAGTTGATTTCGTATATCGATCCACAATGACCCAAATAGAATCATGCTGGCCCACTGTCCTAGGCAATCCTACCACGAAATCCATCGTGATGTCCTCTCCCTTCCACTCTGGGATATCCAGAGGTTGTAACACCCTTGCTGGCCTCTGATGCTCAACCTTAACTTGCTGACAGGTCAGGCACCTTGCCACATAATTAGTTACGTCCCTCTTCATCCCAGGCCACCAATATAAAACTTTTAGATCCTGCTACATCTTCGTGGTGCCTAGATGTAGAGAATAAGGGGTAGTATGAGATTCATCTAGAATCTCCCATCTGATCCCAGTGTCCATCGGAATGGAAATCCGATCCTTGTATCTCAACAAGCCCATGCTTGACACCGTATAGTCCTTAGCTAATCCAGCGAAGACGTCCCCTCTAATCTGCCCCAAGTGTGGGTCATCTAACTGCTTCTCCTTAACCCTCTCCAAAAGAGTAGATTGTAAAGTGATGTTGGCTAGCTGGCCCACCACTAACTTAATTCCTGCTCTAGTCATATCATTAGCCAATTCACTATATAACTGTCCCGGACCCTTCTGGCTTAAGGCATCTGCTACCACGTTGGCCTTCCTAGGGTAATAGAGAATCTCACAATCATAGTCCTTGACCAGCTTTAACCAACGTCTTTGCCTCATGTTTAAATCCTTTTGGGTGAAGAATTATTTTAAACTCTTGTGTTCAGTGTATATCTCACACTTTTCACAATACAAGTAGTACCGCCACACCTTCAGTGCAAAAACCATTGCTGCAAGTTCTAAGTCATGTGTGGGGTGTCTCTGCTCATACTCCTTCAACTGGCGTGATACGTAGGCAATCACCTTCCCTGTCTGCATAAGAACACAACCCAGACCCTGCCTCAAGGCATCACAATAAACTACAAATATGTCCCGAACTGTAGGAAGGATCAAAATCAGAGCAGTGATCAAACTCTTCTTGAGCTTCTGAAAGTTGTCTTCACACTTGTCTGACCATATGAACCTCTAATTCTTGCGTGTTAACTCTGTCAGTATAATGCAATCTTGGAAAACCCCTCCACAAAGCGTTTGTAATACCTTGCAAATCCCAAGAAACTCCTGATCTTTGAAGCATTCTTCGGTCCTGGCCAATCTCTAATCGCCTCAATCTTCGCTGGATCCACCTTAATCCCATCCTTATGGCAACCAAAACTCGCATTTCTTGAACTTCGCATACAGCCTGTGTTCTGTCAACCTCTGTAGTGCCAATTTGAGGTGTTGCTCGTGTTCTGTCTCTGACTGAGAGTATACCAATATATTGTCAATAAAGATGATCACAGCCGATCAAGGTAATCTTTGAACACCCTATTCATCAGATCCATAAATGCTGCTGGGGCTTTAGTCAATCCAAATGACATCACTTAAAACTCATAATGCCCCTACCTGGTGCGAAAAGCTGTCTTCGGTACATCGTCCTCTCTGATCCTCAGCTGGTGATAACCATATCCAAAATCTATCTTAGAGAATACCATTCTGCCCTGCAACTGGTCAAACAAATCATCAATCCTTGGCAATGTATATCTATTCTTGATAGTCAACTTGTTCAGTTCTCTGTAATAGTATACATCCTCAGAGAACCATCCTTTTTCTTCATAAAGAGAACTGATGCGCTCCATGACGAGAAACTGGGCCTGATAAAACCCAAGTCTACTAACTCCTGCAGTTGAACCTTTAGTTACTTCAGCTCAGCTAGAGCCATCCTAAAAGGTGCCCTAGATACGGGCTCTGTCCCTGGCGCCAATTCAATCACAAACTCAATCTCCCTATGGAGGTAACCCTGGCATATCCTCTGGAAAAAAGTCCAGAAACTCACAAACTAATCGGGTCTGTTCTGGTCCCACTGGCACGACCAGAGTGGTATCCACCACACTAGCTAAGAATCCTATGCATCCCCCCTACAATAGGTCTCTAGCTCTACGTACAGATATCATAGGTATACGAGGTCCATGCACAGTGCCAACGAATATAAAGGGGTCCTAACCCTCAGGCAAAAAGCTTAACATCTTCTTCCTGTAATCTATCATTGCCCCATACTTCTCTAGCCAATCCATACCCAGAATTATATCAAAATCAGTCATTATCAATTCTACCAAGTCAACTGATTATTCCCCTTCATCAACTATAACTGGTAGTGATCTAACCCATTTCTTGGAAACCACTAATTCCTTAGTACGCAGCATAGTACCAAACCCCACAAGATAGAAGTCACATGGTCTACACAATCCATCTATAATCCTACTAGCAACAAAAAAGTGCGTAGCATCCGAATCAATAAAAATAGTATAGAAGGTTTCAGCACTAGAAAGCTGACCTGTAACCACTGAGGGACTAGCCTCGGCCTCTGCCTAGATCAAGGTAAACACCAGAGCTGGCATCAGGCTGTCCACCTTCTTAGACACTTCCTTTCTGGCTCTCGGGCAGTTCTACTTCAAATACTCCACGGTACCGAAACACAAAGCAGGCCTTTGCCCAACATTCCCCAATATGGCACCTCCTGCACCGGGTACACTCTGGGAATGCTCTCCAGGTCTCACCGCCACCTTGGCAGCCCATCTGAATTCCCCGTGGCCTCCTATTTGGACCTAGAGCTAAAACTGTATCCGGAGTCTTCATCTTCTTATCACTAGGGCCTCCACCCCTACCAAAACCTATAAATGGAGTACCAGTCCCCTAGAATCCCTTCTGGCTACATTGTCACACCAGATCTTATTCTCTGTGCTCTCAGCTGTAAGGCCTTCTCCACAGCCTGTGCATAGGTAGTCAATCCTGGTACAGTGGTGATACGAGCATCCCAGGCTATCATAGGATGTAGCCCCTGAAGAAATCTCTCTCTTCTGGTCCCATCAGTGGGTACCAGATCCCCAGAAAACTTTTCCAGTCTGTCAAACTTCATGGTGTAATCAGTCACTATCATGTTACCCTGAAGTAACTTGTTGAACTCATCATCCTTCGCAGCTTTAACTGCGCTTTGTAGTATTTCTCATTAAACAAGGTTCTGAACTCTTCCCATTCCATGGTGGTTACTGCTCTGGTCTGGGATACGACCTCCACCGTATTTGGGCATCCTCCTGAAACATATAAGTGACGCAGGCCACTCTCTCGTTACCACCAACCCTCATAAAATCGAGGATGGTGGTTATCATGGTCATCCACTGCTCAACCTTCAATGGATTAGAGCCACCCTCAAAGATTGGAGGGTGTTGCTTCATGAACCTCTTATACAGGGGTTCCCATCTATCTCCCCCTGCCTTGGGCTGCACTACCACTGGTACCTCTGATTGTATCACTGCTGGTACTGCTGGCTGCGGGTTCCCTGCTGGAACTGGTTGCTATCTTAAGAGGCGAATCTCCTTTTCCTGCCTCTCTAACCTTGCTCGCATACCAGCAAGCACTTATTTCCAATTTTCTGGAGCTGGCATTGGGGCCTAGCCCTGGTCATTCCCTTCCTTGGGCTGTAACTCTTGGTCAGCCAACTTTTTTGACCTTCGAGGATTCATACTATTGTTCAATTCACTCTGCAGTGATCAAATCGATTATTATGTATGTAATAACAATACCTCTTCCCGCCTGACGATCCAAGATCAAACAGACAAACAACAAATGCAATGCTAATAAGCATGCCCACACATAATATGCTCATTCATGGTGCTAATAAGTACTTCATGATATCCATCAGCACATAACAATGCACACAAACATATCCAAACATTTACTAAAGTATAACATTGCTAATAAGCATGTTCTTTAATCCCTGCTAGTGTTAATAGTGTTAATAAGTATTTTCTGGCCTATATACAAATGATAACACTAATAAGTGATTCCCTTGCATTCACACGCAGTAACAATGGAAAAAAGCACGTTCTTTATCATTCATGTAGTAGGCAAGGGCCAAACCCTATCAGATTATCTCATGCTTTCTAAAAAGGCACGCAGATAAGGCATTCATATCATGTTTAAGCAGTTAAACACATAATGACATAATAGTTACCGAACTCTGACTCGAGCTTCTCTTTAGTGGCGAGTGTACATGCCCGGCCAGTCTTCAGGAACCCTTAAACCTTGGTAGCTCTGATACCAAGTTGTAACGTCCTCCTAATCCAAGACCGTTACACTCTATATTTTAAATTATGTCAAACTTGCTAATCAAGTCATTTGGTTATAAATGTGTAACTAAGGTTAATGTCAAGGGTTAGGGTTAAAAATTTAGGTCAAAGGAACTGTTGACCTTTATTTAAAAAGTTTCATACAAACGTGGGATCCCAAAATATTACAAACAAACGTTTAAAAGGGTGTATATACATGAAAAGTTACAATCCGCTGACCTAAGCAACAAAATTATGGCTACAACCCTAGTTCCTCTGAGATATACTTGGCCGTGGTGGACGATCAGTCGCATGTGTACACGCCGCTACTGAAGCTCTCCAACTCATGGCTAGTCAAGCTTTCCTTTTTCCCTTACCTGCACCACGAAGCACCCGTGAGTCAAGGCTCAGCAAGAAAACTAAAACATGTGCATGAATAGAAAATACAGATTTCCAGATACCTATCTAGCATCCCCAGCAATAATAACCTACTCATGCATGCATATAATTACAATAGATGGTCAATGGACCATTCTGGGGCTCGTCACCCTGAACAGTTGACCATAGAGTCAACCTTGAGCTCTATGCCCTAGCTATGTGACCATAGAGTCACCTGGGGCCTTTGCCCTTAGCTCTGAGTAACTAGCCGTAGAGCCAGTCCAGCGTACCTAGCGGTTTAATGTTGCGACGACCATAGGGTCGGCCAATGTAATAGTATGTTGCTGGTTTAGGCCTAAGCCTTTTGACCAGCGCGCAACGCGCTATTTCCGTCATTGACTAATAAGTCAAGCCCTGATCCAGGTATTCGAATATCAATATAGAAACAAATATGGATAGGCATACCCCAACAAGACAAACATGCATACATATTAATCACATAACATCATCAAGTAACTGTAATCATAGTAATAATCATGCTAATTTAATGGGGCATAGCCCTAGCCACGCAAACCATGCGAACAGTCATGAAACACTTAACCAAGTATAGAATATTCAAGTATGTTTAATTAATAACGGAACGATAATTTAATAATAATCATTCTCAGGGGCCCAAGCCCTATTCATAATTATTATTAATAGTCGGGTCAAGCCCTAATAAAATATAACACGTATTGGGTGCAGTTTTCTTACCTCAGGTCCGACTATAAAGTAAAATCAAAATGACCTCCGAGCACAATCCTAGTGTCGAGCCCCTAGCGATAACCTAGTCACAACCATAATATAGGATTCCATCAATAATGAGCAAATAAAGGCTTCCGGACTAAGTCCTAGCCTCCGGACCTCGAATTCTACTAAACTAGGTAGTAGATTCGATCCCGAGCCATAAGGAAAAGATTCCCATCACTAAAAACTCACCATGGCCAAAACAACCCAGGCGGGCCGCGACCTGCCCTTGAGGGTCGCGGTGCGCCCCCCTCCCTTGGTAATGGACACAGGCTGTGACCTGCCCTTTGAGGGTCGCGGCGTACCTCCCAGAGAGAGGCTCCCAAGAGCCCTGGGTTCGATTAGGTCGCGACTCCTCAAGAACAAGGCCGCGACTTGGCCCTGCGAACCCAGATTTCCTCCATTTTTCCTCAGCCAAATCCAGTTGAAGCCATCCCAATTCAACCCTGATACAACAATTCAATCCACACAACAATTTTAATATCTTCCCAGCAACAAAACCCAACTAAAATCCATCTTAAAAACCCACCAAAAATCAAACTCTCATACTTGATCCACAACCTCAAGAACACCTCAAAATATAAGGAAAGCAGAGTAGAAATTAGTTGAAACAAGGATTAAGGTATTACCATAGCTATGAGTGATGCTCGCCTAGCCACAATCAATTCTTGAATTCTAATCCTGAGCCTTCAATTCCTTAGTTTTCCAGCCACAATCTTCTTAGTCTATCAAGAACTTACTTAGAAAAGTAGAGAGAAAAAAAGACAGGGAGAGATTCAGTTGTGAGATATGTTTGAGTGTTTTTTTTTTCTTAAGGCTTAAGTTTACTTAAGCTAATCTTGAGGCTCGAGGTACCAAAAACGTTCTCGAGGGAAAAATGGTCAAAATCCCTAGTATTCCCTCCTAATTTTGCTAACTCCAAATATATCCTCAATTATTCATTCCCATTACTCGATAACCTGATTTAATGCCAAATACCTAAAATGTCCCTTGACTCACCCCAAGTCGGGTATTGGGTCCCGTTGTGACTTTTCCGCTAACTTGCTCCCTAGGATCTTCTCGTGTTGAGTAACCCAAATAAACCCACATAATAATGTGGTCTTTCACATAAAACCCATATATGAACATATATACAATTATGCCCATAACGCGCCAAATTACGAAAGTTGCCCTTCTAATAAGAAACAGGCCTACATGCATATTCAATATCCCTAAACATGCATAACTAGTTAGATTATCATATAACTCACATAATCACAATCAAATAAACATATAATTCCATATATTTCCATCCCAACCCCCTAATCCTTAATAGGTAATTTTGGGACGTTACAACCTATTTATATGACTCGAAGACCTCGTACAAGTACGAAATGCACCTACCAACCAAGAGGAGTTAGAGTACGGACATGACGTCCATGCCGGACAAGTAGTGGCAGTACAAGAATGGTACATGGTAAGGACTCCCTCAGCACGCTTATGAGGTCCGTACCCAACAAGTAGTGGAGGTATAATATGGTACCAAGGCACGAGTACTTTTGCAGACTCCTGACACGTACTAAAGCCAACCACCGTTTCTCCAACACTGCTACCACTTGTGCTACTACCCTAACAGTGTACCCGTGTACTATTTTGTCCCCAGCGACCACTATGTATAAGGGGCCATTAGAGCCCAACTATAAATAGACCTTCACCCCTCAAAATAAGGGGTTGGAAAATTCATTGTATGCTCAGGCTATTAAGCAATATACAAGTTTTTACTCCATTGTTGATCTACACTTATCTTTCCTCAAGTCTATTCTAAGTTCTTACATAGTTATTCTCTTACTAAACTTTGAGTTTCCTGACTTAACATAGTTGACGAGTTCTCACCGTCAACAGTTTTGCGTCGCCTATGGGAAGAACAAAAAAAAAATAGTAGTTCTTCCATTAATTTCAGTAAGAAAACATGCCAAGGCATTCAAAATGCCTACAATACCACCAAGAAGCGGAGGTTCACCTAGACAGAACCCAGCTAAGGGCGTCCCAGAGGGATCCTCCCTCGCCGATAAATGGAGGTGCGGCAGATTTGCCTAGAGAAAATGGCAAAGAAGAAGAAGTATCATCCCTTTCCATTCATCTTACACCATATCCTATAGCACATACAACTGCTCCAGCAAAGGGTTGTACAACTCACCCTCCGCTACCGCCACTGGTGGCCCCAAGTCTGAACCATCAGGACTCGGGTCCCTCCAAACAAAGGCATGGTAAATGCCAAAGAGTACACTCAGTGAGTGCAAGTTCTCGATCTCATTGCTGAAAAGAGGAAATATGTGACCTGCACTTAAAAAATCAAAGTTTGCAGGCCGTCGTGGAGAACATGCAAGAGGTACTAAACGATCTGTTACACGAAAACTCTAATGCTCCCCTCTCTAAGCATAAAGAGAGGGAACATGTACGTGGAGAAACTACCATGCCCATGGATGATGGAAAAATGTAACTCTCCACTAGTCATACCCTTTGCCCAGGATGCAAGGAAGATTCTACACCAACAGAGCAACCTGGCGCGAACCCCACCTACGAGAGGTGTGAACCCAGGACAACCTCCAAAAGAGCCTCACCCGACCTAAGGGATAAACTTAACGTGAGAGGGTCCAAAGTGAAAACCATACCCCATGCAGCTCCTCTGATGGACACAACCAAAGCAGGGATTAACCCTAAGAACCCACGAGACTCTTTGAACATAAAGATGAAGGAATTAAACATTGAAATGTAAAGCCCTCGAAGCAAGATTATCACTACACCTGGGGGGCACATAGATGACAAAGAATTTGACCATGATTTTCCCTTCGCAAGGGAGATCCAGGTTGAGCAACTTCTCACCAGCCTCAAAGAGCCACGCATGACTCCGTATAAGGGCACTACGGACCCAAAATATCACTTAGACACCTTCAATAACCTGATGAAGTTAAGGGGGGTCAGCAGTAGAGCAAAGTGCCATTGCTTCGTTGTTAGACTCAAAGGGGTTTCGTATAAGTGGTTTAAGAGGTTAAGGCCAGGAATAATCAAGTCATGGAAACAGTTCTCTGGTGAATTTGAAATGCAACACCACGCGGTTCGTGACTATGTTATGGCGAGTACCAACCTCGCTATCATAAATCAAGGCAAGAGTGAAAGCCTAAAGAGCTATATCAACAAATTCAATATGGAAGAAAATAAGATTGGAAGTGAGACTAAAGCAGAGATCAAGATGGTAATCACAACCGGAGTTCGTCCTGGAAGGAAGTTATGGGATAACATGCTCAAGAGGGAGATTACAAACTTAGATGACTTCTTCGAAAGATCCCAAAAGTATATACGTGTGGAAGAGGGCCATAAGAACTTGCATGTTGAGGAAAGCAAACCTTCCTCCAATCACCCTTCTACCAATACGTTTGAAGATTCCACATAGAAGAGATCGTTGTGATAGAAGAATCACTGATCAAGTTGAAGATTGGAAGAGGTCTACAAGAAGGCTTCAAGGAAGAAGCTAACAGGATTCATCAAGGATAACCTCCGATTAGAATCCCTTTATCTGAGTCACTTAGGAACCAAAGAAGTCAGTGCAATTGGCCCCATAAAGATAGAAAGAGGTCGCCAAGCTGACTCTAGAGATATAATGGAACAATGGCATTATGCTACCCTTGCACGTTGTCTCCTATTACTAATGTCAAGCACCTATCTTATATATTACATTTCTCATTTCCAAGGACACTTATATGATGCACATATTACCATTGTTGGTTGAAATTGTCAAAGCATATCGAAGAGAACAAAAAACAAAGTACTTGGCAAGATAGACCCCATCAACCACTTAGGAGGTGTCCAACCTTGTGAGTCTTAACAAGCACCTAGCCATGTGCAAAACAGGTGCCTAGCCTTGCGAGCCTCAACAGGCACCTAGCCATGTGTAAAATAGGTGCCTAGCCTCGCAAGCCTCTACAAGCACCCAACCTTGTGCAAAATAGGGGTCCAAACTCGCGAGCCTCAACAGGCACATAGCCATGTGCAAAATAGGTGCCTAGCCTTGCGAGCCTCAATAGGTGCCTGGACAAGTGCAAAACTAGTGCCTGGCCTTGTAAAATATATATATATAAGTACTTATAATGTATATATGTGTGAGTGGTGAACCTTATAAGACAACATTTGAATCTATAAGGACTAGCTACCCTTATAGAATTTAAGGAAGTCAAAAGGTCCCTAAAAAATGACATCTTCATAAACACACCCACTCTAAAAAGGGACCACGTTGCAGAAGATAAAATGGGAGCCCAAAGAGATCCCTAAGTCTATATCGACTGAGTCGCCTTACCAAGGGAAAAAGGGCCTTAAAAATAGGCGCTTGCGAGGTTTCAAAAATACCATCTCCCTATAAGGGTCCCAACCAAAGGGGAGATCACCTCAAAGACCAAAAAGGGTCCTCATAACAATCCTAGGTCGGCCAAGGTCACTTAGCCCAAAAATAGTCTCATAGAAGATGCTTGTGAAAAGGGTCTCAAAGAAGACACTTGCAAAAAGGGTCTCGAAATAGACGCTTGCAGAAATGGTACTATGCATAATGATGAGAAGGATGCTTCTCGCACAAAATAAAATGCGCTTGCAAAAATATATAAAAGGATAGTGAGAATGGTCAACATATCCTTACAAGTAATCAAGGTGCACCAAAAGACGTGAATCACACAAAATAGAGAGGCCCCAAAGGGAACCCTTTCAAAATAAAGCTATTGGCACTATGACCATGAGGACTTGCAGAAGTTCCTCACAAAAAAAGGAAAAAAAGAACGGCTTCTCAAAGTCTCAGACCAAGGAAAACAAGGCTCCTCAGAGTCCCATACTAAAAGAAAAAAGTGGGCTTCTCAAAGTCTCACACCAATGAGAGGAAGAGAAAGGGATTTACACTCCCCTTATACTTATGTGAGCATGTAAAATTATATTGTGAATTGGTACATCTGAAAGAGTTGCGAGATAAAAGGTCCTTGTGTCATAGGCTCTTGGAAAAATGTGCCTGCAATACGAGGCCGCAATTCATTAGCCTTCCAATGGAATGCGCCCGCAATGAGAGATACCCTCACTATGTGAGATGCCCTCGCTATGCGAGATGCTGCCGCAATGCGATGTACTTGTGTATTCACCTCTTAGCTTAGATGCGCCCACATCGCGAGGACACAATGCAAGTCAACTTATGGATATCTCGATGCGCCCGCATCACGAGGTCGCAATGAAAGTCAACTTATGGACATCTCTTTAGTAATATCCATCTCACAAAATGAGAGGCATCTCAACTCATACTTTACCAAGTGTGAACGATGGAAATTCTCCATTTACCTTGGATCCCAATTAAGTTTGCTTCCTACCTTAGACATTCTTTACATCATCACCAAGTAAAGATGTCCAAAACGAATAGCTCAAGTCGACAAAGGGATGAGACACCTCACACCTTGCAAGAGGGTCTCTCATAGCAAGGGCATCCTCCTCGGCAAGGTTTCCATCGGCCGTCTAACTCAATCGAGCTCCACTCCTTCATTGGACATCTATCTAAATTCCACCTTGCAGACATAAGTGAAGAATGAAGTCACAGACACACAAAACGAGGCTAAGAGGCCTCGCATAGCGAGAGGGCCCTCACATAGTGAGACTAACTATAGCCTAGTGCTTCCAAACATTATTTTCTAAGTGTTTAACGTGCCTCTAAGCTTCATATAAGCCTTATCCTTGAAAGGAAGGTCGATGAAGCTCCCAGGATGTCAACAGATGAAGCACAAAGAGATGGAGGTAAGCCTCACCATGTGAGAGGGTCTCGTAGTGCGAGACCATCTTTCATAGCAAGGTCTTTATCACCCAATAGTGTTGTATTACATCCTTCGCTACCTTATATGCCTCTGAGCATTAAGCAAGTATCACATTCATGAAAAAGGTGACAAGCAAAGGCCTCCGCGTGTTGACGGATGAAGGTTGAAGAGTCGAAGGCACGAAGGAAGGTCACCCTCGGCCCGATGGTCCCGAATGACTTTGTTTGTGGTCTCACATGTCCATGCTTAGTTATTTTTACCTAGCACTTGATCATACCCTCTAAAGCGTGTTCTCATTTGCCATACACTTCACCTATGCCTACTCATCCAGGGAGGTCTCACGAAACAATAACGCCATGCCATGAAGCTCGATAACTCCCCTATGGAGGTAATGCATGCTTGAATATCGATTAGCTATTTTTCCACTCATGCGACCATGACAG
This sequence comes from Humulus lupulus, assembly GCF_963169125.1. Taxonomy (NCBI): domain Eukaryota; kingdom Viridiplantae; phylum Streptophyta; class Magnoliopsida; order Rosales; family Cannabaceae; genus Humulus; species Humulus lupulus. The sequence continues at coordinate 182,101,907 of NC_084793.1, forward strand.
CCCAGAGTATGCTACCATTGTCACTAGCATCGCAGAATTCATTGACGAGTTCTCACCGTCAACAACTTTACAAGAAGGCACACAACATTACCACTAGAGCATAGTAAGTGTAGCATCATAATAAGTCTACAAGGATGCCTAAAGACCTCCTCATAGACTGGGGGCAAGTGTGGATGCAAAAAATCCGCCAAGGAAAAATGGTTCGGTCCCTTATTGAAATAAATGGCTAAGGGTCACCGAAGGCATCAAGTACACGTTGGAGGAAAAAGGCTACTATGTGCTACCAAGAGATTGTTGATGCAAAAGTTCCACACCAAGTATGAATATAGGAGAATTGCCAAAATTTCATAGCCTATAATCCTAAGGTGACACACTCCAAAGGTGGTCCCGAACATGCCCGCGTCTCACACCTAGTGAGACTATCATCTCAGTGGTGCCTCACATTTAGTCGAAGGGCCTTGCGCCTATCAAGCGCCTCGCATTGAGCATGCGCCTCACACCCAGCCGAAGGGTCTCGCAACCAGTAGGCGCCTCACGCCCAGCATTCGCCTTGCGCCAAGAGAAAGGCCTCACACCCAGTAGGGGTCTCACACCCATCAGGTCCTCGCGCCCATCAGGTGCCTCGCACCAAGCAGAAGGGCCTCGCGTCTCGCACCCAGCATGCGCCTTGCACCAAGCAGAAGGGCCTCGCGCCCTGCATCCAGCATGCGCCTTGCACCAAGCAGAAGGGCCTCGCACCCATCAGGTGCCTCACGCCAAGTAGAAGGGCCTCCCGTCCAGTAGGGGTCTTGCGCCCATTGGGGCCTCGTGCCTAGCAGGGGTCTCGCGCCCATCAGGGCCTCGCTTCTGGCCGAAAGGCCTCACGCCCATCAGGCGCTTACCCAGTCTCACACCTTGAATGAAAGGTCTCGTAAGGTACATCCTCACCTATAGAGCCTCACTTTGCACCAAGAGTCTTGCGAGGTCATCCTTCGTACTTGGTGCACATCTCGTGCTGATTATATCGCGAGGCACATGCCTCACCTATGATGTTGTACCTTGCTCCAAAGATATCGAGCCAAAGGTCCGAGAGGCCCCTTCACGTCTCATTTTCATAGAGCCATCTCGTGAGGTCCTTCCCCCACAAGCATCTTGGAACCGTGTCATCCTTGATAACATATAAAGGTTTCAATACTCGATGCTCATAGGAATAAGGTACCTTGCGAGGGTAAGAACCTACGTATGACTCGAAGAGCTCGTAAAAGTACGAAATGCACCTACTAACCAAGAGGATTTAGAGTATGGACACGACTTCCATGCTGGACAAGTAGCGGTAGTACAAGAATGGTACATGGTAAGGACTCCCTTAGCACGCTTATGAGGTCCGTACCCGACAAGTAGTGGAGGTATAATATGGTCCCAAGGAAGGAGTACTTTTGCAGACCCCTGACACATACTAAAGCCGACCACCACTCCTCCAACACCATTACCACTTGTGCTACTACCCTGATAGTGTACCCGTGCACTATTTTTTCCCCAGCGACCCCCATGTATAAGGGGCCATTAGAGCCCAACTATAAATAGACCCTCACCCCTCAAGTCTATTCTAAGTTCTTACGTAGTTATTCTATTACTAAACTTTGAGTTTCCCAACCTAACATAGTTGATGAGTTCTCACCGTCAACACTCTCTTTACTATAGGCTACCTAATAAACAAAGCCCAAGTCGTGTGAATGAGGGTATCACTCTTGAATAAATATGGTTAGGTAAACCACCCGCTCTAGCACATATTAGAACATTTGGTTGTGTTGTATATGCACACCATAGTGATGATAAATTAGGAAAGAGATCCATTAAATGTGTATTCTTGGGTTACCCAAATGGAGTCAAAGGCTATAGGTTGTTGTCTCTAGAAAATATTAAGGTCATTATTAGCAGAGATGTTATTTTTAACGAGCATGATTTTCCTTTAAAAAGAAATGAGGACGGTGTTGTTTCTGAGTTTTAGGTGATGTTCAAACAAATCAATACAAGGTTCATATTAAGGTGGAAATGGCATCAAGAAATCAGAATAAAGTTGATCAAGCTACTACAGTAACCAATAATGATGAAGATTGTAGCATCCTGAATTTGCTAATAAGGCTTAAGGCCTTAATTAGTGTGTCGGGAGGGCAATAATTTATTTAATTATGTTAATATGTGAATTTAATGATGATGTGGTTAGAAATGCATGTTCAGATGAATTAAATATGCATGTGGGCCCCATTTGGTTATTAGGGGCATATTTGTAATTTTATCTCGTTAAGGGCATATTTGTGATATTTTTGTGTGTTGTGATTGATACCACGAGTGAGTGGTGATATACTTGTGATGTGCGTTCCGAGACGGTCCTAGGGAGCAGTTTAGATAAATAGTCACAACAGGGTCGAACACCCGGCTCGGGAGGAGCCTAGGGGTATTTTGGGAACACAATTAGTGTTCGGGATTTATCGGGTAACAAGTAGTAATTTAGCAATTATTTGGACATGTCAGGATTAAGTGAGGATTTATAGGAACACTCAAAAAATTAGCGGGACATGGAAAATGATGGAATTACCCTTGGGAGCATTAAAGGATTTAGATAAGCTTAAGGGGTAATTTGGACATTAGGCTAAGAGATATACATGGTTATTGGGTGCTGAACTTTAGAAGAAAACAAAAGAAAAAGGCAGAAACTCTATCATTTAGCTCTCTCTCTCTCCCTCACGTTACCCTTTCTCTTTCTTTCTCTCTCTCTATCTCTCTCTCTCTCTCTCTCTCTCTTTCTTGGTCTTGGAAGGGTGTTGAGAGTGCTGAAGAAAGTTGTCTAGAGATTGAGGATTCAAGGCTGGAATTTGTGCAGATAGAAGCTTGAAGACTTGGGGAATTAGCTCAGGCTGAATCCATAATAGAGGTAAGGATTTCATATTGAATTCTCGAAGAATTTTGCTGCAACTTTTGGGTATGGTGGCCTAGGTTCAAGGGGTGATTGAATTCAAGTGTTAAGTTAGGTTGTGAAGGGGGTTTTGTTGGGTTCCTTGGATGTTTTATTAGTTTTGCTGTTAGGTACAAATCCTAGGCTAAATTATGGGATAAAGGCTCAAAATTGGTGAGTTTTAGAGGGATTAGCTCGTAAAATTATGATGGATTTCTGGGTTTCGAAGGCCCGAGCCACGACTCTGTTCTTCAGGTGTCGCGACCCGCTTGTTTGAAGAGGCTGGAGAAGCCTCTAGTTCGGTAATGCCCCGACTAATTCTAAGACCTCAGACCAATAAAAACTACTAAGACATAGCTACTATTTTGGAATACATTCAAGAAATAAAAGCACTTTATTATAAAAATCCAAAATACGGGATCCCATTGTTATTTACATAAAAACATTAAAGAAAAAAATAACCTTTAATTAATTGTTCGAAAACTAATTGCGGAAAAATAAATACATAAATTGAAAAGAATCAAATATATAAAATTCATTGTTGATCTTCAAGTAGTCCATCCATTCAGTCCATCCCCAATACACATGCCAAAGCTGCCAAGAATCCATCCCGCCTTCCAAGCTCATTTTCCTGCACCATCTAAAATAAAAGGAATGAGCCTAATACCCAGCAAGGAACATCTACTAAAACATAACATAAATTATAAGACTAAAAACATATACTATAAAACATATGACGTAAAAACGTAGATCGTATAAACATAGGACTATAATATTAATGGCCATTAACTCATTACTGTAGTATGTGGTAAAACCATCTGGGTCCTCAGTCTACTAATCGAGGTAGGTTAGATCACAAAATAGTATATGATAACTCATCTAGGTCCTTCGTCTACTAATCGAGGTAGGGTAAATCATAACTCTAATCTAAGAAACTATAATACCCAAGTCACTATAACATAAAACATATTCATATAAATATATAACATAGCAATATAAAATATCATATCATACAAACATATCACAACACATATAATCTAACCTATTTTCCTTACCGAAAATCGGGATATTGGAGACAAGAACGGGATTAGAAAACTCCTAAAATCAACAATAAGAATCATGAGTTTCTAAAGAAATGGAGATGAAAAAGAGATCTAAACCATCAAGAAAGAAACTTACTGAAAACCTTAAGTTTCAAGAAACTTAAACACCTAACAAAAATCCATAAAATCAAGTTAGGATCTAAAAGAAAATGAAAGAAAATAAAAGAAAAGAACTATGATGGATTAAACTGAGGATAAGAATACCTTGATAGGCTAGAACTTCGATCTACACCTCAATACCGAAATATCACTCTATCTTACTTCCCAAGCATTTTGAAAAGCTTAGAATGGAAAGCTTTTAAATCCCAAAACCCTAGTGTTTTCTCTCTAGAATAAACTTAGTAGCTTGGAGCCTATGAAGAATGCTTGAATAATGAATGAAAGGGTTGAGTAATAGGTCCTATTTATAGAGTTCAAGGAGTGAAACTAACCCTTTTTAAAAAGAATAAACAAACGAATAAAAGTTGAATAAAATTTGAATTTTCGATTCAACAAATGCCCAGAACTTGGTCAAAAACCTTCAGAAGCAAATCTAAGTTGTTGAGAGCTTTTTCTAATTCGATTCCACAAAGTTTCAAAATATGTGTGTGGAGCCTATGTATTGCCCCCCATAGGCGATATATCGCCTCCCCCATATTCCCGAGCCTCCATAGTTCATTCATACGAAGTCGACATGTTTTCCGTATCAACCTTAGGCAACATATTAGCCCCTATAGCTGTGATATATCGGCATCCACTGATATTTTAGACACGTTTTTGCACATTTTTAGCACACTTGAAGTTTGTTAAAACAACTTTTAATTAGTAAAACGAGACCTTAACAGCTGCTGGAAGGTACTAGAGCTTCTAGATCTATCTTTTATTAATTTATTCATATAAAATCCTTAATAAACATGCTTGTGACAAGTGTCACGTTCTGATTAGTTCTATCTAAACCTTAGGTTATAATAAATAATATTTCTAGGACCAGCTATGTTAATCAAACCTTATGTTATAATTAATATTTCTAAACTATAGGTTAAACTTATAAAATCTATAACTATTTCTATAAGTTTCCAACTAAATCCTGGCTTGAACCAATAACCATGAAAAACTAAAATACTACAGGCTACTACTGCTACTACTATCTAGCTAAGGAAAATTTAGAGACACTACAATTCTCCCCTACTTAAAAGAATTTCATCCCTGAAATTTACTTACCAAACAATTCCTGATACCGTGCTAGGATGTCTTCCTCCAACTCCCACGTTTCCTCTCGTTCTAAACTATTACTCCATAGGACCTTGACTATTGGAATACTCTTAGACCATAATTCCTTCACCCCCTTCTCTAGGATGCTAACCGGCCGTTCCTCGTAACTCATGTCTTTCTGGAGTGCTATCGTATCATACTTGAGGACGTGAGATGGGTCTGACACATATCTACGCAGCATCGAGATGTGAAACACATTTTGGCTATTTGTTAAAGCTGGCGGTAGGGCTAATCTATATGCAACTGCTCCCACCTTGTCCAATATAACAAAAGGACCTATAAACAGGGGACTAAGTTTGCCTTTCTTCCCAAACCGCTTCACTGCTTTCATAGGAGATATCTTTAAGAAGACTCGATCTCCGACTTTGAATTCCACATCTCGCCGCTTGGCATCCGCATAACTCTTTTGTCTGATCAGAGCACCGAGCATATGCTTTTTAATCAGCGCCACTGCATCCTGAGCCTCTCTAAACGTTTCAGGTCGAAGAAGTTGTCTTTCTCCTACCTCATCCCAATGTAATGGCGATCGAATCTTCCTTCCATAAAGTAACTCATAGGGTGCCATATCAATCATTACCTGGTAGCTATTCTTGTAGGAGAACTCTATAAGTGGCAAATACTTACTCCATTATCCTCCAAAGTCTAGTAGACAAGTGCGCAACATATCTTCTAAAATCGGTATGATACGCTCAGACTGACCGTTGGTCTGAGGATGAAATGTCGTACTAAGACTTAGCTTGGTAACCATGGCTTGCTGCAAGCTTCTCCAAAATCTTGATGTAAACACTGATCCTCTATCTGATACTATGGTCCTAGGATTCCATGCAGTCATACTATTTCTTGAACATAAATGTCTGCGTACTAGTCTGCAATGTACGTAGTCTTGACAGGGAGGAAGTGAGCTGACTTGGTGAGTCTATCTACCACAACCCAAGCCGAGTCATGCTGCTTATTTGTTTGTGGCAATCCTGCCATGAAGTCCATGGCTATATCTTTCCACTTCCATTCCAGAATACTAAGCGGTTGCAATAATCCTGCAGGTCGCTGATGTTCCACTTTTACTTGCTGGCCTATAAGGCATTTGGACACATACTCTGCTATGTCTTTCTTCATTCCCGGCCACTAATATAAGGTCTTGAGTCATCTTGGTCAACCCCAGGTGAATTGAGTATGGGGTAGTGTGTTCCTCTTATAAAATCTTCATCTTAATTCCACGGTCATTCGACACGCATTCCCGACCATTATATCTCAAGAACCCCTGTCCTGATATAGAGAAAAATGTGGTCGTGCCTTCTTTGACTGCAGGTATATGTGATACTAACGTGTCATCATGCCCTTGCCTGATCTGTATATCTTCTAGTAGACTTGACTGGATGGACAAGTTAGCCAGTTGACAAATGACTACTTCTATTCCGACATTAATCAGCTCTTGCTGTAGTGACTTTTCTATTCCAGATAATGCTGCTAGATTTCCATAACTCTTCCAGCTTAGCGTATCTGCAACTAAGTTTGCTTTTCCTGGGTGGCACAGGATTTCGCAGTAATAATCCTTTACTAGTTCTAACCACCTGCGCTGCCTCATGTTGAGCTCTTTCTGCATGAAGAAATATTTTAAGCTCCTGTGCTCCGTATAAATCTCACACCGCTCTCCATAAAGATAGCGACACCAGATTTTCAATGCGAAGACCACTGCTGCAAACTCCATATCACGTGTTGGATAGCATTGCTCATATTCCTTTAGTTTCCTTAAGGTGTAGGCCATCACTTTGTCATTTTGCATCAGCACACAACCCAAAATTTTCTTCGATGCATCACAATATACTACAAATTTGTGGTTGGGTGTCGGTACACAAAGTACTGGTGCTGAGCATAACTTATCTTTAAGCAACTGGAAGGTCTCTTGGCATCTATCCGTCCAGTTGAACTTTTGCTATTTCTGGGTTAGGTTGGTATGTAGAGTGGCTATCTCAGAAAAGCCTTCTACAAATCTCCGATAATAGCCTACTAGCCCGAGAAAACTTCTAACCTCTGACACACTCTTAGGTCTTGGCCAATCCTTCACAGCCTCTACCTTAGCTGGGTCTACTGTGACTCCGTCTTTGGATACTATATGGTCGAGGAACGCTACTTGAGCAATCCAAAATTCGCACTTCTTGACCTTGGCTTAGATTTGATGCTCCTTCAGTCGCAGCATAGTCAATCTTAAATGTTCCTCGTGCTTGACTTCATCCTTGGAGTTCACCAACATATCGTCAATGAACACTACAACGAATTTGTCCAAGTCATCCTTCAAGACCCGATTCATTAAATCCATAAATGCGGCTGGGCGTTGGTAAGACTAAAAGACATAACTAGAAACTCGTAATGTCCATATTGAGTTCTAAAAGCTATCTTTGGTATATTCTCTTCTCGTACCTTGAGCTGGTGATAACCGGACCGTATATCAATCTTAGAAAACATAGTCGCTCCTCGGAGTTGATCAAATAAGTCATCGATCTGGGGTAGCAGGTACTTATTCTTAATTCTCACCTTGTTCAGCTCACGGTAATGTATACACATTCACATGCTTCCAACCTTCTTCTTCACAAATAGAACCAGTGCTCCCCATGGCGAATGGCTTAGTCTGATGAAACACAAGTCTAAGAGTTCTTGTAACTACATCTTTAACTCCTTGAGTTCAGTAGGTGCCATCTGGTATGGTGCCTTTAAGATAGTCTCGGTTCCCGGTACTAGTTTGATTGTGAAGTCAATTTCCCGAGTAAGCGGTAACTCTGGTAAGTCATCAGGAAATATCTCTGGAAATTCCTTTATAATGCGGACGTCTCCAACCTTTAGTGGTGTTTCTTGTGCCACATCCATGACGCTTGCTAAGAATGTGTGACAGCCTTTCTCTATCATCCTCTGAGCTTTGAGAGATGAGATAAGCGGTGTCTGTAGTCCCGACAACTTTCCCATAAAACATAGTTTATGACCGTCAAGAGTTTCGAACGTCACTTGCTTGTGTCTACAGTCGATGGTTGTGCCATGCCTTGATAGCCAATCCATATCCAGTATTACGTCGAAGTCCTTGATCTCTAGCTCTATCAGGTCTCCTTCTAGTTCCGTGTCCTCGAATTTGATCGGTACTCCTTGTACTATTCGTGATGATAGGACTACTTCGCCTGAAGGAAATTTCGTAACAAACCTAGTTCTAAATCTTTCACAAGGTTTGTCTAATTTTTCAATAATTCCTAATGAGATATACGAGTGTGTTGCTCCTGAATAAAAAAATACTGAACATATACCATTGAGGATAGGAATCCGACATGTGACTACTTTGTTACTAGCTTCGGCTTCTCCCTTGGTCAAGGCAAAGACTTTGGCTGGAACCATCTTGCTGTCCCTCTTTTCTTCTTGTTTGAGCTGTGGACATTCCTTTTTCTGATGACCTTCCTAACACAATTGAAACAACCTTTGATATTTGCACGACACTCCCTAGGATGTCTTTTCTGGCACTTGGAGCACTGAGGATATTCTACATAACCCAGCCTATTATTTCCATTGTTATTTCGTTCTCTTTTGACACTATCAGCTTGCTTTTTATCAGGATGCTTTCTTTTCTGCCCATTATTGTTGTGCTGGTGGATGTTGTTATTTCTACCCTTTTGAGTCTGACTATGCTACTTGGGTTCAGACTTGCTAGCCTATTCCTTACTAACATTGGCTTGGAGTCTTTCCACCTCTATAGTCATTTCAAGAGCATCGACGTAAGAAGTGGTTCCAGGATTTGCAAGCTTGACTCCTAGCTTAATCTTGGGTCTGATTCCCCTGGTGAACTTGGTAACCCTCAAGAAATCTTTTGGGACCAACTCTGGCACAAACTTTGCTAGTCGAACGAATTGTCGAGCGTACTCGACTATTGTCAAATTGCCCTGCTTTAGATTGGAAAATTCTTCCACCCTCGTAGCGATGACTGTCGAGTTGTAATACTTTTTGTGAAACAGCTCCACAAATCTAGCCCAAGTCATGGTGGCAACGTCATGAGTTTGTTGTACTAAATCCCACCAGATTCTAGCATCCTTTTTCAGTAGAGAGGAAGCGTAGGATATTCAATCCGCGTTGCCGAGGTTCATGTGTGCTAGGATAGGCTCTACATTCCTTAGCCATTGTTCTGCCTCAAAGGGGTTGGTTGTCCCTTCAAAGTTTGGAGCGTGCTGCTTACGGAAACGCTTGAAGATTGGCTCTATGTACTCAGATGGATAAGGTGCATAATTTGCCACTGGCCATCCCCCATACTGATATCCTACTTGCTGGGGTGCTTGAGTCACTGGCTGAGGGTGCGACTGCGACTGTTGTTGAGACTGTGGCTACGGCTGAGGCTGTTGTCGTTGTTGCTGCAGTAGTTCTTCAACTTGTTGACGTAGTCAGATAATTTCAGCGGTGTTGTCCACTGGAGGTGGTGCATTTCTATTGGCAGCAGTAGTAGTAGTAGCACGCGTGCCCCTTCTTCGGGCTGGAGGGGCTTCCTGAGTCTCTTTGGCGACGCTGGAGGCATTGGCATTCTTGCGTGTAGACCTTCGTAGCGACATCTTCAACAAAGTTCTAACAGTTGAGAAAACATGTTAGAACTTACCCTAATAGTATCTAAGGAAAAACTTAGTCTAAGCAAACATAATCAGACCTATCAATTATGATTTCTTATAAAAAAATATGTAAGCCTTCTTTATAATTAAGGTGTGTTTCTATACTTAGAAAAATAAGTCATCGTTATTATTTTCAAAGTCTGTTTCTAACCATCCTATATGACTTAGTTCTCAACCTCAAAACTCGTCGTTGTTCCAAAGTTAACGATATTGAGGGAGGGCTAGGATCAGTAAAATCGTTCCCACTACTATGGCCCCCTAAATTCTCAATACAGAACCCGATCCATTGATTTATATCCACCCTCACCGAACTCCATCATTATTTATTTATTCTAAATTTATTATGATTGTAAAAAAAATCAAACTCATACATGTCATTCAAAAATAAAACTTTATTCATTTGGAATATTTTCACTAAGTACAATCATAAATTCAAAGATAAATAAATAAATAAAGAAACTATACTAAAAATAACTAGGTTAAAATATAAAAATCAGGATCTTCTACATCTAACCCTTCATCTAACATATCGTCATATATTTCTTCATAATCATCATTACTATGATCCTCGATACTACCTTTTGGAATATTCATTAAGATATTATGCTTTTGTTCATCAATGAATTGAAACTCAAACTTAGAGGTAAACCTAAGTATAAGAAAATAATATATCATGGCTACCGGTAAATCATCTTCATCATCCATAGTCTCCCATAATTCTTCTAATTTTGAAACTACAAAAGGAATATCCTTAAAAAGCCTAATTACTAAGACATATTGTTCCATGGCTCTCATCATAATTTTCTTAGTGGTTTGAAGGTGAACTACCCCCTTGTGAAATGGGATCAATCTTTGAGTGATTCTTTCTAGCACTCCTATTGTATTCCTTAGTTTTCTAATCATTTTCAATGCCTTAATGGCTCAGATATTTTGATAGGTCAAAGCTCCATTCATTTTGACTGAAAACATAATGACTAAAACGTTAGCTATAAACATAAATATACTAATCATAATATAAACACTTACATCGACGGTTAGATCCAGAGCTTGTGCGTGTGTATTAAGGAGAACTTCATGCATATAAATTGTGGCCTCTGATACCAACTGTAATGCCCTGACTAATTCTAACACCTTGGACAAATAAAAACTACTAAGACATAGCTACTATTTTGGAATACATTCAAGAAATAATAGAACTTTATTATAAAAATCCAAAATACGGGATCCCATTGTTTTTTTTTATCAAGAAGAAGAATTGAACTTCATTAATCAAATAGTAAAAATATACAAACCAACCGGTCTACAAACAGAGGCTAAAAACTCAACCAGCCTCGCCTAAAACAAGAGAAAACCCTTCCAAAAAAAAAAAAAACAAGCTCCAACAACTACTAACCAGCCCACCCAACTAATTACATCGTTATCTTAGCTAAAATTCTCTGTTCCTGTGTAGTCAACTTCTTTTTTTTTTTACAATGTATAGTCTGTGTTGTATTGTAGATTTTATTTCAGTTGCAATACCAACAGTAGTCCTAGAATAATTGTCAAAGACACATCTGTTACAATTCCTCCATATGCTATAAACCACAGCTGCCAAAATCATGTTTGTGATATGAAAAAGAATACCATGGTTTCTGCTAGAGAGCCAGATCCTCTAGCTATCAAACTTAGTAGGCCAGGCTCTAAAATCCATCCAATCAAATATAAGGTCCAAAACCTGTTTGGAAAGAATACAGGCAAAGAAAATATGGGAGTGACTTTCAGCATATCTACCACAAGCAGGGCACATAAGGGAGTCATGTGGTACATTGAATCAGATCATGTTGTCACAGGTAAGCAGCTGAGAGTTAACTACTTGCCATAACAGAAATATGTGCTTAGGAATAGACAATCTACACCATACAGCTCGATGATAACCAACCTGTTGTTGGCTAAGAGTACTGTTGTATAGAGTTGAAGATTGAAACTTCCCAGATATACCAGCAGATTTGATATCATCACAGCTGAATTTACCTCTCAAGTTACATAATTTCCTCCAATACCAGCTTGTATTCGGAGGTAACTTATAAGACCAGAAGTTTGAGCCTTTCAAATAGATTAAGTTTATCCATTTAACCCAGAACATATCATGCTTCTCAGAGATCGCCCATATGTACTTAGCTAAGACGGCATAGTTCCAAACCAATCCATTTATGAACTCGAGACCACCATAAGCTTTTGGTAGACACACCTTCTCCCAAGAAGCCATATGTATCTTGCTTCTATTGCCATTGACTCCCCAGAGAAATCCACGACAAAGTTTTTCAACTTCCTTAATTATGCTTTGGGGAAGAACAAATATACCCATCCAATAGTTCCTCAGCCCAAAAAGAACTGAATGGATTAGTTGTATTCTACCAGCGAAAGATAGGTGCCTACTTGCCCAAGTGTGCAATCGCATTTTTATTTTTTGGATGACGATATCACAGTCTTCATGCTTCCATTTGGTTGGTCTCATAGGGACACCAAGGTACTTAAGAGGAAATGCCCCTTCTGACAAATTCATCTCAGCAGCAATTTGATGCTTATCAACAGCAGAAACTCCCCCAAAGTAAATATGAGATTTACTCTCATTGATTTGAAGCCCTGTCAGTGAACTGAACTCCCCAATCACATTCTTTAGTACTTTAACTGTTGATAGAGTTCCTTTACAAAATAACAGCAAGTCATCTGCAAAACATAAGCTAATAAGTTTGAGACTCTTTCACATAGGATGATACTTGAAGACATAACCTTGAGCTGCTAATTGGAGACTTCGAGTGAGATATTCCATGATTAGAACAAACAAAAGTGGAGATATTGGATCCCCTTGACGAAGTCCCTTCTCTCCTTTAAACCTGCCTTGAACCCTTCCATTCATGAGTAACAAGTAAGATGTGTTTCTCAAGCAAGTCATAACCCAGCCAATAAATCTAGCTGGGAAACACAACGCCTTTAGAAGCTCCTCTATAAACCACCAATCTATCGTGTCATAGGCTTTGCTTATGTCAATTTTAATTGCACACCTTGGCGATCCCATTGTTATTTACATAAAAATATGAAAGAAAACATAACCTTTAATTAATTGTTCAAAAACTAATTGCGGAAAAATAAATACATAAATTGAAAATAATAAAAAATATAAAATTCATCATCGATCTTCCAATAGTCCATCCATTCAGTCCATCCTCAATACACATGCCGAAGCTGTCAAGAATCCATCCTGCCTTCCAAGCTCATTTTCCTGCACCATCTAAAATAAAAGGAATGAGCCTAATGTCCAGGAAGGAAAATCTACTAAAACATAACATAAATGATAAGACTAAAAACATATACTATAAAAAATATGACATAAAAACGTATATCGTTTAAACACAAGACTACAATATTAATGGTCATTAACTCATTACCGTAGTATGTAATAAAACCATCTAGGTCCTCAGTCTACTAATCGAGGTAGGTTAGATCACAAAATAGTATATGATAACCCATCTAGGTCCTCTGTCTACTAATTGAGGAATGGTAAATCATAACTCTAATCTACGATGATGATAAAAAAATCTTGGGATTTGATTTGCTATCTAAGCAACTATAATACCCAAGTGACTATAACATAAAACATATTCATATACATATATAACATAGCACTATAACATAGCATATAATACGAACATATCATAACACATATAATCTAACCTATTTTCCTTACCAAAACCGGGATATTGGAGACAAAAATAGGATTGGAAAACTCCTAAAATCAATAATAAGAATCACGAGTTTCTAAAGAAATGGAGATGAAAAAGAGATCTAAACCATCAAGATAGAAACTTACTGAAATCCTTAAGTTTCAAGAAACTTAAAGACCTAACCAAAAGCCATAAAATCAAGTTAGGATCTAAAAGAAAATGAAAGAAAATAAAAGAACTATTATGGATTAAACCTAAGGATAAGAATACCTGGATAGGCTAGAACTTTGATCTACACCTCCATACCGAAATATCACTCTATCTTACTTCCCAAGCGTTTAGAAAAGCTTGGATTTGAATGCTTTTAAATCCCAAAACCCTAGTGTTTTCTCTCTAGAATAAACTTAGTAGCTTGGAGCCTTTGAAGAATGCTTGAATAATGAATGAAATGGCTGAGTACTAGGTCCTATTTATAGAGGTCAAGGTGTGAAACTAACCACTTTTAAAAATAAATAATAAATGAATATAAATTGAATAAATTTTGAATTTTCGGTTCAACAAATGCCCAAAACTCGGTCAAAAATGATTAGAAGCAAATCTAGGTTGTTGAGGGCTGTTTCTAATTCGATTCCACAAAGTTTTAAAATGTGTGTGTGGAGTCGATATATCGCCCCCCATAGGTGATATATCGCCTCCCCCATATTACCGAGCCTCCGTAGTTGGTTCGTGCGAAGTCGACGTGTTTTCCGTATCACCCTTAGGCGACATATCGACCCCTATAGTTGCGATATATTTGCATACGCTAATATTTTAGACACGTTTTTGCACATTTTCAGCACACTTGAAGTTTGTTAAAATAACTTTTACTGAGTAGAATGAGATCCTAACAGCTGCTGGAAGGTTCTAGAGCTTCTAGACCTATCTTTTATTAATTTATTCATCTAAAATCCTTAATAAACATGCTTGTGACAAGTGTCACGTTCTTATTAGTTCTATCTAAAACTTAGGTTATAATAAATAATATTTCTAGGACTAGCTATATCAATAAAACCTTATGTAATAATTAATATTTCTAAACTATAAGTTAAACTTATAAAATCTATAACTGTTTCTATAAGTTTCTAACTAAATCCCAGCTTGAACCAATAAACACGAAAACTAAAATACTGCTACTACTACTGTTGTTGCTGCAGCTGCTATTACTGCTACTATTGCTGCTATTGCTGCTACTGCTATTGTTGCTGTTGCTATTACTGCTACTGCTACTGCTATTATTGCTACTGCTGCTACTGTTACTGCTACTACGGTTACTGCTACTACTATTGCTACTACTACTACTGCTGCTACTACTAGTGGTGCTGCTATTGCTGGTGATGCTACTACTACTTCTACTGCTATTGCTGCTACTACTCCTACTCCTACTGCTGCTGTCATTGTTGCTACCGCTGCTGCTGCTGCTGTTGCGCTACTGCTGATTCTCATGTTCCTGCTTCTACTACTGTTGCTGCAGCTCCAACTGCTGCTGCTGCTACCACTGCCACTCCTGCTGCTGCTACTGCTACTACTGCTACTCCTACTACTTCTACTATTGATGCTGCTTCTACTGTTGCTACTCTTGCTTCTACTGTTGTCGCTGCCGCCGCTGCTATTGCTACTGCCGCTGTTGTCGCCACTACCACTGCTGCTGCTACTGCTACTGCTACTACTGCTGCTGCTGCTCCCGCTTCTACTGCTGCTGCTACTGCTATTGTTCCTACTGCGGCTGCCCCTCCTGCTGCGGCTGCCCCTCCTGCTGCGGCTGCCACTGCTGCTGCTCCTGCTGTTGCTGCTGCTCCATCTACTGCTGCTGCGGCTCCTTCTGCTGCTGCTGCTACTACTGCTACTACTGTTATTGTTGCTGCTGCTACTGTTGCTGCTGCTTGCAGCTGCAACTACTTCTGCTGCTGTTGCTGCCGCTACCGCTGCTGCGACTATTGTTACTGCTGCTCCTGCTGCTGCTACTACTACTTCTACTATTGTTATTGCTGCTGGTGCTGCTGCTGCTTCTACTGTGTTGCTGCTGCAGCTACTACTGTTGCTGCTGCTACTGCTTCTATTGTTGTTGCTCCTGTTGTTGCTGCTACTACTACTACTTCTATTGTTGCTGCTCCTGCTGCTACTGCTTCAAAAGGTTGAAAATAGTTTTCTTTTGTTAAGTTTAATTTATTATACACAATATACTTATAACTAGGAAATGGAAGTATAATTAGTTAATCAATTAATATTATAATGATTTGGTCCCAAATAATAGGCATAATCATAAGTAAATTGGCATCCAACAAAAATAAAAATGAGAGAATGAATCTCACCAATTAGCATGCAATCAACACTTTCTTTATTGGTTTACTTTTATTAATTTTAGCAAAAGATAAGAAATGTAGTTGGAGATTATGGTTGTGACTTATTAGTTGTCGTATTTAGATGGACAAGGTTGATCTATCTTGGAAGAGATACAAACTGTTGAGTATATATAAGTGGGAGAGAGAGAGACGGAATCTTGAATCTTTTTGGAAAATTGAATATGCCATTAGCTAGGGACCTCAACCCACGACTTATAATAATTTTTCTCTCACTCCGAGTTGGCCAGTATCCCATCGTGCCATCCTCGTTATATACAAATATTTAAATACATATATATATACATATAATTAATTTCATCTTTTTACAAGTATTTAGGATTCCACATTTATTTTCATTTATTCTACTTATATTATGATCAAATTTAATAATATAGGTCATGTTTTCATGTACATCTGTTATTTGTGTTTATGGAAGAGAGAGAAAGTGTAGAAAGTAATTGATCTTATTCAATTCATTAACAACGTTTTCAAAAGGTATTCATATAGACCAAGTGACCAAAGCAGAAAAAGACCAAACAATTAACTAACTGGATTAGTTAGTGTGAACAAGTTTAACAGAATAATAACAAACTTAGATAGTTACATAAGTCTTAATATGCCCCCTCAAGATAGATTGTACAAGTTTATTAATCCCATCTTGGAAATTAGCTCTTTAAAGGGTGCTCGAAACAAATACTTAGTGAAAATACCAGCAAGGTTGCTGCGTAATGGGACATTGTTCATTTTAAGCACACCAACTTGAACTTTCTCCCTCTTAATGTGACAGTCGATCTCTACATGTTTAGTCTGTTCATGGAAGATCGAGCTTTTGGAGATGTGAATTGCTGCATTATTGTCATAGAAAAGAATAATTGGTGTTGATGAAACCATACAAAGTCTTTGAGAAGGGCAGAAAGCCAAGTAACTTTGCAAGTAGTGTTAACCATACCTCTATATTCGTCTTCAGCTAAGGATCTTGATACAGTAGGTTGTTGTTTGGACATCCATGATACTTGTAAATGTGGAAATTTCTCCTTGTGAATTCTATTCACGGGTGAAGCTCTATACTACGAGACATCCTAAAAGGGCGTCACATGATGGTGAGGAAGTTGAGATAAGAGAGACACCCTCACTAGGCGAGGGCCCTGGGCCACTTGCCCATCTGAACTTCACCCTCGCTATGCGAGGGTCCCCAACTGGTCTTCCGCGTGCGCCCCGTTCCATCAGGCATCAAGCCTCGCCTACACTCGGAGGAAGAATGTCAGCCTCGCTATGCGAGGGTGAGGGCTTTGTTTTGGCATCCGTGCTCCTAGCCTCGCGACGCTGCACCCGGAAGGAGGAGAGGCAGCCTCGCTATGTGAGGGACCCTCTCCATGCGAGGGTGCTACCTTGTTGCGACGCCCGAGCCATGCCCATACCGG
Source organism: Humulus lupulus (assembly GCF_963169125.1). Lineage (NCBI taxonomy): Eukaryota > Viridiplantae > Streptophyta > Magnoliopsida > Rosales > Cannabaceae > Humulus > Humulus lupulus. The sequence continues at coordinate 182,119,315 of NC_084793.1, forward strand.
AGGGAAAAAGACTAGCCTCGCTACGCGAGGTACCCTCGCTATGCGAGGGTGTAGCCTTGCCACGGCGCTGTTGCTGCTAGCCTCGTGTCTATGCGATCCGCATAAGCCGGCCCTGACCCTTGGCACCTTGACTTCTCAGGACATGCATAGGTTGAAGCCTCCTTGACATAAGGCACGGGGTCACTTGGGGGAACCTTGTTGATATGCCAAACGAACATGGAGCATTGAACGGGAATGGATGAGGACGACCGGGTACGGAACACGTGTGCTGACACGAGGTGTACGGTTATGGAAAGAACAGAGGCACGACCCTATGATCTGCGTCTAAGGAGTAGTGGCGGTATGGACCTGTACGAAGAGTAGTGGTACCACTTGGACACCCCCGACCACACACCAGAGCCGACAGTACTATGTCCTAGGCCACGACTCTGACACCATCAGGGTAGACACCACTACGCCCTGAGCCACTACATTATCAGAGTACCTATGTATGTCCTTGTGGTCTGGGACTTGTTTGTATCCAGGGCCAATAGAGCCCCCCCATATAAATAGACTCCAACCCCTCAGGCTAAGGGGTTGGAAAACTGAATGTAAAAACGAGACTTACGAAATATATGTTTCTGGTATTCATGGTTGCCTAAGTTTTCTCTTGTTGTTTAGAGTTCTTTCTATCTGATTCATAGCTTCCTATAGTATAGAGATCGAAGTTTTCTAACCATCAATCGTTGACGAGTTCTTACCGTCAACAGTTTGGCGCCGTCTGTGGGAACGTAAGCACCAAGCTAGTGTTCTACCATTACTTCCGGCAAAGAGAAATGCCAAGACGTTCGAAGCGACTCAGGGAGCCACGAGAGGTGGAGGCCCACCTTACCGGAGTCCAGCTGAAGGCCTCCATGAAGGATCCACCTCTGTCCCGAGACGTAGAGCCCCCAAGGGACCCCGAGGTTCACGAGATGGCGGGGAGGTCTCGTCACCAGCCATCCCACTCGATGAAGACCCTCCAAGGACCAGACACTCCACCAGTAACACCTCCAAGAGAGAAAGGCCGGAGTCGGAGGATGAGCCAGTGATATCTAAGACGCAAAGAGACGTTCCAGAGATCCGGGGAGAAGTGAGAACTATTTTCGGAGGTCCGGGGTTTGGAGGGGACTCCCGCAGAGGACGAGATCGGTATGCTAGAGAAGCCCGGCGAAGTCCACCACCCTGTGTCATGAGTTTCGAACAACGACCTCTGAAAAGCTTCAAGGGAGAAAACGATTCAATCACCTTCACTGAGGAGGACGCACGGGGGGTACATCTTCCCCACAATGATCCGCTGGTGTTGACAGTTCAACTGGCAAATATGCGTGTGCATCGAGTCCTAGTGGACAACGGGAGCTCGGTGGACATCCTATATCGCCCTGCTTTGGAAAAGATGGGACTGGGCATTCGTCATCTGAAGCCCTGCCAGTCGTCCCTATACGGATTCACGAGGGACTCAGTACAACCCCTTGGAATGATCGAATTGACACTTACCATGGGAGAGCAACCCCGGCAGACCACGGTCATGTCTAACTTTGTTGTAGTAGATTGTGCATCAGCTTTCAACGCGGTATTGGGGAGACCCTCCCTAAGGGAATTGAAAGCCATAACTTCAATATATCACTTGGTTGTCAAGTTCCCGACTCCAGGAGGGGTCGCTAGTATGAAGGGAGAACAGAAAGAGGCAAGGGAATGCTACAACACCTCACTTCGTGTGCCTGTGAAACCGCGTGAGCCAATGGCCATGGTGGTACATGAGGCGTTACGTATACCCACGGGGGGTCCAGAGGAACTGGACCCTCGGGTCGTGGATGAGTCAAGAGCAGAACCAGTAGAAGAAGTAGAGGTGGTTACGGTGACGGAGGAACCCCTAAGGAAATTGAAGATAGGGAGGAGCCTGCAAGGTGATGTGAAGGAGGAGCTGATGAAATTTTTGAAAGATAATCTAGACGTGTTCGCATGGAGTCACGAGGATATGGTGGGTATAGACCCCAGTGTGATATGCCACCACCTAAACATCTCCCCAGAAACAAGGTCCGTCAGGCAAAAGAGGCAGGCACTAGACCCAACAAGATACGCAGCATTAAAGGAGGAGGTTGACAAGTTGAAGGCCAACGGGTTCATCCGTGAGTCTTTCTACCCCGTGTGGGTATCGAACCCAGTACTCGTGCCGAAGCCGAATGGGAAATGGAGAACTTGCGTCGATTTCACGAACTTGAATAAAGCTTGCCCTAAGGACAGCTTCCCACTTCCCAGGATAGATCAGCTAGTAGATGCGACGGCAGGGCATGAGTTACTGAGTTTCATGGACGCCTACTCAGGATACAACCAAATCCCAATGAATCCGGTAGATGAAGAGCACACGTCATTCATTACAGACAAAGGACTCTACTGTTACAAGGTGATGCCCTTCGGGCTCAAAAACGCGGGAGCCACCTATCAGAGGTTGGTGAATAAAATGTTTGCCAACCAGATAGGAAGGAACATGGAGGTGTATGTGGATGACATGTTAGTGAAGACCAAAGAAGCAGCAGAGCTCAACAAAGACCTTGGTGAGATGTTTGACACGCTCAGGAAATACCGGATGAAGTTGAATCCAGTCAAGTGCACCTTCGGGGTATCCTCAAGAAAATTCTTGGGCTTCATGGTCAATTCCAGAGGCATCGAAGCCAATCCTGACAAGATAAAGGCTCTAATAGAGATGAGCCCACCAAAGAATAAGAAGGAGGTGCAGTGCCTAACGGGAAGGGTGGCGGCCCTTAATAGGTTTATCTCGAGGTCCACCGACAAGTGCCTCCCATTCTTTGACATCCTCAAAGGGAGCAAAAAGTTCACTTGGGATGAAAGATGTGAGGAAGCATTTGTCAAGCTGAAAGAGCACCTGGGGAAGCCACCCCTGTTGGCAAAGCTAGAGAAGGGCGAGAAGATGTACCTGTACTTAGCGGTGTCTGAGCATGCCATCAGCGCAGCCTTGGTTAAGGGAGAGAAGAAGCAGCAGCAACCCGTATACTACATCAGCAAGCGTTTAGTGGACGCGGAGAACCGGTATCCAGAGATCGAAAAATTGGCCTATGCACTAGTGGTGGCTTCGAGGAAGTTGAGACCTTACTTCCATGCACACACAATTGAGGTCCTAACAGATAATCCTTTGAGGCAGGTCTTACATAAGCCTGAGACTTCGGGGAGACTAATGAAATGGTCGATCGAGCTAAGTCAATTTGATATTGTATACACTCCAAGGGCTTCCATCAATGGACAGGTGCTGGAAGATTTTATAGTAGAACTCACCCATCAGCCGAATGAAGGAAGGAATGAAGAAGGGGAGCAGCTTGTTATGGAGGAAGAGCTAGGAGGTTTGGAGGAGTGGGGTTTGCATGTTGACGGGGCGTCAAATGAAGGAGGATCAGGAGCGGGCATCATAATGACTGGGCCCGAGGGACACAGAATGTATTGTGCAATCCGATTTGGGTTTGAGGCCTCCAATAATGAGGCAGAGTACGAGGCGCTCCTAGCTGGCCTGCGTTTGGCCCAGGAACTAAGGGTGACGCGCCTTCATATCTTCAGTGACTCTCAATTGGTAGTATGCCAAGTAAAGGGGGAGTACCAGGCAAGGGGACCCAAGATGGCAGCTTACTTGGAGAAGGTAAAGGGCTATCTAAGACGGTTGGTGGCATATAATATAGAGCAAATCCCTAGAGAAAAGAATACCCATGCCGATGCACTCGCAAAGTTGGCGTCTACCAAGGATGGTGATATCCTGGAGTCAATACCCGTGGAATACTTACCCAAGCCTAGCATCGAAGGCACGGACGTGAACATGATTGGTGTCCCAAGGGAATCATGGACCGAGCCAATCAAAAGGTACCTGGAAGAAGGAATCTTGCCTACAGATAAAAACGAGTCCCGGAGGATGGTGTACAAGGCCGCAAGATACACCTTGGTAGATGGGGTCCTTTACAAAAGAGGATTCTCAATGCCACTCCTGCGGTGCGTGGAAGAGGAGGAGGCGTTGAAAGTGTTACATGAGGGAGAGTGCGGCAACCACGAGAGCGGACCCTCCACGGCCAAGAAGGCCATGAGACAAGGATACTACTGGCCCTCCATGGAGAAAGATGCGCATGACTTTGCCACGAAATGCGACAAATGCCAGAGGCACGCCAACTACCCTCGGAAACCCCCAAGCGAACTGACCAGCATGACCAGCCCCTGGCCCTTCGCTATCTGGGGGATAGACTTAATCGGCACACTTCCTACAGGCAGGGGTGGAGCGAAGTACGCAGTGGTGGCAGTGGACTATTTCACTAAGTGGGTAGAGGCAGAACCCCTTGTGAAGATAACCTCCAAGCACATCACCTATTTCGTCAACAAGTTCATTGTTTGTAGATATGGGATACCCTACAAGATTATTTCCGACAATGGTACCCAGTTCGAGGGAGGAGCTTTCGATGAATATTGTAGGGAAAGGGGCATAAGGAGAAGTTTCTCCGCGGTTGTACACCCCCAGGCCAATGGGCAAGTGGAGGCCATAAACAGGGTCCTTAAGAAGAACTTGAAGACAAAGCTAGAAAAGATGAAGGGAGCCTGGGTGGATGAGCTACCAAATGTGTTGTGGGCTTACAGAACCACCCCGCGCACGACTACTGGGGAGTCCCCATTCTCCTTGGCCTATGGGTCCGAGGCCGTGCTCCCAATCGAGATGCAAGTCGAGTCCCACAGGGTACAGGCATATGGAGACAAAGCCAACCGCGTAGCCCTGACCGAAAGCTTAGACATGCTCGAAGAGGAGAGAGAAAAAGCACAAATGAGGGTGGCGGTATACCAGCAGCGCGCCGCAAGGTACTACAATTCGAGGGTGCGAGAGAGAACTTTCAGAGTTGGCGACCTGGTGCTAAGGAAGGTACTCCCTAACACGCAAGACCCAGGCGCAGGAGTGCTGGGGGCGAATTGGGAAGGGCCCTACCGGGTGGCTCAGTGCATACCCCCGAACACTTACAAGCTGGCGCGCATGGACGACACCATCATACCCCGAGCATGGAACGCGGAGCACTTGAGGAAGTACTACCAGTAAGACTTCCACTCCCAGCACAGGCAGTAGCTATGTTTAGTTTGTCACAGGATAGGCTATCTCAGTAGACGAGAATCAAAGAGGTTACCTACATAACCCCTAAGTAGATGTAAGCCTTCTATATGCATATCATTGTAATCTGACTGCTATAAATGAAAATGTTCACAACTTCACATGTGATTTTTTCTTTTTCATGCGAGCATCAACCGAACTGCCTGCTGAATTAAATCTCACCAAACACTTGGGGGGTAGACAGGAGGCATGAGCAAAAACAAAGAAATCTCTCTCTTATATTCAAAAGGAGTAGCTACCCTTATGAATATCAAGGGAACGGTCTAAAAGGATGACCTCTGACGAAAGGCCGACACCCCAAGCAGTGAGGCTATAAGGAGGGAATCACCCGATAAGTCTAGATCGGCCATTAAGCCGGCTAGCCCAAAAAGGCTCTTACAAAGGACCCTTGGAAAAAAAATAGTACTATGTATAAGGACGAGAAGGACGCTTCTCGCAAAAAGTAATAAGCGCACGCAATGAATATAAAAGGACCCCAACAGCCCAACGGGTTAATGTGTCCTTACAAGTATAATCAAGGTGCACCGGAAAGATTATCGCCATCAAAAAAAAAAAAAAAAGAAGAAAGGGCACCTCAAGAATGCTTTGGAGGAGGATAGAACCCTTGAACTCGCAAAAATAAGTTGGAGAGCATGCCACTTGGCTAGGCAAATCTTGGTGTGGACAAGTGGCTTCGAACCTTGGGATCCGCGATTGAGGATGATTAGTCCTTATGCAATCTTAGGAACTTTCGTGGACCCCCAAATGTTAAGTGGCTATTGTGTTTCTTTGAACACTTAAAAGAAACACAACTCCAAGCCACACTTCGTGCTTCTTCGAGCGACGTTGGAAAAATTTCCAAGGCTAAGTCCCCCAAGGCTGGCCGTGCGTGTCAAGCAAGAGAGCTGGAGAGAGTCCACAAACACACTTAAAAGTGTACTTATAGACTCGGGGGGAAGTGTAAATGTGGAAATTTCTCCTTGTGCATTCTATTCACGGGTGAAGCTCTATACTACGAGACATCCTAAAAGGGCGTCACATGATGGTGAGGAAGTTGGGATAAGAGAGACACCCTCACTAGGCGAGGGCCTTTGGCCACTTGCCCATCTGAACTTCACCCTCGCTATGCGATGGTCCCCAACTGGTCTTCCGCGTGCGCCCCGTTCCATCAGGCATCAAGCCTCGCCTACACTCGGAGGAAGAATGTCAGCCTCGCTATGCGAGGGTGAGGGCTTTGTTTTGGCATCCATGCTCCTAGCCTCGCGACGCTGCACCCGGAAGGAGGAGAGGCAACCTCGCTATGCGAGGGACCCTCGCCATGCGAGGGACCCTCGCCATGCGAGGGACCCTCGCCATGCTAGGGACCCTCGCCATGCTAGGGACCCTCGCCATGCTAGGGACCCTCGCCATGCGAGGGTGCTACCTTGTTGCGACGCCCGAGCCATGCCCATACCGGAGGGAAAAAGACTAGCCTCGCTACGCTAGGTACCCTCGCTATGCGAGGGTGTAGCCTTGCCATAGCGCTCTTGCTGCTAGCCTCGTGTCTATGCGATCCGCATAAGCCAGCCCTGACCCTTGGCACCTTGACTTCTCAGGACATGCATAGGTTGAAGCCTCCTTGACATAAGGCACGGGGTCACTTGGGGGAACCTTGTTGATATGCCAAACGAACATGGAGCATTGAACGGGAATGGATGAGGACGACCGGGTACGGAACACGTGTGCTGACACAAGGTGTACGGTTATGGAAAGAACAGAGGCACGACCCTATGATCTGCGTCTAAGGAGTAGTGGCGGTACGAACCTGTACGAAGAGTAGTGGTACCACTTGGACACCCCCGACCACACACCAGAGCCGACAGTACTATGTCCTAGGCCACGACTCTGACACCATCAGGGTAGACACCACTACGCCCTGAGCCACTACATTATCAGAGTACCTATGTACGTCCCTGTGGTCTGGGACTTGTTTGTATCCAGGGCCAAGAGAGCCCCCCCATATAAATAGACTCCAACCCCTTAGGCTAAGGGGTTGGAAAACTGAATGTAAAAACGAGACTTAAGAAATATATGTTTATGGTATTCATGGTTGCCTAAGTTTTCTCCTGTTGTTTAGAGTTCTTTCTATCTGATTCATAGCTTCCTATAGTATAGAGATCGAAGTTTTCTAACCATCAATCATTGACGAGTTCTTACCGTCAACAATACTAAATTTTGGCCAAGGAAGATACAATAACTAGAAATGGAATGCCTAGTATCAGGACAAGTTTCCCAATCGGCGTCAGAAAAGGCCTTGATGATTGTGTTTGAATTTGAGTGGAAAAGAGGCCCTGCCCTAGAGTTCCCTTCATGTATTGTAGTATTCTTTGAGCTTCTTGAAGATGAGGGATTTGTGGCTGAGACAGAAACTGACTTAGTTTGTTGACTGAGTAAGAAATATCAAGCCCCAAAATGGTGAGGTAGATCAGCTTCCTGATTAGACTTGTATAAGAAGTGGGATCTGTTAAGAGTTCTCCTTCATGCAAGTTGAGTTTGATGTTAGCTTCCATAGGTGTTGAAGCTAACTTTGCACCAAGATAACTTGTTTTATTGAGCAATTTAAGAGCAAATGGTCTTTGTGATAAAGAAATACCTGTTGGGATTAGGTTTCACAACCATTTGTTTGTATTACAACTCATTGAAAAAATCATACAAGTAAATAAATCTCATAAAATAGTTAAACACAAATTACATAAACACAATGGATAAATTTTAGAGTAGACATTCCTTGAAGAACAAAACCCCAGGGACATAAAATCGCAAGCTACGATTTTATGTTAAAAAAAAAAGTGACATGGCTTGACATAAAATTGTTGTCCAAAAATCTCTATTCCTAGCCTTGCTTTGAAGATGCTTAAACATACAACAAGTGGAATGAGATTGGGATCCACAACCCTTGGATCTCCATGCAATTCAAGCTTTCTTGATGAAGATCCTGGAGAACACTAGTAATCATGGAGCTAGAGAGCAAGAGAGAGTGTTCTTCTTTAGTGAGAGAAAGAGGTGGGTGATCAAGTCACCAATTAAATCATTTGAACCCCTTAAATAGTATAGGATCCTCATTAGACTCAACAATTGAGATTAGAGCATTTAAATTTAAGTTTTCGAGCTAAAACACATAATCGTACAGACATTCTATAACGGACCAGGTGATGCTTCGCCTGGCACCAGGGGACCCGTCGCCTGATACTTTCTCTCTCTAGGGTTTTGAGAGCCCAGGTGACACATTTCCTCCTAGAAGATGACGTATCGCCTCCTAGGAGGCGATGTATCGCCAGTGCCTCTGTAATTCGGCTCCATGAGGTGTCTCAAAACACCTCCAAATGCTCTCAAAATTTTTGGGTACTCTTATATACTCCAAATAATCATTTTGGACTCAAAAGTTTGATTTGAAAATGCATATACTTAAACTCGACTTTCACATGTTGGCTTTTGTGAAATCGTTATTATTTTAGCACCTCTTCATGCCTAAACAATTCCACCATGTATTTAACCAATCTCAACATTCCCCCACTTGGTTAAATACACCCTCTCTTTTCTAGCCAACTATATTAGTGCATAAAGTAAAGTATCTTTTGGGTTTGAACTTTACCTTAGTGAAAACACTACAAAGCTTAAATCGAAATGCTAAGGTATTCTAAAAAGATTGAACCCAACTTTCCTAGTGATAAAAATCAGTAATGTCTCACACACCTCTATCTGATTACTTATGTATTTCCCATGGTTCGCACCCAGAACTATTAATGGCCTTATGCTAGATCCATTCATGAACAATCCGGAGAGAAAACTCATACTCTCTTGAGAGGCGACCTGCCTCTAGGTTCACATAGGTGAAATTCTTACAACATCTTTGCTACTTTTAGAGACGCTTGTTACTCTTACCTAAATTTAATTGAAAGCCTTAGGCTTAACCCTCACTTTGGTAGCAACCAACATTAGCTCACCCTTGATGAGACTTTAGATTGTTAATGTTGAAACTATTCCCTTATCGAATGACTTGTTCTTACCCATTGAACTCTACACTCGATGTAAACAAGTTTTGAGTTGGGTTGCTGTCACTGAGGAATCTATATATCAAAGAGTTTTAGTTCCATCCCTCTATTTGTGGAACTAACCAAATCTCTCCCAAGAGGCTTGGTAAACGGATCCGCTAAGTTCTCACATGATTTCACATATGAAATTGGTATGAATATCTTATCAATCAATTCCCTCACATAGTCATGTCTTAGACTTATATGTCTAGACTTCCCATTGTAAATCTTGTTGTAAGCTCTAATCAAAGAGCTTGATTATCACAATGTATTAAAATCATCGATACATCAATCGTGGTTCGTGGTATCTCCAACATGAGATCTCTCAACCACTCAGCCTCTTTGCCAATTGCCGCTAGAGCTACAAACTCGGATTCCATGGTTGAGTGACATATACATGTTTGTTTCTTAGAATCCCAAGAAGTCGAACCGTCACCAAGGGTGAACACCCAACAGGTTGTGGAGAGATTATCTCCTACATCGGATATCCAACTTGCGTTGGTATATCTCTCAAGTACCTTAGGAAACTTAGAATATTGGAGGCAAAACTCTTTGATTCTTTTAAGGTATCCAAACACTCCTTCAACCACCTTCCAATGTACAATACATGGATTGTTAGTAAACTTACTAAGTTTACTAACCCCAAATGCAATGTTCGATCTAGTACAGTGAGCGACATACATTAATGTAACGACCCAAAATCACTAATATGGCTTAAGGGCCTTGATTAGTGTGCCGGGAGGGCATAATTGGTTGATGTGTGAATTTATTAGTTTAATGCATGATTCTATGATAAGCATGCTTGTATGGTTATATGAATGTAAATGTGATTATATGCTATAATTGTGAGAACCACATTATTATGTGGGTAAATCTGCAGCATGCGACTTGAGGCAATCCTAGGGAGCTAGCTAGCGGGAAAGTCACAACGGGACTTAATACTTGACTTGGGGAAAGTCAAGGGGTATTTAGGGTATTAGATGGTCATTTTGGTTATCGGGTTATGGAAATAAATAATTGGAGATATATTTGAGGTTAGGAAGCTTAGGTGGGAATACTGGGGAATTTTACCATTTTTCCCTCGGGGACGTTTCCGGTACCCCGAGCCTCGGGATTGACTTAATTTCTTAAGGATAGATAGACAAAACTTTAGAAAACGGTAGAACAAATAACTAAACCGACCTTCCCTCCTCTTCTCTTTCTCTCTCAAAGAAAACCATAAGGAACCAAGAAGAACTTGGCTGAAAATTAAGAGAATTGGAGTTGTGATTTAGGAGATTAGCTCAGGGATTAGCTGATGATTCAATCAAGAATTAAGGTAAGCCATAAGCTTTATGCATGGTGGTTAAATTCTGTGGTTATGGCTGAGTTTTGAGGTGTTTATGGGTTTTGACATTGAAGGACTGAATTGGAACTTGGAACTTAGGAGTTAGCACAGAAATTTCTTAGAGAGTTGGTTCATCAGAGAAGGTAAGCTCGAATTTATGATTTAATGATTGAATCTTAGTGTTTTCTTGACTGGTTTTGATGTTTTTAAGCTTTTGGGTTTCAGAGATTAAAGTCGGATTTTGGTGAGTTTCTAGGCTAAGTTTTTGCTGGGTTGTGTTACTGGAATCATGTTAGAAGTTTTGTGATAATTGAGTTGCAGAATTGGGATAGTTTTAGAAGGTTTTGAGTGAGGTTTGAGAGTAAAAAATGGTGGTTTTTCTGGGTTCGAAGAGGTCGGGCCGCGGCATAGTTCTTGGAGCACCGCGGCCGTCTGAGGCTGATGAGTGCTAAAGATGGAGGGCGGGCCGCGGCATGGGGCATGTAGGGCTGCGGCCCGTGTCTAGTTCTGGTCGAGGATGAGCCTCTAGTTGGGGCCATGCTGCGACATAGGAAGCCTGAGCCACGACCCTTAAGGAAATTTGGGTTTTTGGGATTTTAAGCATGGGAATTTAACCTAGGGTGCTGGAGATCGAATCTACTACAGTGTTTGGTGGAATTCGATGTTCCAAAGACTAGAACCTTATCTAGAAGCCCTTTTACAATTATTAATGGTATCCCTTATCTTGGTTGTGAGTAGGTATAAGCTACGGGCTCGGGAAACGGATCGTGCTCAAGAGGCATCTCACGTAACTAGTACACTTGGAAACTAAAGGTAAGAAAACTGCACCCAGTTGTGAATTGATAATGGGACTAAGGGCTCCCTATTTTGTATGCTTATTGAAGGGTGGTATTATGCCATGTGAATAATAAACAAACGGCCTATGAGTGCCAGAGTTTACATTGGCATACAGGGCGCGACTCAGCCACTAGTAGCTGAGGATAGCTTGCTATGCACTGAGCTCGATTTAAGCGGATCGGAGTCAGTGGGGTATTCAAAGGGTGCGACCTAAGGGTGTCGACCCTGATTGTCATGTGATTTTATTATTATTTTTTATTGGTGGATTCGTCATGCTGAATAGCTAAGTGTTGGTTTGTTGATTCTTTGCTTATGTCTATAGATTATGTAATTAGTGTGGTATGCTAAGTGTATGAACATGCTTTAAGGATTATTCAGTTGATATCGTTGTTTGTACTATAACATTATGTTTTCTTGCTGGGCCTTGGCTCACGGGTTCTTCGTGATGCAGGTAAAGGCAAGGGCAAACTGGATCAGCCCTGATTCGGAGAGCTCTGAAGGCAGAATGTACATGATCAGCTGCTCGGTCACCACGGTTGAGGAGGAGACAGGAACTGGAGAACCATGAATGTCTGTTTTTCCCTTAGAGTGGCTAGTGGTTGTTTGTACTCTGGAAATTTTGTAAACTGACTTTTAAACGCTGTTTCTTTTGGGTTCCCTTGTGTAAAATGTTTAATTATATGAAATGTATCTTTTGAGACCAAAACCTTTTAGCCCTAGCTCATTAATGGTTTTAGTGACACATTTTTAACTAAATGACTTGATTAGCAAGTCCTGCACTTTTATAAATACACAGTGTAGCGGTCTTGGCCATCCAGGGCGTTACAATCAAACTCCTAATTGTACTTGCATACTCTAGTTGAGCCACCGCTTTCCCTTCATTCTTTTCAAGCTTTAGACTTGATTCGAATGGTGTGTTTGCCTCTTTAATATTAAGATGGCCAAACTTGTCAAGCATTTTCTCAACATAATGAGCTTGACCTTAGGCATGTCCATCCACACTCCTTCTAACTTTAATACCTAAAACGATATCAACCTCTCCAAAGTCCTTCATCTTTAAGTTAGAAGATAGAAACCTCTTTGTTTCTAAGATAGAAATATCTTCAGTTCTATTATGTCTTTCATGTCATTACTCATTATCTGCATATCATCAACATATAGACACACTAAGAGGACATAGTCATCACAAGTCATAGAATATAAGAACTTGTCCGCACTATTGTGTCTAAACTCATCCAAAACAATGGCCTCATCAAACTTCTCATGCCATTGTTTAGGTTCTTGCTTCAAACCATATAATGATTTGACAAGCCTACACACCTTATGTTCATTCCCCTCTAGAACAAACCATTCCAATTGTTCCATTTACACCTTCTCATTGAGGTTAACATTTAGGAATGTTGTTTTGACATCCATTTGATGAACATATAGATTGTGTATCGATTATAAGGCAAACAACAATCTTATATATGTTGTCTTTGCTACCGGTGCATAGGTATCAAAGTAGTCTATGCCCTCCTTTTGCTTAAACCCTTTGGCCACCAACCTTGCCTTATAAGCTTGAATGGTCCCGTTAGTATTGTACTTATTTCGACATACCCATTTATACCCTATTGGCTTTGATCCTTGTTGTAGATCAACAATCTCCCAAGTGTGGTTTGATATGATTGAATCCATCACATCATTTATTGTCTCTTTCCAAAAGTTAGAGTCTCTTGAGGACAAGCCCCTTGGAAAGTCTTAGGATCATCCTCCACTGGAAGTACTATAGGATACTTCCAAGTAACTCTCTTATAGTTTCCCTCTACTAGGTAAAGAGTCTCCACTTGAGAGGTTTGATTTTCTCATCCACTCTCTCTAAGCCTTTGGATTCTTCTATGTAATATTCGTTGCTCTACAACCCTTGAAGGTAACTCCTCTTGAGTTCCTTCCAATGAGATTGATTCTTGACGCTAATTGTCACTATACAAAAAATTCTCAAAGAACTCTACTTCTCTTGATTCAATTATCACATTAGACTCCAAGTCTAATAGCTTATAGGCCTTGCAATTTGAGGCATAGTCTACAAACACACATTTGATGGCCCTTGGACCTAATTTGGTCCTTTTAGGCTCTGTGCTCTTACAATAACTAAGGCACCCCCCACACTTTGAGATATCCTAGTTGGGCCTCTTTCCCTTCCATATCTCATAAGGTGAAATTTTATTCTTCTTTAAAAGAATCCAGTTTAGAATATGACAAGTGGTAAGAAAGGCTTCTCCCCATAATGCAAAACTCAAATTCACATATAATAGCATATCATTAATCATTTCAACATAAGTTATATTTTTTCTTTCCTCTATACCATTTTGTTGGGGAGTATAAGGGGTTGTACATTCATTTATTATACCATGCATCTCACCAAACACATTAAATTCATTAGTAAAATATTCACCACTCCTATCACTTCTAATCACATTAGTAATTATTCCATTCAATTCAGAGAAATCACTATGTATCAAATCTAACAAATTAGATTTCCTTTCAATACTAGGAAAATGTTTCTTTACCATCATAGATTTAACACATAATTCACATTTTTCATGCTCAACATCATTGCATACAATTAAACAACATTTAATAACTCTTTTAATTGTACTAAATCCTATATGAGCATGTCTATTATGCCATAACGTAATAGAATTAAAACCAAGCACATAAAAGGAAGATGAGCATGCATTATTATCAAAACCATTGTTCCTAGTACACAATTTAATCATCCCATCACAAGTATAAACCTTTCCCACAAAATAGTTTCCTTTTGATAAAATTGGCTTACCGGCCTCAAACACCGGCTTGATGCCTGGTTTGCTCAACAAATGCCCACTCACAAGATTCCTACTCATGTTTGGAACATACAATACATTGGTCAAAATAACCTTCTTTCCGGACGTGATGTAAAGGTCGACATTCCCCTTGCCCAACACCTTGGACCTTTTCTCATTCCCCATTTAGACCTCATGTCCATCTTTTGACTCCTAAAAGGTCTTGAAGACCGCTCTATCATAGGTTGCATGAATGGTGGCACAAGTTTCATACCACACCATCCTTGCACCTTTCCTTGGATGGCATTCACCTAACTTAAAGTGGCAACCAACTCCTCTTGAGTTGTATCAACTTTAGATACATTTTTATGAGGCTTTCGATACTTAGACCACTCTTTCCATAAAAAAATAAAAACAAGGGCCTCTCACACCCTTGAATTGCTTCATTTTTTCTTGGAGCTAGATAAGTATATTTCTTTGATTGGGGTTTCTTGTGAGTCTTCCCTTTGGAATGAGAGGGTTTCTCTATGGCATTAGCCTTGGATGTCCACTCATGGACTCTTCCGTATTCTTGTCTCTAGAGCAATATTCCTCTTCAATCCTTCGGTACTTTAAGATCTTTTCCAAGAATATCTCTTCATTCCTATGGAGAGTCTTCTTCCTACAGTTTTTCCAAGATGGAGGTAATTTAGCTATAATTCCTTCTACAATGAAGGATTAAACAATGTTATCTTGAGGATGGACAACTTTTTCACAATAATTTGAAGCTCATGAATTTGGGGAAGTAAGGGTTTAGCATCAAAGAATTTAAATTTCATGTACTAAGTGATGAGAAATTTCTTTGTACCTTCTTCTTCAGTTTTGTATTTTTTCTCAAGAGCTTCCCATATCTCCTTAGCCGATGTTTTATTTTGTAGAGATCATAGAGACGATCTGATAATGCATTGAATATGTGGCCTCTACAAATGAGTTCACTATCTTCCCTTTTATTTCTTTCTTTGATCACTTCTTGAGAGTCATCATCCTTTGGAACCTCCAAGTTCTTCAAATCTTTGTCAAGGATGTAGTGAACTTTCAAATTTGTAAGAAGAAACTCTGATCTTGTCTTGCCATCTAACAAAGTTATAACCATCAAATCTATCTAGTCTAACGAAATCTTGAGACAAGAACTTTAGGGTTGAGATTGAAGAGCTTTCTTCCATGACTTTATCTACCACAAAAACCTTTAGAAACACAAGAACTTTGACACAAAACAAAGGTTTGGAGATAGAGATTTTTTATTGTTGGGATTAGGCTTCACAAACATTTGTTTGTATTACAACTCAATGACAAAATCATACAAGTAATTCAATCTAATAAAATAGTTAAACACAAATTACATAAACACAATTGATAAAATTTAGAGTAGACCTTCCTTGAAGAACAAAACCCTACGAACATAAAATCAGAAGCTATGATTTTATGTGAAACACAAAAGTGACAAGGCTTGACACAAATGAAGATTTGTTGTCCAAAAATCTCTATTCCTAGCCTTCCTTTGAAGATGCTTGAAGCTACAACTAGGGGAATGAGATTAGAATGAGGCTGAGATTCACAAGCCTTGGATCTCCATGCAATTCAAGCTTTCTTGATGAAGATCATGGAGAAAACTAGTAATCTTGGAGCTAGAGAGAGAGTGTGTGTTCTTCTTTGGTGAGAGAAAGATGTGAGTGATCAAGTCATCAATTAACTCATTTGAACCTCTTAAATAGTATAAGATCTTCATCAGACTCAACCAATGAGATTAGAGCATTTAAATTTAAGTTTTGGAGCTAAAACAAGTAACTGTACGGACATTCCATAAAGGACCAGGCGATGCGTCGTCCTATACCAGGCAATGTGCCCAGGCGACTTATCACCAGTGCCTCTGTAATTCGGCTCCATGAGGTGTCTCAAAACATCTCCAAGTGCTCCTAAACTTTTTGGGTACTCTTATATACTCAAAATAAATATTTGGGACCCAAAAGTTTGATTTAAAAATGCCCATACTCAAATTCAACTTTCACATGTTGAGTTTTGTGAAATCATTATTGTTTTAGCACCTCTTCGATCCTAAACTATTGTACCATTTATTTAACCAATCTCAACATTACCTGTGTTAGTATGACCATTTCAAGGCCTAAAAAAATATGAGATTGCCAATTGAGTGATGACAATCTATTATTTTTAATTTAAATCTATTTCTTAGCCCTATTGCAAGATCTTTTATTTGAAATCTAGAATCAATTTTTTTTTAAATTGAGTAATCGCAATGTCACTATTACTTGCAATTACTATATCATCAATATATATAGTAGGGCTAAGAAAACACCTGAGTATTGCTTGATGAATAGAGAATGATCGTAATGTGATTGTTTGAAGCCATCTTCCAATAAAGTAGAACTAAGTTTACTAAATCATTGTCTAGAGGCTTGCTTAAGGCCATATAGACTCTTGTTTAACTTGCAAACTGGATTTGATGGAAGTGGGTCGAGAGGTGTGTAACCTTTAGGTAAGGCCATGTAAACATTCTCATGAAGATCACCATGAAGGAATGTGTTGTTGATGTCTAGTTGGTGTAAGGTCAAATTATGGATGGAAATAAGGGCAAGTAAGGTTGTGAAGGTATTGAACTTTACTATTGGTGCATAGGTTTCAATGAAATCAATGCCTGCCTATTGAGTGAAACCTTTGGAAACTAAGCTGGATTTACATCGTTCCATTTTTCCATCGGGTTTATATTTGATTCTATAAACACCTTTGCTCCCTACAGTGTTGCTTCCAAGTGGTAATGAAACAATGTCCAAGTTTGGTTGGCCTCAAGAGCATCTAATTCAGTAGCCATTGCCTTCATCCACTCAAGTATTTTGTTGTCCTTGGAAAAAAATGTTGGTTTAGATATGGTGTTAGCAGCAAGAATGGCAACTTTAAAATTGTTGGACAACCGGCTATAACTAAGAGTATTATCTAAGGGATATGTCATGGAACAAGAGGTAGTAACTAAATCACACATATAATTATTTAAGTGTGCTGGTTTGTGAATAAATCTACCTGTTCTTGTTGTATTTTCTTGTTGAGCATGATAGTCGCTGCTAGTTTTGTTGGCAGTATTAGAAATAGTGTGAGTGTAACGACCTGGATTTTCAAGACTCGATAATACAGAAATATAAATGTTTTCATTTAACAAAATGTCTCAAAAACCCGTATAAAAAAATGTTTTTAAAAAGTCGTATGGCCATAGATAACATTTAATACAAACTTATTTTATGAATAGTAAAATGAGCCTAGCTTATGAAAATAACACAACATTTCCAAAACAAAACGGCTTCCCGAAAAGGTCGGTCCACATGTACATTCGCAAGGTAGACTCCAACGCTCACTGCTCTGCCGTGCCCTTGTTCTTACCTACAACAGGAAAAAACTAGGTAAGCGAAAACGCTTAGTAAGTTCAACTTTAAAAACAAAAGCATGTAGAGAAGAAAGGTTGTCACTGACCAAGTTATTGTCCACAGATAACAATAGCTCACAAAAATTAGGGCTTTGGACCCTACGCAATCAATTTCAAGAACGTAAAAGCGTCCTGGCAAACTTATGGTCATGCCTGATAACCAATAGCAAACTATTTCCTATAAACAGATAAATCCCTGCACTCAGAAAATCCCAAAGCAAGCAAATATAATATATCACAACTATTTCATATAAACCTATAAATGCCTGCACTCAAAAAATCTCAGAGCAAGCAGATATAATATATAACAATATAATTTGAGACCAACACTTGACAATTTCCAACAATTCGGGAGTAACACACCCTCTAGCATAAATGGTAATTTGTAAGAGACAACCCAGTCTCAACAATAAGATCTAGCCATCCCCATCAAGGGTAACTATCGCGTTACCTAGGGCATCGCTACTTATCCAAGAGTAAATCCCTCATATGGGTAACCATCAAGTTACCTAGGGCATCACTACTTATCCAAGAGTGTAATCGAAGTTACACAAGTTTATAGAGACTTATATGTTAATCAGTGGTGCTGGTGAGCAGTTTCCCCTAGGGTGTTCAACCTCACTCAAACTTGGCAACCCCTAGTATCTCTAGGCACCCTCACTGAATGGACAATATTCACGGCTACTATCCGGGAATAATTTATCAGAGCACTTGCTCGGGTTCTAACCGCTCATTGATTAAGTAAGCGTGAGGGCCCCTAGGTCCCATTCATTTTGGCGCCCCTAGGTTTAAACCAGCAATCCTCACCTCTTGGAAACTCGTCGCGGTAATGAACCGGACATAAATAAAATCAAGCAGTGTGCGGGGATCATCCGTCTAGAATATGATGAATATCTACCGGTCATATTTTCTTAATCAACACCAACTAGACTAATGTCTCTAAGAAAACTTTCTATGACAGTGTATATATGTGCATGTGTCTCTATACTAACATACAATACAATAGTCGTTTCATGTTGCAGTCACACAATAGAAGTTGACTTACTTGGAGCCCTGCTCTCAACAAGATTTCACCCTCCAGTGTATAATCCGGTTATGCTTAGCCAATACTGTAGTTATCCATACAGTATACTCGGATTAATTATGGCACTTCATAATTCATTATTATTATTTTGGGCAGTTTGGTCATTTTAAAAAAAATTAATTTGTAAGGATTAATAAGGATTAATGATCCTTATTTGGTTTTAAACCCATTCAAGAAATTCATACTAAAAAATTTGAGACTAAACCCTATGTCTTAGGGAGACCTATCCTATGGTCTCGACACCTAGGCTCGGGGATCACAATAGTATTTTCCCACAATCCGCTAAAAATCTTATTCTTTAAAAGTATCTCTATTAACTCGTACTTTCACAAAGCGAATAATTATATAGAATGTTTTAGCCAGTATTATATCCAGAAAAGACTAATTAAATTCCTTAATTATTTTTCAAGAAAATAATTTCTTAATTTCCTTTTATTTTTCTTAAGGTTTTAATCTCTAAAAACTGGTTTAAGGAAATAGCCTAATTTTAACTTAATTAGGAAAACCGTTAAAAATTTCTTATCTTGACTAGTTAATTTTCCGAAGTCAATTAATCAAGTTTACTTACTAGAAAAATAATTTACTTAATTATTTTTCTCAAAATATAGGGTTTTCAACCCTCTTTTAATTTATTAACTTATTAATAAATTAAATCTTTTAATTTTAGAAAGAATAAAAATTCTTTAATAAAAATAATTCTCACTAATCTCAAAGTGGTATTTTAGGTCAAAATATATTTTCAAGACTTACCAAGTTTTTACCTTGCAAGAAGCAAAATTTAACTTTTTACCTTAAGTTCCAAAATCACATTTTTACACTAAGTGTGAAAACCCTATTTTTTTTTTCATTTTTTTAACTACATACTTTGTTAGGTCATAACTTGCCACTTATTTACTCAATTATTACCAAAATTTCCCAATTCAATTTTTGGTACACCATTTAGGTCTTTGTAAAATATTAGGTCAAAAGGAGTATTTTTTATTGGTGAAAATATTTTCCAGCAATGAAGTAAAAATGACCTTATTTTCAAATCCTTATTTTTTCAAAACTTTGGTACTTAATAACTTTCAAACCGTTCAATATTTTGTTACCAAATTTTACTGTGGAATACTAGGTTATGCCAAGAATATTTCGACAAATGTTTAGAAACAACTGGGTTCATTTGACCTATACAGTGGCTGTCCAAACTTGGTCTCAAAATTAAGAATACGAAAAAACTGTTTTTTACCTAAACTTTGAAATATCATAACTCACTCATTTCTAAACATTTTTTAGTGTTTCAAAAGCTAAATTTTATGTAATCCATCTCAAAAACATCACACTATAATTAAATTTTACAAAATCAATAAACAGTGGATGCTTTTCCCATTGGAAGTTACACCTCAAAACTTGTATTTTTGTTTTAGGGTTTTCAACAAAACCCTTGGGGATTTTGGTTCCTATTTTCAAAAATCAACACACGAGCATCATAAAAATTATAAAGCAATTACCATAGCCTTATTACATCACCAATAAGAAACTTTAAGCATTAAATATACAAAATAATGCTTAAAAATTAAAACCATACAATAACAACCATAAAAAGTAAACTTTTTACCTCTTGTTGTTCTTGCTTAAGGTTTGGATCTTTCTACTAGCTTTGGATCCTTCAAAACCTTAACCAACTCCCCCAAAAATATATATAATTAGCTATTGAAAAATATATGGTTAAAACTTTACAAAAGTCTAGTTATTTGAAACTTTATTTTAGGGAAACCCTTCCTAGACCAAAGCTTAAGCTTCCAAGCCTTCTTAGTGTTCTTGAGGTTGAAAATGAAGAGAAAAATTGAGAGAGAAGTTATTTTTAACACAAGAGAGTGAGAGAAGATTAAATGGTCAGTTGGGTGAGGGTTTGGATGAGCATTTAAATTAAAAAATATCTAAAGACTTGAGTGTTTTTACCCTTATCACTTGGTGTCATTATCCCTAATATAATTGGGATTAAAACTAAAACAATTTGGTCCACACAAATACTTATCCTCCCATGGCCGGCCATTAAATTTCTATTTATGTAATCATATATTTTTTTTTATAAAGGTTAATAAATATTTCCTAAGAAGAAAATCCAAATTGACTTTCTATAACCTTTTTTACTCATAATAAAGTTATTATATATTTTTTTTGAAAAAAAATAAAACTTAACACATAATAATTAAATTAAATGTCTATTGCATTTAATTTAATTAATCACACAATAGAATTTAACCTAAGGTCTATTCATGGAATAAAATTCCCCAATTCGGTAAAATTAAGCATTTAACACAAAATGCCCTAAAATTTCCATTTTCTCTTAGGTTTATTATTTTTGACCAAACATTAATTTTTATGAATGTATTTTATGCCCGAAATATATTTGACATATTTTTTTCATTTTATATTCCGAGATTTTTACTCGATCCGGGTTTTTGTGTCGGTCCAAGACCGAAAGTCTTATCTTGACTTTTAAATCAAAAAATTCATAATTTGGCTAGCAATAACTCATGGAAAAAATTCTAAACAAATATAATATTATTTAAAATAATATTCTTAACTCGGGGAAAAAAAATCCTGACCCGAGTCGTTTAAAGGTACCCAAAAATGCAGGACGTTACAGTGAGGATTCGCAACATTATTTTTAATAGCAGAAGGATGATGGGAGCTGCTAGATTAAGGACCTGCAATATCATTATTAATAGAAGCATGTATAATATCATAGGAGAACATAGAATCAGATTTGAGATGAGAATTTAGTTTTTGAAAGGGAAAAATATCTTCATGCAAAATGACATCCTTAGAAAAGAAAATCTGTTGAGTTTGAATATCAAGAAGATAATATTATTTCATAGTTTCTGGATATCCAATGAAAAACACATGCTCATGAACGAGGAGAAAATTTATGTCTTTGGTTGACAAGAGTAGAAGCATAAACTAAACAACCAAAGTTTCTTAAATGGGCATATTTGGCTCTTTTTATAGAGTAATTCAAAAGAGTTTTTATTTTGTAATAAACTTGATGGTGTTCTATTAAGAAGATACATAGCTGTTTTTATAATATAGCTCCAATATTTTAGGGAAATACCATATTGAAACTCTAGAGCATGTGCCACATTTAAGATATGTTGATGTTTCCATTCAATAATGGAATTTTGTTGTGGTGTGTCAACACAAGAATTATATTGAATAACACATTTTGTTGCAAAAAAAAAAAAAAAAGTCAAGCTAAGCTCTTTTTCATTGTCACTTCGAACTCCTTTAATAACAATTGAGAATTGAGTGTTTATATAAGCAAAGAAATGAGTAAGAGCAGATTGTGCATCAGACTTAGCTTTAAGAAAGTAAATCCATGTATATCATGTATGATCATCAACAATTGTCCAAAAATATTTGATGTTAGGATTAATGCCCTAAAAGCATGTAAATACATTTTATTGAATTAAAATAAAAGGACGATTTTATTATATTTGAAAGTTATAATTATTGATTGAATTAATTATATGCTAATATCAAGAAAATTCCTTATTCATTCATGAGAATATGATCTTGTATTAGTATGAGAGAATTAAGATTATATATAATGAATAAAATAGTCAGTAACATATTAAAATATGGAATCTTTAATGAATGGTTACTAGTACGGTTTGCTAAGCATACAAGATACAAGTAATCTATATTAAGATTATTGATATGGATAGACATCTTAGTAAATGTATTGTATATAATTGAGATTGTATATGACATATTATTGGATCTTTTGATTCACTCGTTAAGGTACGTTAGTATAATGAGGTTAATTACTGTTGTTTTGGAGATTCAATATGATGGATGGCTGGGAACATGAATTAAAATAATGGAATTCATACTTTCCTAACAAATCAAATATTGGTTCCCTTAAGGGTTAATTCATGAACTGAATAGGTATTGAGCTCAAATTTATAATTTGATTATAGATTAATTATTCGCTAGTGAATTAATGGTACTTAAGGATCAAGAGGTAATTAGAAGGGTAAAATGATATTTTTGACTAGCTCTAATTAACGAACCAATAAATGGAAGAAGAAACTACATTTATTCATTATATCATTGTACTATAAGAGAAAACTCTTTAAATATAATTCTATAAATACCTAGAGTGCAATTTCATATTTATAGTGGAGTAATCATGGAATTAATAAATAATATTATTAGATTAAATAGTTTAATGAATAATCTGGTTTATTGGAACTTCGTATTATAGGTCCATGGTCTGTCCAACAATGTCAAGGGTAAGGATATCAAAAGAAATATTTGTAGAGAGAATGACTTAATTGAAAATGGATTAATTTTTTAGGACAATTAAATAATTATGTGATAGTTATGTGTAATTGATTAATTATGAATTAATTATATAATTTATATTTTGAAAAACTATAATTTAAAATTAATATTAATCTTGTTTGGATTAATATATATATAGAGAGAATAATAAATATCTTATTTGGAATATGATATTTATTTATTTAATTAACAACTGATATTTTAAGATAAAGTTAACTTTGAATTAACTCATATTTATATTGGGATAAATATATTGTCTTGAAAGTTCATTAAACAAACAAATTAGAAAAATTAGGGAAACCCTAATTGATGT
This sequence comes from Humulus lupulus, assembly GCF_963169125.1. Taxonomy (NCBI): domain Eukaryota; kingdom Viridiplantae; phylum Streptophyta; class Magnoliopsida; order Rosales; family Cannabaceae; genus Humulus; species Humulus lupulus. The sequence continues at coordinate 182,142,685 of NC_084793.1, forward strand.
GGGTGACACACTCACTGTACAGTGAGTGTGTCACGCCCCACAGAGGGATTCCCCATCCTTGGGATTTTAATTTTGAATGTCAAATTATTTGTTTAATTAGTTATTTAATTTTTTTAAAATATGATTTAAATAAATAATTAAATATAAATGTCATATTAGTTTTAATTTGAATTTTATTTTTAATAAAATAAAGATGAATTAATTATATTAATTATCTTTATAAATCTGATAGTTCGATACTTGCAGATAAGGGCTTTTCATTTTAAGGAATTTTTAAGTGATTAAAAATTAGTCTATCTCTCTTTAAGAAAAGCAATAGTTCTCTCAAACCTAAAAACTATTCAACTCATTTTCTCTCAGTCAAACCTCTCTTGATCTCATGTGTTGAGTACATCTAGAGAGTAACATAAATCAACATTTTGAATCATACATGCCCCCACACGTCCTTGTGTGTTTGAGGATTGGTCTAGAAGATCAAGGTGTGAGCTTTCAGAACACTGGATAGGAAGATCGCTGATTTTATACAAAAAGATTCAAGGACACTTAATAGGCTACAAGATGAAATCCCTGATCTGTTTTGTATGTGATTTAATATTTATATATGTGTATGGTTCTAGTTGGTATTTATAATTATTAAAAAGGGTCAATATATTCCGCTGCGTACCACTGATTTGATCATTTAATACAAACATTTGAAACCTTAAATGCTTATTACTTGAAATGGATCTCAAATGTCAAAGTGTATTAAATCAAAGACAGCAAGAGACATGTTATGATTAGATGAAAAAGGAAGCTTCCTTTGTTTAGCAAAGTCACATATAGAACAATGAAAGTAATCTGATATTTTAGGAATAAAAGAGAGGGTTTTATTGAAAGTATTTGTGATGAACAAAGATGGATGGCCTAATCTGGAGTACCATTCTTTCCCATTGATACACTTATGACAATGAGTTGCGAAATGTAAAGATAAATTTGGAAATTTTTTTGCTCGAGGTAGAATAAGTTGGCAAATTTTTTAGCAATCCCAATCCTTAAAGTCTTTGTAAGTCTCTGTATAACAGAAGAATTTTAGTGAAAAGTATAGATGCTGAATTATTTTCGAGAAAATAAATTGACTAAAAAATGGTTGAGATTAAATGAAGTGACAGAGAACATGATGCAAAGTTATGTTATCAGTCAAAATAACAGTATCAGTTTTTTTAGATATTTGTATTTAAACCAGTAGGCAAGACGACAGTTTTTGCAAAAGGAATATTATCAAATGTAGAAAAAAATTAAGATCATGGCATACATGATGTGTAGCTCCATGATCTACATTCCATACTTTATAAGAGTAAAAATGATTGTTACCAAAAAGTTAAAAAAAAACAGGTGTTGCATCTGAAGTAGAGGTAGTTTTCTATTCCATTTGGTGGTTGAGTAAAGAGATCAGCTGCTGGCTAAGCAAAGCTTTGTTCGCTAAAACAGGAATTGTAGTGGAAGTGAAGTCATTTGCTAATGTTGTGTTTCCATAGGTGTGTTCTTTTCAGTGGTTTTCCTTCTGTCTCCATAGACGGGTGGAAAACCATGTAGAAAGTAGCATTTATCCACCAAGTGTCCTTGTTTGTGACAGTTAGAGCAAAATACATTTTGTTTATTATTGGTTCTTGATGTAGAAGGAGATGGAAGAGTGGAAGCGAATCAGCTGCAATAATAGAAGGATGATTATCCTAGGAACGTTGACCCTCTTCTTGTATGATCATTAAGAAAACCTTTGATAAAGAAGGAAAGGTTCTATGAGAAGAATTTTGGCATGGACTGGGTGGTATGACTCATTTAAACCAGTCAGAAATCACAGTTCATGATCTTCATTGTAGTGATCAAGAAGTTGTTACATAGCACCACATTTGTAATTCAAACATGGTCAAAACTCTTTGATTTCATCCCAAATGGTCAGTTTGTTGAAGAATGTGCTGACATCTTGATCACCTTGCTTCAAGTTATGAATAGTGTTCTAAAGCTTGAAAATTCTAGGACCGTTTCCATGATTGAAATTTTCATGGAGCTCTTTTCACATTGTCACAACATCATCAAGAAACATGATACTTTCATAAATTTCTCTAGAAACGGAATGCCAAATCCAGGACATTACCATGTTGTTGCATCAATTCCATGAGGTGTGAAGTGGGTCATCTTCATCGAGTTGAGGCAGGGTTCCATAGATGAAGGATAGATTGTTCTTGGCACCAAGGGAAACCATGATGCCTCTCTTCCAAGAATGGAAATTAGGGCGAGTCAAGATTTTGGAAACAATAACATTGCTTGGATTGTCGTCAGAATAAAGAAAATAAGAACTGGAGTAGTCATATTGAGCAGAACGATCAAGGGTATCAAGAGGGACAAATCTATTTGGAGCTGAAACATTATTTCCATTGATAAGATTTGTGTTGCTCGGAGCTATGGTTCGAGGATTGGGAACTCGTTGGTGAGGAGCGGTGGTGCCTGGGTTTGGGGCGGTGGGGCTGGAATTGGAAGTGGCATTGGCGACAGTAGCAGAGCTTCTTATTCTTGGTCGGGCCATGAGAATCTTGGAAAAATCAGTGGGTATATTTCTCTAATACCATATTAGTGTTTATGGAAGAGAGAGAAAACATGTAGAACGTGATTGATTTCATTCAATTCATTAACAACATTTACAGAAGGTCTTTATATAGACCAAGTGACCAAATGAGAAAAAGTCCAAACACGTAACTAACTAAGTTAGTTAGTGTGAACAAGTTTAACAGAATAATAAAAACTTAGATAGTTACTATTGACCACGATTTTGGCCAACGACGAATAGACGTCAAAACTATAGTAAACCTTCGAGAAAAAATACGACAGTGATAATTTTATAGTGGTTCAGCCCCAATATGTTGGTAATAGTCTAATCCACTTAGAGTTGTGATATATATATATCTAAACTTAATATCAGATGAACTTGTGTCAACTGAATTTCTTAAGTGTAAATGAAAAAAATACAAGATTTTTCTCAGAATATGAATGCTCTCTCAGGAAAATCAGAATTCCCCCTAATGATGCCATGAGCTCTTTATTTATAGGCTCGGGATTGTACAAATCAAAATCTCTCATAATCGGGATAATTCTGTTGCTCTAACCAATTTTTAATTAATAATCAAATTTAAAATACAAAAATATGTGATTTCTTTGGGATAATCTGAGAGATTCCCGCTAGGGGTACGAATAATTCTAGCTGAAGTCGTTACTGAAATTTTGTTGCAGAATCATGACCTGTCTGGTCGGCCAACTCCACTCCCTGAAGTGAAACTGGTCAGCCAAAACACCCTTCTGGTTAGGAAAAACATTTGACTGACTGGATACACTTGACTCCAAGATGACTGGTCGGCCAAAGCGCTTTACTGGTCAGTCAAAAATCATCACCGGTCGGTCAGAAATTTCACCTGGTCGGTCAAATCACTTCCAAACCAGATAAATACTTTTTATGACCAGTAATATCGCAACTCTGAATATTAATCTCAAACCTTTTGCCTTTCTTGATAACACATTTATTGACTACCATGTATTGCCACTTGTCACTTTTGATCGCCACATCATCGTATTCAAATTTTGGGGATAACATTTGCCCCTCAAGTTTATTATATTATATACTCACATAATAAACTTTTTCTCAACTGCTGATGGCATAAAAAGAAAAACTGACTTTCCACATTCTCCCGCCTTCTCAAACAAACCACAACTGAAATCTTACTAGACCACGATCATGGTAGTTACCTCTTCCCAATCGTGGGGGAGAGAATAGCAAAAAGAATTTTAAGAGTTTAAGGGTAAGTGAAAATTTCCACTCTCTTCCCTTTAAATAGACCAATAGGTGCTCACAATTCATAAAGAAAAAGGCTCACAAACGACTCATCTCTCCTTTTGGCCGAAACCTTCAAAGTTTACTCTCATTTTGGCCGAAATCTTCAAAGAACTCCAAAAAGGGCTCCAATTTCTTCAAGCACATCCAAGAATCCTTCAAGAAATCAACACCTCTTCAAGATATTCGGGTAAGTTCATCTTCCCTCTCTTCATTTGTAAGCATTTTAAGCTTTAAAATTTCACATAAAAGTTTGTTAGAACCCATATGTGCCGAAACCCTCTTCTTAGAATACACTCTTGGATTTGTGTATGAATCTTTGATGAATGATGCAATTTATGGCTGTTTTGATGTAGTTTAGGCTATGGGTAAATCAATTTTGTCTCCAATTTCATGAAAATTTGAAAAAAAATATGATTTTTCACTCTACATTGCATATTTAGGTTTATGGGTATTTGATGAACACTTCTTTCCTTAGGACCTCTTGAGCTTTTCAAATCTCACCTTTTGATCTTGATGTAGTGTCCCATAAATAGAAGAACATGTTTGTGCCCCAAGCCTTTGATATTTATGGTTTTTTCGGACCCTATAGCCAATAGGTTACCATTTTTAGCCCTCAAATTCATACGTGACTAGTAGGCTAGCCTAGCTCCTCGGAAATAGCTTATTAGGGATGCACGTGTATGGCCGATCGGCCATTTTCAGCTGTTCAAACATTTGGATACACCCAAGATGGTCAGATGCGTACATAAACGACTCGGACATGCCCAATCCACTCGGACCAGTTTCCAGCCAATCGGGACACCACGCCTCTCGCTCGGACCAGCGCCCAATCGATCGGATGCTCCCCCCTTCCACTCGGGCATCTCGCGCCAACAGCTTGGCCGTAGCCTCATCCGATCGGGGCATTCCTCCATCCGTTTGGTCACCACGCAGTCTACTTGGACACGCCACGCCATCCGCTCAGACACCACGCGGACCAATCGGGCATCACGGCATCCGCTCGGCCATCACCCAGCCGATCGGACGACACGCACACAATCTGATCAGATGCTCCCCCTTCCGCTCGGGCTTCTCGCACCAACGGCTCGTGAATGCTCCCAAGCCTTTGGGTTTGTAAAAATGATTCATGCATTTTAGGCACCAAAACAAAAAATTTCGCTTGTTACTGTTGCCCTCATACATGTTTATTCTGGGGGGTAAAAAATATTATTCCTTTGCATTTATTGATTTATGTTTATTTGGCTCACTCACCTCCCTATAATTTTTTGTAGACGAACCACTTCGACTACAGGGGAGGTGACAACCATACAAACTCTGACTCTTTAATTCCCAAGTCAAGCGACACTCCTCAAAGTAGCGACTCTTCATCCAAATCTCCTAGCAGTCGTACTCCCGAAGATCGTCTTCATCGCCTTAAGAAAATCCTTCCCCAGTTGGCTTTATACTTCCTTCATGAAGAACAGTTTCTTAATCAACAGCTTCAACATCCGCCAATGAGGGTGAAAAAATCTAATCGACTTCCTCAAGACCAAGATCCTCAAGTGGCTCGCAGAGCGACACAAAAGGTAGTGGAACGTGGTGAAGCCCAAACTGCAGCTTCTTCAAGGTCGTCGCGCCAGATCCAAAAGGCTAGCGAACCCTGGAGAAAGACTATCTAGAAATTTATAACTGAGATTCGGCAATCAGCTATTCTAAAACCAAGAAAAGATGAAGACGAAACGCCATCTTGGTTCATAGCCAAACCTTCTAAACTTAACTCCAGCATGTTCGATAAACACATTCGGGCTTCAGGCCTTGAAGGAGTAAACGTGATATGCCTGGGACCTCATCAGAGAGCTAACAACCATGGTGGACCCTATTGTGCCTGGTCCAGATACCATGTTTTTGCAGGAGCTACAATCCCATTGCACCCTTTTTTCGACCAGTAGCAGATTACTTCAATGTGTCTCCTTTCCAGATAGCTCCTAATGGAATTCAGGCATTATTTTCTTTATATATTCTCTACTTCTTCCAAGTCTGGGATCCACCCACTCCCCATGAAGTGCACTACCTCTTCGACTTTAGGACCAACCCAAGCCACAAGAATACAGGTTTTTTCCACTTCTTCCATAGGCATAAAGGGATTAAATACCTCCATGGTATCGAACATAAATCGAATTCCGAAAAATACTATACAGAGTATTTTTTTACTTCAAACATTAAGGCCAAAAACTTGGCCTTCACGCATGCAGGTCCTTTCCATCAACCTCTACCAACTAAGGAAATGTATTCTCAAGCAGAAGAACTTGCTAACATGTCTACCGAAGAGAAAAATGTCAAAGGGTTGCTCAACGTGGACAACTTTCAGCTGGTGGGGTTGTTACCAAGCAATCAAAACATCATAGAAGGTAGCACTACTAAAGAAGCGAGCGCAACCGACCAGTCAAATGCTGACACTGAAGTAATGACGGATCAATTCTCTCCTGGACCATCTCCTTACTCACGCCGACCAGGTGACCTTATTATTATGGAATGCCTTCTAGAAGACCATCATAGACGTGCCATTCCTACAAATCCTGGGAAAGGAAAGACCCTTGAGCTCCATAGAGATGTCAGCTCCTCATTTGAAGAGGAAGACGACTTTCTTGATTAAATTCTAAACTCAGGTTTTTCTGCTAATCAGTAACCATAGTTTGGTGTTTTGTTATAAATAACTTCTTTCGAGAATGATTGTATGAAATCTGTAGAGTTATGTGGTAATAGAAATTTTTTCATTTACTTATATATTGTCTCCCATTTTTACTAACAAGTCTTTTGCTTCACTCTTTTTTGCAAATCCAGATATGTTCAAACAATTCAACACTTCCTTTGCCCAAAAGAGGAAACCTGGGGAAGGTAGTAGCTCAAACCCTCCAAGAAAATTTGCGAAGACTGTACCGACCAGCCAAGGGAGATTATCTGACCAGCCTATCACCATCCCGTAGTTGACTCCTTCATCAATTCCTCCTTCTGCTAGTTTAACACTTACCCTCTCGGCTGGCTTAAGTGAGCCTCTTCGCATTGCTGGTGATATTGGAAAGGAATTGCTTGACCACACTCTACACCATGCTACAACAACTCAAACCTTTGAGTCTTTGCCCCGACTCAGTGTTGAAGTTGTCCTGCAAAGGGGTCTTGCTAAAATGATGAGTGTAAGTATTTTATAATCAAGACATCCCATTTTGTTATTAATTGTTTTTACTTTAAGTAACTTTCTGTTATCCATTTCAGTCACTTATCACTATCAGTCATGCTCAGCACAGAGCAGTAGACTATAAGGAATTGATCAAAGTCTTAAATGATCAATTGGTGGAAGCCCAAGCCAAGATTTAAACTTTAACTACATTTGAAGGGGATCTTCGATCCAAGGTCGAGCAGGTGGAGAAGACCATTGCCGAGCGGGATGGATTTCTAAGAGATTTGGCTGATGAGAACAAGAAACAAATTCAAACCAACAAGATGTTGACTGATCAGCTGGAGAAAATGACTTGCAAGAATAAGGAGCTGAAGCGAGAAAAGGAAGTCGATCTTGCTCGCTATGAGGAGATTTGTTTCAACTACTTCTACTAGGTATGGAAGTTGAACAAGCCTCTTAACCTCAAATTTCTCTCAAAGGAGGCCAGGGCAGAAGAACTTGCAAAATGTGTGGCAAAGGTCGCTGAGGAGGCAGCCAATCCTACTGGTGTTGTGCCTTTTTCTCCGGCTTTATCATTCCGACCAGAGGATGTCACCAATGCCGAGGATGGTGTTGATCAACCTGTCAACAATTTACCAGACCAGTGAATATACTTTAGCCGACCAGAGAGTCTCTTATCCGACTAGTAGACACTTATCCCAACTATCTTCTGTTGATGGTGAAATCTCGTCAACAATATAAGGTTAGAAAACTCAGACTATATTGCCAAAGGTATCTCAGAAGAAGATGGAGAAAGCTTAAATGAGCAAAAATGTAGAACTGCGATGGAGTCGAAATTGTATATTACTTAACAGCCTTAGCATACAATCAATTTTCCAACCCCCTTCCAAATGGAAGTGGAGTTTATTTTATAGTGGGCTCTAATGGCCCTGGGTACATGGTGGTCCAGGGGACCAGATGGTACATGAGTACACTAATAGGAGAGTGGTTCTAGGGGTAGTGGTGTCGGCTCTAGTACATGGTCAGAGTTTGTGGGAGCACCTCAGCTTTTGTACCCGGTCATGACTCCACTACTTGGTCGTACGAATGTCAGAGGCGTGGTACCAGGTGTAGTGGCACTGGTGGTCCTGATGCATGGTTAGAGAGATGCACAAAGTGCCTCCACCATTGGTACTAACTTGTACCATCGCTGCGTTTATGGGATGGATGTTCAGAGCTACGCCTCTTAACTCCTCATCCTCGGATAACCAGTTTTCATACGCATGCCTTGCATCTAAAGGTTGCTCTCGTGTAGCCATGAGCGAGATAAGCGTGCGGGAGTCGGGCCCCGCTGGTGACACCTTCCTTAGAAAATAGAGAAGAGCCTCATCAGCGGGGCACATGCATACACAATGGAGGCGCATCCTGCGAGACGGTGCGTGTGGCCCAGGCATGGCCGAGACATGGCCTCGGGGGTCATACGGGCCCCCCACGAGATGCTGAGAGGGTGGCACGGCCTTGCGTGGGCGCGCAGAGATGACGGGCCTCGCGCCTGGGCATGGGTCTCGCATGGCCGGGGTGAGGCACTGAGACGATGGGCCTCGCGTGACCGAGGCTGAGCGCGAGGCGGGGAGATGATGGGCCTCGTGCCTGGGCACGGGCCTCGCATGTACGGGGCGAGGCACTGAGATGTTGGGCCTCGCGTGTCCGAGGCTGAGCGCGAGGCGGGGAGATGACAGGCCTCGCGTATGGGCACGGGCCTCGCATGGCCGGGGCGAGGCACTGAAACGTTAGGCCTCGCGTGGCCGAGGCTAAGCGCGAGGCAGGGAGATGACGGGCCTCGCACGGCCAGGGCGAGGCGCTGAGACGTTGGGTCTCGCGTGGCCGAGGCTGAGCACGAGGCGGGGAGATGACGGGCCTCGCGTCTGGCACGGGCCTTGCATGGCCGGGGCGAGGCGCTGAGACGTTGGGCCTCCCGTGGCCGAGGCTGAGCGCGAGGTGGGGAGATGAGGGGCCTCGCGACTAGCACGGGCCTTGCATGGCTGGGGCGAGGCGCTGAGATGTTGGGCCTCGCGTGGCCGAGGCTGAGCGCGAGGCGGGGAGATGACGGGCCTCGCGTCTGGCACGGGCCTCGCATGGCCGGGGCGATGCTCTGAGACGTTGGGCCTCGCGTGGGCGTGTTGAGAGCTCGCCGAGGCCTCGCGTGACCCCTCGGATCTCTTGGTACATCTTTACTAAGTCTTCCAACGAGACACAGGCTGAAGGAAAAGTATTGGGTGGCTCGGATTTCCTGAGGCTAATGAGGGTCGACCTCCATATTTTCCCTTGGTGGAATTTGAGCACCCACAACTTGTATTCCAACCATGGACTTAGAGATTTTTTCTTTTTGGTGGATTTTTGGCATCCACATCTTCTTATTATATTTTTCTCATATGGCCGAGCTGTTGGCATGTATATTTTATTTTTTAGACTTAAAATATTTACAAGTTTTTTGTGGAAAGCCACTCTGATATATGCCTTATATTTTCACATGAGTACTTAGTTTTCTAACTTAGAAATTCTAAACATTTCATAAGTTGCTACTAAGTATACTTTCTCACAATCTTATTGCTCTAACATTTTATGAGCATAATGTTTTGTTTACACACAAATATCTGCTCTTAACTTAAAATTTTGAAAATTCCAAGTTGCTTAAGCTTTGTCAAACAAGTTAGCTTAATGGCCTTTTTTGACTTCAAAAATTTACAAGTCAGCCTAAAAACAAGTGTCTTTACTCGTGCTCTTATTGCCTGTGTTGAATTACATACCATTATACCCTATGTGCCCCCCAAGTGATTGAGGGTTAAAAAATCCTTGGTCACTTGCTACTTGACCGAATTTGTTCGAGCAGTTATTACTCGTGAAACACATCGAATATAAAGAAGATATTTGAGCAGTTAAATACTGCAAAAATATTCGACTAGTTAAATATTGGTAATTTACGTGATGGATACTGACCAGTTGAGCACTACTCGGTTTTTTCCTCTCATAATTTTTTTTTTAAATGTACTAACAGTTGAACACTGCCAAAGTAAAAATAATCAACACATATGCATAATTTGTACCAAGATTCGACCGCGATGCGCGTGATCTCTTTTATTACTCGTAAATAATAAGGACAAAGCATGTCTAATCACGAGTTTCAAACAAACTAAAATTGTTTCAAAAATAAAATGATTGGTCAGCAAATATCCAGATCACAAACAAACTTAAATAACAAGTTAAACACTTGAAACTAAGCTACCGCTCGTAAGCAATATTCATTGATAATACTTCCTCAAGTGCTCGCCATTCCAATAATTCCTGATCAGCTCTCCATTTAGTGGAGAAAGTTTGTAAGTCTCAGGTGGCAAGACTTGCTCAATCTAATGCGATCCCTCCCAGTTTGGTCCTAGCACTCCAGCTGCTGGGTATTTGACGAACACTTTTCTAAGGACCAAATCTCTGACCTGGAATTTCCGATCTCTAACTCTGGACTTAAAATAGCGGGCCACTTTTTGCTGATGGGCAGCAACTCTCAAGCTTGCTTTTTCTCGTTTTTCTTCAACAAAGTTCAAAGATTCAGCTAACAACTGGTGATTCTCCTTCTGGTCATACGTGCTTCTCCGATGGGATGGTGGGTCGACCTCGACAGGCAACATGGCTTCATATCCATATGCCAAGGAAAAAGGATTATGACCAGTTGTTGTCCGGGCAGTAGTTCTGTACGACCAAAGAACCTCTGGAAATTCTTCTGCCCAAGCACCCTTAACTTGTTCTAGACGCTTTTTTAGAGTATCCTTTAAAGTTTTATTCATGGCTTCAACTTTCCCATTGGCTTGTGGATGAGCTACCGAGGAGAAACTTTTTATAATGCCATGTCTAGTGAAAAAAATCAGTAAACAAGTCACTATCGAATTGAGTGCCATTTTCAGAGACTTTCTTCTTGGGCAGACCATAGCGACATATTATATTCTTAACCCCAAAATATAACACTTTCTTCGAGGTGATTGTTGATAGTGGTTCAGCTTCGGTCCACTTAGTGAAATAATCCACAGCAACTACCGCGAACTGCACCCCTCCTTTTCCTTTGCGTAGCCTCCCGATCAAATCAATTTCCCACACTGCAAAAGGCCATGGACTCTTCATCTGCTTCAAGACATTCGGAGGCACCCTGGGTATTTTAGAAAATCTCTGGCATTTATCACACTTCTTCACGTACTCCGTGGAATCTTCATTCATTGTAGGCCAAAAAAACCCTTGCCGCAAAATCTTTTTGGAGAGACTTTGCCCCCCAGCATGATCTCTGCAGAATCCCTCGTGCACTTCGATCAGTAAGTTTTTTGACTGGTCGGGTGTTATGCATCTAAGTAGTGGCATAGAGTACCCTCTTCTATATAATACCCCATCCATCATAATATACCTAGCAACTTGCCTCATAATCTTCTTGGCTTCATTACAATTATTTGGTAAGACTCCTTGCTCAAGGTAAGCAATGATGGGTGTCATCCAAGTGTTAGCTAATGTGATGGGCATGGCTTCCTGCTCATTAATACTTGGCTCTGCCAAGTAATCTACTGGTACTATGTTCAAAGTTTCAGCATCTTTTGCACTAGCCCATTTAGCCAAAGTGTCTGCATTGGAGTTCTGCTCTCATGGTACTAGCTTGACTGTATATTCCTCGAATTGTGCTAGCAAGTCCTTGGCTTTATTCAAGTATGCCACCATGTGCAAACCTCTTGTCTGGTATTCCCCTAAAATTTGGTAGACCACCAACTGGGAATCGCTGTTTATTTCGACCGACCGGGCATGAACATCTCTAGCCAGTCGCAATCCTGCGAGGAGGGCTTCATACTCTGCCTCATTATTAGAAGCATTAAATATGAACCTCAACACACAATGAATTCAATGTTGCTCAGCTGTGATCAATATAATTCCCGCTCCTGAATGATGTTCATTTGACGACCCATCAACAAAAAGTTGCCAAGTAGGAAAATTCTCTCTCTGCCCAGTCGCATTTTCTTGCCGGTAGGGAAGATGAGGAATCCCAGTGCATTCAGCAATGAAATCCACCAAAGCCTGCCCTTTAATGGCGGACCTCAGTTGATATTTTATTTCAAATTGGCCCAATTCGACCGCCCATTTAAGTAAACGACCAGAAGATTCTGGTTTCTGTAAGACTTGGCATAAGGGCTGGTTGGTAAGTACTTTAATGGGATATGCCTGGAAGTACGGTCGCAATTTGCGAGATGCAAGTACTAAACAATAGGCCAACTTTTCGATCACGGGATACCTTGACTCCGCTCCTATCAACCGCTTGCTAACATAATATAATGGATGATGCACCTTATCTTCTTCTAGCACCAGAGCAGCACTGACAGCATTCTCTGTGATTGCCAAATAAATAAAAAGGTCCTCTCCATCTACTGGTTTTGAAAGAACAGGAGGTTGAGCCAAATGTTTCTTTATGGCTTGAAAAGCTTGCTCACACTCCTCCGTCCATTCAAACTTTTTGCTTCCACTAGTAAGTTAAAAAATGGGACACATTTGTCCGTTGATTTGGAAATGAACCTACTTAGAGCAGAAATCTACCCAGCCAAACTTTGCACATCCTTAATCCTAGCTGGAGATTTCATTTCTGCGAGTGCCTTTATCTTCTCAGGATTCGTTTTTATTCCTCGCGAGTTAACAATAAACCCAAGGAATTTTCCAGAACTTACTCCGAATGAGCATTTGAGGGGGTTCAGCTTCATGTTGTACTTTCTCAGTACTACAAAACATTTCTCCAATTCTCGTACATGTCCTTCAGCTTCCTTTAACTTTACCAGCATATCGTCGATGTATACCTCCATGTTTTTGCCGATTAAGTCACGGAACATGCCATTCACTAGATGCTGGTAGGTGGCTCCTGTATTCTTCAAGCTGAATGGCATAACCTTATAACAATACAACCCTATGTCTGTTTGGAAGCTGGTATGCTCCTCATCGGGAGGATGCATACTAATTTGATTATACCCCGAGTAAGCGTCCATGAAAGACAAAGTTTCATGACTAGAAGTTGCATCAACCAACTGGTCTATCCTTGGTAAAGGAAAACAGTCCTTAGGACATGCTTTATTCAGATCGGTGAAATCCACGCAAGTCCTCCACTTTCCATTGGACTTGGGCACTAATACTGGGATTGAAACCCAGGCGGGGTAATAAGCCTCTCTTATGAACTTGTTTTCCTTTAGTCTCTCGACTTCCTCTTTGAGGGCCTTCGCTCTCTCCTTGTCAAGCAATCTTCTCTTCTTCTGCACTGCTGGGTATTTTTCATCCACGTTGAACACGTGGCTGATCACAGTTGGTGAGATACCCATCATATCCTTGTGAGACCAGGCGAAGACATCTTGATTCCTTCGCAGAAATTCTACCAGCTGTTCTCTCACTTCCAACTTCAACTTTTTTTCCAATTTTGACCCCTTTGGTCGGGTCACTTTCATCTATTGAGACCCCCTCTAACTCTTCCATGGGTCCCACTTCACTATCCAAATCCCCAAAGCGATGATCAAAGTCCATTCCCTCACTTTGGGCAATGCCCTATATGGTGACTTCATCACTGGATGGGGCTTGTTGCTTATTGAAACCAAGAGTACTTTCTTGGTTGATAACTTCTAACACTTTCTCCTGGTCAGCTACAACCATAATGCTTCTAGCTTCTCTTTGGTCTCCTCGGACACAACCTATTCTTGCACTGGTCGGGAACTTCATGGAAAGGTGCCATATAGAGACTGCTGGATGCAAGGCTGTGAGTGGTGGTCGACCAATCACCACATTATAAGCCGATGAACAATCGACTATCAAAAACTCCGTCATGACTGTCTCGTGCCTATGAGCATCTCCTATTGTGACCGATAACTTGATTGTTCTAGCCGGTGACAACCCTTCTCCAGTAAATCTGTAAATAACTTGAGAGCATGGCTTTAAGTCATTAATGGATAACTTCATCCTTTCAAAAGACGACTTGTAAATAATATTCACAGAACTTCCCGTGTTGACCAGACATCTCTTCACCTTCATGTTCGCAATTTGGACTGTACGAGTGGGTCATTATGATGATATCTTACATGCCGAGCATCATCTTCAGTAAAAGTGAGAGACTAATTTTCATACCGTGGATTCTTTGGAGGTCGCTCCTCTACAACCATGACCTCTGATGTCGATGTTGCATCCAACTCATGTTGAAGTGTTCGAGCATATCTCTCTCTTGCTTTGTTACTATCCCCAGCCAGGTGTGGACCTCCACATATAATGTCTAAAGTGAAGTCCACAGGCTCGGGTTGCAAGGGTGGAGACCGCTGTCGCTTAAACCCAGGATTGTTGTTACTTCCTTCTCCTTGGGTCTTTTCTTCTCGATACTTTTTTAACTTTCCCGACTGGAGGAGAAACTCTATCTCGTCTTTGAGATGGTTGCATTCATTTGTGTCGTGACCATAATCTCCATAAAAATGATAGAACTTATTCATGTCTCTCTTACTCATCTCCTTCCTAATGGGTGGGGGTTTCCGGTAGGGAACCTCTTGATGACTCGCAAGATATATTTCTGCTCGGCTAGCCGAAAGAGTGGTGTAATTGGTGAACCAAGGTTCATACTTTGTTGGCTTGTTGTTTGGTCCCGACTTAGCCTTCTTTTCCTCATGGCGGCCAGACCCGTTATTTCTACGTTTCTTTCCACCATTTTGTCCATTCCCACCATTCTTAGGAGGATTAGTGGATCCGCTCGGATTGTTTAGGCCCTTCTCTCCTTTCTCAATCGCGTCATCCAATTTCATATATATACTGGAGTTTGGCTTGAATTTCCAATACCACTCTTGGGCAGTATCGGACAACGTAGTGGGGAAAACTCTACAGTGATAATCATCACTCACCCTGAGCAGCTCCTTTTGGTCTTCAAAATTCCCAACATGCCTTATGGGATCTGCCTTTTCTATATATACTAGCAGTACCAGTGCTTTATACTTTGCTGGCGGCTGGGCTGCTCTGATTCAGACACAAAACGGACTGCCACTCCTGTGGTCTACCGGATCGATTGCGAAAGGTTGTTTCAACAAACCTTGAACTGCAATCGTTAGCGCATCAAGCTAGGCCTGGATGCCTGGGGCGACTGTTGGGGGCTCAAGGTCTTGACCGCCTGGTCGGGCATTCCTATCTAGTGCATTGTCATCAAGTATTTCTACTTGACTGGCAGGTCGGGTCAGATCTCGCCCTTCAACTGGGACGGTCCTTCTTTTGTCAGTGATGACATCTTTTAAATCCTTCTGAGAAGTGCATCCTCCCAACCGATCAAACACTGTGCTCCGAGCTTTTTCAGAAGGCTTACCACGGGGGACGTGCTCTCTCCCACTGCGCTGCTGGCCGGGATGTAGTGGTGGCCTTCCTGTTTGTGTCGGGCAGTCCTTTCCTCCTTGTTGGTCGTTCCCATATTTTTCCTTCGATCGGTCGGTGTGATGACTATCAGCCTCATCAGGACCATGTCCATCTTTGAACTGTGAAGTTCCTTTACCTCAAGGAGTTTTGGTTTGATCCTGCCTGGGTGGAGTCTTTTTACCGCCCGATCGATGACTCCCTGATCTAGAAGTTTCTGATCGGTGGCTCTTGGAGGGGGTTCTAGAGTTCTCCCTTTGCATCGAGGCAGTTCCGGTTAGACCCCATCATCTTCCCGATCAGGGGGGTTACTCCTGCTTCTGTCCGGTCCCCAAGAATTGGCTTTGTCAGTAGTTTTTGGACCAGCATCTATATTCCTTGCTCCCTGGGTAACTGCTCCTCGTGTTGCAATTTGGGCATTGACCTAGTCAACTGCGTAGCTGCTTCGAGAGCAAGTGTGACCTCGCAGTGTCACCTATCGTCCTCCTCCTGTCGTCGCTTGAGCTCTTCACTCCTGGCATCCATCTCTCGTCTTTGCTGCTCAAATGCAGCCTTCTGTCTGGCCATATCTTCAGCAAATGACTCCTGCCAAGCGTTGAATTGCGCCATCTCCTCTTGGAAGGCCCCCATGGCTTCCTGGAGTTGTTCAACCTCTGGAGTCGCCTCCTCGAGAAAGACCCTGGGTTCAGTCTCATGGTCTTGAGGGCCAGGACGTTCTGATCTAGCAGGCTCTTTAGATGTGCCTGACTTCTTGGAGGCCACATTGGTATTCTAGGGCACCATAATGATATGATAATAGTGTGTTTCTTCTCTTCAGGCTCTCAATGAAAGCACCAAAATTTTGACCACGATATTGGCCAACGACGAATAGACGTCAAAACTACAGTAAACCTTTAAGAGAAAATACGACACTGATAATTTTATAGTGGTTCAGCCCCAATATGTTGGTAATAGCCTAATCCACTTAGAGTTGTGATATATAGGTCTACACTTAAGATTAGATGAACCTGTGTCAACTGATTTTCTTAAGTGTAAATGAAAAAAAATACAAGATTTCTCTCAGAATACGAATGCTCTCTCTGGAAAATCAGAATTCCCCCCAATGATGCCATGAGCTCTTTATTTATAGGCTCAAGATCATACAAATCAAAATCCCTCATAATCAGGATAATTCAGTTGCTCTAACAAATATTTAATTAATAATCAAATTTATAATACAACAATATGTGATTTCTTTGGGATAATCTGAGAGATTCCCGCTGTGGGTACAAATAATTCTAGTTGAGGTTATTATTGAAATTTTGTCTCAGAATCATGACCTGTCTGGTCGGCCAACTCCACTCCCTAAAGTGAGACTGGTCAGCCAAAACACCCTTCTGGTTAGGCAAAACATTTGACTGACCGGATACACTTGACTCCAAGATGACTGGTCGGCCAAAGGGCTTTACTGGTCAGTCAAAAATCCTTACCGGTCGACCAAAGCGCTTTACTGGTCAGTCAAAAATCCTTACCGGTCGGTCAGAAATTTCACCTGGTCGGTCAAATCACTTCCAAACCAGATAAATACTTTTTATGACCAGTAATATCGCAACTCTGAATATTAATCTCAAACCTTTTTTCTTTCTTGATAACACATTTATTGACTACCATGTATTGCCACTTGTCACTTTTGATTGCCACGTCATCGTATTAAAATTTTGAGGATAACAGTTACATAGGCCTTAATAGTTGTGCATGAATAAGAGGATTCATTATTAGAATAAAAAGCAGTTGTCCTTAATTCCCTATCCCTTCACTGTCGCACCAATAAAATTTTGATAGTTGGTAATTTTTTTTATTTAGCCATAATGTACTGTTTTCATTAGGGAAATTTCATGTTCTATGCATAATAACATAATGAAAATTTTTCATATGCCAACATAAATATTCCTCCCACTAATTTGCTCCCTACAATATTTTGGACAAAAATACTCCTGACATTCAAACACTCCGTCTCTCTCTCTCTCTCTCTAGCATCTCGCACTCTCTCTGTCATTCTATTCTTGTAGATCTCGAAAAAATACCAAAATTTTAAAAGAAAATCATATGAAACAGAAAATTGAGTGAAAAGATATGAACCTCAAAAGTTTTCGTCAAATTTCAGTGCAGAGCATCAAAATTGCATTGATTTTGCATTGCAAAAGCATCGTTTTGGACAAAAATCAGGTTTTCATGATTGCATCACAAAAGCATCAAAACACCATCATTTTTTCATCGAAAAAACATCGATTTTGCATTGAAAAAGCATCGTTTTCATGATTGCATTGCAAAATCATCGAAACACCATCGATTTTTCATCGAAAAAGTATCATTTTGTCAAAAAATCAAATTTTCATGATTACATCGCAAAAGCATCAAAACACCATCGATTTTGCATCGAAAAAACATCGTTTTGGCCAAAAATCAAGTTTCATGATTGCATTGCAAGAGCATCGAAACACCATCGATTTTCCATCGAAAAAGCATCGTTTTGGCCAAAAATCAAGTTTTCATGAATGCATCGCAAAAGCATCGAAACACCATCAATTTTTCATCGAAACACCATCGATTTTGCATTGAAAAAGCATCAATTTTGCATCAAAAAGCATCGTTTTGGCCAAAAAATCAAATTTTCATGATTGCATCACAAAAGCATCGAAACACCATTGATTTTTCATCGAAAAAACATTGTTTTTTATGGTTGTTATCCCAAAAATTGACATATCTGACGTGGTACTAAGCTTGGACACGTGGAGTAGGCAGGGCAGACCTCCTGACGTGTTGGTCAGTGTATACATGCAGGGTAAACAACAAGTTACTGCTCGATAGGGAAAGCAGTTTACAGATGGTAAACTCTTTGCTCAAGTCCTACGCCAAGGCATAACATTGAGCCTCCTATAAGAGGTTCTTGGTGAGGAACATTGTCAAGCAAATGGCAATGAGAGATGTTCAGGAAGCCTGTTTTTATGATGGCTACACCATTCCCGGGCCGTAATACAAAGATGCATTATTGCATCTTCTATGCAATTCAATCTCTTGAGGGGAGGTCTTTCTAACACTGCTCAGCGTAATACCACCAGAAGCTCAGTTGCTTGGTATGATGGATATCCAAACCTGGTTGGCGAGAAGTGGTTACATTCACCGTTAGTAGTCCGCAAGAATCGCCCAACCACAAGCAAAGAGCGCCTAACAGCTCTGAAGACCCTGTCAAACCTCCTAACGGGTAGGGCTGTAACTACCTACGAGAATAATGAGATATTTCCACCATCAGTTGCGTCTGTGTGGAGCCCCTGGGCCAACAGAGCATTATAAATGCAAACCCTTCACGACAGTGAAGGGGGTTCATGAAATAGCCTACCGACTAGTTTTTAAAAACATACCGGACAATCTATTTTTATACCTAGCAAGGATTCTAGCTTATTCTATTGTCTTTTACACATAGAGATCCACTTGTAATCCCTTGTAATATTGTGTAAACCTTCAAGATTAATACAAATCTAAGAGGAAGTAGGTCATTACAAATTCTTGGGGGCGAACCTCTATAAATCTCGGTGTTGTTTATTATTTATTGCTCATTATTATTAGGTTTTCTACTCATTTATTATTCTACTGAAAGCTATCGAATTAATTATTTTGACTCCGCGTCAGTTGACTAAAAAATCATTCAACATTTTGGTGCTTTCATTGAGAGCAAGAATAATCGCATTTGGATTTCGTTGCTGCGAAGATGGTGGTTTCAACAAAAAGATCAGGCCAAGAACCTCCGGTGCGCGAAGCTGAATTGTCGCATCGAGTTCCCTCAATGAGAAATATGAATGTGCGGCAAGCTAATTTTCCACCTAGGAACCCACTTTTCTCATGGGGGCAAGCTACTGGGCCCATTGCAGCTGGACATGGGGTTGCTACCTCTACAGGAACTACTAATGTAGGAATTGCAGGTGGAGGTGCTGCAAGGGGTACCGACCAGCCAAGACCAAGAGCTGGAGGTCCTGGACAATATGAGCCCCATGTGGATATTGAAGGAATTAATCTTGAAATTGAGTAGATGAGGGAAGTCATGGGGTAGATGCATAATCAGCTTACTACCATGGGCCAGAAGCGGGCTACCGCCCAGGAGGCCATTAAAGAGGCTTTCGAGAAGAAAAGAAGATATTTCCAATAATGGATGGATCAACATGCCCAGGAGATGCAGGCCCACCAGGAAGACATGGAACGCAGAACTAGGGAGGTAGATGAGTCCATCTGTAATTACATGCAATAGCAGCAAACTCAAGGTAGGGGGACTATAGCTGGTACTACTGCTAACAACCAACAAAGCCCTCCTGTTTTGGGTTTTGCTGAAGGAGAAGTGAACGGACCGGAGGCTTGACCTCAGATTGGAGGACGGGGTCTGACCAAGAGTCACTGATGAGGTCGATGACCCCAGGCAAACAAAAACAAGCACAACATGGGACTGGACCGAGGAGATAGCTTTCGGTCAAGATCTCAAGGAAGTGACCATGAAAGAAATCCTAATGTCGTTGGTTGGGATGGAAACACCCGAGCACCAGTGCCAAATAGGGATGGTTAGCCCCAGAACAACCATCAGCAGATTGGTTGGCATAAACAACACCAAGAGTACCGGCCAAGATCCAAAAGAGAGGAACCAGAAGTAAGTAGTGCATACAGACCCAACTATGTTGATGGGTATTATGATAAACGAGTTTTAGGCTCGTTTATGGTCTAGTTTTTAGGAAGGTTTTCATTAGTTTAGAGCTATTTTATTGCAGATTTGTGCTTGTTTGTTCATGTTTCAAAATTTTGATGTTAAGACGGTGAAAAGAGATGAATGAAGTAAAAGTGGGAGAACATGGAGCTACTTAGGACGGATTTCCAACTGGGAGACAAGGTGCTATTATTTAATTCTTGATTGAAGCTTTTTCTGCGAATATTGAAGTCAAGATGGCCGGGACCATACACAGTTGTTGTCTCATTGCCTTATGGAGCGATGCAAATTCATAGCGAGAAGACGGGACATTTTAAGGTGAATGGTCAGAGATTGAAGCACTATTTGGAAGGCCCGGTGGAAAAATGCAAGACTGTGAGGATCTTGGAACCCCTCTGAATTGGGTGTTAAAAGTTTGACTAAAATACGTCAAAACAATGCTCGTAGGAGGTATTCCTATGTTTATTTTTAATTTTACGTTATTTCTTTTGTTTTTGTTTGGAACAATGTTTTTAGATATTTTGTTTTAGTTGTTTTTAGTTTTAATTTGGAATAATAGTGTTGTAACTCGTAAACCGTGAAAAAAATAAAGTTTAGGTTGTTATAGCACTACAGCGCTACATTCCAAGCGCTACAAGTAGATACTTTTGGGGTTATTTTTCGAAGATATAGCGCTACAGCGCTGTCAAATGGCGCTCCTTGAGGTTCGAATTTCCCAAAAAAAGTAGTGCTACAACACTATACACACGACGCTATAGCACTATTTACAGAACCTTCAAGGTTTCAAGTGCCAGGTAGCGCTACAACACTATAAGCTCTAAGCAAAGTTAAAAGTGAGGGTCTTGAAATTTGTTTCCACAAATCACATTCTCCTCTTCTCCAACTTTGTTTTTCCCTCTTTCTCTCTACCCAAAACAACCGCCTACCACCATAGATCCTCCATTAAAGACTCCTCCAAGGTATTCCAACATCTTTATTTTTCATCCTTTCTCTATTCTAAAACCCATTACCCATAAATCCACTCCTTTACAAAAAAACAATCTCCAAATCAAAGTTTTGAACCCTAAAGATCAGAAATTTCAAATTCCTTGAAGAAAGTTAGAATTTTCAAGGGGCTTTGGTCAATCAAGCACGTGGAAGGCAATCTCAAGGGCTAGTAAGTGTTTTCACTCCTTTTTGTCTCAAGATTATATGAAGATTGGGGATGGGTAAAAATTTTGCTTGTCTTTGGGTAGAAATTTTTTTTTGTTGCTGTGCTACATTGTGTTTGGGTATATTGTGCTGCAATATTAGATTAGTAGGGTGATTTAGAAGAAGGAATGTGTATAAATTAAGGGGAGGTGTTGCATAATTTTTTTTTTTTTTTTAATTTTGTGGTGATGGGTGAGTTGGTACTATGGCCCTTAAGCAAACTCAAGACAAGGGTAAGGCAGCAAAGGTGAAAGAGGCTAAGAGTAAGGATGGGAAGTCTAAGGAGAAAATCAAAGGAAAGGCTTTTGCATCTCAACCAAGGGAGGAAACACCGCAGTTGGAGTATGACGAAAGGAGGTCTATTGATTATTTGGCTCAAGAACGGTATGAGAGGTTTGGAAGAAAGAATGTGATTCCATAACGAGATGTGGAATTTCAAAATGAGCCATTTAAGCATCCAATTTTTGAGTTGGCTAGAGTCAATTTGGCGACCAGGAAGTGGGATAGATTTGTTACTAACCTGGACCAAGCCAATGTATCCTTGGTTTATGAATTTTACGCAAATTTGAAGGCTAAGCACAAGAATAAGGTTTTTGTTAGAGGCAAGAGAGTGCCTTTCACTGCTGAGTCTATTAATGGGGGTGTTTAGCGTGCCACACATTAGAGAGCGAGATATGGAATATTCAAACTTTTTGAAAGGAAACATAGATTATGTTGCGGTGGCTGAAAAATTATGTTTTGAGGGAGCGCCTTGGAGTCTATTTGGTTCCCTGCCTAAGAGTATTTCTTCGTGTCAGTTGAACATAGAGGCAAGGTTATGGGCTTTCTTTGTGTGTTCCAGGTTTATGTCGATGAGTCATGTGTCTGACATGACCAAGGATAGAGTACTTTTGATGTATGCCCTTATGATTTGTATGACTGTGAACATTGGGTTGAGGGTTATGGAGAATATTGAGTATATAGAAAAATGCCATACCACTGGGGGATTGGGCCATGGGTCTGTGATCACCATGTTTTGTTACAAATATGGAGTGCCCGAGTATGTGACAAATATTTATCAATCCCTACTTCAACCTTTATCTATTGTCTTAATGAAAGATTATCTAGAGCATGTTCTTTATGTGCTACAGACAAGAAAGAAAGGAAAACTCCGTGTTGAAACTAAGGTGGATGAGACTGAAGAACTGGTGTTAATGGGAGGTCGCATTGACCCTCACATGCAGTATGCCCAAGATAGGTTATACTATCTTGTTCAACAAAATCAATACATGGTTTAATAGCATCAGATGATGCATCAGTACATGGGACTGTAGTATGAGTACGAGGTGGACCATGTTAATCGTTTAAATACTTTGGTGCATCGATGGTCGTTGAATGATGTGGACCAGAATTATTTTGATCCACCACCGTAGTATCCACCTTATCCTTTGCAGTATCCACCACCCTGCCTCCACCATTTGTTGGGTTTCCATCTCAGCAGCCACCACCGTCTCAACCATTTGAGGGACCTTTGTCCCAACCTCCACAACTGCCAAAACTATGTGGCCGCTCAGGTAAGTCTCTTTTCTCATTCCTTATGCACTTTAACATTGGTGACAATGTTAAGTTTTAAGTTTGGGGGAGAGATTTATTTTTAGTTTTATGTTATTTTATGTGTTTTTCAGTTTGGTTTAGTAGTTATTTTGTATTGAGTCATGTTTTATTGTGTAAACTATGTTGATGATAATTGCCATTTTGATGTGATTGACTGTTATGTTGTATAATCCAAAGGAAAAGTTTTTGTGCTTCTAAAAAAATGTGTGTGCTTGGTTAGAATACTTTGTTTTTTCACTGTGATCTGTTGATATTAGAGATCTATTGCTCATGATTTGCAAATGTTATAACTGAGTTATTTTACGCATGCCGAATTTGGATTGTGGATTGAAAAAGATTGACAAAAATTCTAGAACATGTTTGCTTACTATTTGAGATGAAATTTGAAACAATGCATATTGAGAAAAATGATATAGGCAATTTTTGGACTGGTTGTACCTTTCAAGCTAACCCTATTAAATTTTATCCTTAGTTAGCCCTTTTGAGCCTTATAACTATTTTTTTGTTAACTCATTTTTTGAGCCTAACTGTTAATTTTATTACCATATATTCTTTTGACTCATACCATGAGCATGAAAACTATTATGTGTGGGGAGTGAATGTGTCATGAGATTTTATGTATCATGTGTTATTTAGAAAATTCCTTGTGATTGAGAAAAGTTAAAGAAAGAAAACAAAGTTTGAAAGGATTACACCCCCGAACAGTTATATATTGAAAATCTAAGTTTGGGGGAGTGTAATATTAGAAAGAAAAAATAAGAATGAGTTAGTTTGTATAAATTTCTTAATCATTGAACAGAAAAAGGGGTAACAAGGGATGAGTGGTTTGAAATTGTTGGGAAAGTTTGTTTAGTTGGAATGCTTGTGGTATGATTAAGCCTAAAATGTTTTTTTATCTACCTGTACCTAAGCCTTCTATTACAACCTTTGTAAAGTCCTATTGATTCTTATTTGTGCATTTGTTTATATTAATGGAGAATAGTAAGTAATGCAGACATATGTAATAACTTCGTTATGTGGTTAGTTGGTGAGAATTTGAGGTGCATAAAGTGGTTCAATCATTTTATTTGCAAGGTATGAGTAAATGAACTTTGACATGAATAGATTGCAGTGAAGGGGAGAAGTATTTTGACTGAAAATCTGGATTAATATTATAAATAACATGTTTCTTTCCTGAGAATTATATGTGCATAGTAGTCTTGAGTGTTGGAATTGGTTAGTTATGTTAACTTGGTTTGTGTATGTTTGAGTCTAGTTAGATTCTTTACTCAAGGGCGCGTAAATGATTAGTTTGGGGGAGTTTGATAAATGAGTTGTAGGCTCGTTTATGGTCTAGTTTTTAGGAAGATTTTGATTAGTTTAGGGCTATTTTATTGCAGATTTATGTTTGTTTGTTCATGTTTCAAGTTTATGATGTTAAGACAGTGAAAATAGATGAATGAAGTAAGTAAATGTGAGAGAAAATGGAGCTACTTTGGAGAAAATCGAGTCATTTCGGAAGCAAGAAGTCCGAGTTAGGCTATTGTGACTAGCGCCCCAGCGCTAGCATAATAGCGCTATAGCGCTAATTGGAGTATTTAAAAGCCTTTTTGTTTCTGTAAATAGCGCTACAACGCTGTTTATGTAGCGCTACATCGCTAAGAGGAATTCATTGGGGGTTTGATTGTAGCGCTACAACGCTACATACCTAGCGCTACAACGCTAGTTGGCTAGTTTTTAAGGGAATTCTGCTCTGTTATAAGCACTGTAGAATCCAAAACCTAACGCTATAGCGCTATTGACACGATTTTGCAATTTTAAGCCACTTTTAGAGGGACAAAACGGTCTTTTCACTTGGGAGCATTGGAAAACTATTTAAGTGACATTATGCTGCGAATTTTAGCAGCCTTTTAGTTTTGTTAACCGTAGATTAAGAAAAGACTACTGGTATATTGTTTTCTAGATTTCTTCTTCATCTTAATTCCTTAGGTTATTTTCTATGAACAATTATCTTAATGTTAATGTCATTCTGTTATATATGAACTAATTCCTCTATCTAGGGGTTAATGTAGTCGCTTCAATTTCGATTTAATTTTATTATGATGTTCTATTGATACTTCTTCTTTATTCCAATCTAGATGATGTTTGCTTAATGCTAGTATACTTGATCAATATTTGCTTGATTTATGATTTTGATTCAAAAACTCGAAGAAGCGAATTGAATATGCTATCATTATATAGACATATGTTACTTATTGGATGAGAGTACATGTATGACTTGTGTGGAAATTAGGTTACCATTCTTAATGCATGATATGTGTTTAAGTTTATCACTACGATGTAGAAAACTTGCATATAGGTTGAGAACTTTGATAACTCTACAAAATAGAGTTATTTTACCACATTTTTTTATGCCAATTGTTGCTTAGTCTTTGAGTTTTTAAGTAACTTATTAATTTTTTAAGTAATTTTTAATTTATTAGTCTTATTGTAATTTTTTTAGATTTTTATATGTTTTTATAGATATTTTATTGTTTTATGTTGTAATTTAATTATTTAAAATTAGTGTTGTTAGTTTGAATGCTAAAAATATGATTTTATTGAAATTAAATGTTATGTAAATTAAATTTTAATTAATATTTTCATGGAAGTTATATGGTATATTTTATTAGTGAAACTATTTAATTTTAATTTAGTTTATGATTATTTTGTAGGAAATAATGTTGCATTTTGGTAATTTGAAAAGAAGAGAAATGAAAAAGAATTAAAGCTGAAAAAGAGAAGGAAATGTGGTATTTTTTAGAAGCTCGGGCCCACCAGGCCAGCCCAATCCGCACGTGCCACCATGGGCCTTCCTCCAGCAGCTCCACCCGGGCCTCCTCACCTAGCCCGTCTACCTCAGCTCTTCCAGGCCCACGACCCTCCTGCCCAGGCCCAGGCGCAATCCCTTCCTTCATCACTAGCCATCCCACGTCACTCCAGCTCCAACTTCGGCCCATCAGCTCATCAGCCAGGCCCACAGTTTCTCCTCCTACCCAACCGAAGACTCAAGTCGCCTACCTCCCCAGGCCCAATGCAATCAGCCTTCAGCCGCTCCTGCCCAGCCGTACACCACCCGAAGTCCACCACTCTGGCCCAGCCACCAACACCTTTCTCTTGAGCACAATATCCAAGCTTAATTTGTCACTTTGTCTCGTTTTCACCAAATTCCAATTTTCAAACATACAACATTTACATCAAAATTACCATTTTTTTTATTTTTTTTATTATTTCATGTTTTATTTTGGTTTAATCCTTGTGTTTAATCCCCAATATTATTTACTTTTATTTCTTAGTCCTCATCCCATCCTATAAACAGGAGTCTTATTTCACCATTTCACACCCCCTCTCTTACACTAATTCTTCCATATCTCTTTATTTTTTCCATCTTTGTTATTTTCTTAGATTTTATGTATTTTTAGAGGAATAATTTGGGGGTTCCTCCTCCAAATTTTCCTATTGGTGTGCTTAATTTTTTGGGTTACCATCTTCTCTCTCTACCATTCTCTCTTCCATTTTGGGTTTTTCAAGAGCATTTTCAAGTATGTATTTTGTTTATTTTGTAAATTCCATTCTAGTTACGTGCTTCTAATCTTTTTCAGATTATTAAGATCATGATGAAGCAACTTACAACTAGATAATATTTATGTTGTATGTTGATTTCTCTTGTAATGCAACAAAGTTTATGGATTTTTCTTGTTCTTCATATATGTCTTTCATCTTTAATATCTCATATTTTTTATTATTAGATAATATGCACTTTGTTCTTCATTTTGCAAAGCATAATATTCTTTGTGTAATATGTGTCATTAAATTGTACACATCCAATGCTTAGAACAAAAATATTACGTTTTGCCTTATAAATAATGTTATTTGATTTTTTGTTGTTTCATTAGGTTGATTCACATTAAATATTTTGAAATTATACTTTTTGAAAATTGAAGAAAAATCCTATCTTTTTAGAAGTAATTTGTGCTTAAAATTATTAATCTATTTGGAAAATGATAGTTTGATTTATTTTAACTATCACTAAAACTTGGGAATCAATATACTAATAAGTATTATTAAACTTACATTTTGTGGATTCTAGTATCTTAATAATCTTTCCTTTTACCACTTATTTTTAAATTATTATTGGTTTATTTTCATTCTCTTAAATAGCTTTATTTTAAATCTTTTATTTTATATTATTGACATTAAATCTCATCAATCTTTGGAGCTAGATTAGAATTTATTAATTTTGATTTAAAATAGTTTTCTTTTTTATTTTAGACAACTCCTTTGGGTTCGATCTCGTGCTTACACCAATAATATATTTCATATACGATTCGTGCGATTGCGAGTATAAATTTTTAAAACATACCCGTTTTGGGTCTATCAATCTTATATCTTGAAAAAGAATAAGAAGATACTTTTGTTGACCTGTTATTTGAATAGGAAGAAGAGATTTAAAACTGATTAGTAAAATTAATAGAATGAAAAGTTGATGAAATTAATTTCCTAGGATTTTTGTTATTGATTTTATCCATTGATTCATTGTTCTGTTTACAGTTATTTAAATTGTATTCGTAGTTTAAAATTATTCATCTTAATTTTAATCACCAAATAGAAATTGAAAAGTGGTTAGTGGTTATTGGTAATTGGTTAATAGTATCTGTGGGACGATATCCGTTATTATGGAATTTATTACTTGACACGACCACGTATACATACGTGCATATTTTACTGATCAGTATAATGATGATGAGGCAGAGCGCCGAGCCCACCAACGGAATAACCAAAGCTAGGGGTAACCCGCCCGAAGGACTGTTTGTCCCACAAGAGCAGGGTGTCCCGAACACCCAACCACCTCGAGGTGGAGGGTTCTAGGGAGTACCCCCAGTACCAGGTCTGGCAGACAGCCAAAATGCTAGGCGCAGGCCTCGGCCAAACTCTGTATTCAACTGGATGGGCCCTATGAGGGGTGAAGACCTCCGCATTGCTCTTAATCGCAGCAGGGAAAATCGAGACTCGAACAACATAGCTCCGCCTGAGCCTATTCGAGACCCGATAATGGATGATGTCCACAATGCAGCACAACCCCAAGCAGCTGCAGACCCAAACATCCTGGCCTAACTTGATCTGCTAACTCGATTGGTAAGGGACCTAACAACTCCCAAGTTAACAGACATTGAAATGGAGAGGTGGAGGGGTTCCCCGTTTTCAGAACGTATCAACAAGCTGCCCATACAAATCAAGTTCAAGATGCCAACATTGAAGATGTATACTGGGCGGGAGAACCCAATGTCCCATGTTCACAACTTTGAGCTACAAGCTGATCTCCAACAATTTCAGGATAAAGCTAGGTGAGGGATCTTCCTTGCCACCCTATCAGAAACCGCCCAGTAGTGGTTCTTCAAGTTGCAGCCAGGGTTAATCACCTCACGGGATAAATTTGTCCACAATTTCTATCCCCAATTTTCTTCAACAAGACCTCTTCTAGTCAAGCAGAATGATTTGGTGGACATAAAACAACGAGACAATGAGCCTTTAAAAGATTAAATTCAAAATTTTATGCAAGAAGCTACAAGGGTGAAATCCCTGAGTGACGATGGTAAATTAATAGCCATCAATTCAGGAATCAGAGTGAAAAGCTAATTCTGGAGTAGTTTGAAAAGAAAGTCTGCGTGCACGACCTAGGAGTTCCTTGACCGGGCAGAGGAATTTATCAAGATTGAGTAAGCTTAGCAAAAGGTGGATAACCCTAGCCAAGCAGTTGCTAGACATGGGAAAACAGAAGCTGGGAATAATAATAACTTGTAGGAGAAAGTAAAGATAGGGCAAAAAATGGCAAACGCAGCAATGGAGATGGAAATAATAATAGCCAAAACGATAGTAAAATGTCTAAAACCATCGAGCAGCCCAAACTGTGAGAGTTTGTGCATAAGTTTACTACTTACTCCATCTTGTTAGAGCCCCAGGTAGATGTTTTCAGTGCCACCCAAGCGGTGTTACCATATCAAAGACCCTCGTCGATGAGGAAGGATGCTAGCAGAAGGGATATGACTAAATTTTTCCGATTTCACAATGACTTGTCATGAAACCAATGAAGGTATTCACCTGAAGGAAGGGATAGAATTCCTTATTCGGTAGAATAATGCTCATCTGAAGATGTATGTAAGGTCGGCTACCGACCAACATCCTCAGCAACAACCCCCATAGTAGTATCAAGGTAATCAAACTCTCTTACCACCACCACTCACTGGTCTGCTGGATATGATCTGTCGAGGACCACATTTGCCCAGTAATACCGACAAGGCACGAGAAAAATATGCTAGTTCCCTTAGATATGAGCAAGACGATGATGTACTTGCTGTCCAGGAGCGTACTTCCAAACAATCTCGCTATGAGTGTGAGCCCATCATATTCAATGAGGAAGACACCGATCACGTACGTCATCCATATAATGACCCTTTGGTGGTGGATGTGTAGATTTCCACCATGATTGTGGCCTGAACTATGATCGACCATGGATCATTCGCCAACATCTTGTTCAAGACTACCCTGGAGCGAATGAATTTGAGCATCAAAGATCTGGAGTAATGCAAGCAGCTGATGTACGGATTTATAGGAAGCAGCATGGCCCCAACAGGAAGCATAAGGTTGCCCATGATAGTAGGTGCGGCACCTAAGAGAAAGAAATTTGAATGGACCGAGGAGTGCGAACAGGCTTTCCAAGCTCTAAAGCAACAGCTGGCACAATCCTTGATCCTTTCAAAACCCATGTAAGGTGAAGAACTATGCTTATACCTAGCAATAATGGAGCACGCTATTAGTGCAGTCCTGGTCAGAGAGGAAGATAGAGTCCTACATCTAGTCTACTATGTTAGTAAAAGGCTGATCGGGGCAGAAAGCAGATATCCTTTAATTGAAAATTTGACTTATTACCTGCTCTTGTCTTCCAGAAAACTTCGTCCATATTTCCAAGCTCATCCCATCAAGGTTCTAACCGACGAGCCATTGCGCCAAGTCCTGCAGAAGCCGAACACCTCTAGTTGGCTACTCAAATGGGCGATAAAGCTGGGACAATATGAGATCACCTACCAGCCAAGAACAACAATTAAAAATCATGCTCTAGCAGACTTTGTGGTTGATTGTACAGGTGTACTAGAGCTGAATGAGCAGATGGTCGAGCAGCCATTAGAGTTTTAACCACAGCCCAGTATTGACACTAAGCAAGATACCAGAAAAATACCTGAATCTAGTACTTTGTACAGTTCCAAGAATGGGCCACAAATCTGAAAGCTACATGTCGACAGCTCATCTATCGATTAGTTGTCAGGAGCCGGTCTTACACTAATAATGCCCAAAGGAAAGCGCATCCATTGCACACTCAGCTTTGGTTTTAATGCATCTAACAAGGAAGTGGAGTATGAAGTGTTAATTGCGGGCCTGAAACTAGCGAAAGAAGTGAAAGCTGAAAGTCTGTACATATACAGTGATATGCAACTTATTGTCAACTAGGTCCTTGGAGAGTATACTGCACGGAATGAAAAAATTGATGTCCTACCTTAGCAAAATGAAAGATCTGCTTGCCCAGTTCAAGAAATAAACCATCCAGTAGTTCCCAAGGGAACAAAATGCCACAACAGATGCACTAGCCAGACTGGCTAGCAGTGCGGATGTGGACAAGGCCAACCTGGTCCACATTGAATACCTTACCAAGCCCAATATCAGCATGCCAAAACCAGTCCTTCTAATAGACAACACTCCCTCTTGGATGACCCCAATTGCAACTTATCTAGAGCATGGTACCCTCCTAGCAACTGTAATGAATCTAGAAGACTGATGAGAAATGTTGCTAGGTACTTAATCCTGGATGGTGTTATGTACAGAAGGCGATTTTCAATGTCATTGCTGAGGTGTGTCAACCAAACAGAGTCTGGACGACTGCTGGGGGAGGTGCACGAAGGTTTCTATGGGAATCATGCTGGGGGCAAAGTCTGTCTAAAATGATTCTAAGGAAAGCTTACTTCTGGCCAACTATGAATGAAGATGCCTTTGCGTATGTCAAGAAATGTGATAAGTGTCAGAGGTTGCCAAGATACCCCGAGAAACCCCAAATGAGCTTTCTCATATGCAAAGTCTGCGACCCTTCATTATTTGGGGAATTAACCTTATTGGTCGGTTATAGAAGGTAAATGGGAGAGTATAGTATGCAGTGGTAGCAGTTGATTATTTCACCATGTGGACTGAAGCTGAACCACTGGAAACCATCACCTCCAGGAAAGTACTGGACTTCGTGGTGAAAATATAATATGTAGATTTATTCTACCCCTAAAAATAGTGTCCGAAAATGGCACCCAATTTGACAGCCATCTATTCACTGATTTCCGTGATTTCTGTGCCAAGCATGGCATCACAAAAAGCTTCTCAACAATCTCAAACCCCCAAGCCAATGGCCAGGTCGAAGCAGTTAACTAGACTCTCAAAGACACTCTAAAGACGCATTTTGAAGGGACTAAACGAACCTGGTCTGAGAGATTTCCTGAAGTACTCTGGTCATACAACACTACCAAAAGAACAGCCACTGGTGATACCCTATTTGCACTCGCATATGGATATCAAGCAATGCTGCCAGCAGAGGTGAATCCACTATCTCACCGGCGTACAGCATACGACCAAGATCGTAACCACCAGCAGCTGGCCGAGTCCTTAGACTAGATTGAAGAAAGTTGCAAAATCTTCAACATACGCTTGGCTGCCCACCAGCAAAAGGTTGCCCGATACTTTAACTCAAGAGTCAAGGAACCCAAGTTCGACATAGGGGATTTAGCCTTGCAAATATATTCCCAAAAACTCAAGATGCCTAGATAAGAGTACTAGGTCCAATCTAAGAAGGACCCTACCAGCTGACAAAGATAGTACCGCCCAGCACGTACAAGCTAGCATAGTACGACAAATATCTCCAGCTAGTACCTGTCCCTCGTTACTAGAATGGGAAGCACCTGAAGAAGTACTACCAATAAAGAACATTCTGAAGTGGTCATTGACTGATCGGTACAGGCACAAAGTGTCCCTACCAACGACCAACTCAATTTAGATATATTAATTATGTACATAGGCATGGTTTGCCCATCTATTATAATAATTAATAACTATGAATGTAAGCTACAGTTGTAGTGACGAAGCTTTTATGATTAATTTTTAATTAATAAGACACGATTCTTATCCTTTTTTTTTACAAGCCTTACTTTTACAATGAATATCTTGATAATTAGTGATTTGTTTCACAGATTGTTGGCAGTTGTTATCTCAAAAATCAACATATCTGACGTGGCATTAAGCTTGGACACATGGAGTTGATTGGGCAGACCCCCAGTCAGGCTTATTGGTGTATACCTGTGGGGTATACGACAAGTTATTGCTCGACATACTATCACCAGAGGCTCAGCTGCTCGGTGTGATGGACAACCAAACCTGGTTAGCAAAAAAAAAGTTACACTCTCCATTAGAAGTCCGCAAGAATCGACTAACCACCCCTAGAGGATGCCTATTAGCCCTGAAGACTCGGTCAAGCTTCCTAAAAAATAGGAATGTAACTACCTACGAGAATAATGGGATATTTCTGTCACCAGTTACGCTGTGCGCAGCCCCTGGGCTAACAGAGCATTATAAATACAAACCCCCACGACAGTGGAGGGGGTTCACGAAAATAGCCTACTGACCAACATCAAAAACATACCGAGCAGCCTGGTCTGATACTTAGCAGCAATTCTGCCATTCTGTATTGTCTTTTACACCTAGAAATCTACCTGTATTCACTAGTTATCTTGTGTAAACCATTAAGATCAATACAAATCTAAGATCAATACAGTGGGGCCAAACCTCTATAATTCTGATGTTGTTTGTCATTTATTGCTCATAGTTGTTAGGTTCTTTTGCTTATTTATGGTTCATTGATTGTCTAATTGAAAGTTTTCTAATTAATTAATTTAACTCAGCGTTAGTTGACCAAAAAGTCAGTCAACATTTTGGTGCTTTCATTGAGAGCTCAGGACAATCACATTCGGATTCCATTGCTGGAAGAATTGTAGTCTCAACTAGAAGGTCAAGCCAAGAGCCTTTAGAGCCCGAGGCTAAAATCTCTCACCATGTTCCATCGATGAGAAATTTGAATGGGCGACAAAGTAATCTACCGCCCAGGAACCCATCTGGTGTCGGAGGGCAAACCGCTGGGCCCAATGCACTAGGACGCAGAGCTGCTGCCTCTACTGGAATTACCCATGCAGGAACGTCAAGTGGAATTTCTGCAAGGGGTACAGACCAGCCAGGACCAAGAGCTGGAGGTCCTGGAAGGTATGAGCACCAAGTAGATATCGAGGGACTTGTCCCTGAAATTGAACAAATAAGGGAGGTCATGGGACAGATGCAAGACCAACTTGCCACCATGAACCAGGGGTGAGCTACCGCTCAGGAGGCTCTTAATGAGGCTTTCGAAAAGCAAAGGAGAGATTTCCAAGAATGGATGGATCAACATGCCCGGGAGATGCAGGCCCGTAAGGAAGACATGGAGCGCCAGACTAGAGAGGTTGTTGAATCCATCTGCAATTATATGCAATAGTAGCAAACCCAAGGCATGGGAACTGCAGCGGGAACTACTACCCACAACAAACAACATCCTCCCGTTTTTTGTTTCAGTGAGGGTGTCATGCATGGACTAGAGGCTCAACCTCATAATGGGAATCAGGGTCCGACCAGGAGTCACATATCTTGTCGGGGTGCCCGAGCCAACAACAATAGGTGACCCTTAACAGTTGATGAGTTGATCCTTCCAAGGCGCTGCATGGGATAGGACCAATCAGAAAACTTTTAGCCAAGATCTCATGGCGGTGGCCGTGACAGAAATCCTGGTGCTGCAGGACAGAATGGCAACCCCCGAGCACCAGAGCTGAATAAGAGTGGCCATCCCCAAAATTACCAGCAGCAGCGTGGATGGTACAGACAGCACCAAGAATACCGACCAAGGTCCCAAAGGGAGGAGTCAGAAGTTAGTATTGCATACAGACCCCATTATGCTGATGGGTATGACCATGATGGAGCAACGAGCCAAGTTTGCCAGCAAAATAATCAAGGTCAACGAAATAGCCAGGGTCAGAGAGGTAACCAGCTCGAAGGACTATTTGTCCCACAAGGGTAGGATATCCCAAACAACCAACCACCCCAAGGTAGAGGGTTTTGGGGAGTACCTCCAGTACCAGGCCGAGCAGACATTCAAAATGTCTAGGGCAGGCCACGGCCAAACTCTGTGTTTCAATCAAATGGACCCCATGGGTGGTGAAGACCTGCGAGATGCTCTTAAACGTAGCAAGGAAAATCGGGATTTGAACAACATAGCTCCGCCTGATCTTGTTTAGGACTCGAGAATGGATGAGGTCCTTAATGCAGCACAACCCCAGGCAGCTACAGACCTTAACATCCAGGCCCAGCTGAATCTGTTAATCCGACTGGTCAGGGACTTGACAATCCCTAAGTTAACATATATTGAAATGAAGACCCAGTATCCCATGTTGACAACTTTGAACTGCAAACTGATCTCTAGGGCTTTCGAGATGTTTCCAGGTGCAGATGCTTCCCAGTCACCCTATCAAAAATCACCCAACAATGGTTCTTCAAGCTACAACCAGGGTTCTTTAAATCATGGGATGGATTTGTGCACATATTCTATTTCCAAAAAAATTTCGGCAATGCCCCTTCCAGCCAAGCTGAATGACCTGGTGGATATAGAACAAAGAGAAAATGAACCTTTAAATGACTACATTAAATGTTTTATGCGGGAAGCCAACAGAGTGAAATTCCTCAGTGATAATGGTAAGTTGATAGCCATCAATTCGAGAGTCAAAGTAAAAAGTCTTTTCTGGAGTAGTTTGAAAAGGAAGTCTAGGCATTACCTCCCAAGAGTTCCTTGATCGAGTAGAGGAATTCATCAAGCTTGAGGAAGTTGAGCGGAAGGTGGATAATCCAACTCAGACAGCTGCCGAATAGGGGAAAACAGATGCTGGGAATACCACTAACCCTGCAGAGGGAGGTAAGGATGGGGCTAAGAATGGCAAACGCAGTAATGAGGCTGGAAGTAGCAGTAACTAGAATGACAATAAGAAGCCTAAGACCGAGGGGCATCCCAAACCACGAGAATATGTTCCTAAGTTTACTACTTACTCCATCCTATTGGAGCCCCATGCAGATGTTTTCAATGCTACCTAGGCGGTCGTACCATACAGAAGACCTCCACCAATAAGGAAGGATGTTAACAGACAGGATGTGACTAAGTTTTGCTGGTTTCACAATGATTATGGTCATGAAACCAATGAATGTAATCACCTGAAGGAAGAGATAGAATTCCTCATTCGGCAAAACAATGCTCATCTGAAGAGGTATGTATGGCTGTCTGCCGACTAGCATCATCAATAGCCTCCTCAGCAACAGTCTCAACAGTATCGAAGCAATTAGCCTCTCCTACTACCACCAGTTGCTTGTTGGCTAGATATGATCTGTGGCGGACCATAACTCCAACAAAGCTCGAGAAAGATACGCTCACTCCCTTAGGCATGAGGAGGAGGAAGATGTACTGATTGTCCAGGAGCATACTCTCAAACAGTCGCGCTACAAGTGTGAGCCCATCACATTCAATGAGGAAGACACAAGTCACGTACATCATCTTCATAATGATCATTTGGCGGTAGAAGTACAGATCGCCAATATGATCGTGGCTCGAATGATGATTGACCATGGGTCATCTGCCAACATCCTGTTCAAGAGTACCCTATAATGGATGAAATGAAGCATCATAAAACTCGAACAATGCTAGCATCTACTATTTGGGTTTACAGGGAATGGCATGGCCCCAGCATGAAGAATAAGGCTGCCTTTGACATTGGGTATGACACCTAAGAGCAACACTGTAATGGATTTGTTCGTAGTAATCGACATCCCTTCTTCATAGCAGTCACTTTGGTCTTCCATCCGCTCGTCAAATTCCGAACCCGGGCAGGTACAGGATGTCTCAAGGGGAACCAACTAGTGCCCAGAGAATGTTATAATTCATCAGTTAAAAAGGCAGTGAAGGCAGTCTGTACCGCACAGCCTACAGGGCCCACTCACAAGAAATAGGATGCAGCCCAAAATGGGGGGGGGGGGGGGAGGACATAGACCCTCTTTTTGGGGATATTTATACAGGGGTGGGTCCAGTCGAAGAATTAGAAGAAGTCCCGCTTGACCCAAAGCACCCGACAAGGGTTGTCAAGTTAGGGAAACGGTTGTCTGGGAACATAAGATTCGCCTTGATCCAGTTCTTATGGAACAACCAAGATGTATTTACCTGGTCACATGATGATAGGGTGGGTATTAGCCCAACCGTTATAAGCCACGCCTTCAACATCGATACCAAACACTTTAATCTCGTACAACAGAAAAGGCAGTTACTAGATCCAACTAGGGAAAAGGCATTGAAGGAGGAGGTGGAGAAGCTTCGAAATAACAATTTCATTAGGGAAGCCTTCTACACAGTATGGGTGTCTAATCCAGTATTGGTACCAAAGCCTAATAACAAGTGGCGGGTGTGCATAGATTTAACAGATTTAAATAAAGCATGCCCAAAGGACTACTTCCCACTTCCAAGAATTGACCATCTAGTAGATGCTACAGCCGGCCATGAAATCTTAACCTTTATGGATGCCTACTCGGGGTACAACCAGATAAGCATGCATCCACCCGACCAAGAGCACACCCGCTTCTACATGGATGTGAGGTTGTATTGCTATAGTGTTATTTCGTTCGGCCTCAAAAATGTTGGAGCCACGTATCAACTACTGGTAAACCGTATGTTCAAAGACCAAATAAGAAATAACATGGAGGTTTATGTGGATGATATATTGGTGAAATCCAAAAAGCCTGGGGGCATATTGAGGACTTGGAAGAATGCTTCAACATCTTGAGGCAGTATAGAATGAAATTGAACCCCCTAAAATGCTCCTTTGGTGTGGGGTCGGGAACTTTTTTAGGGTTTATAGTGAACTCCAGGGGAATTGAAGCAAACCCCGAGAAGATAAAGGCACTGCAGGACATGCCCTCACCAGCCAGGATCAAGTATGTGCAGAGCCTAACAGGACACATAGCAACACTAAGCAAATTTGTATCCAAATCTACTGATAAATGTATTCTTTTTTTAATATCCTCAGAGGTACAAAGATATTTAAATGGATTGAGGACTGCAAACAAGCCTTCCAAGCTCTAAAGCAGCAGCTGGCACAACCCCCGATCCTTTCAAAACCTCTGGAAGGTGAAGAATTGTGCATATACCTAGCAATAACTCAACATGTTGTCAGTGCAATCCTGGTCAGAGAAGAAAACATGATTCAACATCCAGTCTACTATTTCAGTAAAAGGTTGGTCGAATCCGAGAGTAGGTATCCCCTAATTGAAAAATTGACTTACTCCCTGCTCTTATCTTCCAGCAAACTTCACCCATATTTCAATGCTCATCCCATAAAGGTTCTTATCGACCAAC
The DNA here is from genome assembly GCF_963169125.1 of Humulus lupulus. Classification (NCBI taxonomy): domain Eukaryota; kingdom Viridiplantae; phylum Streptophyta; class Magnoliopsida; order Rosales; family Cannabaceae; genus Humulus; species Humulus lupulus. The sequence goes on from NC_084793.1 coordinate 182,180,168, forward strand.
CATTTCACAAAATCCTACAGAAACCAGACACCTCTGGCTGGTTACTCAAATGGTTTATAGAGCTCGAACAATATGAAATCACCTACCAGCCCCGAACAACAATTAAAGGCCAGGCTCTTGCATATTTTGTAGTTGAATGTACTGGTATACAAGAAACAGACGAGGAAATGGCCGAGCAGCCATCAGAATCTGGATCATTGCCCAGTACAGGTACTGAGCAGAATACCAAGCACCCAGAATCCAACACTATTAATTCCAAAGAAGAATCCCAAGTCTGGAAGCTACACGTCGATGGCTCATCTACCAACCAGCTGTCTGGGGCCAGTCGCTCACTAATCACACCTAAAGGGCAACACATCCATTATGCACTCCGTTTTGGGTTTAATGCATCTAATAATGAAGCGGAGTACGAAGCATTAATAGCGAGCCTAAAGTTAGCAAAAGAAGTAAAGGCTGAATTCTTGGACATATACAGTAATTTGCAACTTGTTGTCAATTAGGTCCTCAGTGAGTATACTGCTCAGGGAGAAAAAAATGATGGCCTATCTTAGTAAAGTCAAAGACCTACTGGCTTAGGTCAGGAAATAAACAATCCAACATATACTAAGAAAGAAGAACGCCATAACAGATGCACTAGCCAGACTGGCCAGCGGTATTGTGGTGGACAAGGCCAACCTGGTTCCTATTGAATACATGGCTGAACCTAGTATCAACCTGCCAGAACCAGTCCTTCTGGTAGACGACACTCCATTCTTGATGACCCTGATTGCATCTTATCTAGAACACGGAATCCTGCCCAACAGTCGTAATTAATCTAAGAAACTGATGAGGAAAGCTGCTCGGTACATAATCCTGGATGGGGTTATGTACAGAAGAAGGTTTTCCATGCCATTTTTTAGGTGTGTCAACCAATAGAAGTAGGACGGCTATTGAAGGAGGTACATGCTGGTTTCTGCAGGAATCACGTTGGGGGGCAAAGTCTGTCTAAAAAGATTCTAAGGTAAGGTTACTTCTGGGCAACAATGAATGAAGATGCATTTGCATATGTTCGAAGATGTGACAAGTTTCAAAGCTTTTCCAAGATCCCCCGGGCACCCCCAAACAAACTTACTTAGATTCAAAGTCTATGGTCCTTTGCCTTTTGGGGAATTGACCTTATTGGTCGATTGCCAAAATGAAAGGGGGGATTACAGTATGCAGTATTAGCAGTGGATTATTTTACCAAGTGGATGGAGGCCAAGCAACTGGCAACCACTACTTCCCAAAAAGTACTGAACTTTGTGGTGAAAATATAATCTGCAGATTTGGTCTATCCCAAAAGATAGTGTCTAATAACGGCTCCCAGTTTGACAGCCAACTACTCAATGATTTATGTACTAGGCATGGTATCACAAAAAACTTTTCAATAGTCTCGAACCCTCAAGCCAATGGGTAGGTAGAAGCAGTTAACAAAACTCTCAAAGACACTCTGAAGAAGCGTCTTGAATAGGCTAAATGAAACTAACCTGAGAAATTACCTGAAGTACTCTGGTCATACAAGACTACCGAGCGAATAGCCTTTGATGATACCCTTTTTGCACTCACATATGGGTATGGAGCAATGTTGCAAGTTAAGGTAACTCCCCCATCTCACCGGCATGCGGCATACGACCAAAATCATAATCACCAGCTGCTAGCCAAATCCTTGGACCAAATTGAAGAAAGACGCGAAAAGTCCAACATACGCCTGACTGCCCAACAGCAAAAAGTTTCCTGATACTTCAATTCTAGAGTTAAGGAACAAAAGTTTGATGTGGGAGATTTATTCATGTGAAGAATATTCCCTGAAACTTGAGATGCCTCAGCGGGAGTACTAGGGCCAAGCTGGGAAGGCCCTTACCAGGTCACAGAGATAGTATTGCCCGACACGTACAAGCTAGCACGATATAATGAAGATCTCTACTTATTACTTGTCCCCCATTACTGGAATAGGGAACACCTAAGGAAGTACTACCAATAAATATTACTTTTAAGTGATCGTTGACTGGCCGGTACAGGCACAGATTGCCCCTACCACCGACCAACCAAAGTTAGCTTTATTAATTATGCATAGGCACGATTGGCCTATTTCTTCTAATAATTAATATTTATAAATGTAAGCTACAGTGTAGCGACGCAGCTTGTATGGTTAATTTTTAATCAATAAAACACGATTTGTCTATTTTTGCAAGCATTACTTTACAATGATTATCTTGCTAACTAGTGATTTACTTCATGGATTTTCGGTAGTGTATGGAACCTTTGTAGGTTTTGCCAAACCCAAATGGTCCCGGGTAGGTTATTACAAGCAACTCTCGTCATTTAGCAAGTGACCAAGAGGATAACCCACGCGTTATGTGTAACGTCCTCCTAATCCAGGATTGTTACACTGTATAGTTTAAATAGTGCTTAACTCGCTAAGCGAGTCATTTGAGTTTAAATCGTGTAATTAAAACTAACCACTGGGTTAGGTACTAAAAATTTTGGTCAAAAGTCAATCATTTTAATAAAAGTGTATAACTTCCATGCATGAAATCCCATTGTATTTTAAAATGGTTACAAACCCAAAAACGAATACAAAAGCAGACCTAGGTGGCAAAATCAGGGTCCGACCCTAGTTCCAACTGACAACCTCGGCGGTAGCGGACGAGCGGGCTGTACATGTACACTTTGCCCCTGAAGCTCACCAACTCATGGCTAGTCCAACCTTTCGTTTCCTTTACCTGCACCAATTAGCACTCGTGAGTCGAGGTTCAACAAGAAAACCTAATCATGCTTATAAATAGTACATTATCATATCTAAGATTCATAATTAACATGCCTAGTAGTAATAATCCTACTTATGCATGTAATTAACCCAAATGAGTGACTATAGAGTCATACTAGGGCCTATTGCCCATCTTTCATACAACCATCCCTAGAGCTAGCCAAGAGGGTCTGATATTTAACATTTCAGACGACCCTAAGAGTGTTCAAGCATATCCCTCGCTTCTAGGTTGGCTTAACCCTATCGGCCGGCGTTTGCTACCTTACTGTCGCCCTCGACTCCTGAGTCGAGCCTTTAAACACTCGACCAACAAGCTGAGTCCTTCCACCTTTGATTGATAAGTTGAGTCCTTAAAGTTCGACTAATAAGCCGAGTCTTTCAACTATTAATGTATAAATTGAGTTCCTTACCTTCGACTAATAAGTCAAGTCTGTGATCTTCGACTGATAATTCGAGTCCTTTAACCTTCAATTAATAAGTTTTTCATCCCTAAAAAATACGAGGATGACGTGGAAAATGAGAATGCGACATGTGACATCAGAAATCAGGGAAAAATGACGAAGTATTAAAAAAAGATTGACGGGAAAAAAAGATAGGTCCATGACCTATAAAGAAATAGACCAAGACTAAACCCCCTAGGGGTGGTCGGCCTAAGCAGGCCCAAGAGCCCTAGGGGTAGTCAGCCTGACCCCTACCCCAGGGGTGGTCAGCCACAATGTGTCCACGAGCCCTAGGAATGGTCAGCCTAACCCCTACCCCAGGGGTGGTCGGCTCCAGTATGCCCAAGGACACCCAGGGGTGGTCGACCTAACCCCAACCTCTGGGGTGGTCGGCCTGACGTGCTCAAGAACAACCAGGGTGGTCGGCCCACCCCATTCTTCATAGGGTGGTCGGCCTAAACCCCCATGTACACTTCACTGAGAAATACTCACTCTCGTTTAAACTAAAATCAACAGGCTTAGCACCCAGAAGGTCACAGGCCTAGCACCCATGCTCGGGTCGTCGGGCCTAGCACCTAAGTCCTATATACCAACAGAGGCTTAACATCTTCCTAGATGTTTCTATAGTGCATTATCCACCACGATATAGAGAAACAACAAGAAGACCCACCACCTCATAATCAAGGGGAGGTGGACACGCATCTCCACTACCTGATAATTGTGTACCAAACCACGATCCCAGTACTACTGGTCATGGAATAGACCCGGGTATTATAAATAAAGGACAGAGGGCTTCATTTCAAGGGATCACTTTTTCTGGAATTTTTGAGATCTGAAGAACATTTGGGGAGAAATTCTGGGCAAATCATAAACGAGTGAATAATTTTTTCATCAGTGTAATTGTCGAGTGATTCAATACTAAAAGCTAAGTGGATTAGGTTATTACTGTTCATTAGAACAAGGCTGAACTACTATAAAATTTATGTGTGATTACTTAAGATAATCGTGCTCTGTCGTTTATTCTATTTGTTTCGTTCAAAAGGTGTCGTACACTGTACATACGACCGTTGGCCAATTTCACAAGTCAACATTTTGGTGCTTTCATTGAGAGTACGAAATCAACAAACACACTTTCATCATTTTTACGATTCCTCCAAAATCCTATCAGACCAAGAAGACTGCTCCCAGGGATTCCACCACCCAAGATCCCATAGATCCCGTTAACGAACCTCGGGTGGAGGTTGGAGATCAACCTAATGCGGAAGATCCACAGGACGCTCACTAGGAGGAGATGGCACAATTTATGGCGAGGCAGGAGGCCTTTGCTGCAGAAATTTCCCTTCAGAGCTATGGAACGGTAATGACGGGAGATAGATGAGCAGGTCTAGAGAATGATCCAGAGGGAGCAAGAAGCTGATCGGAGACACCAAGAGGCTACTGTGGGTTTGGAGGCAGCTACTCAGTTAGCCCGAGCTAACGTTGAAGCTGCTGCTCAGGCGGTGAGGGAGGCTCGGACCAAAGTAGCAAGACTGCGAGACAACAGTAACAGAGAGTCCCAGGGGAGGAGTAGGACCCCAAGGACACTCTCAGAACCACTTTCCCAGAGATCAGATGAAGAGACACAGTCCAAGACTGCCTCCTCCATGACTAAGAAGAATAACACTTCATCTCGGAGTAGGAGTATTACCAACCTGAAGGCCCCCTCCCAGGGGGACCGACAAAACAATGCAGGAGATGAGGGTCAAACATCTGAGAGGCATGACAGGAATGGAAATGGCCGCTCAAAATCTCAAAGTCATGTAGGAGGAGAGGCTCAGGGGCAGGGTCAAACTGACAGGGGCAAGGCGGACCTACCACCCCTACACCCTCAGTCTCGGAAGGGAAAGGAACTAATGAATAACACCAATACTATGTTTGATAGGCTTGGGAAAGATTTGCAACCTCAGGATTTGAGGGAGGTCATCCATAAGAGGGCCAACGCTTAGGAGGGGGTACCAGGGACATCTACCCCACCTGGAGCAGCGATCCCACCAGCAGTGCAGGGTTAAATAGATGCACTTGTTACGGTTGTTGAGGGTCTAACAAAGAAACCTTGTAATATTGAGTTAGCTCATAGAAGTGGGAGCCCTTTCAGTACCAAGATCTAAGCTTCCCAACCACCACTGAAATACAAGACCCCAAAACTTCCTACATACACTGGGAAGGAGGACCCAGTACGACACATTGGGAAGTTCAAGGATCAGATGGAGCTACTCAGTGTGGAGCAAGATTATAGGTGCAAGGTATTCCCTACCACTCTCTCTAACTCAGCTCAGGAATAGTATTGGAAATTCAAACCTAGATCCATCACTTCCTGGGAGCAGTTCAGGAAAGAATTCTGCAAGGTCTTTAGTGACAGGCGAACTTAACCAGTTTATGCCAATTAGTTAGCTGACATCAAGCAAGGGAAAGATGAATTCCTAAAAGACTACATTCAAAGATTCATGAGAGAGGCGAACCGAGCATCCACGGTAGGAGATGAAGGGAAGTTCGTTGCCATCTCGGTAGGAATAATTTATCGTAGTCTCTTGTGGGATAGTATACACAGGAACCCTATCAACACCTTGCAGGAGTTCTTGGACCGAGCTGAAAAATACATGAAGCTAGATGACACTATCATGAAGGAAGAAAAAGGCATAAACCATCCGACCACTATCAAGGCAGAAAAGAACGACGCAAATCCTCATGGCGGCAGTGGGGGCAACCGCAAGAAGAGGAATAGCTCAGGGGCCGATCAGGGTGGAGAAAAGAAAGCTAAGTCAGCACCCGCCGAAAAACAAGCTAAGCATCAACCCTACCAACCCAGGTTAACCAATTATACCATCCTGACCACATCAAGGGCTAAGATTTACTAGGAAACATACCAGGAGGTACCATATCGAAAGCCACCACCCTTGCGTTCAGAAGGAAAGAAGGACAAGAATAAGTTTTGTCGTTTCCATAATGATTATTGGCACGACACAAATGAGTGCAAACAATTAAAGGATGAGATAGAGTTTCTTCTCCGATCAGGAAAACTCTCGAGGTACCAAGGCAAGACCAAAATCCCAAGCAGGAATCCAAAATATTGAAGGTAGAGGAGTCCACCACTAGAGCCGGCAGCTGTAGACTTCACACTGGATACCATATGTGGAGGGCCCCACATAGCAGGCAACAGTAACAATGCTCGTGAGCGATATGCAAGGACCCTCAGACATGAGGTAGGGGAGTCTTCCCAGTGTATGGCGGTCGAGGAGTGGTCTCCAAAAACTTCAAAGTATGAAAGTGAAACTCTCACTTTTACAGAGGATGACGCTAGGCACATGAGGTACCCCCACAATGACCCTCTGGTCCTTACCATTCAAATCGCCAATGCCCAAGTGAAGAAATGCTTGGTGGATACGGGAAGCTCAGTAGATATCATCTACAAATCATCCCTCGAGAAGATGAAGCTCATGGTCAAGGACCTGACACTGTGTTCCCAAGTGATATATGGGTTCACAGGAGAATACCTAGCACCAACAGGAACTATTAGACAACCGGTCACGGTGGAGGATGCCCCCATGCATGAGATTGTGATGACAGAGTTCCTGGTGGTAGATTGATCATCGACTTACAACATCGTGCTCGGGAGACCCCTCTTGATGGAGTTACACACAACAATATCTATCTGGCATCTATCTTTGAAGTTCCCCACAAGCACAGGGCAAGGATCCATATAGGGTAACCAAAGGGAGGCATGAAAATGCTATAATGTTTCAGTGGCCAAGGCAAAGAAAGGACAATGCATAAACAACATGATAGTAACCTGCTATGAAGAGAATGAAGGAACCGATGAGGTTGTCAACATGGAAGTTGATGTTGAAAGAAACACTCTACTAGAGCTGAGAGCTCCTTTTAACGAAGATTTGTTATTATAGAAAGTTTCCCAAAGCGAGGGAAACGACATTGATCCTCGCTTTGGGGATGACGTCATGGGGGTAGGACCAGTCGATGATCTTGATGAAGTCCTACTAGATCAGGAGGGCCCGACTAGAGTAATTAAAGTCAGGAAGGAATTAAAGGTGGAAATTAAGGCACGGTTGGTGGAATTTTTGAAGAAAAACTAGGACGTCGTTGCTTGGTCACATAAGGACATAGTTGGAACTTCTCCATTCGCGATAAGTCATATCCTCAATGTAGACAAGAACTACCCACAAGTTCAACAAAAGAGGAGACTGCTTGACAAAGATCGATCTCAAGCCCTGAAGGAAAAGGTCGAGTGGCTCAAGGAAAACGGTTTTATAAGGGAGGCCTACTACCCAGATTGGGTATCAAACCCCATGCTGGTCCCAAAGCCAAACGGGAAGTGGAGAACATGTGTGGACTTCACAGATCTTAACAAGGCCTGCCCCAAAGACTGCTTCCCACTACCCAGAATAGACCAACTGGTCGATGCAACGGTAGGACATGAAATACTCTCATTCATGGATGCGTATTCTAGGTATAATCAAATAAGTATGCACCCTCGCGACAAGGACCAGCTTCCAAATAGACAAGGGATTGTACTGTTATAAGGTGATGCCATTCGACTTGAAGAACGCAGGAGCCACCTACCAGCGTTTAGTGAATAGCATGTTCTGAGACTTGATCGACAAAAATATGGAGGTATACGTCGATGACATGTTGGTCAAGTCCAAAGAAGCTGGAGGGCATGTTCAAGACTTGGAGGAATGCTTTGCAATACTTAGAAAGTATAGCATGAAGTTAAACCCTCTCAAGTGCTCGTTTGGAGATGGCTCTGGTAAGTTTCTCGGATACATAGTCAATTCACGTGGAATCGAGGCTAACCTCGAGAAGATCAAAGTATTGATCGACATGAAGTCACCTACCACATTCAAAGAACTACAAAGCTTAACTGGGGGAGTAGCTGCCCTCAGTAGGTTCATAACAAAGTCTGCGGACAAATGTGTCCTTTTCTTTAACTTACTGAGGGGCAGCAAGAAGATCCAATGGACTGAGGAATGTGAGGAAGCTTTCCAAGCCTTGAAGGAACACCTCGTCCAACCTCCCATCCTAGCGAATCCAATATATGGTGAAGTATTATTCATCTATTTGGCAATCACTGAGTATGCAATCAGTGCTGCTTTGATAAAGGAGGAGAACGGGGTACAACACCCTGTATACTATATCAGTAAAAGGACAGTAGGTGTGGAGTCTAGGTATTTCCCTCTTGAAAAACTAGCCTGCTGTTTAGTAATCACCACTCAAAAGTTGCGTCCATATTTCCAAGCTCACTCGATCTGAGTCCTGACTGATCAATTGTTGAGACAGGTTCTTAAGAAACCAAAGGCCTCAGGACGATTACTCAAGTGGGCAGTGGAACGAGGACACTTTGATATCACTTATCGTTTGAGTATGGCGATAAAAGGAAAAGGATTGGCAGACTTCATAGTCGAAGGCACCAACCTTGAAGACCCTTCCTCCATATCAGAAAATGGAGATACCACTAAGGAAGGATATACTCCTGTATTAAAGCTATATGTTGATGGAGCATCTAATGAGCACAACTCAGGCGCAGGAATCATACTGATCACTCTAGAGAATCACTGAATTTATTGCACTCTCAGATTCGAATTCAATGCTTCAAACAATGAGGTTGAGTACAAGGCATTATTAGCTGGATTACACTTGTCTCAGGATATGCATGCATAGTCCCTAGAGATATTCAGCAATTCCTAGTTAGTGGTGTACCAGGTGCTGGGGGAGTATCAAGCCACAAGACTTAGGATGGTGCAGTACCTGAACAAGGTGAAGGACTTGTTGACATAGTTCAAGAGATACTCGATTACACAAATCCCGAAGGAGCATAATGCCAATATTGATTCCTTAGCCAAGCTTGCCAGTGCCAAAGATGCGGACACCCTGAATATCGTTCCCATCAAATCCTTGGCGGAAAGAAGCATAGCCGAGCAGAAGGCAAATGTATTATTTTTTAATAATCAATGTAACAACCATTGTGCTTCAATGATTCAATGAATTTAATTTCTTAAGTTTCACTTAATTCTTTAAATTTCTTTCAATGAGGGACTTGTCTTATAGGCCTGTCAACCCCATTGAATCATGTTTGATTCTGGTCCTTGAGGGACCTATCGACCCATACGATCTAAACGAGACACAGATCCTAGGACCTTGTCGCCAAAATGTGGATCATGTTTGATCTTGGTTCTTGAGGAGCTTATCGACCCATACGATCCAAACGAGAGACAGGTCCTAGGACCTTGTCGCCAAAATATGGATCATGTTCGATCTTGGTTCTTGAGGAGACTATCGACCCATACGATCCAAACGAGAGACAGGTCATAGGACCTTGTCGCCAAAATATGGATCATGTTCGATTTTGGTTCTTGAAGAGCCTATCGACCCATACGATCCAAACGAGAGACAGGTCCTAGGACCTTGTCGCCAAATTATAGATCATGTTCGATCTTGGTTCTTGAGGAGCCTATCGACCCATACAATCCGAACGAGAGACAGGTCCTAGGACCTTGTCGCCAAATTATGGATCATGTTCAATCTTGGTTCTTGAGGAGCCTATCGACCCATACGATCCAAACAAGAGACAGGTCCTAGGACCTTGTCGCTAAATTTATTTGATCATGTTCGATCCTGGTTCTTGAGGAACCTATCGACCCATACGATCAAAAAACAAGATACTGGTCTAAAGACTAGTTGCCATCATCGGATCATAATCAAATCTGGTCCTTGAGGGACCGATTGATAATTTGATCTAAGACTCGTTACAGGCTCGATTAGCCCATCTAAGCCTGATTGGTCCAACTTAGACACTTCTGTGTACAATCATGGTAATGATTACACGAGAGATTATGTAGATCATGATCGACACTTGCTACACAATCTACATCGGTGTATATGTATCATTACTACTGAGTATGAAACCATCACCCGACTACCAATGAGGGACAAGCATTTGCTGCTTGCATCATTGGGTGAAAAGGATAGCACTATGTGTCTAAATGCTCGAAGCAAGGCATGGTCAAGTAGCAAGTGACCAAGGCTTTTAAACCCATGATCACTTGGGGGGCATATAGTACATACTGATGAGGGTATACACAAGCAATGAGGGTTTGACCTTAACTACTAAGAAAGCTCAAGTTTTTCTAGGACATTTCTTCAACATATGTTCTGAAAATGCAAAAAACAAAAACAAAAAAGAGGCATTGGTAGGGAGACTCCTGGCCAAGTCCCTTATAGGGTGGTCGACCTGTTTTGTTCATGGTACTTGGTGAAGTATCATACTACTCACATTACCATGGTTGTTAGCATGAAAAACGTAAAGGAGTAAGGTTAGTATGGCACATAAAATACATGTGTTCAGAGTATACTGATACCTGAACCAATGAGGTTGTGAGTTGATATACTTAGTAAGCATTAGAAATAAAAAAATTCAATCAATACACTGGGTACTCATAATAAAAAAGCATAAAGGCATAAAATGTCATATGAAAAATTGTCAAGTACAAGGTGTCCCACCAATGGCATGGAAGGAAAGACAGAGTAAAAGACCAAAATAAGAGTAACTAGGGCGAGGAGTACCATCTGAAAGACCACCCTGAGCATCGATAGCCTCACGAGCCAGACACTTCCTAAGCTCCTTCACTCGCGTCTTCTCGGGAAGGAAATCCAAGTTCAGATCTTTGTTGGACTTCTAGATCAAGTAGAAGTAAGAGAAAGTTGTCTCTGAATACCCCTTTCGAGCCTTGTCCCAAGCAGCTTTGATGTCTTGCTCCTTCTCGACAAGAGAATCCTTCCGCAATTGGTCCATGTCAGCAATCAGCTTCTCTTTCTCAGCTTCAAACTGTTGGAGCTGATCGGCAAGTTTCCCCTTCATCTAGGTTATCCTGAGAGTCAACTCGATCACTTCCTATTGTTTGAGCTCCATGGTACTACGGAGTGTGTTGATCTCTTCATCCTTTGAAGCAATGTCAGCATCCCTAGAGCCAAGAACGCGCCTAAGGTCCAACACCTCTCGGTGGACAGCTTCAAGCTCAGAATGAAGGTTGGAGAGCGTAGAAGTATACTTCACAAACCTATCATGGAAATGAGAGACTAGCATTAGTGCCTGCAAAAAACATACAAGTGTTAGATAAACGTCAGAACACGAACTATCAAGACAAGAAGAAGACTGTAAAGGACTCAAACTCTGAATGTCGTGGAGTTACTTCGTTGCAATGGTGCTCAAGTCCTCATTCTTAATCCCATTAAAAGTTGTTGTCGTTTGCTCCAGATGAGATGCTCGGTCCATGAGAGCACCTAAGTTCTGTATAGCAGACTGTTGTGGCTCAGATAAGGGATCAGGCGCAGAATAGGAATCCCCCGCATCAGTGAAAACGGGAGGAACTATTGTAGATAAAGATGGATCTACCTCTATGACAGGACTAGACGCCAAAGTAGTCGAAGGAGACACCTCGGGAGGAACCTCCATTACCGACTCAACCTCAACCTTGGCCCTTTTTGCCACTCGAATAAAAGGACTGGCCTTGGTGGAATTCGACCTCTACTGGGTATGAACAATACCAAACATGTCTAAGCCTACAAAAGATGATCGAATGTTAGAAGGATATTAAGCACAGATGAATCATAAAATAAAAGTGATAAATTGTCTAACCTTTTGAATGAGATTCGGGTTCGAACGTCGTCTCATCAAAGTTGTCCAAAGCAAGCTATGAGTATGCGACAGATGCACTCACCTCATCACCCTCCTATCTAGCTGGCACAGGCGAAGAGGGTACCTCCTTGACATGAATGGGTCCCAGGGAGTCTATGGCGGTCACGGGCTCGAGACCATCGTCATCTGGAACATCATCTATAGTAGGAGGAAACATCCCTACTTTCCTAAGGTTCTCTAGAGCAATGAGAGTCTTGAAATTATTCTCCTCAAGGGTCATTGCAAACAGTGCCTTGGCCCTCACTGTCATAGCCTGGGTCAGGAGCGGTCTATAAAAAGGCCCAACGTGCTTAAACTTGGAATAGTTGGCCTCTGCGTCCTTAGTAAAGAAATAGTTGTCGGCGTATCTAAATGCCTTGTTATTTCCATAAATCTCTTCCAAGAAGGTGTTGGTACCCTCGCTTATATAATGGTGGAAGTGGAAATACCCCGAGTTGCGCTGAGAAGGGTTTGTCTTCAGGTCCAACAAGTAGTGAATCTCGTGAGGCACTGGAGCAGCCCATTTTCTGTGGTGATAGATAATGTACAATGCAGATAAGACCAAGATCGCATTAGGAGCCAGTTGAGAAGCACTAATACCAAAATAGTCTGCAACACTACAGAAGTATGGATGAAGAGGAAGTAGAGCACCAAACTTAATGGCAGAACGTTTCCAAGTGCACACACCCAGAGGGGGGTCCTCAGCTCTATCATCTGGACCAGGGATAGTAATAGACATGTCGGAGAGGTCAAAGGTCTTCCTTAAGTTCTTTACCTTCTCTTCATTCATGTTAGAGGTCGCCCCCTTGAACCAAAAAACCTCATAATCAGCAGGGCAAGGCATCTCAATCGGTTTCCATATGATCTCACTGGTGAAGGTGGCCCCAGAATCTGATGAATGGAACTCCTTTTGTTGTCTCTTCTTCTGTTGTGCAGCTGGCAAGACTGTCTTGCTCTTTGAAGGAGGGCGAACCACCTTAGGCCGAAACCTGTGAATAGAATGCTCTTGAGGATGAGTAGCATAACAATGAGAGCCCTCAGTATGTTCTTGATGAGAAGAAAATGGATGAGGAGCCCGACTAGTATCTAGGTGCAAAGGACGTTGCAATGAGTCTCGCTGACCTGACGTATCCCACTGAGAAGAATGACTTCCTTGAGATGTGTCTTGAGAGCCGCGGGGTGTACTGTGTTGAGAGGAGATCTGAGAAGAGTCAGGCGAGGAGCCCTGAGTGATGTGCCTGGAAATATGAGGATCATCTTCAGAGGGTTGTCGAGTCGTCTATTTTACTCTCGCCATTGGGCAGTACCTTTTCAAGAAATCTTCCTCACTGAACAAATATAAAGCAGAGCGAGGGAGAATCCTTTTCACCCTTTCCAAGAACTCCTGGGGAGTATGCTCACTTACTAACTTATCTGATGAAGAGGAGCTAGACATCTGCAACAGAAGAAAAATAGAGTAAAGTTAGTAAGTGAGCATAATGAAGCCAATAGCTGGGGGCATATCCATGAACTAAGGAGCAAAAATGAAGAAATCTGGAGAAAAATTATATATAGGGTTGGCCCAATGAGCCTAAGCCTGGGCCGACCACCTTGAATCCATCAAATTACAAAGCATGAAAGATGGGGCATAGGTGGTCGGCCTACCACCTTAGGTCGACCACCCTAGGGATCCAAGCCTTAGAAGAATGCCAGAGGACTGTTCAAGTCTCCAGAAAAAATAATTTTTATAGTACAAGGAAGACCCTGAAAGAGATCAGTTAAGAGGAGAATAAATTATTTTCAGGGTCTCAGGTGGTCGGCTTATGCTTTGGCCGACCACCATGGATCCTTGAAAAATCACCCAAGGGTATGGTGGTCGCCCATGAGGTACACACTACTCGGCTCATGATGAGCCCTAGGGGTGGTCGGCCCAAATGCTAATCCTAGACCTGGAAATCGCATAAGGCAAGGGAAGGGAAGCCCTGGAGGTACTTGGCCCATGATTGGAAACTCTAGGTGGTTGACCCTAACCCTAATCATAGACTTTGAAATCGCATAAGGCAAGGGAATGGAAGCCCTGGAGGTACTCGGCCCATGATTGGAAACTCTAGGTGGTCAGCCCTTACCCTAATCCTAGACCTGGAAATCACACAAGGTAAGAAACCCTGGAGGTACTCGGCCCATAATGAATCCCTTGGAGTGCTCGACCAATGAGGGAATAGACATCCCTGGAAATCGCCTATGATAGGGTTTGGAATCCTAGAAATCGCCAGGCTAATGAGGTGGTCGGCCTAGGGTCTTACATCCCTGGAAATCGCCCATCCTCGGGTTTCACAAACCTAAAGTTTCATGTGCTAGGGTTTGTAACCCTAGAAATCACCCAGGCTAAGGAATTTCACAGAGAAATCATAGCTTGATTCAAATAAGTCAATTATTTTGGATCAAAATAAAACAAAACAAGAAGATTGAGAAAAAATTCCTCAACGATTCAAAGTATTTCCACTAAATCTAAGCACATTTAAATTAAATGGTATAAGGATTAGGAGAAAGTACTTACCAAAGATCCAAGTTTGATGAAGAATTGAAGAAATAAGGCTTAGAGACTCCTATGGGTGAGGCGCACAGAGCAAGAGAATGACCAGTGAGGCCCTACTTATAACCTCTCAGGCGGACAAGATATTTTTTGGAATTAAAATTTCCTTGAAAAATATTTGTTATGGTTAAAATTTCAAATTCCTTGAAAAATATCTATATTTTAGGAAATTAAATTCCTTGAAAAAATTCCTTAAAAAATATTTTGTATTTTTAGGAATTAATATCCTTAAAAAATATATTATATTTTTAGGATGTCAAAACTCCTTGAAAAATATGTTATATTTTTAGGCTTCCAAATTTCCTTGAAAAATATATTATATTTTTAGGAAATTAATTTTCCTTGAAAAACCGAATTATTTTTAGGAATTACTAATTATCCCTGAAAAATTAGTGCTGAGCAAATTATTGATAATGAAAAAAGTACTATGTAATGTCCCGAGGGACTTGACTATTTAAGTATTGCTACGGTATGTTTCTCGGGCTAGGATCAAGTTTACCGTAATGTTGAAAACATTACAATAAACTTGGGGGGGCAAATGTTATCCCTCAAAAATACGAGGATGACGTGGCGAATGAGAATGCGACATGTGACATCACAAATTAGGGAAACACGACGAAGTATTGAGAAAAGACCAACAAGCAAAAATATAGGTCCAAGACCTATAGGGAAATCGACCGAGCCTAAACCCCCTAGGGGTGGTCGGCCTGACCCTACCCCTAGGGTGATCGGACTAAGCATACCCAAGAGCCCTAGGGGTGGTCGGCCTAACCCCTACCTCAAGGTTGGTCGGCCCCAATGTGTCCAAGAGCCCCTAGGAGTGGTCAGCCTGACCCCTATCGCAGGGGTGGTCGACCCTAGTATGCCCAAGGAACCCTACGGGTGGTCGGTCTGACCCCAACCCCTAGGGTGGTCAGCCTAAACCCCCAAGTACACTTCATTGAGAAATAATCACTCTCATTCAAACTAAAATCAACAGGCCTAGCACCCAGAAGGTCACAGACCTAGCACCCAGAGGATCAACAGGTCCAGCACCCAGAAGGTCACAGGCCTAGCACTCATGCTCAAGTCGTCAAGCCTATCACCTAAGTCCCATATACCAATAGAGACTTAACATCTTCCTGGAGGTTTCTATTGTGCATTTTCCACCACGATCTAGAGAAATAATGAGAAGACCCACGACCTCATAATCATGGGGAGGTGGACACGAATCTCCACTACCTGATAATCGTGTACCCAAACACAATCCCAGTATTACTGGTCATGTAACAGACCTGGGTACTATAAATAAAGGACCCAGGGCTTCATTTCATGGGATCGCTTTTTCTGGAATTATTAAGATCTGAAGAACATTTGGGGATAAATTCTGAGCAAATCATAAATGAGTGAATACTTTTTTTTCATCAGTGTAATTTTTGAGTGATTCAATACTAAAAGCTAAGTGAATTAGGTTATTACTGTTCATTAGAACAGGGCTGAACACTATAAAATTTATGTATACTGTGTCGTTTATTCTATTTGTTTCATTCAAAAGGTGTCGTATATTGTACATACGACCGTTGGCCAATTTCATAGGTCAACAAAGTCAAGTCTATAGTCTTCATTTAATAAGTCGAGTATGTAATCTACGATTGATAAGTCGAGTCTTTCAACCTTCGACTGATAAGTCGAGTCTCTGCTCTTCGACTAATAAGTCAAGTCCTTTAACCTTTGACTGATAAGTTAAGTCGGTCGTCTTCGACTAATAAGTCGAGTCTGTAATCTATGACTGATAAGTCAAGTCTTTCAACCTTCGACTGATAAGCCGAGTCTGTGATCTTCGACTGATAAGTCAAGTTCATAGAACCTATTATACCCTTGACTATTAAGCCAAGCCCTTCATCACATAACATAGATAAATCTTCAGCTTATAAGTTGAACTTCCCCAATCAGATATATAGATCAACGGCCATAGGGTCACAAAAGTATGTGTTGCACTCCCTTTTATTCATATGGCATCCAAGCCAGTCAAGTGCTTAGTGCACTCCCGGGGTGGCCCGGCCATGGCGGCCTGCGCTCAGCACGCATAATGTCGGCCATGACTCATAAGCCGAGTCTTACAGATCCTCGACTTATAAGTCGAGCCTCACAGACCCTTGACTTATAAGTCGAGCCTTGAAGACCCTCGACTAGCAGGTCGATCTTTAACTAGATACAACAAATAGATCCTCAGATTATAAACCAAGATTCCTTGCCATAACAACCAATCAAATAATACATTTATCATGCATACAGATACAATGCATTACAATACATTTAAACAGGTATACACAGGCATAATCATAATTATGCGCATTTACAGGGCCAATGCCCAAACAAGGCTATGTTCAGCATCCGGGCCAAGCCCTAATCATATACATCACATATTGAGTGTAGTTTTCTTACCTCAGATCTGAGTATAGCTTAAAAAGTAAGAACGACCCTCGAGCATGATCTTGATTCTGAGCCCCTAGCAATAACCTAGTCAAAATTATAATATAAAATCCTGTCAATAACGAAAAAATAAAGGAATTCAGACTGAGTCCTAGCCTCCGGGACGCCGAATTCTACTAAACCGGGTAGTAAGATCGATCCCGAGCCCTTAGGGTTGAGTTCTTGCACCCAAAAACCCTCCCGGGGCTCAAAACTCCTTAAGTGTCGTGGCCCCAGGCACTTGTGCCTCGACTTGCCCAAGTCAGAGGCCCCAGCCTCCTTTTTCATTGAACACGCACCACGGCGCGCCCTCGCGTCAGAACCCTTCCTTGGCCCCTAGGTTCAAGAGGGTCGCAACACCCCAAGAATAGGGCTGCGGCCAAACCCTACAAACCCATAATTCTCTAGTTTTTCTTCAACCAAACTCAATCAAAATCACCCCAAATCAAACCTAGAATCTGAATTCAATCCCCATAACAGATTTAACATCTTCCCAACAACAAAACCCCAACTAAACATACTCAAACCTCCAAGTCCCCCTAATTGTAGCTAATCCAATTCTAGAGCTAAGCCTCCAATCTTCCAAGCTTCAGCCAATAATTTTTTAGCTTTCTTCAATTGACTCCCTTAGATAAATGAAAGAGAAAGTCGATTGGTGTTGCTGAGGTTGAGCGTTTTGTGTTTGTTTCCTTAAGGCTTAAGTCATTTAAGCTAATCTCGAGGCTCGGGGTACTAAAAAACATCCCCAAGGGCAAAATGGTCAAAATCCCAAGTATTCCCACCTAATCTCACAAATTCAAAAAATATCATCAATTATGCATTCCCGTTACCCGATAACATGCTAGATACCCAAAATACCCCTTGACTCACCCTGAGTTGGGTAATAGGTCTCGTTATGAATTTCCCGCTAACTTGCTCCCTAGGATCGTATGGTGTCGAGTAGCTCAAATAAATCCATATAATAATGTGGTCTCACACATATATCACATATATGCACATATATACAACTATACGCATAACGGGCCAAATTACGAAAAAGTGCCCTTCTAATAAGAAATGGGCCCATATGTAAATTTAATACCCCTAACCATGCATTTCTAGTCATATTATCTTATAACTCACATAATCACTTAATTACACACGAATATATCTTAGAATATATCTTACATAAGCATATAATTCCATAGATTGCCATCCTGGCCCCCTAATCAAGATGCTAAGCCTTATTAGGTAATTAAGGACATCACAACTATCCCCTCCTTACATAAATTTCGTCCTTAAAATTTTATCTGAACAACTCGGGATACAAATCTCGCATATATGATTCCAGTTCCTAGGTCGCTCCCTTGACCTTGTTGTTCTTGTACAATACCTTAACGAAAGGTATAGTTTTGTTCCTCAGAACCTTATTCTTTCTGTCTCATACCTGTACTGGTTGTTCCTCATAGAAGAGATCTGTCCGAAGTCTCATATTATCTTATAACTCACATAATCACATAATTACACACGAAAATATCTTACATAAGCATATAATTCCATAGATTTCCATCCTGGCCCCCTAATCAAGATCCTAAGCCTTATTAGGTAATTAAGGACATCACAACTATCCCCTCCTTACATAAATTTCGTCCTCAAAATTTTATCTGAACAACTCGGGATACTAATCTCGCATATATGATTCCAGTTCCTAGGTCGCTCCCTTTACCTTGTTGTTCTTGTACAATACCTTAATGAAAGGTATAGTTTTGTTCCTCATAACCTTATTCTTTCTATCTCATACATGTTCTAGTTGTTCCTCATAGGAGAGATCTGCCCGAAGTCCCAGATCCTCATAACTCAACACATGAGTCTCATCTAATTCGTGTTTCCTCAACATGCAAATATGACCTACATTATATACAACCAACATTGCCAAAGGTAAGGCCAATCTATAGGCCACCTGACTAATCTTCTCCACAATTTCGAATGGTCCTACAATATATGAATAATCCTCTCTAATATATCATCAGTCTGAGGATGATAAGCTATACTAAACTTCATCTGTGTACTCATCGCCTTCTATAACCTTCCCCAAAACTTGGAAGTGATGATAGGTTTCCTATCCGATTAGACAAACCTCGAGGTCCCATGAAGGCGTACTATCTCTCTCACATAGAGATCTGCATACTGGTTAACTATATTATTCATCCTCACTGATAAAAGTGAGCTGACTTTGTATATCGGTCCATAATGACCCAAACTGAATCATGTTGGCCCACTATCCTGGGAAATCCCACCACAAAATCCATTATAATGTCCTCCTAATGTATAGTCCTTAGCTATTCTAGCTAGGACATCCCCTCTAATCTTTTCCATCTGGGGGTCACTCAACCTTTTTCTGTGATCCTTTCAAAAAGTAAACTAAAGCATAATGTTGGCCAATTGGCCCACCAGTAACTCTATTCCAGCTCTGCTCTTATTCTTCAACTGACGTGATGCATAGGCAAACACCTTTTCTGTTTTTGGAAGTTGTTCTCGCACTTATCTGACCAAGCACACTTCTAATTTTTGCATGTCAGTTTTTTCAATGAGGTAACAATCCTTGAGAATCCTTCCACCAAACACATGTAATACCCTGCCAATCCATGGAAACTCCTGATCTCTGAGGCATTCCTTGTCCTTGGCCAATCTCTGAATGAGAGTATACCAAAATATTGTCGATAGAGACAATCACAAATCGATTTAAAAATTCCTTGAACACCCTGTTCATCAAATCCATAAGTGTTGACGGGGCATTAGTCAATCCAAATGACATAACTAAGAACTCATAATACCCATATCTAGTATATAAAAAAATGGCCTTCTGCATAATCCTTCTCCCTGATCCTCAGCTAGTGATAACTAGATTGAAAATCTACCTTGGAGAATACCATCGTACCCTATAGCTGAACCTTTAATTCCTTCAGCTCTACTGGAGCCTTTTAATACGGTGCCCCAGACACTGGTTCATCCCTAATACCGATTCAACAACAAACTCTGTCTCCCTATGTGGAGGTAACCCTGACAAATCCTCTGGAAACACATCCAGAAACCCACCGACTAATCCAGTCTGTCATGGTCCCACTGGCACAACCTAATTGATATCCACCACACTAGCTAGGACTCTTATGTACCCTCTTTGCAACAGATCTCTAGCTCTAAGTACATATATCATAAGTGTGGGGTCCATGCACAGTGCCAAAAAACACAAAGGGGTCTTCACCCTTAGGCTTAAAGGTTACCATCTTCTTCTTACAACTTATTGTTTCCCCAAACATAGCTAACCAACCTATACCCAAGGTCATAACCAACTCTATCAGGTCAACTGACAACTCTCTACCATCCACTGCCACTGGTAACAACCTGACCCATCTTCTAGAAACCACTAACTCTCTGGTAGGCAACAAGGTTCCAAAACCCACTGCATAATATCCCCAAGGTCTACACAACCTATGAATCGCCATACTAAGCACAAGGGAATGTGTAGTCCCAGAACCAATCACAATAGTATAAAGGGTCCCAGCACTGGGAAGTTGACCTGTAACCACCAAGGAACTAGCCTTAACCTCTGCCTGAGTCAGGGTGAACACCCGAGCTAGCGTCAAGCTGTCTACCTTCCTTGGTTCTTCTTTCTTTATTCTCAGGAAATCTTTCCTCAAGTGTCCCACAACTCCGCGGACGAAGTAGGCTTTCACCCTGACATTCCCCATTATGGCACTTCTTGCCCCGAGCACTCTGGAAAATACTCTCCAGGTCCCACCACCACCTTGGCGGCCTATCTGTATGCCCCATGGCTTCCTATCTAGCCTTGGTGCTGAAAATGCATCTGGGGTCCTTCTCTTTTGATCACTAGGGCCTCTGCCCCTACAAAAGCCTGCAATTGGAGGTTCCGACCTCATAAAATCCTTTCTGATTGTACTCTCGTGCTCGATCTCGTTCTCTGCGCTCTCAGCTGTGAGTGCCTTCTCAGCAACTTGTGCCTAAGTAGTGATATGAACATCGCCCTTGGGGAAACTCTCCCTTCTGGTCCCATCAGTGGGCACAAGATCCCCGACAAACTTGGCCAATCTTTCAAACTTCAAAGCATAATTGGTCACTGTCATGTTACCCTGAGGTCACTTGCTAAACTCTTCAGCATTTAGTGGGTCTAAGCTAACCTCAAAACTGGAGGGTGTTGTTTCCTGAACCTCCCATACAGGGTTTCCCCATCCATCTCCCCTTATCTAGGGTTGTACTACCATTGGTACCCCTGGATGTGACACTGCCGGTACTACGAGCTATGGTTTCCCCGCTAGAACTTAATGATGTCTCAAGAGATGAATCTCATCTTCCTACCTCTCTACCCTAGCTTGCTTATTAGCAAGCAACTGCTTCCAGTTCTCGGGAGCTGGCTGTGGGCCCTGGCCCAGGTCATTCTCTTCCATGGCCTGTATCTCTTGGCCAGCCAACTTCCCAGACCTTCAGGGAAACATAGTAACAACTGGCTCACTTCAGATTGATCAATTCGGTTGTTAGGTAAGTAATAACTATACCTCTTCCCACCTGACGGTCCAAGACCAAACAAATAAACAGATTCATTGCTAATAAGCATGCCAACACATAATATATTCACCCATAACGCTAATAAGCACTTCTTAATATTCATCAGCAAATAGTAATGCTAATAAGTATTTCTGACATTCATAAGCGATAATGATACAAATGAGCATGTTCAAGAATTTTTACATATATAACAATGCTACTAAACACATTCCTTAATCCACGCCAGTATTAACAGTGCTAATAAGCATTTCTTGACCTATATGCAATTAATAGCGCTAATAAGCAATTCAATAACTTTAACATACAACAATCATGTTAATAAGCAAGTCAATTTATATTCATGCTCAATCAGAGTGCTAATAAGCACATTCTTCTTAGTATTCATAACAATAATAGTGTTAATAGGCACATCACTTATCATACACACAACAGTCAAGGGCCAAGCCCAATCAGTATAACTCATGCTTCCTAATCAAGCATACAAATAAGACATTCATATGTTAACTAGGCACGTAAACACGAATTAACATAAATAGTTATTGAACCCTGAGTCGAGCTTGTCTTCAGCGGGGAGTGTACATGCCCAGCCAATCTTTAGGAACCAATAAATCTAAATCGCTTTGATACCAAGTTGTAATGTCCTCCTAATCCATGACTGTTACACTTTGTAGTTTAAATAGTGCTTAACTTGATAAATGAGTCATTTGAGTTTAAATCGTGCAATTAAAACTAACCACAGGTTTAGGTACCAAAAATTTTGGCCAAAAGTCAACCATTTTATTAAAAGCGTTTAACTTCCATGCATGAAATCCCATTGTAGTTTAAAACGACTACAAACCCAAAAATGAATACAAAAGCCGACCTAGGCGGCAAAATCAGGGTCCAACCCTAGCTCTAACTAACAACCTCGGTTGTGGTGGACGAGCAGCCCGCATATGTACACTTCGCCCCTGAAGCTCTCCAACTCATGGCTGGTCCAACCTTTCATTTCCTTTACCCCCACCAATTAGCACCCATGAGCCGAGGCTCAGCAAGAAAACCTAATCATGCTTATAAACAGTACATTATCATATCACAGATTTTTAATTAACAATCCTAGTAGTAATAATCTTACCCAGATGAGTGGGTATAGAGTCACACTAGGGACTATTGCCCATCTTTCATACAACTGACCTTAGAGCTAGCCAAGTGGGTCTCGTCCTTAACATTTCAGACGACCCTAAGAGCATTCAAGCGTATCCCTCGCGATTGGGTTGGCTTAGCCCTATCGGCCAGAGTTTGGCACGTTACTGTCATCCTCAATTCCTTAGTCGAGCCTTTAAACCATCGACTAAAAGCTGAGTCCATCAGCCTATGACTGATAAGTCGAGTCCTTAAAGTTCGATTGATAAACCTAGTCTTTTAAGTCACGATTGATAAATCGAGTTCTTTACCTTTGACTGATAAGTCGAGTATATGATCTTTGACTGATAAGTTGAGTCCTTTAACCTTCGACTGATAAGTAAAGTCTGTAGTCTTCAATTAATAAGTCAAGTCTGTAATTTACGACTGATAATTCGAGTCTTTCAACCTTCGACTATTAACCCGAGTCTGTGATCCTCGACTGATAAGTGGAGTCCTTTAACCTTTGACTGATAAGTCAAGTCTGTAGTCTTCGACTAATAAGTCGAGTCTGTAATCTACAACTGATAAGTCGAGTCTTTCAACCTTCGACTGATAAGTCGAGTCTATGATCTTCAACTGATAAGTCGAGTTCGTAGAACCTGTTATGCCCTTGACTATTAAGCCAGGCCCTTCATCAAATAACATAGATAAAGCTTTAGCTTATAAGTTGAACTTCCCCAATCAAATATACAAATCAGTAGCCATAGGGTCACACAAGTGCATGTTGCACTCCCTTTTATTCATAAGGCATCCAAGCCAGTCAAGTGCTTAGTGCACTCCCGGGCTGGCCAAGCCATGGCGGTCTGGGCTCAGCACGCATAATGTCAGTCACGACTCATAAGTCGAGTCTTGCAGATCTTCGACTTATAAGTCGAGCCTCATAGACCCTCGACTTAAAAGTCGAGCCTTGAAGACCCTCGAATAGCAGTTCGATCTTTAACTAGATACAACAAACAGATCCTCGACTTATAAACCAAGCTTCCTTGCCATAACAACCTATCACATAATGCATTCATCATACATACAGATACAATGCATTACAATACATTTAAATAGGTATACACAAGCATAATCATAATTATGCGCATTTACAGGGCCAAGGCCCAAACAAGACTATGTTCAGATTCTGGGCCAAGCCCTAATCATATACATCACATATTGGGTGCAGTTTTCTAACCTCAGGTTCAAGTATAGCATAAAAAGAAAGAACGACCCTCGAGCACAATCTTGATTCTGAGCCCTTGGCGATAACCTACTCACTACCATAATATAAAATCCCATCAATAACGAACAAATAAAGGCTTCTGAACCGATTCCTAGCCTCCGGGACACTGAATTCTACTAAATCGGGTAGTAGGATCGATCCCGAGCCCTTAGGGTTGAATTCCTGCACCAAAAAATCCTCTCGGGGCCTAAAACTCCTTAAGCGGCACGGCCCTAGGCACCTTTGCCGCGGCCCACCCAAGTAAGAGGACCCAGCCTCCTTTTTCACTAAACACGCACTGCACCGTGGCGAGCAGCGAGCCCTTGCATCAGAACCCTTCCTTGGCCCATGTGTTCGAGAGGGTCGCGGCCCAACCCTACAAACCTAGAATTCTCTAGTTTTTCTCTATCCAAACTGAATCAGAATCACCCCAAATCAAACCTAGAATCTGAATTCAATCCCCATAAAAGATTTAACATCTTCCCAACAACAAAACCCCAGCTCAACACACTCAAACCTCCACCCAAAATTCAAATTCAAAACCTTGAGCTACAAGCACAGGAACACCAAAAATTAAACATAATTCAATTGAACCAGGGGTTAAAACTTTATCTCTGCTGTAATTTAAGTCCCCCTAGCTGTAGCTAATCCAATTCTAGAGCTAAACGTGTAATCTTCCAAGCTTCAGCCAATAATTCCTTAGCTTTCTTCAATTGACTCCCTTAGAGAAATGAGAGAGAGAGAGAGTCGGTTGGTGTTGCTGAGTGTTGAGCGTTTTATGTTTGTTTCCTTAAGGATTAAGTCACTTAAGGTAATCCTGAGGCTCGGGGTACCAAAAAACGTCCCCGAGGACAAAATGGTAAAAATCCCCGATATTCCCACCTAATCTCACAAATTCCAAAAATATCATCAATTATTCATTCACGTTACGCGATAACCCGATAACGTTCTAGATACCCAAAATACCCCTTGACTCACCCTGAGTCAGGTAATAGGTCTCGTGATGACTTTCCCGCTAACTTGCTCCCTAGGATCGTCTCATGCCGAGGGCACCATAGTCATACATGGACACACAAAGGAAAAAGTGTGTAATTAAAAGAACTTCGAAACATTAATCTTTATTAATGCTAAAGTGCTTGCACGTTTTTCGGTATATACCAAGCAACAAAAAGAGCCATAAAACAATTTCTATAGATAGGGTTGAACCGTTTTTGTTTACAACTCATTCAAAAAAATTGAACAACTCTGATTTACAGAGTCGTACAGCTCCAAAAATATTATACACCGAGTGGTAAGGAAAAGTAAGACACAAGCAGATATGCAGTCAAATTGAGAAGCTTTTTATAATAAAGTGTTAAGTGCTTGAGATTAATGGTTGCTCGGCTCAACCATGTTGTATAAACAAAAATAAAAGGTTGGTCGAGAATAAAATCTGCTCGACTCAACCATTTTTTGTCTCTACAAAATTAAAAGAAATGCTAGAAATGTTAAGTACTTCAATGGTCTTGAGGTTGGTCAGTTGGTTGGTTCTGAGGCTGGACGACAGAAGGGTCTGGAGGTGTCAGCTAAAGCATTCAGATCGGAGGATATAGCATAATCCTGGGGGGGGGGGGGGGGGGGGCTGGTGTATAAACATGCTCCCCCACATTGTCTTGTTCGGCAACAGAGAAAGTAGGATCCTGACGACTGGAATCTGTTCGGTAGACACATTCTGGGCCTAGGCTTGTTCTCGCTTGATACAATACTGCATAAGTTCATCAAAAGCCTCTCCCAAGTAGCTGTAGTCGACCCCCTTATTACGCACCCGGAAGTCATAGAAGGTACTCACGCCAAAAGCCTCGTAGGCCACGACATCGGCTGCCCGTGCAACTTTCTCAGCATTTAGGGCCTCATCCAAGTCTTATTTTTCTTTCTAAACTGCCCTCCCCTCCTTAGCATTATTCTGAGTTATTTGCTTAAGTTTCTCCACCCCTGTCTCCAATCGATTGACATATAACTCCCTTTGCTCAGCGATAACTTTGAGATCCTCATTTTCTGTCGATAACTGTTCTACAAACTCTTTTAGCTCCTGGATCTATTCGGAGGTGCCTTCAATTTCTTTGGTCAGATGTTCAATCTGGGCTTTCAAAGAGGCATTCTCTTCAGATTCCTTCAGCAAACTGCCCACCTGCTTGTTCACCATCTTGACCTTGTGGTGAGCATTACTAAGCGCCAAGAATCCTTGCAACATTAAAGGGAAGAATTCGGAAGAATTAACAAAGAGAAAAAAAAATTGACGAAACATTGAGCAGATAAAGGACTTACCCTGACGACGTCCTGGAGACCATTACTGGTAATGTTCTCAAGAGATCTTGTTCCCAGGCTAGGCATGAGTTTTCTTTGAGCAGCGAACACATTCTTTATGTGCGCCTGATGGATTTCCAAGGCTTTCTTCAAGGAGTTGTTGAGCTCCTCTGAAGGATTTTCTATGTCACCCTCTTGAGACTGACTCGGGGCAGAAGGATCTTTTGCAGGGACGGGCACCTTAGTAGAAGTTTCTTTGCCTTTGCCTTGTCTAGTTTTGACTAGAGAAATCTGTCCGCCCATTTTTATTAGAGGGTTTTGCAACTTCTTAGGGGCAAGGGTCTTCTTGGGGGTCATTTCTGCCTGCTCGGTGGTCTCGGCAGGGGGGTCCATTTTTGGCGTTTAGTTGAAGGAATCTCTCCTGCTGAATTACCAGTTTGTCTCTGGGCAAACTTCTTAAAGAAAGCAGATGACATATCTACAAAACAAAAATAAGAGGTCAGAAAGTAGAACAAGCAGATTACAAATAAGTGCAAATAGGCGAGGTCAGATCACCCTCTGTTGCTCCCTCCGAGCAGCTAGTGAACCCGAGTGGGGTATCCTCATCACTCTCTGACAAGTCGAGATCCATACGCTCAACAAGGATCTATTTCCCCTTTCCGTGTTGGGGGCAATATCAGCTCGAGGGGGTTCTCTGCTTGGTGGTCTCTCTAATAGAAATGTTAGCTGAACTCCAAGTGTGGTGCGCAACACAGGGTCTAGCAGAAGGTACAGTGGTGTGTTTCTGTTTTTGGCTGGGTGGTTGTATAGTTGGCGGTTCCTTTTGGGGTGGCAATTTTCGAGGCAACTGTTTGTTGGGTGTGCTACCTTTACCCTTTGCCTTAGGGTTAGGATAGAGCCCAGCACCAACGAGCCTGTCCTCAAAGGTCAGGGTGACTAGGTCTTTGCTGTTTGAGTCTATAGCAGCCAGCTTTTGAGCCCGTTTCTCCATTTCTTTAGTAGGCGCCAGACAGTTGAAAGGATTGTTGCACATAAAAGAAAGATGGTTGGCAAAAATGTCTTTAGTGACAAAGTACTGGCTAGCATACTCCCCAACCTTAGATATAGCTTCGGTGTTGGCTAGATAAATGTCTGACTCCCTATGTATAAAATAGAAATACCTCGAGCGGCCCTGGCGGGGGATAGACTTGAGGTCGAACAGATAGTTCACTTCATGAGATGATGGCATAGGCCATCCCTCATATTTGTACAGAACATACAAGGCAGTTAGAAACCTAATACCTTTAGGACTAATTTGGGTAGGGCAAATCCTAAAATAATATGCCACACTCCAAAAGCATTGTAGTAAGGGCAGGGTGGCACCAACAATAATATGGTACCTGCTCTAGGTGGAGAACTTAGATCTAGGATAATCTATCATCTGTGTGGCAGTGGGTTTGAGAATGGTGGCACTCCCAAATCTGAAATGTTCCTTGTCGTTCTTTAGTTGCTTGTCAACGATGGTACTTGCGGGAGCTGAGTATAAGGGGTGCTCTTCTATCTCCTGAGACAGGTTTAGAATAGCCTCAGTATAAATCTCTGTGGCATATTCTGGCTTAGAGTCTTCCTCCCGTCCAGGGCCGGTCGGCCTTTCATCAGTGGGTTATGCTTTTTGATTTGCAGTGGCACAGCGGGCCACTTGGTGGTTTCGTGCATCGTCAACACGGGTCATATTCTTTGTGCGGGCCATAATCACCAACTGGAAGAGGGCCTTTTCAGGCTGGACGGTACCTCTACAAGGTGAGTGCTATGGCAGGTCAATGTTAGCCCAGTGATCACCTCCCCAGTGGTATGCGCGTACAATAAAAATGGGGAAAGGAAGAGGTGAGAGCACCGAACAACGCTGGATGGTGTATACATTTTGTATTATACGGACCAGTATAAAATGACGAATGGTGAAGAAGCACAGACCAGCAAGTAAAGTAGATCAAAGAACAAGAAGTGCTGAGGACACAAAAAAAAAATTCAAGAAACTATTCTTCGTGTTCTATAAGAGCACAAAACGCAAATCAGACAGAAAAAGGCACCGAGAGCTGTATTTTTGCGAAATCAGAGGCTAATACGATTAGTCTAATCCTAGAACTACCCAAAACATTCACTCAAACCTGGATTCAAGAAACATGCAAATACTACCCACGGCTAGAGAAAGAGCGCAAACAGAGAAAAAGAAAAAAAAATCACTCACAATGTCAAGTTAAGTAGAGAGGTTTGAGAAACTTACTTGCTGCAAGAGTATGATGCCAGAAGTGTGTTCGTAGTGTGAGGACGGTGTGACATAGAAGTCAGAGTACGGACTAGCTCTCTCGAAAAGATTGGGAAGAGGAGACTTAGTTTGGCTCTGATTTGTGTGAAGTAGAGAAGAATGGAAAGGGCACCCCTATTTATAGACACGAAGAAGTGAGCTTTGCACTGCAGGAATTTAATGCGTTTGTCTAATTAGCAGTCCCCTCAATCACTGTAGGCATGTCTCCCTAGGCACGTCAGCAAGCACGCACGCACATCCCTCCAGTCACGTTTCCTCAATCGCTGCTCACATCAGCCCACTCTTCGGTAACTGCACAACCGTCGGTACAGTTTTATAAAAGGCCATCATGACGCTTTATGTTTCCAAAAAGAGGTGGGAAAGAGTGAAAAGGCATTTCTAGGAAACTTAAAGAAATACTAAGGCTATTAATTGCACCAGACACTATGCCATGTAGCAAGGAGCATATACTCCTCACCATTGCAAAAGAAAGTTTCCATGCTGCTTAGCACCATTGCAAACTTGGGGGGCAAATGTTATCACAAAAATTGACATATCTATGATGGCATTAAGCATGGACACGTGGAATAGACTGGGAAGACCCCCTGACAGGCTGATCGGTGTATACCTGCGGGGCATACGATAAGTTACTCCTTGACATACTATTAGTAGAGGCATAGTTGCTCAGTGTGATGGACAGCCAAACTTGGTCGGCAAAAAGAAGTTACAGTCTCGGTTAGAAGTGCGCAAGAATCGCCTGACCACCCATTGAGGATGCCTAACAGCCCTGAAGACTCGGTCAAGCTTCCTAACAAATAGGAATGTAACTACCTATGAGAATAATGGGATATTTCCATCACCAGTTACGCTGTGCGCAGCCCCAGGGCTAACAAAGCATTATAAATACAAACCCTCCACGACTGTGGAGAGGGTTCACGAAAATAGCCTACCGACGAGAATCAAAAACATACCAAGCAGCCTAGTTTGATACTTAGCAGCGATTATGCCATTCTGTATTGTCTTTTACACCTAGAAATCTACCTATATTAACTGGTTATCTTGTGTAAACTATTAAGATCAATACAAATCTAAGAGGAAGTAAGTCATTACCATTTCTTGGAGCCGAACCTCTACAATTTTGGTGTTGTTTGTCATTTGTTACTCATAGTTGTTAGTTTCTTTGACTTATTTATGGTTCATTGATTGTCTAATTGAAAGCTCTCTAATTAATTAATTTAACTTCGCGTTAGGTGACCAAAAAGCCAGTCAACAGTAGTGTATGAAACCTTTGTAGGTTTTGGCAAACCCAAGTGGTCTTGGGCAAGTTATGACAAGAAATCTGGTCAGTTAGCAAGTGACCAAGAGGATAATCCAAGAGTTATAAATCATGCTCGGTCACTTGGGGGGCACCTTAGTCATACATGGACAAATAGAGGAAAAAGCGCGTAATTAAAAAGACTTTGAAACATTAATTTTTATTAATGTTAAAGTGCTTGTGCGTTGCTCGGTATGTGCCAAGCAAATAAAAGAGCCCTAAAACAATTCCTGTAGATAGGGTTGAACAATTTTTGTTTACAACTCATTCGAAAGAATTGAACAACTATGATTTACAAAGCTACAAAGCTCCAAAGACAGTATATACAGAATAGTAATATAAAATAAGGTACGAGCGGATATATAGTCAAAAGGAAAGTGTTATCCCCATAATTTCAGTTTGATGACGTGTCAATCAGAAGTGACAAGTGGCAATGCATGGTCAGTAAAATGGCACATTAATAGTCAATAAATGTGTTGGCTCTTCGGAGTTTTGATAAAGTGATCTGATCGATCTAATAGAATTTATGTCTGACCGGTGAAGATTTTTGACTGACCAGTCACATGTCTTGGTCGACCAGTTACGTGTTTGGCCAACCAATTAGGTGTTTGGCCAACCGGTGGAGTGCATGGCTGACCGGTGAAGTATTTGGCCGACCCGTTAGGCGTTTGGCCAACCGGTGGAGTGCATGGTCGACCAGTGAAGTATTTGGCCGACTGGTGGAGTGCATGGCTGACCAGTGAAGTATTTGGCCAACCTGTGGAGTGCATGGCCAACCAGTGAGGTGTTTGGCTGACCGGTGGAGTGCATGGCCGACTAGTGAAGTATTTGGCCGACCGGTGGAGTGCATGGCTGACCAGTGAAGTATTTGGCCGACCGGTGGAGTGCATGGTCGACCAGTCAGCTGTTTTGGCCAACCAATCTTTCTTCAAGGAGTGAAGTTGGCTGACTAGACAGATCATTGTTATGCAAGCGAAGTTCCAGTAATGACTTCGGCTAGAATTAGTTGTACCTACGCGGGAATCTCTCAGTTTATCCCAAAGAAGTCGCATATTGTTGTATTTTAAATGTTATTATTAATTAAATATTGTGAGAGTAACAGAAATGACCCGGTCAAAGGGAATATCTGATGTACGATTCATGAGACTATAAATAAATGGCTCATGGCATCATTTTGGGGATCTGATCTTTTTAGACTGACAAAAACTCTTTAGTTTGGAGACTTTGGGACTGTTACTTGGGGTATTCTTGGGGAATTTTCTAAGAGAGTTTAGAGAGAGAAACTATGTATTTTTCTACTTACACTTAAGAAACTCAATTGGCTCAAGTTCATCTGATCTTAAGTGTAGGATATATATCACAACTCCAAGTGGATTAGGCTATTACCAATAAATTGGGGCTGAACCACTATAAAATTATCTGTGTCGTATTTTTCTCTTGAAGGTTCATTGTAGTTTTGATGTCTACTCGTCGTTGGCCAAATTTGTGGTCAACATTTTGGTGCTTTCATTGAGAGCCTGAAGAGAAGAAACACACGACTATCGTATCAAGATGGGGCCCAAGAATACCAATGTGGCATCCAAAAAGTCAGGAACGTCAAAAGAGCCTGCTAGATCAGAAGGTCCTAGACCGCAGAACCCAGAGACCGAGCCCAGGGTCTTTCTCGAGGGGACCACTCCAGAAGTTGAACTCCAGAAAGAAATAGGTGCTATCCAAGAGGAGATGGTGCAATTCA
This sequence comes from Humulus lupulus, assembly GCF_963169125.1. Lineage (NCBI taxonomy): Eukaryota > Viridiplantae > Streptophyta > Magnoliopsida > Rosales > Cannabaceae > Humulus > Humulus lupulus. The sequence continues at coordinate 182,211,683 of NC_084793.1, forward strand.
ATGCTCAGCATGAGTCTTTCACTGAAGAGATAGCCAGGCAGAGAGCTGCATTAGAGCAGCAAAGGCGCGATATGGAGGCCAAAAGCGAAGAGCTCAGACAGCGACAGGAGGAAGTCAACTGAAGACATCGTGAAGTAGTACTTGCTTTAGAAGCGACTACCCAATTGGGCCAAGCCAATGCTCAAGCCGCGGCACAAGCAGCCACCCTGGGAGTAAGAAATAATAATGTTGGTCGGAGGACCACTGACAGAGCCAATTCTCGGGGACCGGACAAAAGCAGGAGTAACCCCCTTGGTTGGGAAGATGATGGGGTCCGATCCGGAACTGCCTCGACGCAAAGGGAGAATTCTAGAACCCCTCCAGGAGCCACCGATCAGAAACTTCTAGATCAGGGAGTCACCGGTTGGGCAATAAAAGGACTCCACCCAGGCAGGATCAGACCAGGACTCCTCGAGATAAGAGGACTTCACAATTCAAAGATGGGCATGGTCATGATGAGGCTGATAGTCATCACACTGATCAGTCAAAGGAAAAAGGGGGCAACAACCAACAAGGAGGAAAAGACTGCCCGGGACGTACCGAAAAGCCTCCACTGCACCCCGACCAGCAGCGTAGTGAGAGAGAGCAAGTCCCGTGTAGTAAGCCATCTGAAAAATCAAAAAGTACAGTGTTTGATCGGGCAGGAGAGCATGCTTCCCGGAAGGATCTAAGGGACATTATCACCAACAAGAGGAGGACCGTCCCAGTCGAAGGGCAAAATCTGAACCACCCTGCCAGTCAAGTAGAAATACTTGACGACAGTGCACCAAATGGTAATGCCCGACCAGGCGATCACGACCTTGGAACTTCGTCAGTTGCACCAGCCATCCAAGTCCAGCTTGACATGCTAATAGCTGTAGTGAAAGGTTTGTCAAAACGACCTTCCAGGATAGATGCGATTGACCACCGGAGTGGAAGCCCATTTTTTGCTCGGATTAGAGCAGCCTAGCTGCTGGCAAAATATAAAGCACCAGTTCTGCCAGTATATACAGAAAAGGCATATCCCATCAGACATGTTGGGAAATTTGAGGACCAGATGGAATTTCTCGGAGTAAGTGACGATTATCGGTGTAGAGTTTTCCCGACAACATTGTCGAATACTGCCCAGGAATGGTATTGGAAGTTTAAGCCGAATTCCATTACCTCTTGGGAAGCATTCAGGAAGGAGTTTTGTAGACAATTCATCACTTCCCGGACTCCACCAGTTTATGCCAACCACTTGGCAGATATCAACCAAGGAAAAGATGAACCTTTAAGGAATTATATACAGAGATTTATGAGAGAAGCCAATAGAGAAACTGATGTAGGAGACAAGGGGAAGATGGTTGCCATATTCGCTGGGGTAGCTTATTGGAGCCCTTTGTGGGACAGTATACATAGATATCCAATTTCAACACTTCAACAATTTCTTGACCGAGCAGACAAGTATATGAAATTGGACGATGTAATCAAGAAAGAGGAGAATGGCATAAACAATCCGGGCAGATCAACTTACCCTCCTAAGGATGGTGGAAAGAAACGTGGAAATAATGGGTCTGACCACCATGAGGAAAAGAAAGCAAAGTTGAGTTCAAACAAAAATCCAATCAAGTATGAGCCTTAGTTCACTAATTACACCACTCTCTCGACCAGCCGAGCAGAAATATATCTTGCTAGTCATGAAGAGATTCCCTACAAGAAACCTCCACCCATCAGGAAAGAGATGAGGAAGGGAGATATGAATAAGTTTTTTTGTTTCCATGGAGATTATGGTCATGACACAAATGAATGCAATCACCTCAAGGATGAGATAGAGTTTCTTCTCCGGTCGGGCAAGTTGAGAAAGTACAGGGCAGAGACACCCCAAGAAGAAGGAGGCAGCAGCAATCCTGGGTTCAAACGACAAAGATCTCCACCCTTGCATCCCGGACCTGTGGACTTTACCTTAGACACTATATGTGGAGGTCCACACTTGGCTGAGGATAGCAACGAAGCAAGGGAGAGGTATGCTGAGCGGGAGTGCTAGGATCAGAAACAACTGAAGCGGCGAGCATTGGAGGATATATTATCATTAAATACCATTTTCAGAGTGGTAGTATAATTTCAAGTTGTTTAACTTGTTATTTAAATTTGGTTTATGAGCTGGTTATTTCCTTACCAGTCAGCTATTTTTGAACAATTTTTGTTGTTTAAGACTCGTTATTAGACACGTATTGTCCTTTTTTTAATTTACGAGTAATAAAAGAGATTACGCGCAGCTTGGTCAATTTTTGCTACAAACATGCATGTATGTTAATTATCCGAACAGTGTTCAACTGGTCGGTAAAATCGGACAGTGTTCAACTGGTCAATACGTTCGAGCAGTGTTCAACTGCTCGAATATTTTCCATATATTCTATGTGTTTCACAGTAATTAACTGCTCGAACAGATTCGGTCAAGTAGCAAGTGACTAAGAGTCTTTCAACCCTCGATCACTTGGGGGGCACATGGGGTATACTGGTATATAATTTAACACAGGCAATAAGAGCACGAGTTAATATGTCTGTTTTTAGGCTGACTTGTAAGTTTTCGAAGTCCAAAAAGGCCATTAAGCTAACTTGTTTGACAGAGCTTAAGTAACTTGGAATTTTTTTAAATTTCAAGTTAGAAGCAGGTATTCGTGTGACAATAAATATTATGCTCATAAAATGTTAGAGCAATAAGAGTGTGAGAAAGTATACTTAGTATGGACTTATGAAATGTCTAGAATTTCAAAGTTAGAAAACTAAGTACTCATGCAAAAATATAAGGCATACATCAGAGTGACTTTACTATTCACAAAAAACTTATAACTTTTTAAGTCTAAAAAGACTTAGAATGTTTTTAAGTTAACAAAGAAAAGTAAAGTATAAATACCAACAGCTCGGCTGTACGAGAAAATTATCAAAGTTGCTAAGCAACAATTGTCTTCACAAGAAAAAAGAGTAAACTACTGGCTAGGTGCAAAGTTTAGCTGATCAGGTGCAAAGTTTTCCTGGTCGGGAGAGCAGATACAACTTCCCTGGTCGACTGAGCATATATCATTGGTCGAGTAGGAAACTCTGTTGTTGAGCATGACCAACAACGATGAGTCCTTGGAGTGAATCAAACAAACACGAACAAATGAATTCAAAAGGAAATTTCAATCGTGGGTTTACTACAAAAGTGAAAGTTACTGACCGGATGGAAGCTTTTGGATGACCTCAAAAAAAATTTGCTAGAGAAAAAGTTTATTATACGAGTAAATCATATAATAAACTTGGGGGGCAAATGTTATCCCCATAATTTCAGTTTAATGACGTGGAAATCAGAAGTGACAAGTGGCAATGCATGGTCAGTAAAATGGCACATTAATAGTCAATAAATGTGTTGGCTCTTCGGAGTTGTGATAAAGTGATATGACTGATCTGATAGAATTTATGTCCGACTGGTGAAGATTTTTGACTAACCAGTCACCTGTCTTGGCCGACCAGTTAAGTGTTTGGCCGACCAGTTAGGTGTTTGGCCGACCGGTAGAGTGCATGGCCGACCGGTGAAGTATTTGGCCGACCGGTGGAGTACATGGCAGACCCGTTAGGTGTTTGGCCGATCGGTGGAGTGCATGGCTGACCAGTGAAGTGTTTGTGTGACCGGTGGAGTGCATGGCCGACCAGTGAGGTGTTTGGCCGACCGGTGGAGTGCATGGCTGACCAATTAGGTGTTTGGCCGACCAGTGGAGTGCATGGCCGACCAGTGAAGTATTTGGCCGACCGCTGGAGTGCATGGCCGACCAGTGAAGTATTTGGTCGACCGATGGAGTGCATGGTGGACCAGTGAGGTGTTTGGCCGACCGGTGGAGTGTATGGCCGACTAGTGAAGTATTTGGCCGACTGGTGGAGTGCATGGCCGACTAGTGAAGTATTTGGCTGAGCGGTGGAGTGCATGGCCAACTAGTCAGTTGTTTTGGCCAACCAGTCGAGTGTTTTGGCCAACCGGTCTTTCTTCAAGGAGTGAAATTGGCCGACTAGACAGATCATCGTTATGCAAGCGAAGTTCCAGTAACGACTTCGGCTAGAATTAGTCGTACCTACGTGAGAATCTCTCAGTTTATCCCAAAGAAATCGCATATTGTTGTATTTTAAATATTATTATTAATTAAATATTGTGAGAGTAACAGAAATGACCCAGTCAAAGGGAATATTTTATGTACGATCCATGAGCCTATAAATAAATGGCTCATGGCATCATTTTGGGGATCTTATCCTTTTAGACTGACAAAAACTCTCTAGTTTGGAGACTTTGGGACTGTTACTTGAGGTATTCTTGGGGCATTTTCTAAGAGAGTTTAGAGAGAGAAACTATGTATTTTTCTACTTACACTTAAGAAACTCAGTTGGCTCAAGTTCATCTGATCTTAAGTGTAGGATATATATCACAACTCCAAGTGGATTAGGCTATTACCAATAAATTGGGGCTGAACCACTATAAAATTATCTGTGTCATATTTTTCTCTTGAAGGTTCATTGTAGTTTTGATGTCTACTCGTCGTTGGCCAAATTCGTGGTCAACAGAACGCATTTTAAAGGTCTATGTCAAGTGCTCAAAATTAAAGGCTGCTCGAATCAACCATGCTCTCTTCACAAAAATAAAAGGGTGCTCGAGATTGAAGGCTGCTCGGCTCAGCCATTTTTGTCTATGAAAAAAGAAAAGAAATGTTAAAGGCTTCTATGGTCTTGGGGCTAGCTGTTTTGCTAGCCTTGAGGTTGGTCAGTTGACTGGTCTTGAGGCTAGACGGCAGGCGGGTCTTGAGGCTGGTCGATAGGGATAGAGATGTCAGCTAAAGCATTTGGGCCGGAGGGCAGAGCAGTCTCCTCGGGGGCTGATATGTTGAAATTATTCCCCACATTATCTTTCTCGGAGAAAGAGAAAGTCGGATCTTTGAAAACTGGAAGCTGGTTGGCAGACGCAGCCTAGGCCTTGACTTGTTCCTGCTTAGTACAGTACTGCATGAGCTCATCAAAGACCTCCCCTAGATAGTTGTAATACACCCCTTTATTGCGCACCCAGAAGTCGTAGAAGGTACTCATGCCAAAGGCCTCGTAGGCCAAGGCATCGGTAGCCCTTGTAGCTTTCTCCGCATTAGAGCCTCCTCCAAGTCTTCTTTTTCTTTCTGGATGACCCTCCCCTTGTCAACATTATTTATTGCTATTTGCTTGAGTTTCTCCACCCTTGTTTCCTGTCAGTTAACATTTAACTCCCTTTGCTCAGTGGCAGGTTTGAGATCCTCATTCTCTGTAGAAAGTTGCTTAGTAGTCTTTTTTAGCTCTTGGATCTGTTGGGAAGTGCCTTCAGCATCTTTGAGCAGCTATTCAATTTGGGCCTTCTGGGAGGCATTCTTTTCAGATTCCTTCAACAAACTGCCCACCTGCTTGAACACCATCTTGACCCGGTGGTGAGCACAGCTAAGTGCAAAGAAGGTCTGCAACATTAAATGAAGGAAGTCAAAAAAATTAAGAAAAAAGATAAATTAACAAAGCACTGAGCACATAGAGTACTTACCCTGACGGCATCCTGAAGACCATTGTTGGTGATGTTCTCCAGAGATCTTGTGCCCAAGTCGGCCATGAGTTTTCCTTGAGAAGCAGATACCTTCTTCACATGCGCCCGATGGATTTCCAAGGCCTTCATTAAAGGTTCATTGGTCCTCTGCAGGATCCTCAACATCACCCTCTTGAACCTTGCTTAGGGCAGGAGGCTCTTTCACAGAAGCAGCAGGAATGAGCTCCTCAGTAGGGGTTGCCTTGCCTTTTCCCTGGTCAGTTTTGCCTGAAAAATTTTGTCCCCCTGTCTTTTCCAGAGGGGTGTGCACCTTCATGGGGACAGGAGTCTTTTCTGCCTCCTCAGTGGTCTCGGCAGGGGGGTCAATTTTTGGCGCTTGGCTGAAGGAGTCTCACCAACAGAACTACCAGCTTGTCTCTGAGCAAACTTCTTAAAGAAAACGGATGACATATCTGAAAAACTAAAGCAAGGGGTTAGAAAGTATGCTAAAAAGGGCCATAATATGCAGAAAAAAATAAATAGACTATAAATAAGTGAAAATGGTTGGTGTCAGATCACCCTCTTCTGCTCCCCCCGAGCAGCTGATGGCCCCAAGTGCAGTATCGTCATCGCTATCTGAAGACTCAAGTTCCATACTCTCAAGCAGGATATGCTTCCCCTTTTCATGTTGGGGGGCAGTATAATCTTGAGGGGCACTCTGCTTAGTGGTCTCTCTGATAAAAAATGTCAGTCAAGCTCCAGGTACGATGCTCAACACATGGTCTGTCAGGAGGTACAGTGGAGGTTTTATGTTTCTTGCTAGGCGGCGCTTTGTTGGGTGGCTGCTTTGTTGGCGGCTGTTTGCTGGGTGTGCTGCCCTTACCCTTTGCCTTAGGGTTAGGATAAAGCCCAACGCTAGCAAGGCTCTCCTCAGTGGTCAAGGTCACCAGGTCTTTGCAGCTTGGCTCCATAGCGACCAGCTCTTGAGCCCGTTTCTCCATTTCTTTAGTACGCACCGGACAGCTAAAAGGGCTGCTGTGTTGAAAAGAAAGATGGTTGGCAACAATGTCTATGGTGACAAAGTACTAGCTGGCATACTCCCCAACCTTAGAAATGGTTTCGCTATTGGCTAGATAGATGTCTGAATCTCTATGGATAAAATAGAAATACCCTGAGCGGCCCTAGCAGGGGCTGGGCTTGAGGTCAAACAGAAAGTTTACTTCATTCGCGGAAGGCACCAAGCAGCCCTCAGATTTGTATAGGACGTACAGAGTAGATAGAAACCTAATACCTTTAGGATTGATCTCAGTAAGGAAAATCCCAAAATAGTCTGCCACACTCTGAAAGTATGCCAGGAGGGGCAGAGTGGCACCAGCAGTAATGTGGTATTAGCTCCAGGATTCTTTGCCCTCTGCTAGGTGGTGGGCTTGAGAATCGTGGTACTCCCAAGTTTGAAAAGCTCCTTGACGTTATTCAGTTGCTTGTCGGAGATGGTGCTTGTGGGAGTTGTGTATAGGTGGGGCTCTTCTGCCTCTTGAGATGGGTTTAAAATCACCTCGGTAAAAAATTTCTTGGCATACCCTAAATCAGAGTCTTCCTCCCAGCCAAAGATGGTCGGCCCTTCATTGGTGAGCGATGCTTCTTGATTTCCACTGACAGTGGCGCAGCAGGCCAAATGGGGACTTTGTTTGTCATCCGCACGAGCGGTCTACTTTGTACAGGCCATAGTCACCGGCTGGAAGGAGGGGTTTTCAGGCTAGTCGGTACCTCTACTTGATGATTACTACGGCAAGTCGATGTCAGTCTGGTGATCACCTCCCAATGGTCTTCGCGTACAAGATAGAGGGGAAAGGAAGAGGTAAGAGCACCAAACAATGTTGGTCGGTATATACATCTTGTATCGTACCAACCAGTATAAAATTAATAGAAGGGAGAATCATCGACCAACAAATAAATCAGATCAAGAACAACAAACACCGAAGAAACAAAAAAAATTTAAAAAAATCAAGAATTATTCTTCAATAACACTGAACGCAAATCAATCAAAAAAGGGCATCTTGAGGCGGATTTTCATTAAATCAAAGGCTAATACGAGCAACCAATGCCTATAACTACCCAAAACAGTCATTCAAACCCACATTCAAGCGACATGAAAATACAACCCGAAGATCTTTTCAAAAAACAGTCCACGGCTACAGTCAAAAAGGCAGAAAAGGAAAAAATTCTCTCACACACAATGCCAAGTCAAATATAGAAGTTTAAAAACTTACTTTCTACAAAGTGTCACGCCAGGAATGTGCTCGTGGTGTGAAGATCGTGGGCCGTAGAAGTCTAGGCATGGGTTGTCTCTCGAACAAACTAGTATGAGGAGGTTTAGGGTTTTCATTTTGGCTCTGGCTTGCGTGAAGGGAAGAAGAAGGTGAAAAAGGAAGAGAGGGTTGGGCACCCCTATTTATAGGAAAGAGAAGTGCTCTCTCTCCTGCCAAGAATTAATGCACCTGTCCACACAGTAGTTTCTTCAGCTGTTGCCTGCACGCCTCCCCACACACATCGGCAATAAACTCTAGCCGCCTATCCGCCCTCTCTCCAATCACGTCCTTTCAACTGTCGCACACGTTAGCCCGTTTCTTGAAAGTTGCACAACTATTGGTATAGTCGTCAAGAAAGGTAATCATGGCAATTTATGTTTACAAAAAAGAGGTGGGAATTAGTGAAAAGTCATTTTTTGGAAATTTGAGGAAACACAAAGGCAACTATTCACGTGGAAAGGGGCAGACGGTATGACCTCAAAAAGAAAGTTTCCATGCTGCCTTTGCACCATTGCCAACTTGGGAGCAAATGTTATACCAAAAATTGACATATCTGACGTGGCACTAAGCTTGGACACGTGGAGTAGGTTGGGCAGACCTCCCGACATGTTGGTCAGTGTATACCTGCAGGGTATACGACAAGTTACTGCTCGGTAAGGAAAGAAATTTATAGACAGTAAAAAATTTTCCCAAGTCCTAATCCAAGGCATAGCATTGAGTCTCCTATAAGGGGTTCTTGGTGAGGAACGAAAGTGGCAGTGAGAAATGTTCTGGAAGCCTGTGTCTATGATGGCTACACCCTTCCCAGGCTGTAATGCCAAGATGCATTATTGCGTCTTCTGTGCAATTCACTCTCTTGAGGGGAAATCTTTCTAACACTGCTCGATGAAATACCACCAGAAGTTAAGCTGCTCGGTATTATGGATAGCCAAACATGGTTGGCGAGAAGCAGTTACATTCATTGTTAGCAGTCCGCAAGAATCGCCCAACCAAGCGCCTAACAGCCTTGAAGACTCGGTCAAACCTCTTAACGAGTAGGGTTGTAACTACCTGCGAGAATAATGGGATATTTCCACCATCAGTTACGCCCGTGTGCAACCCCTGGGCGAACAAAGCATTATAAATGCAAACCCTTCACCACAGTAAAGGGGGTTCACGAAATAACCTACCGACCAGTGTTTAGAAACATACCGAACAACCTACTTTTATACCTAGCAGGGATTCTACCTTATTGTATTGTCTTTTACACATAGAAATCCACCTGTAATCCCTTGTGATCTTGTGTAAACCTTCAAGATTAATATAAATCTAAGAGGAAGTAGGTCATTACCAATTCTTGGGGCCAAACCTTTGTAAATCCCGGTGTTCTTTATTATTTATTTCTCATTATTATTAGGTTTTTGGCTCATTTATTATTCATTGATTGTTCTACTGAAAGCTCTCGAATTAATTATTTTGACTTCGCGTTAATTGACTAAAAAATCAGTCGACAATGGTGTTTCAATGCTCTTGTGATGCAATCATGAAAACTTTTTTTTTTTTTTTTTTGCCCAAAACAATGTTTTTTCCATGCAAAATCGTTGGTGTTTCAATGCTCTTGCGGTGCAATCATAAAACTTGATTTTTGGCCAAAACGATGCTTTTTTTATGCAAATTCGATGCAATTTTGATGCAAAATCGATGGTGTTTCGATGCTTTTGCGATGGAATCATGAAAACTTGTTTGTTTGGCCAAAATAATGCTTTTTCGATGCAAAATCGATGGTGTTTTAATGCTTTTGTGATGCAATCGTGAAAACTTGATTTTTGGCCAAAACGATGTTTTTTCGATGCAATTTTATTTCTCTAGACTGAAATTTGACAAAAACTTTGGAGGTTCATATCATTTTATTCAAATGTCCGTTTCAGATTATTTTTTTTAATGTTGGTATCTTTTCAAGACTTACAAGATTATAATGAGATAGAGTGAGAGAGAGAAAGACAGAGACAGAGAGTGTGTTTGAATGTCAGGGGTATTTTTGTCAAAAATATTGAAACTATCGTATATTTTGGATAGTAACTTATGTTGACATTTTAAAAAATTTCACTAAATTAAAGGACATATAATTTGAAATTTCCCTTCGTTATTTAAACTCTGTTAGTAGATATCTTGAAAAAAATAAATTCAATGTCATAATTATATAATATATTATTTGATTAAAGTATTATATACTTATTTATTTACATAGTGTTCCTTTTTTGTCTATCCGTGCAGTGTTTTGACAAATTTATAATTCTTTTTATAATTTTATAATTATGTATAACTTTTTTTATTTACAAAATTATATATATCTTTTGGACCAATAATAACATCAGAGGATAAATTTAAAATTTCTTCAATTTTAATAAACAATTATTTTACAAAAAAAAAAAGTTAAGGAACTCCGTTAATTTAGTCTGGTTAGTATTGTATGGAAAAAGTTGTTTACATTTTTTTATATACATATTAAAAATATTTATTTGTTTAAATATTATTTTCATTTTTATAAAAAAAAAACTATTTATTTTATTTGGGTGGTCTGTCTTTTATTTCATTTTTTTGAGTTATTAATGTATATTCATTTAAGATAAATCTATGAGTCCAATAATTGTTCTCCTAAAAAAAATACTATTTAAATATTTTTTTTTTAAATTATATCACTCTGACTTTATATATTTTTTCTTTATTTGTAAAGAGTGTACAAGAAAATATTAATTTTTTTATAATTTATAGAAGCATTTTTTTAGTTTTATTTTTCTTCCAATAATTAGTATGTTCTATTATAGTATTTTCATAAAAGTTTTTTTTATTAAAATTAAAGAAAAATTAAACTTATGCTTTCTTTATATTATTGGTATTAAAAATGAATTAAATTTTTGTCTAACAAATTATATAGCGTAAATTTTTCTTTAAAAAGTTTTAGTAAGAAAGCATATTATTTTTCTTTCCAAAAATATATATGTATTTAATTAAAAAAAAAAAACATTATACGATGCTTATATGAAGAAAAAAAATTCATAGGAGACTATGAAAATAAATAAATAAGTAAATGACATTTTTAATGAAGTAATTGGTTTAAATAGGTGTAACTTAACTTTTTTTTTTTAAAATAAATATATCTAATATATACAAACAATTTACTTTCCCAATGACTAACATAGACAAACCAATGGAAAAGACATAAAAACAAAAAATAAAGAAAAAAAAATGCACAAATGTCATATTTTTATTGGTGGGACAGTGAAGGGATAGGAAATTGGGGAGAACATAATTTTATTCTCATTATTCACAAGATTTTACATTTGATGAAACGTCTATTTTTTTTTTTTTTGTAAGAGATTAAACATCTACTTTCATTCTTCTTTTGATATACATTATACTAATTACATTTTTTTTTATTTATATACGTATAACATAAAATAATTACAAAAATAACTTCACAAATTTTATTTACAAAAATGTATTGCCATGTTATCATCTCAGATTTTATGTTTTTTTGAAATTTCAAAAATAAGATTTTGGTTAATTATGATGCTAATAAGATAATAATTAGTTACTTTTTAATAAAATACTTCATTTTTAAACCATATTATTTTTATATATTTTTGTTACCTCCAAAACTTATTTATTAATAATTTGTTATCTTACGATACTCATTATTTATTTTTAGGTTACATTATGGTGTCTTATTATTTAAAATACTTTTCAGTTACTTTTAAGCTTATTTTAGAAACTAATGAGTTGTCATATAATATTACAAGCTGCTGCTATATTATTTTATATAATATAATGTTTAGATTAAATAATATGATAGATGCTTTTGTTACATGTTGTAACATAATGTCGATTGGGTTTTTAGCCAACTGATGCGGAGTCAAATAATTAATTAGAGAGCTTTCAATTAGACAATCAATGAACAGTAAATTAGCCAAGAACCTAGTAATAATGAGCAATAAATAATAGAGAGCACCAGGATTTATAGAGGTTCGGCCCCAAAGATTGGTAATGACCTACTTCCTCTTAGATTTTTATTAATCTTGATGGTTTACACAAGATCACAAGGGATTATAAGTGAATTTCTCGGTGTAAAAGACAATACAGTATGACAGAATCGCTATTAAGTACCAAGCCAGTCTGCTCGATATATTTTTGGTGCTGGTTGGTAGGCAATTTTTTTGAACCCTTCCCATTGTGGTGGAGGGTTTGTATTTATACTATCCCTCTCACCCCAAGATTGCGCTTGAGCATAACTGATTGGGAAATATCCCTTTCTTCTCACAGGTAGTTATAGTCTTACTTGTTAGGAGGTTTGACCGAGTCTTCGGGGCTGTTAGGCGCTCTTTAGGTGGTTGGGCGATTCTTGCGGAGTGCTAACGGAGAGTGTAACTACTTTCATCTGGGCAAGTATGTCTATTCGTCATACTGAGCAGCTGCTCTCCCGGCAAGCATACCGAGCAGTGACTGTTATTCATTTGTCAAGTATATTCTGACCAGCCTGCTTATCATACTAACCAGCAAGTTTTCTGGTGGTCCTGCCAAGCAGTTGAGCCTCTAGAGATAGTAAGTCGAGCAGTAACTTGTAGTACACCCTGCAGGTATACACTGACCAAACTGTAGGGGGTTTGCCTGTTTACTCCACGTGTAAAAGATTAGTGCCATGTCAGATATGCCAATTTTTCGTATAACACATTGTTACAGCATGTATATAGTTGTCAATTAGTTATCAATTAGATTAATTGTAGAGATCCTAATTGACATAGTTTCCTAAGTTAGCTATACTAGTTTTTATATAAATACGTATCATTTTTCAATGAAAAGTAAGTGAAAATACAATTCTTTTAACCTCAAATAACATGGTATCAGAGCATTAGGATTCGAATATAGGGTTTTCCACATTCAGATTTTATTTGGGTTTATAAACACAAAATATGGTTTTGTGTCTTTTAGGGTTCCATTATGGAAAATTTATTTTGAGAAATAATTTATTCTCACCGCCTGTCCTATGAAGAAGTCTACCCTCCGATCGGTCATTCGCCAGAGTAGTGACCAAAAGCCCTGCGAGTGAGCCCCACGCGCCGCCGTCCTCCGCCGAGACACTCTCCACGCGCCGGCACGTGAGAGCGCGTGGCACAATTTTCGGCCGATGTTTTATTGCCGGTTGTTCTCCTTTGCGTCACTGGTCTTTCTGTACTTTACTTTTGTCCATCTAGCTTCTGAATTTGAGTTTGTCAAGGTTTGTTCTTGGTCCTTTGTTGTGATTCTACCTTGTTTCTAGTGGTTGCTGCCTTATCTCTTTGTTCATGCTCTATGGCTGAGAACAAATCGTTGATTGTGACGGATGTGGTGCCGGTGATGTCTAAGATCATGGACCATAAGCTAAATGGTTCGAATTATTTGGATTGGAGTAAGACTGTTCGCCTTTGTCTACGGAGCATAGACAAAGATGATCATTTAATGAACGATCCTCCTAAAGACGATTCGAAGGAGAAAGCAGATCTTACATGGCTCAGAGAGGATGCTTGATTGTTCCTTCATATTCATAATTCTATTGATAGTGAGGTAATTGGCTTGATCAATTACTATGAATTTGTTAAAGAACTAATGGATTATTTGGAATTATTGTACTCTGGAAAAGGGAATCTTTCCCGCATGTATGAAGTTTGCAAAGCCTTTTACCATGTGGAAAAACAAGATCAGTCCCTCATAAACTATTTTATGGAATTCAAGAAGACGTATGAGGAGTTTAATATGTTGCTGCCTTTAGTCCTGATGTGAAGGTTCAACAAAGCAAACGGGAGAAGATGGTTGTTATGAGTTTTCTAGATGGCCTTTCTTCTGATTTTGAGTCTGCTAAATCACAAATCCTCTCTGGTACTGAGATCTCCTCTCTCCAAGATGTCTTTAGTCGCATTCTACGCACAGAAAGTCCTCCTCCACCTATTTCGGTTAGTGGTGCTTTAGTGGGTCTGAATAATAATTATGCGCTTGGGAAATCAAATCATCATACTGGAAACAAGGGAGGTGGCTCGCAAGGATTTGAAACTCGAACGTCGGACTCTGGAACCATTGTGTGCAACTACTGTAAAAAGTCGGGCCATACGAAGTTTGAGTGTCGAAAGTTTCAGTACAAAAATCAACAAAAACACAATAACCTGAAGTGGATCTTTTATCCACATTGGAACCTGCCCATGGTATCATTAGTAGAGGCAACGTTGGCCAAGTGTGGGAATCTTATCTCTCAAGTCTTTCCTTCATACTCAGTTTCATATGAAGGACTTGGGGATGCTAAAGTATTTCTTGGGTGTTGAAGTCACAAGGAGTAAGAGAAGGTATTTTTCTATCTCAGAGAAAATATGTTCTTGACTTGTTAACTGAGACAGGAAAATTGGGAGCAAAGCCTTGTAGTGCTCCAATGGCGTCGAACATGCACCTTACAAAAGATGGAGAACTATTTGAGGATTCTGAGAGATATCAAAGGTTGGTTGGAAAGCTAAATTACCTTACTGTAACTCATCCAGATATTGCATATTCAGTCAGTGTTGTCAGTCAATTTATGACATCCCCAACAATTCATCATTGGGCAGCGTTAGAGCAAATTTTGTGTTATTTGAAGGGAGCACTAGGACGACGTATCTTTTATGCAAATCATGGTCACTCTCATATTGAATGTTTTTCAGATGCAGATTGGGCAGGTTCCAATGTGGATAGATATCCACTTCAGGTTATTGTGTTTTTGTTGGCGGAAATTTGGTTTCTTGGAAGAGTAAGAAGCAGAATGTTGTGTCAAGATCCAGTGCTGAATCAGAATATAAGGCTATGGCACAATCTGTGTGCGAGATAATATGGATTTATCAGCTCTTGACTGAAGTAGGTCTTAAAACTTTAGTACCAGCAAAATTATGGTGTGATAACCAAGCTGCCCTTCATATTGCATCCAATCATGTATTCCTCGAGCAAACTAAGCATATTGAAATTGATTGTCATTTTGTCCGTGAGAAAATTCAGCAAGGTTTGATTTCTACTGGGCATGTGAAGACTGGAGAACAATTAGGGGATCTCTTCACAAAAGCGTTGAATGGGGTTCGGGTTGATTATCTTTGTAACAAGTTGGGCATGATTAATATTTATGCTCCAGCTTGAGGGGGAGTGTTACAGCATGTGCATAGTTGTCAATTAGATTAATTGTAGAGATCCTAATTGACATAGTTTCCTAAGTTAGCTATACTAGTTTGTATATATATATATATGTATCATTTTTCAATGAAAAGTAAGTGAAAATAAAATTCTTTTCACCTCAAATAACACACATAATATTGAGAGTTATAAATCAATTACACAAGTGTGTATGTCTAAGTTTGTATCATGTTTTGGGGGTTACATATTTTACAAAATCATTAACTATTTGTAATGTACCGACTCAAATTTCCTAATAAGGCTTAGGGCTTTAATTAGGGGGCCAGAATGACAAATCTTAAAATTATATGATTATGTGATATTTAAGTGTATCACTATGTGAATATGTGAGTTATATTATAAAATGACTTGATATGCATGTTTAGGTGTATTAAATATGCATGTGAGCCCATTTCTGTTTAATTGGGCAATTTTCATATTTTGGCCATTTCGGGTATATTTGGCATATATGTGGTATGTGGGTAGTGCTTCATTATTATTTGGTTATGCTAGGATTACTCAACACGAGATGATCCTAGGAGGCAAGCTAGTGGGAAATTCATAATGGGATTCATACTCAGAGTGAGTCAAGGGGTATTTAGTACATTACCAGGATATTGGGTAATGGGAATAAATATTTGATGATCAATTAGGAGATAGTGAGATCCAGGGGAAATTCTGGGAATTTTGACTATTTTACCTCGGGGGGCGTTTTCGGGACCCCGAGCATTAGGATTTGCTTGAGGTTACTTAATCTTGAAGTAACTTGCCATAAACATAAAAAGAACGTTCTCTCTCTCTCTCCCGTTCCATTTTTGACACTGTTAGCATTTTTGAAGGAAACTTGAATTCTAAGACTCGGATTCAGGCAAGGATCAAGGCATAGCGATTCTAGGGAAGATTAGAAGCTTATTAGCTGGAGGATTTAGCGAGAAATGACATAATTAGAGGTAATTTAAGTTTTGAATTCCTGAGTTTATTCTATGTTCATGGTGTTCTTGAGTTTTACAAACTCAAGACTTGGATTATGAGTTCCTATGGGGATTTTGGGTATTTGTTGTTGTTTTAATGTTGCTAAGCTATTGGGTGAACTATTTGGGGGATTAAAATGTTGATTTGAGGTACTACGGACCCGTTGGGGTCGGATTTGGAGCTTTGAAGCTCGAAGAACACGAGTTGAGAAACCCAGAATTCTGGTTTGAGCGTTATAGCACTACAGCGCTAGGTTCTCTGTTTGGGGGATGAAGTGCTGACTATAGCGCTGTAGCGCCTAATAGGTAGCGATGTAGCGCTACATAATCTTCAGAACTTGGTTTTTTGGTACTTTTTGGGGTTTTGACCCGAAGGCTCGAGGGATGATTCCACCACCCTGTTTGGTGGGATTGGAGATCCTGAAAGCGCGGGATTGGTCCCGGGATTGGGTTTTGGAACTTGAACTCATTGAAACACCATTTATGGTTGTGACTAGGTTATCGCTAGGGGCTTGGAAATAGGATCGTGCTCGAGGGTCGTTCATTGGTAACCTGTGCTTGGACCAAAGGTAAGAAAACTGCACCCAGTATGTGATGCATAAGATACATGTGATTAGGGCATGGCATGAATGTTGAATATGAGATTGATCAGAGCTTGAGTCTCTGTAAATGCGCATGATCATAATTATGCTAGTGAATGTTGAGTAAGCATGCTAAATGCCCTGTATTTGGATATTTGACTTATGATATATGCCTGGTTGCATTGCTTACTTGTCAGTGGAACTGACTCCATAGTTAGAATCGGCAATGGTGTTAGTATTGACTGTGAAGCAGTGACTCATTAGGCAAGTTCGGCAGTAGTACTGAGCATTGGTCGTATGGAATTGACCTATGAGTCAAGAGCGGCATAAGCGTAATGAACGCAGAGCCGAAAAGATTAGATTTAATCGACATGAGCATTATCAACATAAGTATGAAATTCTTGACTGACCTTAAGTTCGATGAAAACAAAAGTGCTTGTCTAGTCTAAAGGCTAGTTACTTAAAGCTAGAGCCAAAAGGCTCAGGTGACCGTAATGTCACGTGGCTTAGGGTGCGAAACCCAAGTTTGTGACTCCATAGTCACTTATCTGGTTCAAGTTCGTGACTCCATAATCACTTATCTGGTTCAAGTTCATGACTCCATAGTCACTTATCTGGTTTAAGTTTGTGACTCCATAATCACTTCTCTAGTTTAAGTTCGTGACTCCATAGTCACTTATCTAGTTCAAGTTCGTGACTCCGTAGTCACTTATCTGGTTAGGGTATGGAACCAAAGTTCATGAATCCATAGTCACTTATCTAATTGGGCTACAAGCCCCAGTATGATTACCAGAATCATTAGTGATATTCACTTAGGATTGACTTGATAATTATCCATACAGGAGGGCAGGGCCCACAAACATTTATTTGTACTTGCTTGCATGCATGAGTAGGGTTATTACTGCTAGGCATGCCTATTTTGATTTAGTGACATGTTATTACCTATTTATGAGCATGTTTAAGTTTTCTTTCTGAGCTTCGGCTCACGGGTGCTATGTGGTGCAGGTAAAGGAAAAAGAAAGCTGGACTATCCTTGAGTTGGAGAGCTTAGGTGACGATGTGTACATATGCAGCTGCTCAACCGCCACGGTCGAGGGTTTAAACAGGAACTAGGGATAAACCTTATTTTGCCGCTTAGGTCAGCTGGTTGTAAATATTTTATTGTAATTAACCTTTAAAATATATTTTCGGGATCCCAATGTATACAATAAACATTTTAGTAAAACGTTGTATCTTTGACCAAAAATTTTAACCCTAAACCGTTAATCATACTTAGTAACACGATTATGGACAAATGGCTGGGTTAGCGAGTTTATCACTGTTTAAAATGCACAACGTAACAGTCCCTGGGTAGTAAGGCGTTACAAACTTGGTATCAGAGCGAGCTAAGGGTTCCTGTAGACAAGTTAGGTATGTACACTCGTCACTAAAGACAAGCTTCACTCAGGGTATGGTAACTAATTCTGTAGTTATGTGCTTAACTACATAAATAGAATGTAAATGCTTTACCTGCATATTGTATTAGGAAGCATGAGATTCTGATAGAGCCTGACTCTTGATTATTGATATGATTATATGATTACCTGCTCCGTGATATATGAATGTGATATTTGCATGCTGGAGTTGGAAGCATGGTGTGTATGTTGGAAGAGCAGGGGTTATGAATTGATGAACAAATGCTATGGGCATGTTTTTAGCACTGCAGTGGTTTGTGAATGTAGTGTGGTATGATTGTTCCCATGGGGAAGGCTTTTGAATATGTTCATCATGTTTAATGGGTCAAGTTATTGACTGCAGATTTAATCAGCATGTATGTATCCAAGGCAGATAATGAGACCTAGTTGTGATTATACTGAGGCTAGGAATTATAGCCAGGGTTTGAGTTCTTCACTTGCCCCTCAGAATTTCCTGCAGGTGTTTACATATATGCAAGAGGAAGAGATTAGGTGTTTGAAATAGCAGCAGGTTCTATCACTGAACACCTCTTCCTTTGCTATGCCAAGACTGGCACCAATATTGGCTCGACCTAGGGTTGAGAACAGATGGGAATTTCTTTGTGGAATATTCCAAGAGTATTACCCTCCAGTCTTTGAGGAAGGCCTAGATCCATTCAGAGCTAAGCAATGGATGGGCATGATCAGCTTCATCCTCAACAGTATGGGGGTGGTAGGTCACGATAGGTTGATCTATGCTACATATGTATTGCGGGATGACGCCCGGACATGATGGGAAGTAGTATCCCAGACATGAGATACAGTTGTGATGGACTGGAGAGAATTTAGGCAGCTGTTAATGAAAGATATTACTGTGATGCAGTCAAGACTGCTAAGATGAATGAGTTTCTGAACCTGGTTTAGGGAAATGCAACAGTAGCTGAGTATGTTAACAGATTCGATGGGTTGACCAAGTTTTCTTTTGATATGGTACCCACGGATGTAGCTCGGAAGGAAAGGTTTAGCCACGATTGAATCCTGAAGTAGCTCAGGGCGTTAGAGTCGCCCCAATGCATGAAATTTCTACCTACGCTCAGGTGGTAGGAAAGGCTCTTACTGTTGAGAGAATAGGAAATGAGATTGAGAAGGAGGGTGTTGGAGAGTGTAGTGCTCAAGTAGCGACACCTCCGTTTATTGGATCGAGCAAGAACAAGGATTGAAAAGTTTACCCAGAATGCACTCGGTGTAAGAGGCGTCATCTAGGAGAATGCCGAGTAAAGGCATGTTTCATTGTGGAATGGTTGGGCACCATAAGAAGAATTGCCCAAGGCGAAGGAAGGATAAGCAAAAGGGGGTGGACAGCTCGACTCCAGCTCGAGTGTTCGTTCCGATACAGTCTGAGACTGAGACTGAGGATTTTATTATTTTAAAACAAATGTGACTTAGGTGCTAATTAAAAAAATAATTTTGTGAAATAAAATCTAGAATAAAATATAATGACTTAAGGAGGTAATATGATAATATTAACAATTGGTAAACTAATTCTTATTGAATTTTGAAGAAAGTGGTAATAAAATGAACACGTAGTTACTATCAACTTCAACACTAATTTTAATAACCATACCACGTATGCATGTTACATGCAAGTTAAGTTTTACGTTCAAATATACGTCATTTAATTAAGTGTATGATTCTTAGCTTGCAAACATTAAGGATTCCCTAGTAGACTTGAAGTTATTCTTTTATGATTTTATGTGAAGTTATTGAATGTTTATAGTGTGGTGTAACATGTGCCACCTGTGCATGGCCCATGCATGTGGGGTATGTATGTTGGGCTTTTGTAATATTTCTTGATATTAACACGAACTTTTAATTGTGATTCTAGGCTCGTTGTGAAGTACTCCGCACTTTATTTTTGTTTGTACTTGTGGTAAGGAAGTTAGCTAGAATTTTCTATGAAACATGTTATGAAAAGTATGAACTAATATGTTGCAAAAACTATTGCGTTATGGAAATTATGAGCTATGGTAAGCTAAAGTGCTATGATATGTATGAATTGTTATGTTATGTTATGAATAGTTGTATGTCTGCTTGTATGTTGTATGAAAAACAGTAGGTTGCTAGCATGCTGAATGCGACACACTAAAGGAGCTACTAAGGATATGACGTAACTCATAAGGCGGGCGCGCAAAGGTTATTTGAGGACCAGACTTCATGTTTACCTCATAGAGGAGATCTTACCGATTTATGCTTTTGCTGGTTACCTCACGATGTTACATTGACAGTAGTGGTGCCATGGTTGCATGATGTATGATTATGAAATCTTATGACTATGATGTGAATATGATATGATATGCCATGAGTTTACAATATGTATGTTGTAACGCCCTGGATAGCCAAGACCGTTACACTGTGTGTTTTTAAAGTGTCAGACTTGCTAACCAAGTCAATTAAACAAAAACATGTTACTGAGACTATAAAGGTTCTAGGGTTTAAAATGTTTTGGTCTCAAAAGCCACATTTTCATTAAGAAACATTATTTATTTACACGGGATCCCAAAAATACAAGTTTAAAGATCGTTTACAAAAGTTATAAGATTCAGATACAATAACCAGCCATACTAAGGAAAAACAAGTAGTTAGGTAATCCCTATCCTGATCCACTCCTCAACCATGATGATCGAACGGCTGGCTATGTACATTCCACCTCGAAGCTCTCCGTCTCAGGCTTGGTCCAACTTGCCTTTTCCTTTACCTGCACCACGTAGCACCCGTGAACCAAGGCCCAGCAAGAAAACACAACAACAGAGCATAAGCAATCAACAGACAAATCCATATCCCACGTAGCATCACAAGTTCTCAAACATGTAATCATTCAGCATGACCAAGTATTCAACACACTAAGCATATCAACTCATATCACATATCACTGTACAAATGATAACCAGGGCTAGCGCTCTCAGGCTGCTTCCTCTGTTATCCCACTGGCTCCGGCCCGCTTAAGCCGAGCTCAGTGAATATTCTCGGCTACCAGTGGACAAGCCGTGCCCTGTGCGCAAATACTATGTATGGAACTCTTAGGCCGCTTTACATGTCCCATGGCATAATACCATCATTGACACGATACAATTCTCGGGAGCACTTAGTCCCATCACAAACATATAGTCGGGTGCAGTTTTCTTACCTTTCAATTCACTAGCTTTGATCCCTCGACTCCTTGAGCATGATCCCCCTCGAGCCCTAGCGCTCACCTAAACACAATCATGGCCAAAGTCATTATTGAACCTCAAGTCCAAAACCTAGCCTCGGGGTCAATCCCGAGCCCCCGAAAAGTCCTAGTTCCACCAAACAAGGTGGTGGAATCAAACCCCAAACCCTTGGTCAAAAACCCTTGCAAATAACCCTAAAATCCCTTTCAGGAAGCAGGGTAGCGCTACAGTGCTCATGGGAGGGCGCTACAGCGCTACAAATAGAAACCAAAATCCCCTCAGCATTATGGCCTAGCGCTACAGCACCCAAAGGCTATCGCTGTAGCGCTAGTCACAGACAGACCAGCACCAATTTTTCTCTTCTGCGATTTTCTCGAACCAACCTCAACCAAAACTCTTCCAACTCCTTCCCAAACTCAAAAACAACCTTATGACCATACTCCACTCATCCCAAGCATCCCAAATACCTAGAACTCAAGCACATGCATCCACAAACTCAGAATTCACCATAGCCACTCCTAAACATTAAAACTCAGCAGAAACCAATTGAACAGCAAAGTTAGAGTTTAGACTTTATACCTTTGATAGGATTTCGACCACAGGCTGTCTCTAGACCTCCTTGGCTTGCTTCTCCTTAACCTTTGCCTTGAATTTCCCCAAAGTTCCCCATCAAAATCAGCTTATACACCATACTTCAGAAACCAAACCAGCAACTGACGAAATTACAGAACCTTACCTCAAGTGATGGCTTAACCTTGCTAAACCTTTGTCAATTCCCCACACTTAACTTAGAATCCTTTATGCTTAGTTTATCCCAGCTCTCCTCTGAGCTTTACTCCAAAAATCCTCAAGAAACAGGTGAAGAAAACATGAACTGACCTAGAGAACTCTCTCTGTTTTCCCTCCTTTCTTTTCCCTTCCTTTTCTTTCTTTTTCAGACTTCTACAATATTCTACAAATCCCACTAACATAAAGCCTTAGCATATCTATTCCTTACATGCCAAATGACCCTAATGCCCTCCCCTTTATTTCTAAACATTTAATCTACTTAAGGGCATTTTAGTCATTTTACCCAATTGCCGCTAACTCCTCGAGTGTCACTAATATTTCCCATTTAATTCCCGATACCTCACTGATCACCAATAATATTCCTCAATGTCAAGATAGA
The DNA here is from genome assembly GCF_963169125.1 of Humulus lupulus. Lineage (NCBI taxonomy): Eukaryota > Viridiplantae > Streptophyta > Magnoliopsida > Rosales > Cannabaceae > Humulus > Humulus lupulus. The sequence continues at coordinate 182,234,099 of NC_084793.1, forward strand.
CTCCAGTATATTCCCTAAATTCCCATTTATACCCCTAAGCTCACCCCGACCCGGGTATAAATCCCCGCCATGACTTTTTCGCTACTTTGCTCACTAGGATCGTCTCGAGTCACAGATCACAGATATATCCACATAATAATGTGGTCTTGACAATTATCACATATATCAATACAGTTATGCCCATAATGGCCAAAATTACGATTATGCCCTTCTAACCTAATCAGGGCCTACATGCATACTAATACACATAGTCATGCATCTCAAATACTCAAATAGTCATATAACATGCTTTAAATCATAATCATGCATCTTAATCACTAAAACCATACATAATTCTCATTATGCCATCCAGGCACACTAATCAAGGCCCTTAAGCCTTATTAGTGAATTTTGGTCGTTACATATGTAGTATTCATGAAACCCCACACAGTTTTGATTAATCATGTATCTTTTAGAAACAGGATTATCTAGGATTGTCCTAAGTGTTTATATGAATTTTTTTGGAGACATCAATTGCATGTAAATTGCGGAGTCTTAAATTAGTTAAAACTTGCTAAATCACACCATAATAAAGGCAATAGTTTTTATAGGCCTTTAAGATAACCAACTTTATTTAAAAAAAAGTGTTTTAGTAAAGTGAGATGAATGTAATGGCTAATTATTTAGATCACATTAATTGTAAAAACAGGCACTTTTATAATTAAGTGTATTTTGTAATTCATTACATTCATAGAGTTATTAATAAACTAGTAATTAATTTGGAATTAATTTATTAGTTTAATCAAACACATTTTTTTTCTGAAATAGTAAGTGAGAGAAAGTGAGCATCTCAATGTGACCTATGGTCTCCATTATTAGTACAACACCGTGAAATATGAATAGGGCCTCGAGGCGGCTTTGTTTCCGTCCCCTTAAGGAAGGTTTCTAGACATATTAATATAACTAAATTAAAAAAATGACAAAAATGGTTATTTAATTAAAAGTTAGTTTTAATTGAATAGATTAGTTAGAAAGTTAGTTTCTAATTAGTTAGTTGAGTCTAACAAAATCCTAAGAATTATGAAGAAATGCATATATGAGAACAATAGCATTATTGGAGCCTTGCAAACAACTAAATTCCATTTTTTAATTTTATTTCTATTTTTTCAAAGGGTTGTAAATTTAGAAATATCCAATAGTACTCGGTTCATCATTTATTTTTTATTTATTTATTGTGTTTATTTAAATTAATGTTTGATTGATAACATGATCATGCATTAGTCAATTACATGTCATTCATGAAACCCCACACAATTTTGATTAATCATAGGATTGTCCTAAGTGTTTATATAAATTATTTTGGAGAAATCAATTGCATGTAAACTGATAAGTCTTAAATTAGGTAACACTTGGTAAATCACACCATAATAAAGGAAATAGTTTTTATAGACATTTAAGATAACCAACTTTATTTAAAAAGTATTTTAGTAAAGTGAGATGAATGTAATGGGTAATTATTTGTATCACATTAATTGTAGAAACATACTCTTTTATAATTAAGTGTATTTTGTAATTAATTACATTCATAGGGTTATTAAAAAACTAGTAATTAATTGATTAGTTTAATAAACACATGTTTTCTAAAATAGTAAGTGGGAGAAGGTGAACATCTCAATGTGACCTATGGTCTCCATTATTAGTACAACACCGTGAAATATGAATAGGGCCTAGAGGCGGATTTGTTTCCGTCCCCATAAGGAAGGTTTCTAGACATATTAATACCAAGGGTGGCTTCTTACGAAGATAGAAAAGAATGATGTATTTTAGGCTTGACTGACCCTAAGGCAACACTCTTTAAGTTAAGTCATGAATTCTGAAATAACGAATTACACTTACAAAGATGCAATTAAGCTTTTGCGGTGGGTTACTTTATTTTGAGTCTCATAATAAATCCATAACCAAAGAGGCTGGGGAAAATGTGACAGAGGAGAAACCTTCAACCTCTAAGGATAAAACCAAGAAGAGGAAGAAGAATAATGACAATGAAAATGACAAAAGTAAGGGCAAGAAGTCCAAGAAAGGCAAGAAGGCACCAAAAGCCAAGGAGAACAAGAATGAAAACAACTCAAAAAAGAAGGAACCAAAGGGAAAGTATTTCCACTGTGGAGTTGAAGGTCATTTGAAGACAAACTGTAAAAGTACCTCACTAAGCTGAAAAAGAAAGGTAAATCTGATTTACTTGTACTTGAAACTTGTATAGTGGAAGATAATATGTCATCCTGGGTTTTAGATTCATAAGCCTCTAACATTGTTTGTTCTTTTGTGCGAATACTTGAGCAATCAGGGAACTTGCTGATGGCGAGGTGACTATGGGAGTTGGAAGTGGAGGCACATGTCCTTATTTCTGATACGGACAATGAAGATCCATTAACCTTCAAAGAGGCAATGGATGATCCTGAAAAAGAAATGGCAAGATGCCATGAACCAAGAAATGGAATCGATGTATTCCAATTTTGTCTGGGAACTTGTAGACCCACCTGAAGATGTCAGGCCCACTGGGTGCAAATGGATCTTCAAGGAGGAAAGAGTTATAGATGGGAAAGTAGAGACTTTCAAGGTAAGGATAGTAGCCAAAGGTTACATTCAAAGAGAAGGTGTTGATTAGGAAGAAATAATTTATCTTGTGGCAATGCTAAAATCCATTCGCATTCTCTTATCCATTGCTACCACCTATGACTATGAGATATGGAAAATGGATGTCAAAACAGCTTTTCTGAATGGATATCTTGATGAAAGTATATATATGATACAACCAAAAAGGTTCATTAAGGATGGAGAAGATCATAATGTGTGTAAGTTTCTAAAATCCATTAATGGATTAAAGCAAGCATCTAGATTTTGGAATATCATATTTGATGAGACAATTAAAACATATGACTTCGAATAGAATGTCGACGAAGCATGTGTGTATAAATATGTCAAAGGTAAAGTGGTGGTTTTCTTAGTTCTTTACACGGAAGACATTCTCATCATTGGTAACGATGTAGAGACACTGTCAAACATGAAGAAGTGGTTAGCTAAAAAGTTCCAAATGAAATATTTGGGCAAAGTGAGCTATGTTCTAGGAATCCAAATCCTAAGGGATAGGAAGAACAGGCTCTTGGCACTTTCTCAGGCTAATTATATAGATAAGGTGCTTGAAAGGTTCTATATGGAGAATTCCAAGAAAGGTCAGTTACCGACCAGACATGGAATTACTCTTTTCAAACAGCAATGTCAAAAGACACCTCAGGAAGAATAGGACATGAGAAAGTATCTCTATGTTTCAGCAGTTGGAAATCTAATGTATGTTATGTTGTGTACTAGGCCTGACATATGCTATGTAGTAAGGATTGTAAGTCGTTACCAATCAAATCCTGGTTTGGAATACTGGATTGTAATAAAGCACATTCTCAAGTATCTTAGGAGAACGAGAGTTTATATGCTTGTATATTCCGGGGGTGAGCTAAACCCTACTGGATACTCTAATTCTGATTTCCAATCAGACAAAGGCAATCGTAAGTCGACATCTAGGCCAGTGTTCACACTTGGTGGAGGAGTTGTACTCTGGAGAAGTATTAAACAATCCAGTATTGCAGATTCAACCATGGAAGCTGAGTATATATCGGCTTGTGAAGTAGCTAAGGAAGAGGTTTGTCTTAGAAAGTTCTATACTGATCTGGAAGTAATTCCAGATATGGAGAAGCCACTAATCCTGCATTGTGACAATAGTGGAGCAGTAGCTAACTCTAAGGAACCCAAAAGCCACAAGAGAGGAGAGCATATAAAAAGGAAATACCATATGGTTAGATATATTGTGCACTGAGATGATGTGACTGTTATGAAGATAGCGTCGTAACAGAACCTGGCAGACCCGTTTACCAAGGTAATTAGTAACTCATTCATGTTTTCATATCTGATTTTTTTTCTATTTCCAAATTTGGTGTAAGAATTTATGCCCTAAAAGCATGTAAAGACATTTTATTGATTTAAATAGAAGTACAATTTTATTATATTTTAATATTATAATTATTATTTGAATAATTTATATGAATATCAAGAAAATTACATATTCATTTATGAGGATATGATCTTGTATTAGTACAAGAGAATTAAGATCATATACAACGAATAAAATAGTCAGTAACATGTTAATATAAGGAATCTTTAATGAATTGTTACTAATACATTTTACTAATCATACGAGATGCAAGTAGTCAAAATTTGGATTACTGATGTGGATAAACATCTTGGTAAATGTATTGTATATAATAAAGATTATATATGATAGGACCGATATGAATTAACTATATTTATAAACTTATTGTTTGCCATAAAGATCTAATTCTTAACATAATAGAAGATCATTTGTAGATTAGTCTAAATCCTAAGTAGTCATGCACTCTTGTTTGTGCTTATTGGATCTTTTGATTCACTCGTTAAGGTTTCTTAATATAATGAGGCTAATGACTTTTGTTTTGGAGATTCAATATCATGAATGGTTGGGAACATGATTTACAATAATGGAATCCATACATTTTCTTAACTGATCGAGTATTGGTTCCCTTAAGGGTTGATTCTGAAACTAAATAGTTGTTGAGCTCAAATCTATAATTATAGATTAATTGTTCGCTAGTGAATTAATTGTACTTAAGGAACAAGAGGTAATTAGAAGGGTAAAACAGTAATTTTGACCATCTCTAATTAACGAAATTAGAGGACATAACTGCATTTTATTGATTATATCAATAGACTACAAATAAAACTCTGTAAATATAATTCTATAAATACTGAGAGTGCAATTCCATATTTACAGTGGAGTAATCATAGAATTAATAAATAAGATTATTATATTAAAGAGTTTAATTAATAATTTGGTTTATTGGAGCTTCGTATTATAGATCCATGGTCCCCATGTCACATCTGTCCTACACTGTCAAGGGTAAGAATGTCATAAAGAATATTGTACAGTGAAGGACTTGATTGCAAATTAATTAATTTTCTGGGACAAGGAAATAAGTATGTGATAGTTATGTGCAATTGATTAATTGTGAATTAATTAATTATTTAACTATATAGTTTTTATTTTGAAAAGCCATATGTTAAAATAAATATTACTCATGTTAGGATTAATATATAGAGAGATTAATAATTATCTTATTATATGATATTTATGTTGGAAATGTGCCCTGAAAGCATATGTAGTAGACATTGTTTTATGAGATAAATAAATTGAATTTGTTATGCATATATTTTATGGACTATATTATTCTGTGATAATATTATGTAAATATCAGGAAAATTCCTAAGTTCATACATGTGATCTCAAACACGTATTGGTACGAGAGGATTGTGTGTTGAGATAAATGAACTTGAATAGTTCACAGTAAAATAAAGTTATGGAATCTTTAGATTAATTACTGAAAGTACGATCTACTAGTATTATGAATACATGCTATCTATATCCGGATCACTAGTGTGGTAAGACACTTTAGTGGAGGTGCTTTATATATTAGAGAATATATAGAACCGGACCATATATGTTTATTAATACTTAGTTGAATACTGTTTCGAAGTATTAATTAAATATATCAACTGATGATCATATACAAATAGATCTTAATCTTGAAGTTACTATGAACTCCTGTTTATGTTATATGAGTTCTTTGATTCACTTGTTAGGGTCTATCAGAATGAGCAGGCTAGAAACTTTTGTTTTGGGAACTCATTAATGTAGATGGTTGGGGACATAGTATACAGATATGGAATCTATGCCTTGTCGCAAGAGATTGAATGATGGTTCTCTTAAGGGTTGACTTTTGGGACTGAAAGGTTATTGAGCTCAAATTCATAATTTAGTTATGAATTAACCTTTACTAGTAGAGTCAATGGTACTTAAGGAAACAAGAGATAATTAAAAGGGTAAAACGGTAATTTTATTCCCGATTAATTATGAACCATTATTAGAGGGTCAAGTTGTATGCAATGATTATATCAATGGATGCTTTATGATTATAAAGTACTCAGTAAAAGAAATGTCTATAATTACAAGAGTGCAGTCTCATATATATAGTGGAATAATCATGAGATTAATAAATTAAGATTATTTTATTAAAGAGTTTAATTAATAATTTCAAATTTATTGGAGCTTGGAATTATAGGTCCCCATAGCGGCTATATCAATACTATTCAAGGTAAGAGTTGATATAAGGGAAAATAGTTTAAAGACATATTTAAGAAGAAATTTGTTCTTCATGCCAAATATGCAATTATATGATAATAGCAATTAATTAATTAATTAATTGCAAATTAGTTGTAGTTAACAAAATTAATTAATATTTAATTATTGTATAATTTTCAAAATTATATTAAATAATTAAATTAATTTCAAATTTTAATTAAATAATTAATTAATTATAATTTTTGAAATTATAATAAATTAAATATTTATTTTCGAAAATATTGGATTTAATTAATTGGTAGAATTAATTAAATATCTTTATTTGAGTGGGAGATAATAATCTAATAAGTTCAAATTGGATTTGAATTTAAAAGATTAATATTTATTCAAATAATTAATTATATTTGATAATTAATTAAAAAGATAATTAATTTAAATTTGAATTAGTTATCAGGTTGTTAGATCTTATCTGACAAAGCAGTTTGAATAAATAATTAAATAAAAATTGAAAAACCAACATCCCTAAAATTAGGGAGGCTACACATGCACACACACTCCATGGACTGTGTGTGGCGTGTAGGGCAAATTTCAGGGATATGATTTTCAATTTTATTTAATTAATTAATTAATGGATAATTCAAAAATTGGTTTTTGGATTTTTTTCATTAATAGAATAATTAATTAATTAATTAATTAATTAAAAAGTAAATTGTAAAATGGTTACAGATTTATTTTTAAATTTGAATATTTTCTTTTAAGTATGACTAATCAGAAAAAGATTCAGATATGTGAGACAACTCAGAATATTCGCTCTGTGAAAAGTAGAACGATAGTTTTCTCTGCCTGAAAAATAAAGAACCAATTCTCAGGCCTATTCTCTTGATCTCATGTGTTGAGTACATCAAGTAGAATCACAAATGAACTATCATTCATTCTCTAAGTGCCCATACACTTCTTGAGGTGTAGAGAACGTTTTGAAAGATCTTGGTGTGAGTACGTGGGAGCGGCTTGGATAGGAAGATAGTTCTAAATACGAAAAGATTGCAAGGACACTTGATAGGCTTCAAGAGGTATGATTTCTATTATTATCTTGCTTATGATTAATGTATGTATATTAATGGATCCGCATATTTAAAGGTAGTTTAAATATGTTACAAATTTTTTGTTGTACACTGGGCCAACCCCACCACCATTCCGCTGCGTATTAGGAAACTCGTTCCTAACAATTTATTCATTTATTTAAAACTTATATTTTAAGATAAAGTTAATTTTGAATTAACTGATATTTATTTTGGCATAAATATATTATCGTAAATATTAATTAAACAAACAAATGAGAAAATTAGGGAAATCCTAATGTGACTCCACCTAGGGATATTTTCTATCCCTAGGATTGGAATTTTGAATTTCAAATTAATTTTTTTATTTAATTATTCTTTTTTAAATATGATTTAAAATTAAATAATTGAATAAGTTGTAAATAATCAGTTGTATTTTAAATAAAATAAAGATTAATTAAATTAGTTAAATATATTTATAAATGTGAAAGAAGTGATACTTTCAGTTGAAGTTTTCATGTTTTGACTGTCAGACACTCTCTGGAGAAAGAAACGATAGAATTTACTTTACCTGAAATTCTAGAAATTTCTATAGTCTCTCTCTTCTAAATCTTCTCTAGATCTTACGGGTTGAGTACATCTAGAGAGTCTAAACCAACATTTGAATCCTATGTGCCCACACATGTCCTTGTGTGTTTGAAGATTGGCTTGGAAGGCTAAGATGTGAGCTTTCAAAATAAGGATAGGAAAATCGTTGATTTATACAAAAATATTCAAGGACACTTGATAGGCTTTAAGAGGTAATATTTTATCTATTTGTATGTGATTTAATATATCTATATATGTATGATTTTCGCTGGTATTAATAGATCAAACCTAATGACAATAGATGAAAGATGAACACAATAAACCAGAACAAAAGCATAAACACACAACACCAAGTTTACTTGGTTCAGTAGACAAAAGCAATATGTTTTTGCTACCTACATCCAAGGCAGGGCAAAGCCCTAGACGAAATTCACTATAAAAATAAAAGAGATTACAGGCACCAATGTAATGTACAGAGATTTAAAGAACCACTCTCAAACCCCAATTGTGTATCAAGAACAATTAGAAGAAAGTTACAAACCCTAGAGATTAGTTCCCCGAGAACTAATCTCTCTCTCTCTAGAAATCTCTCTCAATTACAAAATGCACTCTCTGATTCGATCTAAAACATTCTTAACAAAATGGGTAAATATATCTCTAATAAGAGAACCAGCCACATCAGCAAATCCCATCAAAACTGATTTTCTGATATAAAATCCAAAAATATCGAGACATCCAAAATGCATGTTGAGACATGGGCACAGGCCGCAGCAACTAACAATCCTGGCAGCAGCCGCTACTCTCTGACTGAGAGGCTGCGGCTAGACATGATCCAGGGCACGGCCAATGTATACAAATGAGGCAATTCTTCAATAATCTCCACCTTTGCCTCTATTTAACAGTGAATCCGACTAAGGCACCCTTTTACCACCTGAAACTAATCTGGTTTAATTTTTAGCAAGTCCAAAGCCTCTTGGAACTTGTTAATTGGAACAACTTTAGTAAATATATCTACTAGATTTATTTCAATATCAATCTTTTCCACTTCAATAAACTTCTTGGAGATGATATCTCTTATAAAATGAAGTATGACATCCACATGTTTCATCCTCTCATGAAACATACTATTCTTAGACAAATGAATAGCACTTTGGGAGTCACAAAATATAACAGTTTTGCCTTGCTCAATTCCGAGTTCACTAGCCAACCCTTTGAGCCGAATTCCTTCCTTTACAGCTTTAGTTAAGGCAATGTATTCCACTTTCGTGCTTGACAAAGCCACCACATGCTGTAGACTTGACTTTCAACTGATGGTATTTCCTCCCAATATAAAAGCATAACCTGAAATGGACCTTCTCTTGTCCAAATCACCTGCAAAATGTGAATCACAGTAGCCTACAACCCTTGTACTTGTTGTTTCATCTCTGCAGTATTTTAGCTTCAGTTGTGATGAGGTTTTTAAATACCTCAACAACCATTTTGTAGCCTTCCAATATTCTGGACTTGGTTTGCTCATGAACCTACTTACTAGCACAATACCATAGGCTATATCAGGTCTAATGCTTATCATAGCACACATCATACAACCCACTACATTTGAATATGGGACATCCTTCATTTCAGTTGTTGTCACTTCTTCTTCATCATCCTTGGCAGCTCTTAACTTGAAATGAGCACCTATTGGAGTGCTTATAGGCCTTGCTTGTTGTTGTCTGAACACTTGAACTAACTTCTCAATGTATCCCACTTGTGAAATCGTAAGAATGCCCTTGTCTCTATTTCTAAAGATCTCCATACCCAAAATCCTTCTTGTTGGCCCTAGGATTTTCATATCAAACTCAGTATTTAAAATCTCCTTAAGCTTTTGAACCTCTTGCTTATGCTTACATGCAATGAGCATGTCATCCACATATATTAGGAGATAAATGAATGAACCATCAATGAGTTTGGTCAAATAAATGCAATTGTCATACTTACTGGGAGTGAAACCTTTCCTTGACAATAAACTCATCAAATCTCGTATACCATTGTCTTGGAGATTGCTTCAAACCATAAAGATCTTTGCAAAAGATAAACTTTTTCCTCATCACCTTTATGCTCAAAACCTTTTGGTTGTGTCATTAAGATCCTTTCCTCCAAATTACCATGTAGAAAGGTCATATTGACATCTAATTGTTCTAACTCTAGATTTTGATTAGATGAAATGGCTAAGATCAACCTTATAGAAGTATGTTTCACCACCGGCGAAAAAACTTCATGAAAATCTATCCCTTAAATTTGAGAAAATCCCTTCGCCACAAGCCTTGCCTTGTACCTTGCTTCTTCTACAACATGTATCCCAACCTTTTTTCTTGAATACCCACTTAGAACCAATCACTCTTTGTTCCTTTTCCTTAGGAACTAACACCCAAATCTTATTCTTAGCCAATGAGTTTATTTCTTCTTGCATTGCTTGCTTCCACATCGGCCAATTTGATCTATTTTTGGCTTCTTGAAATGATGATGGCTCTCCCATTTCCAAAATATCAGCTACATTTAGAGCAAATACTATTAGATTCGCTTGAGCATATCTTATTAGAATACCTTCTCACGCTATCTCTTGATAAGACATAATCTTCAAAATGTTCTTCAGGACTCGTGATTTCTTCTTCAGCTTCTTCTTCATCACCATCTTGTTCACTTTAAACTTGATCACTTGCTCCACCTTGATTACATCCATTCCTGCATTTTGATTTTGTAACTCAACCTGAGACTTGTTTAGAGCCTCGATTTGTTCAATGGCTTGTTGAACTTGTACCTGCAAGTTAGTCTTATAATATGCATTTTCATCAAATATTATATCTCTACTAATAATGCACTTTTTATCTTCAGCTAGCCAAATTCTATAACCATTAACCCCACTAGGATAGCCTAAAAAATAACCTTTCTTGGCCCTAGGATTGAGTTTACCTTGACTTACATGCACATATGCTAAACAACCAAATATATTTAAATGATCATATTTAGGAGGTGAACCCGACCAAAGTTCTTCAGGAACTTTAAAATCAATGGTTGTAGATGGTGACCTATTTATTAAATAACAAGTTGTAGCTGCTGCTTCAGCCCAAAAACATTTTGGATTCCCCGAATCATTCAACATGCACCTAACCTTGTCCATTATAGTCCTATTCATACGCTCAACCACGCCATTGTTGTGGCATTTTAGGACATGAACGATGCCTAGCTATTCCATTTTCAACACAAAAAGAGTCAAATTCTTTATTACAAATCTATAAACCATTATTTGTCCTAAGTCTCTTTATTCTTTTACCAGTTTGATTTTCTACTAAAGCTTTCCATGTTTAAAATGTTATAAAAGACTCATCTTTAGTTTTAAGAAAATACAACCAAACTTTCCTAGAATAATCATCAATAAAATAAATAAAATATTGAGACTTAGAGAGTGAGAATGGAACCTGTGGTGAACCCCATAGATCTGAATGGATGTAGTCCAGACTTCCCTTAATTTTGTGAACTGCAGTAGCAAACTTGAGTCGGTGTGATTTTCCCTACACACAACTCTCACAAAATTCCAAATCTGAAATTTTCTTCTTATCCAAAAGATATTGGTTTGCGAGTTCTAGCAGACCCTTAACACTCATATGTCCTAGCCTTTTGTGCCATAAACAAGTTTGATTATCCCTTTGAACTGAGACACCAACTTCTCCCAAAATGGTCGAACCTTGTAGAACATACAACCCATGTTCAAGAACTCCTTTCAATACCAACATAGAACATTTTACCACTCTCAAAACTCCACCTTGAGCTTTGTTAGAACAACCTGATTTATCCAGCTGCCTTAGAGAAATCAGATTCCTTTTCAACCTTAGAATGTGCCTAACCCCAGTCAAAATCCTGACTGTACCATCCCACATCTTTAGCTTTATTCTCCCTTCACCAACAACATCACAGGCCTGGTTGTTGCCCATGAGTACCTTGTTTCCCTGAACTGTTTTGTAGTCAATAAACCATTCCCTTCTAGCTGTCATATGGAAAGTACACCCAGAATCTAAGATCCACTCATCCTTTGAATTTGCATTACTGGCTGTTAAAACATATGAAACGACTATCAAAACATCAACTGTACCGAACTCATCTGAGACAGCTGCTGTGATTCCAAAAGTCTCTTTTCCTGACTTTTGATCCTTGTTAGACTTCCACTGAGGACATTGCTTCTTGTAATGACCCTCCTTCTTACAAATCCAACAAACGTTTGATCCTTGAGCACCATTTCTTGATTGTGACCTAGACCTTCCTTTTCCTTTCTTATGATTTCCCTTATTCTCCGACCTTCCTCTAACACTCGAACCTTCTCCATTCTGTTTGGATTGCTTCCATTAGCCTTCAAATCTATTTCTTTGGAGTACGCAGCTCCTGTCACTTCCTCTAGAGTCAAAGTGTCCTTGTTGTAATTAATAGTGTCCTTGAATTGGTCATGTTGTTGAGGGAGAGAATTCAAAAGAAAAATAGCTTGGTCTTCCTCATCTATTTTAACTTCCAGATTTTCTAGTTCTGAAAATAACTTAGTGAATTAATCTATATTTTCATCAATGGATTTATTCTCATCCATCTTGAAACCATAAAACTTTTGCTTCAAATAAATCCTATTTGGTAAAGCCTTTGTCATGTACAATTTTTCTAACTTATTCCACATTTCACAAGTTGAAGTTTCTTTGATTACCTTTCTTAGAATTGAATCGCTCAAACTCATAATGATTGTGTTCCTTGCCTTCTTGAGAATCTCAGCCTAGTTCTTAATTGAATCCCCCATCTTGGACTCACCTTCAAGAGCATCATCCAACCCGAGATTTCCCAAATGTGCCATCATCTTTTGTCACCATAGATTGAAATCGTTCTTGCCATCAAATTTTTCTACTTCAAATTTAGAGGTTGACATGGTTGAAGGAACTTCTGGCCAGGAAGTCTTCAACGAAAATTTCATCTAGTAGAACCCACTTTTTGACACCAAGAACTTGTGTCCTTTGAACCAAGAACTTCAATCTTCCAACCGATTACACCAACCTGGCTCTGATACCAGTATGTTAAGATCAAACCTAATGACAATAGATGAAAGATGAACACAATAAACCACAACAAAAGCATAAACACACAACACCAAGTTTACTTGGTTCAATAGATAAAAAATCAAGATGTTTTTGCTACCTACATCCAAGGCAGGGCAAAGCCCTAAACAAAATTCACTATGAAAATAGAAGAGATTACAGCCACAAATGTAATGTACAGAGATCTAAAGAACCACTCTCAAACCCAAATTGTGTATCAATAACAATTAGAAGAAAGTTACAAACCCTAGAGATTAGTTCCCCAAGAACTAATCTCTCTCTCTCTAGAAATCTCTCTCAATTACAAAATGCACTCTCTAATTCAATCTAAAACATTCTGAACAAAATGGGTAAATATATATCTAATAAGATAACCAGCCACATTAGCAAATCCCATCAAAACTGATTTTCTGACATAAAACCCAAAAATGTTAAGACATCCAAAACGCATGTTGAGACATGGGCACAGGCCGCAACCACTAACAATCATGGCCGCAGCCCCTACTCTCTGATTGACCGCAACCAGACATGATCCAGGTCGCAATCACTGTATAAAAACGAGGCAATTCTTCAATAACACTAAAACAGAGAAACTAACCACCACCCAACTCAAGACAACTATTTAAACTCTTCATAGTCATGATGATGCTCCTTTAAGAGTTTTAAATTCATGAAAAAAGTGTAAAGTCAAAGGCAATTGAATAATAGGTTCATAAAAAATTGAATAAAATCCTATAAAAAAACATAAACAAGTCCCATATTAAAAAGTAAATTGAATTTAAAAAAAAAAAAAAAAAAAGGAAAACCCATCAATACAATTTTTTTTCACTCATTGTCCCACAAATTCTCATTAGACAAACATATAACTAGAAAAGGAGAGATTATGGAAAAAAATGTAAAATTTCCTTCTTTTATTCCTTTTAAACCACATAGGCCAAACAACAATTAACTTCTTTTGAAAAGTTTTTTTTTCAAGTATTTCTGACCTATAAAGTATCACTTCCTTATAAGAAATTTGTTTTATGTGAAAGGAAAGGGCAGTCCACTTGATTCCATATCTCCTCGAAACAAGGCACCAAAAAAAGCATGTTTATTAGAGTCATCCCCAAAACCACACAATGGACAATAGATATGTGATGAGATATTGCAATGATGTAAGGCTCTAAGTGTGGGAAGAATCTCGTGGTAACCTCTTCAAATAAAGTGCAATATTTTGTGTGGAATTTTAATTCCACAAAAGGATCTACACCATATTGATAGCACTTTGTTAAACGATGAAGGCAATGAGTTATTTATAGTCAGAGCTAGATTGTATCCACTTTTAACTGCGTAGCTGCCATGATTTGAAATGTGTCATAATCAAGAATAACATGTAGAAAACAACTTAATGATATCGATAAAATAAGTCGAGCATTTAGCATGTTAAATAATTGTATAATTAAAGTCGTATCCTATGATTTAGGTGATTGAATGATGTCAAATACTCTTATAGTTTTAGATCTATTAAGACAGACCATAGTTTTTGATCTATTAAGATAGACCATGCCTTTTAGAGGTTTTGCCCGAGCTGCCATTACTAGTTGATTGGAAGAAAAGATGATTGCTCCAATTCCTATTGTACTAGACAATAAATTTTGCTGGTTGGAAGATGTCTCTCTTTCAATCTAGCATGTGTTTTCAATCTTTAATAATGATGCAATCTATTTTGAAAGAAAAAAAAAAAAGTTATGGTTCAAACTGATATTGATGATTTATATTAATTAGTCATTTACTTATTTAATTTGATATTCATTTATTATTATTGTTTAGTAATTATTTGAATTTGTAATGCGTTGGTACAAATTCTATGTCAAATATCCCTACTTCCAAATCATATTATGTAATTATTGATTTGTTCAGCTTTTTTCTTTTAATCTTTTTTTTTTATTTTTTTATAAATATATGTTAGTGAAAATTACATATTATATGAGAATTTTAATAGATTGTACAAAAATATGGCTTTTTTTCAAGAAAAGTTAACCTATGGATTTTTTTGTTTTAATTTCACTTTTATGGGTTTAGTTTCTCATATTTTTGTATAAAAGTTTGTTTATGCCATATTTTCACTCTTAATCAAGTTTTATGAATTTTGAAGGGTATGTTTGTAATTTGATTATTTTTTTTAGCTTATTTGATTATTTTTTTTATATTAATTTTATATAACTATTTTTATATTAAAATTTTCCATGGTTGTTTTGCAAATATATTTTTTTTTTTTTTGTAATATGAATTGTGTTTATTATTATTTTTTTATTGTAAACATTTTTTTTCCTTTTTTTTTCGGTTGTACGTTTTTTTTAAAACCTGGGTAAGGTAACCAGTTACTTATTTAATTTTTCAAAGTTATGTAAAAAAAAATCCTATAGCTAGCTTAAATAACATTTATCTAGAGGGGTAACCAGTTACTTGTTTGTGTTTTTTCACATTTATGTAAAAAATAATATTAGAGGTTAAATAACATGTATAAGGAGGGGTAACCAGTTACAGTGCGATTAGTAACTTACTGCCATAAGAGGGGTAACCAGTTATCATAAGAGGTTGACGAGTCACTCATATTAGAAATGAAAAAAAAAACATCACATTTGAAGGAAAAAAAGAAGAAGAGTAAGTATGATTTAGTAACCTAGGTAACCAGTTACCATATAGAACCCAGAAATATACACACACATCAGAATGTGAAGGTAACCAGTTACCTCTTAAAATATGCAAACAAACAACGTGAAGGTAACCAGTTACCACAGATCTCAAGACAGTAAAAAAAAAAAAAAAAAAAAAAAACCAGATCTGATCACGAACCAATCTCCTCCCTCGCCTCCGACCACCACCAGAAAGCCCCATCCCCTACGCGCAAAACCTCGTCGCAAACCCAGCCATCCCTTACCTCCTAAAATATACAAACAAACAACATGAAGGTAACCAATTACCACAGATCTCAAGACAGAAAAAAAAAAAAAAGCCAGATTTGATCACAAACCAACCTCCTCCCTCGCCTCCGACTACCACCAGAAACCCCCATCCCCTACGCGCAAAACCTCGTCGCAAACCCAGCCATCCCCGTTGTTTTGCACAGCTCCGAGCACCACAAATCGCACACAGCCCAAGCGCCACCCTTCTTCCTCGCCTCCGACCACCACCAGAACATCTCTCACCTCAGCCTATCCTCGTCGTTTTGGATTTGGGGGCTCGCAAATGGAATCGCGCAGAGATGCGCGGATTGAGTTTATGTTCGTCGATGGTGCGGCTGGGGTGTTCTTGGCTGAGTTTCATGGAGGTGCGCGCCTAAGGTGGTGAAGGTGGCTGGGTTTCACGGAGGTGCGGCTGGGGTGTTCTTGGCAGGTGGTAAGGGGGTGGCCGGAGATGATGGTGGAGATGGTGAGACAGCCGAGTGGAGGAGTGGCTGGGTTTCACGGAGGTGCGGCTAGGGTGTTCTTGGTAGGTAGTGAGGGTGGGTGGCCGGAGATGATGGTAGAGATGGTGAGGCAGCCGAGTGGAGGAGTTTTGGCTATGGTGGAGATGATGAGGCAGCTAGAGCAAAATAAAAGAGAAGATGGACTTGACTGAAGAAGTTTTGGCTATATTAATTACTATAGTACTCCTCCTTTTGCTCATTTGTTTTGATTAATTTTGATTTCCAATACGGGATTAGTTTTCCCATAAACTAAGTTTTTCTTAATTAAATTTTCCCATACAAATTAAAAAAAGTTGAACTCCTATATTTTTGTACATTGATGGCTAAAAAGCCATATTTTTTAAAAATCCCCTATATGTTATAGTATTAGTAGGCGGTTTTGATCAAAGAACCAAAAACCAGGTGTGAGTGAGCCATAAGCTTCCAAGAAAATATGATTCTCAATTCCGAACAGGACAAACTAAATTAAAATTAAAAAAAAAAATACAACTACCCAAGTAAATTTTCCTTTAGAATTAAATTACATGGACAACTCACTAGTACAGCCCACACAACATTAAATACCACTTTAATTTACAAAAAGAAATTAAATACAATATGGCAAATTTAGGACACAGGGGAGGGCAAACATTTCCCTGAAACAATAGCGGTTTGACTATTGTCTAATGCACAGGATGGAACTCAAAAAATTCAATTCAAAAATGCCAAAAAGGTAGACACGGACCATCCGACATTTCTACCAGCTGCATGTTATTGTTGGCAGCACAAACAAGCCCGTTGCAGACTCGGAACCTTCTCTTCTCCCCAATAATACAATTTATGATGAAATCAAAGGCTGGGGGTGATGAGAAGCAACAATAGAGATCAAAGTCCAAAGCCTCTCGAGCAAAAGGTTAATCACTTGAAATAGTCAGGTCGTAGAATCGTGAAGAAATTCGGAGATGTCCCATCTTCATCTTTCTGCTTCCATTCCCCATTCCCTTGAATGCACCATGATACTTTTGGAGATAATGGTGTGTACAAGTCTGCAGGTTTACAACATTCAGAAAAAAGTTGACAAATTCGGAATGGAAAGTAGATAAACATTACATGCACACATTTAAGGGTTGTATTAGATACTTCTTTCTCGATGAGATTACAAACACCAATTTCTAATTAAACATATTTAACGAAAGCCTATTTAATAATTTAACATCTCGGACATCAAAAGTTTTCAATGGTAAAATGCTTCTCTCATTACAGCCAAAACCGTGGCCTTGCCAGGAAATCAAATAGATGAACTATCATACCTGAATGCTCATGGTTTTAACAAGAGACAACTCAGTTGCAACTAGATTCTACTTACTATCTATTCTGTATTATCCTGTGTAAATTGAAAGTTCACTAGGTAAATCCGTTCAGAGAAGATAAAAACAGGTTCCCGGGGAATGACAATAATGAAATGGCATGATAAAAATTTAAAATAAGAATTTTGTGAGATAAAAAAGAAGTCACTTGTCAGCAGTACAAAAAATTAACCTACATATGTACTTCATGCTAAATTAATTTCTAAACCAAAACCATAATGCTCTAAATTTCAAATTGATATGTGAAATAAGAGCTAAAAGCAACAAAGAAACTACTAAATTTCAATTTAAAGAAGAAAAAAAACTACTGTAAAATTTTTCATTCATCTCTACGAATAAGGTAACAGAGAACTAGATATAAAAGAACTGTCATTATGAAAGTTTAGTGTCAAAATTTGCGAAATCGCTCCCTCCTTGCCATACGAACTTTGGTTTGAATGGACGACCACATCAAAATAAAAATAACAAAATATAAACTTTTGTCATTTCTGTGATTCCTCCCACATCTCTCTCTCTTTCTCAATTTTGTAGAAATTTAATTTTGCAAACCTCAGTGGAAAATAAAATAAAGGTATCAAGACTAATTTATAGGACCAGAATAGATAGCAACATGAGATGATTAAGAAACCTCAAGTTAAAGCAATCATAATTGGAATCCTTGCTTGAGTGAATGATGGCTCCCTCAACCTCAACACATGGTTGAGATCCAAACTTCCTAGTTTCAAAACAAAAGGCTGCTCATTACCCCCAAACCTACCAACAATCTATAACATATTGAAGAGCTGGTCTTGTGAGCTCATGTTGTTTCATAAGGGGAGGAATATGGAGCTCAACGAGAAACTGTTCCACTGATTATATAACCTTAAATTCCACCCTAATAAAATGTTAACTAGTTCCCACTCAATCATTTTAATTTTGTATCTTCTACATATTTAGTTAAATTAGTTTCTTCAGGACGCTTCTGAATATTTCTTTTTCCTTCTCGAAACAATGGTAAAATTCACAGGAATATTATTCTAATAGACGGTTAAATTTTTATATAATTTATTTTTCAGCAATGATTGCATTATCCACTAAAGAAGCATATAATGAGACCTAGGTAACCGAACTGAAATTAGGATGTACAAGTGTTTAGTGTGCCTTTAACAAACATATTTGATTGAATATCAATTACACCAATGCTATGAAAAGTAGCAATGAATCGTAAGAATACTAACAAACCTGTAATAACTGGTGGATCTGGATCTCTTGTACTGTGCAAAATAGCAGTCCCAGATAATACAGTGATAAGCCCACAAAGTTCTGATGCTATACTGCTCGCACTTTGACCAGAATAATCCTAAAAATATGTAAGCCAATTTCTAATCATCATTTAGCACAAGACATTTTCCTTACCCACACAAAGGGCATATCATTTCTCATCACCATGTGTGAGAGAGGATACCTTAAACATTATAGCACTGGCCAATATTGTAGCAGATGTGAACATAGCATAATAGATAGGAGAAACAATTGCCGTATTGAAAGTATCCAATGCCTGCAAATGCTCAAGGAGTAAGAGATGCTTGGAGAAAGTTTAGCTGGTTTGGAACAATGTACAAATTCACAGGACATTTTAGCCAACAACCAACAAATAATTGTCAACTTTCAACCCTTGAAGGAAATGGTTGCATTCACATACAGATGTGCTAGCAAAGAAAAACAAGAAAAGTGAATCAAGAGAGAAACTAATAGGTGGGAAAACCAATTTAATACCAGTTATGATTTAAAACATCTTTTGTACACATAACACAGTGGAATAAAATTTTGAAGGAATTATGGATGGCAAACAAGAAAAAACATGTTTTGTATTCACAGAAATTATATAGTGTAAAGTATTAAACAAAATTAAAAAATTTAATCAGAAGTAAATAACATAATCTAGCAGAAGCTGCATTGATTGTTTTACTATAAACAGGAACCCTTGAGAAAAAAGCCAAATCATTAAACTTGTATAGGAGATGTTGGTAAAAGAAAGTCTAATTTAGTTATGTTTATCTTGTAGTAATATATCTCTCCATTAGATAGTCATATACATAAGAAAAGGGAAAAAGAAATGACACGGGATAGGTAGAGAAAAGGAGAGGCAAAAAAAAAAAAGCAGGAGAGCAGTGTACAGAAAAAGTTCAAAATAGTTCTAAGAACTTCATATACAGTCTTAAGAATGTTTTAAATAGCAAGGCATATATATAGACAGAAAATTAAGCAATCCTGATTCTAATATTAAATGAACTGTAACAGTACCAAGAATATAACTAATAAACAGATAGAATAAATCATGTATGACAATCTTTAAAATTGATCGCTTCCTGAGGCCCAAGTGTTAGGTTTCAAAAGAAACTTTCCTATGTTTCAAATTCATGGGCCAACAATGCAAAGTAGCTCATACCAGGCTCTCTTCGACCTGATGAAGGCAAGATTTCATGAAAAGAAATGGAGAGAAAGAAGGGAAAGCCATGTTCCTTACAAAACCAAGAAAGAAAGGTATAAAACATAATAAGTGACAAGAGGACTTCCTACGCAATCACAATGAGAGAGAAAGCAAATTACCCTGTTGTATTTTCTTTCTTATAAGACGAGAATTTATATCCTTGTTGGAAAGGTAAGATAACCCAAAAAGCAAACAAAAGAGCTAGACAAAGTCACATAAACTAAGACTACTTGCAATTAACAAGCTATTCCCGCTAACAAGGTGACTAACAATGACCTAAAAAATAAAGGGAGCATATAAGGGCTCCAGCAGATGGCAGAATTGCATTATAACACTGACAATATGTGGAAAATAGCCTCACATATTTTATTATTTGAGAGCTATGTCATTTAAATAGGCACGGTACAACCTATAAAGATATTTGGTATTGAATACCTAATATTCTGGAGTAATTACAATAAAATCAAATCAGCTAATTACAATTATATCACCCTAACAAATATCTAAGAAGGGTTTATACATTTTTGGACCCTGTGTGTTTATCCCATTACCTGCTTGGACCCTGTGTTTTGATAAATTACTTTTTGGACCCTATGTTTTGTAAAATGGTTAAAATAGAACCCTAAATTCGATTTTGGTCAATGTTTTCTCAACTAAAATCACAAATAATTTACCAAACTAACAATTCAGAACAAAAATAAAATCATTCTGCTTAAAAATTGTATTGTTATATTCAATTTTTTTTCATCAAAATTGAGTTTATGATTCTATTTTAACTATTTTACAAAACATAGGGTCCAAAAAGTAATTTGTCAAAATACAGGGTCCAAACAGGTAATGGGACAAAACACAGGGTCCAAAAAGGTATAAACTCATCTAAGAAAGCAAATATACTAATTGGTTTCACATTCTATATAACTAATATCTCTAACAAATATTTAAATAATGTTAGCTAATAAAATAAAATAAAATAGTATTTTCTACCCCCTCCCTTAAGCTGGTGCATAGAGATTCTGTATGCCCAGCTTGCAAACATTCTCGTTGAAACTCTTTTGATAAACCTTTAGTGAACATATCAGCCTGTTGTTGTTTGCCAGGAACATATACAACACATAACTCTTTCTTCAATTTTTTCTTTGATGAAGTGTCGATTCACTTACACATGTTTCGTTCTATCATGATGAACCGGATTATGTGCAATGTTGATTGCTGATTTGCTATCACAAAATAACTTTAGAGGCTTTGTTCTTTGAAGTTTCAGCTCCTGAAATATGCGTTTGATCCAGATTAATTCGCATACTCCTTGAGCAAGGGCTCTAAGTTCTGCTTCTGCACTGCTTCGAGCTACCAATAGCCTGTGGTTGACCTTCTATCCTCAATAGAACCTGCCCAATCCGCATCTGTGAAGGCCTCAACACCTCGTTCTTCGTTTTTCTGGAACAATAATCCAGTTCCAGGTGTCTTCTTTAGATAGCGCAAGATTCTTTACACAGCTTCCAAATGTTCTTCTAGAGGACTGTGCATGTATTAACTAACCAAGCTTACGGCAAAAGCAATGTCAGGTTTGATACGAGACAAGTAGATCATTTTACCCACTAGTCGTTGATACATTCCTCTGTCAACGGTCTTATCTTTTTTTATTTTTGTTGTACTTCCCTTTTGGTTCAATTGGTGTAGCTACATATTTACAACCACTCATTCCGGTTTCTTTGAGAAGATCCAGAATATATTTCCTCTGAGATACTGCAATTCCTTGTTTAGTTCTTGCCACCTCCATACCTAGAAAGTATTTCATGGGTCCGAGATCTTTGACTTCGAACTCCTGGGCTAGCACACCTTTAAGTTTTTCTTGTTCTCCAAAGTCATCACTTGATATTATCGTGCCATCGACATAAACAATGAGGATAGTCACCTTACCCTCTTGTGAGTGTTTGAAAAACAAAGTGTGATTCGATTGAGCTTGTTTGTATCCATGCTTTTTTATCACCTGATTAAATCTTTCGAACCACACTCTTGGAGATTGTTTTAAGCCATAGAGAGAATTTTTCAGGTTTTCTTTTCCATACTTGTCTTCGAATCCTGGAGGAATCTTCATGAAAACTTATTCCTCCAAATACCCATTAAGGAAGGCATTTTTGATATCTAGTTGCTGTAAGGGCCAATCTAGATTGGTGACAATAGATAGTAGGACTCTAACAGTGTTTAACTTTGCAACAGGAGAAAATATCTCGTCGTAATCCACACCATGCGTTTGAGTGAATCTTTTTGCAACTAGTCTCGCTTTGTATGGATCCATTGTTCTATCAGCCTTATGTTTAACTGTAAACACCAATTTACACCCCACCACATGCCGATTGACAAGTGTCCATGTAGTGTTAGCTTCTAATGCCCCAATCTCCTTATACACTGCTTGCTTCCACTCTTTCTGCGAGAGAGTCTCAGTTATATCCTTGGGAATTACCACTTGCTCAACTTTCAATAGGAAAGCTCTATAATGAGAAGAAAATTTACAAATCTGGACATAGGGTCCCTTTTTCTTAGCAATAGGTAACTCAGACTCAGGTTCAATCATATGGGAAGATTCATCATGAAAAGTATTATTAGGAAAAATAGGAGCAAGGGAGGAATTACTTACATCAGTAGTTTGTGGATCAGATTCATGAGATGTTGGAGCATTAGTGGACTGTAATACTTGAATATTTTTTGGTCGGCGAGAGTAGACTAAGAGTTCCTTAGGCTTATGTGGCTGAGATTCTTGTTGTTTAGATGGGTTTGGAAACTCCGGAACTTTGGGGATAGCCATTGGAAGGCAAGTATCCCAACTTGAGACATCATAAAATGTAATGTCTATTGAAATGTACATACGACGAGTGGGAGGATGGTAGCATTTGTAGCCCTTCTTTGTAGAAGAGTAACCCAAAAAAAAATGCATTCAAGGGCTCGAGGATCAAATTTAGATCTATTTTGACCAAGAACATGGACATAAAGGATACAACCAAAAGTTTTCAAAAGAAGATTAGAAACCAGCAGTGTTTTTGGATATCCTTTGAGAAGCATAGAGAGAGGAGTGTGAAATTTCAACCCTTGAGATGGCATTCTATTGATAAGATAGACAGCAGTGAGTATTGCCTCACCCCAAAAGTGTTTTGGAATAGACGTTGTGAACATAATAGTCTATGTTTGCGCTCAGCAATCCCATTTTGTTGGGGTGTGCCTGCACAAGAACTTTTATGAACAATGCCATGAGAGAGGAGATAATCACCCAAGATTGAGTTAAAATATTCAGTTCCATTGTCGGTGTGTAAGACTAGAAGATTTGCATTGAATTGAGTTTTGATCATAGAGTGGAAATTTTTAAAAATTATGGCAGCATCAAATTTAGATTTAAGCAAAAATACCCAACTAACCTTTGTGTAATCATTAATAAAAATGATAAACCATTTTGTATTTGTAGTGTTTATTATTCGAGATGGTCCCCATATATCACTATGAATAAGATTAGAAGGTTGTGATGATTCGTAAGAGATAGAACGAAAAATGGCAAGAGTATGTTTAGCAAACTGACACATTTCACAATGAAATAAGCTAAAGTCTTTATTTTGAAACAACTTAAGAAATAAATATTTTAAATATGAGAAACTAGGGTGGCCTATAATGCCACTGAATAATATCATTATTATCTGAAGAAATACAACCGAAAATCAAAGCTTTTGTGACTTGAGCAGGAGGAACATAGTCAAAGTAGTACAGTCCGCTACATGCCTTCGCATTCCCAATCATCTTCCCCGAAGACATATCCTGAAAATGACAACCAAGTAGTGAGAAAGAAGCAAAACAGTTCAGATCTTGGGTTATTTTATTGACAGAAAGAAGGTTACAAGACAGATTGGGAACATGGAGAACATCATGGAGTATAATGGAAGAAGATAAACGTATAGATCCTTTACCAGCCACAGAAGAAAAAGAACCATCAGCAATTTTAATTTTGTGAGTACTTGGGCAAGGAGAATATGTGGTAAAGTGGCTTGACTGACCAGTCGTGTGGTCCGAAGCCCCGAAGTCTACAATCCAGGCAGTTTTTTTAGCATTGAAGGCAGCAGAAGTACCTTGATTAAGAGTAGACAGGTTCGGGTACGGAAGCAGTGGTTGATGTGTTCAATAGCTGATGGAGTTGAGTGATTTGGGCTTGAGAATACGGAAAAGGCTTAGGTGGAGTAGCGAGTAAGGTCTAACTGTCGAAATTGTTTCAATTAGAGGAGCGAGGCTTCCCATGAATCTTCCAGCATGTCTCCTTGGTATGACCAACCTTACTGCAGTGAGTACACCAGGGGCGGTCACGACGAGTCCCTCGAGAGTCATCACCATCATTAGGACACCGAGCAGCAAGAGCAGAATGGTCAATTTCAGCATCAACAGGAGAGACGACCACGAACCTCGTCTAGGTCTCGATTAAGTCCATGGAGAAAATAAAAAAGTCTCTCTCGATCAAGCATTTTTTGATAAACAGAAGCATTAGCAGAACATTTCCATTCAGGCACATAAAATAAATCAATCTCTTGCCAAAGATTATAAAGAATACCATAGTATTGAGTTATCGAAAGAGAGTTTTGTCGCTGGTCCCTAAGCAGAGACTTGAGTTCAAAGACTTGAGCAGAATTCTCCAAATCCGAGAAGGCTTCCTAGACAATATCCCACACTTCTTGAGCAATGGAGAGAAATAGATAAGTCTTACCAATATCAACTTCCATGAAGTTGATCAAACATGCCATAATGAGAATTTTCCGACTCCCATTTGGAATAAGATGGATCAGCAAGGTAAGGAGCAGCAATAGAACCATTCAAATACCCCCAAGCAACCACATCCACGCAGATACATCTTCATAGATTGGGACCATTGCAAGAAGTTCTGATCATTCAGCTTGTGGATTGTGATTTGGAGAGAATTTTGGTGATCAAATGGAGGAGAGGCATCAGAAGAATTCTTAAGAGCTTTGTTGATGGAGGAGTTGGTTGAGTTATTATCAGTGATGGAAGCCATTGGAGGAGTTTGGTTGGTGGGGTCTGGCATAAGGGAAACAAAGGCTGCGATCGGGAAGAAGGAAAAAATTTTTGCTATTTCAAAAGAGCAGAGGAAAAAAAATTGCGATCGCTAGGGTGAGGGTATGGGATCTGATACCGTGTGGAAAATAGCCTCACATATTTTATTATTTGTGAGCTATGCTATTTAAATAGGCACGATACAACCTATAGAGATAATTGGTACTGAATACCTAATATTTTGGAGTAATTACAATAAAATCAAATCAGTTAATTACAATTAAATCAACCTAACAAATATCTAAGAAAGAAAATATACAGATTTGTTTCACATTCTAAGTAACTAATATCTCTAACAAACATTTAAATAATATTAGCTAATAAAATAAAATAAAACAGTATCTTCTACACAATATTTTATATCAATATATCATAATACTCAATTCAGGAACATGACTAGTAAAATCTCTTCTTACCAGTAAAAATCATATATAACTCAAAACTAGACAGGGGTTGGAAGTCGGACTACATGTTTGATCCACAAATAATATAGTATCTGCTAGAATATATTAGCTAGAAATTAGGATTAATTGTAATTATCTTAGTTTCCTAATTTCTCTCCTAGTTTCCTAGTCTAACCTCTCTAGTTTTGTATAAATACATGTTATTTACTTGAATACTGTACACAATTGATTCACCAATTTCTACATGGTATCAGAGCAATTCGATTAGGGTTCGAATTTTGAAATTAAGGTTGATCCCAAAATTAGGGTTTGAGTTTGGTTCTTTCTTTATTTTAGGGTTCCTTTTTCAGTAATCCTATTTGGAGTGTGTTTTAGTTATCACCACCCACACAGAAGGATTGCTCAGCCGCCGATCGTCAAAACCTCAAAGTCCAGCCATTAGAATCACCGCGCGTGAGCCTCACGTGCTGCCCTCACCACCGCGATCTTCCCCACGTGCCGGCGCGTGTAGGCGCATCTGACCGTTAATCTGACAGCTGTCAGTTTCTGCTCCTTTTTCAACCCTCCTCTATCCTCTGTCTCCGGTGGTTCTTCTCCGTTTGTGGTTTGGTGTTTGGGTGTTCTTTCTTTAATCGCTTTCTTCCTTGTCTTTTTCAATATTTGCTTTTGAGATTATGGCAGAGACAAAATCAGATCCAAAATCAGCGGGTGTTTCTGATGTGGTTCTTGTGATGTCTAAAATCACGGACCATAAATTGACTGTTTCGAATTATTTGGAATGAAGTAAGATTGTTAGGTTTTATGTAAGAAGTATTGACAAAGATGATCATTTGATTGATGATCTTCCAGAAGAAAAAGATGATAAAAGAAAGATGTGGCTACGGGAGGATGCTCGCTTGTTTCTTCAAATTCGTATGTATGATGTTTGCAAAGCCTTTTACCGTGCGGAGAAACAAGATCAGTCTCTTATAAACCACTTTATGGCATTTAAGAGGACATACGAAGAGTTGAATGTGTTGTTGTCATTTAGTCCTGATGTGAAGGTTCAACAGCACCAGCGAGAGCAGATAGTTATCATGAGCTTTCTAGCAGGACTCTCATCTGAATTTGACTCTACAAAGGCACAAGTTCTTTCTGGCTCTTGTGTCTCCTCTTTACAAGATGTCTTTAGTCGTGTTCTTCGCATGAAAACTACTCCATCTGTTTCTCTTAATAGTGTTTTGGTTAGTCGTAATAATTATGCACCGTAGAAAACTTCTACTCCAAGTGGATACAGAGGAGGCAATTCACAAGAACTTGACAATCGAACATCGAATTCCGGAAGCATTATGTGCAAGTATTGTAAGAAACCAGGCCACACCAAGTTTGAGTGTAGGAAGCTACAATTTAAAAATCAGCAAAAACGCTGCTAATATTGCAAGCACCAGTGATGCATCTGACAAATCGATCGTTATTTCTGCTGATGAATTTGTCAAGTTCTCAAGGTACCAATAATTACTTAAGTCGCCATCTCCTTCTGTCACTGCAATTGCTGATTCAGGTAAATCTAATGCATGCCTTCTTTCCACATCATCAAAATGGGTCATTGATTCTGGTGCCACCGATCACATGACAGGTAATTCCAGTCTCTTTTCCACTTTTCAGTCTCGTAGTCCCACTTCTACTGTTACCTTAGCTGATGGGTCACCATCTTCTGTTCTTGGATCTGACACTATTACTCCTACACCTCTGCTTACTTTGTCATCAGTCTTACACTTACCTATTTATCTTTTAATTTGCTTTCTCTTAGTCAACTTACTCGTAATCTAAATTGTTGCATCTCATTCTTTCCTGATCATTGTTTATTTCAGGATCTTATGACGAAGAAGATTATTGGTAAAGGACATGAATCTGACGGCCTGTATGTTCTTGATCCACTGCCACCAAATTCTATTGCTTGTCCGAGTGTCGCTTCTGCTTTTGAGGCTCATTGTCGGTTGAGTCATCCATCCCTTCCTTTGCTCAAGAAATTTTGTCCCCAATATAGTAAGGTGTCTTCATTAGATTGAGTCATGTCAGTTTGTCAAATATCATCGTCTTAGTTCAAGTCCTCGAATTAATATACGTGCTAGTGTTTCTTTTGAATTAGTTCATTCTGATGTTTGTGGTCCTATTTTGTCTAAACCTGGATTCAGGTATTTTGTTACTTTTGTGGATGATTATCCTCGTTTAACTTGGTTATATTTAATAAAAAATCGTTTTGAGTTGTTCTCTATATTTTGTGCATTTTGTGCTGAGATTACAAATCAATTTTATGTTTCTGTTCGTACTTTGTGAAGTGATAATATGCCAAGAAATATACATTGCTCAATTTCACTCTTACATGATCTCTAATGACATGCTTCATGAAACGTCTTGCGTTGATTCTGCATCCCAAAATGGTGTAGCAGAACGTGAAAACAGACACCTTGAACTGCACAAGCCATCTTGTTCCAAATGCATGTTCCTAAACATTTTTGGGCCGATGTTTCCACAGCATGTTTTCTTATCAATCGCATGTCATCCTGTGTTCTTAATGGTGAGATCCCATATAAAATATTTTTCCTGGTAAGTCATTGTTTCCAGTTGCTCCTAGGATATTTGGCAGTATTTGTTTTGTTCGAGATGTTCGTCCACATGTCACCAAATTAGATCATAAGTCATTAAAGTGTCTTTCTTGGTTATTCTCGTCTTTAGAAAGGGTATAGGTGTTGTTGTTCTGATCTTAACAAATATCGTCTCCATTGATGTTACCATCGTGGAAAACACTATTTTTCGTCTTCTTCTACTCCTACTCGTCGCAGGGAGGATGATGATTTGTTGGTATATTCTATCACATCTTCTGCACCTGACACATGTTCTGACGAGTCTCTTGTTCCTCCACCTGCCTCAGCCACAACTCCTGACATGCCTCCGCCTCTTATTAAAGTGTACTTCAGGCATCCACCTCCTGTTTCATGTCCTGCACCTGCTTCTTTGTCATCAGATTCGAACTCAAGCGATGATCTTCCCATTGCGCTACATAAAAGTAAACGCCAGTGCACTTATCCTATTTCTTCTTTTGTTTCTTCTAATCACTTGTCATCTTCTTCTTGCTCCTATATTGCTTCTCTTGATTTTATCTCGATTCCTAAAATTGTTCGTGAAACCATATCTCATCCTGGTTGGCATGATGCAATGATAGAAGAGATGAATGTTTTTTATGGAAATAGTACTTGGGACTTGGTTGATTTACCTTCGAGAAAACAGGTCATAGGGTGCAAATGGGTATTCACGGTTAAGGTCAATCCAGATGGATCAATTGCTCGTTTGAAGGTCCGTCTTGTTGCTAAGGGTTATGCTCAAACCTATGGAGTGGACTATTGTAATACTTTTTCTCCTGTTGCTAAACTGATATCTGTTCGACTGTTTATTTCTATGGCAGCTACTCATCATTGGCCTTTGCATCAGCTAGATATCAAAAATGTTTTTTTTCATAGAGACCTTCAGGAAGAGGTATATATGGAGCAACCTCCTGGGTTTGTTGCTCAGGGGAAGTCAGGGCGAGTCTGTCATCTTCGAAAATCTTGATATGGTTTGAAACAAAGTCCTTGTGCTTGATTTAGTAAATTTAGTCAGGCTGTTGAGAAATTTGGTACGTTGAAAAGTAAGTCACACCATTCTGTGTTCTATAAACGATCAACTATCGATATCATTTTGTTAGTTGTGTATGTGGATGATAATGTTATTACTGGAAATGATGCTAGAAGAATCTCATCTCTTAAATCTTTCATTCATACCTAGTTTCACACGAAGGATTTGGGGGTGCTCAAGTATTTCTTGGGAGTTGAAGTCACTCAGAGTAAACAAGGTATTTTTTTATCTCAAAGAAAGTATGTACTTGATTTGTTGACTAAGACAAGAAAATTGGGAGCAAAACCTTGTAGTACTCCAATGAATCCTGTTGTGCACCTTACAAGAGATGGGGAACCATTTGAAGACCTTGAAAAATATTGCAGGTTGGTTGGAAAGTTGAATTATCTTACGATGACTCGACTAGACATTGCGTTCTCAGTTAGAGTTGTCAATCAATTGCAGTTTATCTCAAACAATTCATCATTGGGTAGCGTTACAGCAAATTTTGTGTTACTTGAAGGGAGCACCAGGACGAGGTATCGTTTTCACGGATCATGGGCACACTCATATTGAGTGTTTCTCAAATGCAGATTGGGCAGGTTCTAAGGTAGATAGAAGATCCACTTCGGATTATTGTGTCTTTGTTGGGAGCAATTTGGTCTCTTGGAAGAGTAAGAAGCAAAATGTTAAGTCTAGATCCAGTGCAAAATCAGAATATAGAGCTATGGTACAATCTGTGTGTGAGATAATGTAGAGATATCAACTTTTGACTGAAGTAGGATTTAAGACTTCAGTACCACCAAAATTGTGGTGTGATAACCAAGTTGCTCTTTATATTGCCTCAAATCCTGTGTTCCATGAGCGAATTAAGCACATTGAAAT
The DNA here is from genome assembly GCF_963169125.1 of Humulus lupulus. NCBI lineage: Eukaryota > Viridiplantae > Streptophyta > Magnoliopsida > Rosales > Cannabaceae > Humulus > Humulus lupulus. The sequence continues at coordinate 182,264,326 of NC_084793.1, forward strand.
TGATTGTAATTTTGTTCGTGAGAAAATTAAACAAGGTTGGATCTCCACAGGATATGTGAAGACTGGAGAACAATTAGGGGACATTTTCACAAAGGCTTTGAATAGGGTGCGGGTTGATTATCTTTGTAACAAGCTGGGGCATGATTAACATTTATGCTCCAGCTTGAGGGGAGTGTTAGAATATATTAGCTGTAAATTAGCTAGAAATTAGGATTAATTGTAATTATCTTAGTTTCCTAATTTCTCTCCTAGTTTCCTAGTTAGTCTCTCTAATTTTGTATAAATACATGTTATTTACTTGAATAATACACAGAATCGATTCACCATTTTCTACAGTATCCAATAAATACAAAATAAGATCAAAATTATTTATCATTCAAGTGTCTCAAATAGTTGTCCAAACCGAAATTTTAATCAGTATATGAGATAATTACAAGGATGATCTGAAAATAGATATTCTACATCAATTATTATATGCATACTTGCAACATTTGCTTAATTATTAAAACCCAAGTACAGAAGACAAAAATAGTAAGAAATGCATAGAGCTTTGATTATACACATAGGGTTTTTGAGATTTGATTATACAAATAAGGTTTAATTGGTGTATTATTATGAACTAACCATGTTAAGATAATTTAGTTGAGTAATGATACAGGTTATGGCAACCATTGCAAAAATCCATGTCTGAAAGTATATCAGCTGGTTTATGCCCTCCAATGTAAGTTTGATAGAAATGCCAATGGCCTTTATGCTCATGACCTGCAAATGGGAGAACAAATCACAGAAGTTATCATGCTCCAAATATAGTAAAGTGAGCGCACAAGGGAGAAGCAGCAGTTAGCTAGAATGCTAAAGTAACTTACAGTTAATGATCCGATCACAGAGCAAATCCCAATATATATCATTATATTGGTTTGGCCATAGCGGGGAGAACAATACAAAATGAGCACTAATGTCAGTGCTACCACTGAGGCTGTGTATAAAAGAAATGCTGCAAGCAAGAGATAAGAATACATCAGATCAATGAGCAGAAAAATAAGCAAAGGAAGAAACCATTTTTACTAGTAATGAATTATAGCTACCTACCTGGTTGAATAGCCAATTCCCAGATTTCTTCCACAGAGTTCAGAGAAAGCTCTTGAGGAGCATGAAGGACAATCATTGTAGAACCTACGACACATAGAAGGCAGCCCAACATCCCCATTTTCTGAAGCTTCTCTTTCAACAAGAAATGAGCTAAAACAGCACTGCCATATCCATTTCCAGATCAATATATCAGATTACTAACCTAAGCATAATGCTAGAAATATTAAGGAAGGAAAAAGAAAAAAAGAGAGGGAGCAGGGCGGGGCGGGTAGCAGCAGTTTTGATCAATAAAAAAGAATGACAGAATGTACCTAACAATAATACTCAGTGCACCAAGCGGTGTCACAAGCACAGCAGGGGCATAAACATACGCTACAAAGTTTAAAATTTCTCCAACAATCACTGCCGAGTAAAAAAAATTATTAGTCTGCAGTATCATATCCCATAAAATCCAGGAAAATAAATATCCAGGAAAGAAAAGCTAAGAAACGTAATTGCCCATTTGGTTGCTGGTAGTTCCCAAATTGAATTGAAAATTTTACAATAAAGAACTTTTATTAGCAGAGCTAAATCAACCAAAGGGCAGTTAAGAGACTCTGAACAAGGTCATACTCATTGTTTTTCTCATACTTAACTACGAAACAAATATCAGCCGAATATAGCTAACTACATGACACATAATGCAGCTAGCAGCCAAAGTAGAAGAAGGGCAAAAACACTTACTTGTAACCATTCCCAGCCACCACAGAGGCTCCAAAAGGTACCCATATCCTCCAACACCTAATCCAAAGCACATATTAGACACCAGAAAGCTAAAAGCAATTGTAAATTGAATAAATAAACCAACAGAACGTACTGGCACCGGGGCCATTTACGCCTGCCCTTCGGAGACCCTTTTTCTTGATGATGAAGCTGGAACCAATGAAGGCGCTGGAGACGACCGCCAAGATAAATCCCTTGAGATTACTCGAGTACATCTATTATTATCAATCACTATGTACAACAACAATAGGGCCACCAAAAACAACAATTTCGAGGACACGAAGATGAAAGGCTATGACTCATATCACAAACTGAGATTTGTGGTCTGAAAGTTCTAGTCGTAGAATGAGATTGGAATAAGATTTGCGATTTGGGTTCGTCAAAATTGGGTCATTTGAGAGTTAAGATTGTCTTTTTTGACTTAGTTCGAGAGGAGAGAGAGAGAGAAAAGGAGGTCGTTACGGAGAAAGCAATGCCTGTTTCTCACCTGCCAGTCACTCTCCTTGCAAGCCTGAAAACTGACCGTTCCTTTGATCCTAGTTGTCACGCTTCAATACTAAGTAATGACTTCAATTTTACTTTTGGACAAAAGTTAAAGACTTCAATTTTAAAGCATAAATTATAGATATTTTTGAGTTTATATAGGGAAATTTTAGGACATATGCATTTTAACATAGTTAATTTTTTTGTAAATGCCAATATAAGTTATTATATCAAATATATCATATTTTCAATTTTTTGGACAAAAATATTCATGACTTTCAAACACTCTTCCTCTCTCTCAGTTCAAAATCTCTCTTAGGGGAAACATCTCTCTCGCATACCCTCGCATTCTCACTCTCTCTCCCAAGTGAAACACTCTCTCTCTCTCTTTTCTCGTCACAGCCAGCACACCACCGTCGTCGCCGTCACCACCATCTTCTCTGTCAACGGCAACGGTAAGCTCCTTTTTATTTTTTTTAAAATAAAATTGAATCGTAATGTATAAAATCGATGAAATGGGTTTGATTTTAATTCTAATGTAGGATTTTAATCTCTATTTTGCAAAAAAAAAAAAAAAAAGCTTGAAATGGGTTTGATTCTATGTGCATTGTTTTGGAAGATTGGGTTTAAATTATGTAAAATTTTGGTCGGTCGATGTTCATTCGATGTCATTTCGATGCTTAATCGATGGTAATTCGATGACATCCAGTGCATGTGTATATTTTTGAATAATTGATGTTGTGTCATCAATGCTCAATCGATGAATTTTCGATGGATCATTAAATAAAGGCGATAGTAAATCGATGTTATTTCGATGCTTGCATAGTTTTCAGTTTTCATTTTGTATATCGATGAAATTTCAATGATATTTTGATGCATATTCGATGGGTTTTTTAGTATTAGTTGTTATTTGTTAAATGTCTATCGATGCAATTTCGATTCTAATTCAATGGTATTTCGATGCTTTCTTGGTTTTAGTGTTCTTTTGATAAATCTAATAATTTCGATGCTATTTCGATGGTTGTTCGATCCCATTCATTTAAATGGTGATGCATTGATGCTATGTCGATGTGATGTCGATGACTTTTATATGTTATATGTTTCAAAGATATTCGATGCATAATCGATGCTATTTCGATGGCATATCGATACATTGTTTGTTGATTTTATTTTTTATATAATCGATGCAATTTCGATGTTATTTCAATGCTCATTAGAGGGTGGCTTAGTTCAGTTTTTATTTGTTAAATGTATATCGATGCAATTTCGATGCCATTTCGATGGCATATCGATAGTTTGTTTGCTGATTTGTAAAATCAATTTTGATGGTATTTCGATGTTGTTTCGATGCATACTTGTATATGTTGATTTTTTGCTTTTTGCTTCGATGCCAAATCGATGGTAATTCGATGACAACAGCAGATCAATTTTTTTTCTGTAAATTTAACTAATTCTCTCTTTTTTTTGGATATTTTGTAGATGTCACTCAGACGTGTCCCACTGCTTGAGATCCACATAGAGGATCATTCATGTCGGTCGTATGACTTATAGGGGTTTCGGGTGGTTAACTAAATTGAAGAAAAGGTTTGAGGAGCATGGATTGTTGGGGAGGGTGAATGAGTCTATTTTTGGACCATTCTTCACAGCCACTGCCTTTTCATTCTCTGGGGCATTAGTGCACACACTGCTTTTGCAGAAGTTGAAGTCTCCACATGACGATGTGGTGCACTTCTTGATGGGCCCAAACTTAGGTAAGTTTTGGGTGCACGAGTTTGTCATTATGACTGGCCTGAGCTGCTCTTGTCCACCACTTGTCGTTGACATTCAACCTCACCTAACATCCTCCCGCCTACTCGATACATATTTCAATGTGGAACCCGAGAAAGACACTAGGTTCTTTATGTTGAAATGAGGTCTTGGTATGTGCGATGTACTTGATGATTTGTACAAGCTCGGTTTGGTTTATTTTGTGGAGGGGATACTATTGGCTGCTGAGAACGATAATGCTATTTGGCGAGATTCATTATCGATGGTCGAGGATTTAGAGTATTTTGAAAAGTATCCATGGAGATCAGTTTCATTCGATACAACTGTGAAACAATTCAATATAGATATGAAAGCGATTGGTGCTACAATACCTGGTAAGAAGGCGAATAAGACCACTGAGGTGGAATCTTCTAAGGATGTTTAGGTGGAGGCAAAGTACACCTGCAAGGGGTATCCACCAGCCTTGCAATATTGGGCATATGAGACTATTCTTGATTTGCAGAAGGAATATGCCAAGTCCTGTGGATTCAAGTTGCCTATAATGCTACAGTGGGAGAGCATAGGCCAGCTGAAGCATTTGCATGTGAAGGATATACTTGCGAGGAGACATGTAAGTTATTTTGAATTTAAAAATAAAAAAACTTTTGCCTTATACCAATCAACTTTAGGAGTTTCTAACTTTCTTGTTTTGTTTCCATTATAGATGTCATGCATTTCTATCCTCAGGCCTCGGCTAGACGAGCAAGACTTCTTTGGCACTATATATTAGAGGACAGAGGGGGATGCTCCTAGGTATGTGATGGTGTGAGATATGATCCAGTCTGTGCCTAAGGAAGGAAGACCCTTCAATCCTGAGACAGAGGCTGTTGTGTTTGTTGAGATAGCTGTGGAGGCTGGCATATTTGTGGAGGATGCCCCGACGGAGACTGCTCTTGATACTATTGCAGAACCTACTTCTGCTCCTGGTCCTGGGGCTTATGAGGCTATGTTGGGTGAGATGGCTAGACTATCAGGTGCAATGGACGAGGTTATGGCCACTCTAGGTATCGTCCTTAAGAATAAAAAAGTTATATTGGAGAAGTTGGCAACACTTGGTGATATACCTACTCCAGCAGAGGACTTAGAGTATGTCATCCTCCCCACATATTACGAGGCTCTTGTTGGAGAAGCCACACCTCCTCAGCCAGTGCAGACGACCTTAGGTGCTACTAATCCATGAGTTATTACATTTTTTTTAAATGAAGTAGAATGTATACTAATTGCTCCTGTTACAAGTAAGCGCACTAGACATCGACCAATGAGGTACAAGGACTATACTCCAACAACCAAGCGTCCAAAGTTTAAGGACCAGTGGTGATCCATCCTTTAAAGGAGTTGGATCAAGATATGTTGACAACTTTTAACCGATGGGTACTCGGTGAGATTGACAACATCAGACCGAGGAAGTTGGAAGGTTGTGATGGCACCCCTGTTTAGTTCCTGAAATTGAAGGTGGCAAGAATGGTTGGCAGAAACTGTAAGTCTTTTTATATTCACTGTTAACACATTCATTTCATTTTAACAATTCTTTATTTTAACGATACTCTATTTGTTTGCAGCATCTCGACGCTGCGAATTATCTTATACATAGATGTCTTATTGAGTTGTCGAAGACGTGCCCCGTGACTACCACCATACTTGATTCATCATTTGCATAGTATATTCCTAGCAGGTATGACAATTTCAAGAGCAGGAGCAGGTCTTACCAATTGGATGAGGACATTCTTATGTTTACGAAAGGAGAAAAGGAAAAAATACAGGAAACCTTGGGGTGATTGCACCGAGATCTACTTCCACTGGTGCATTAAAGGGAATCATTGAGTCCTTTGTGAGATAAATGTGACAGATTGGATGATCACTGTATTTGACTCAAACCATTCAAATGTTAGCAATGATAATTTGAATGGTTTGATGAAGCTTTAGGTTAAGATGCTTCCATCTTTACTCAATGCTTTTGGTATGGTTAAAGGACACTGTAACGCCCTACTACCTTAGAGTTGTTACTAAGTGAGTTTAAAATGTGCACTTAACTAGCTAACCAAGCATTTAACTCAAAAGTGTAACTAAACTATATTAAAATCACATAATTTGAAAATGTAAACATTCATTGAAAAGTATAAATTTTTTACATTAGGGATCCCGAAAATACTGTTTATAAATATTTACAACTCAAAATATGTTTTAAGTCGATTAAACAAGAAAATAGGATTCAGTACAAAGCATCTCCCAAAAATACCCCTGGCCGTGGCAGCCAGGCAAACCAGACATGTACGCGTCGCCTTACGCTCTCCGTACTCATGGTTGGCCGATCTTCCCCTTGCCCTTACCTGCACCACAGAGCACCCATGAGTCGAAGCCCAACAAGAAAACTCCACACAAATAGATAACATATGCATATCAATCACTCAACACATAGCAAATCCGCCAACAGGCTAAACATATATGGCCATGCCGTCCCAGGCACTTTACCAGGCCCTGGGTTCGCGGTTCACACCGTAAGGATATCCCAGGTATCCTTTAGGATCTTACCCTGGCAACTCGCACTCCGCGTGCTAAACGCTGCTCTCAGCCTCTTGCCATTCTCGGCCTTCGCCGTTCCTGGCTCTTGCCGATCATTCACATATATATGCATACATAGCATAATTAAACAAACACTTAAACATGTATTAACAAAATCAATGGGCTACACCCTACACATAACCATATAGGGCTGTGCCCTGCAACACAACTATGGGGCCTCGCCCTGCTCTACGGGTACAACAATTCTCTTACCTGTGTCCCAAGCTTCTTGAGCACCGAAATCTCGAGCATGGTCCTCTAACCCGAGCCTCGCTGATAACCTAGTCACAACACACACATAGCATTCTCATTACTAACCAATTTATAATCATCTCCCGAAACCAATCCCGTGCTCTCGGGACCTCCCGTTTCCCCCTACATGGTAGCGGAAGCATCCCCCTAGCCCCTTGAGCCAACACCCCAAAAACACATTTTCCCCCTGCCTAGAAATGGCCAAGCATTGCGGCACCCCCCTATAGGGGCCGCGGTGTCCAGAATGGTGCCCTTCCCCTGATGCATCCTAGCGCCGCGGCACGGAAGAACAGGGCTGCTGCGCCCATACGCGAACCCAAAAAGCTGGGTTTTTTCCCCAACATTTTCCCGAGCCAAAACACTTCCAAATCAAAACCAAGACATACCTAAATCCCAAATTCATTCCAAAACCCCAAATAGACCATATGGCAACTCGAAAAACATCAATAACAAACCTAAACACACATTCAAACCCATGATTCACAAATTGGTTTAAAACTTTATAAAACTTAAACCATAACAGAGCATAACCTCAGTAATGCATGGAATTCTTACCTCAAACAAGAATTTGACCTTGAGCTTCCTCCAATTCCAACTCCAAGCTAAACCCCTTTTGATTCCCAAGCTGAATTCTCACACAAACAAGCCACAAATCCAGCTTTCAACTTCCATTCTCAAACTCTCAAAATCAAGCTTGGAAACTTAAAGAAAATAGGGATGAATTCCTTACCTCTGAGCTTATCACACCCTTGAGCTAACTCCCCTAATCACAGCAACTGAAATCCTTCAATTCTCTAGTCTAAAATCCTCAAGACTCAGCAAGCTCTCAACTATCAAGGAGAGGAAAAGAGGGAACCGAATGTGAGAGAGGGAGAGCTAAGAAATTCTGTTCTTTTCCTTTCCTCAGCCTTTGCTAAAATGTTCTAGTATTTCCCAGCCCTTAACTAGTTATAACCAGCTGCCAAAATGACCTAATTGCCCCTTAAGTTAACCCAAGTCCTCATATGCCACCAAGGGCGATTTAGTCTTTTAACACATCCCGCTAAATCCTTGGGTATGCCTAAAAATCCCCGTTTTAATCTCGACATGTCTAAACTATTACTATCACTAACCGCTACTCAATAATTCCCGAACATTTTATAATATTCCCAAAATACCCCTAAGCTCCTCCCAAGCCGGGTATTTGACCCCATTGTGACGTCCTAGCTAAACAACTCCGTAAGACCGTCTCGGATCGCGCACCGCAATTATATCACCACCCACACGTGGTATCAATCACAATACACAAAAATATAACATTTATGCCCCCAACGGGCTAAAATTACAAGTATGCCCCTAACAGCCAAATGGGGCCCACATGCATATTTAATCACCTAAACATGCACTTCTAATCACATTTTCATTAAATTCACATGTTAATACAATAGAGCAATTATTGCCCTCCAGGAATGCTAATCAAGGCCCCAAGCCTTATTAACAAATTTGGGTCGCTAGAACTATCCCCTCCTTATAGAAATTTCATCCTCGAAATTACCTGAACAACTCGGGATACCGCTCCTGCAATTCTGATTCCAGTTCCCACGTCGCCTCCTCAACCTTATTGTTCCTCCACAGCACTTTCACCAAGTCTATGGTCTTGCTCTGCAAGACTTTGTCCTTTCGGTCAAGAATCGGAACTGGCTTCTCCTCATAAGACAAATCCTGGTCTAGCTCCAAATTCTCATAACTCAGTACATGCGTCGAATCTGACACATAATTTTGAAGCATGGACACGTGAAACACATCATGAACCCCTGATAAGTCTGGAGGCATCGCCAATCTATAGGCTACCTCTCCAACCCGTTATAGAATCTTGAAGGGGCCAACAAACCTAGGGCTCAGCTTGCCCCGAACACCAAACCGTTTCACTCCCCTCAAAGGTGAAACCCTAAGGAGCACATGATCACTGACCTAGAATTCTACGCTCTTGCATTTCAAGTCTAAGTAACTCTTCTGGCGACTCTGGGAGGCGAGCATTTGAGCTCTAATCTTTTCTATGGCCTCATTGGTCCTCTGGACCATCTCAGGACCCAAATAACTCCTCTCACCCGTCTCATCCCAATGGATAGGTGATCTGCACTTCCTTCCATAAAGCATCTCATATGGAGCCACTCCGATAGTCGCCTAGTAGCTGTTGTTGTATGAGAACTCAATTAAAGGGAGATACTTACTCCAAGATCCCCCAAAATCTAGCACACAGGCTCGTAGCATGTCCTCCAGTATCTGAATCGTCCTCTTAGACTGTCCATTTGTCAAAGGATGATAAGCGGTACTAAACCGTAACTGCGTGCCCATAGCTTTCTGCAGACTCTCCCAAAACTTGGAGGTGAAGGTGGGGTCTCTGTCGGATACTATCGACCTCGAAGCCCCATGAAGTCGAACAATTTCCTTCACATATAACTCAACATACTGCTCCACAGTATAAGTCGTCCTGACCGGTAGAAAGTGGGTGGACTTGGTATACCTATCAACAATCACCCACACCGAGTCATGCTGTCCCACGGTCTTCGGCAAACCAACCACGAAGTCCATGGTAATATCTTCCCACTTCCACTCTGGAATCGCTAGAGGCTGCAACAACCCTGCTGGCCTCTGATTTCAGCCTTGACCCGCTGACAAGTTAAACACTTGGCCACAGAATCCACCACATCCCTCTTCATGCCCGACCACCAATACAAAGCTCTCAGATCTTGGTACATCTTTGTCGTACCCGGATGTAAGGAATAGGGAGTGGTATGCGATTCATCTAAGATCTCCCGCCGAATATTAGAATCCATCGGAACACAGATCTGATGTAACGACCCAAAATCGCTAATAAGGCTTAAGGGCCTTGATTAGCGTGCCAGGAGGGCATGTTGGGATTTTTGCGTGATTTTATAAGTTAAATGCATGATTATGATTTAAAGCATGTTATATGACTAATTGAACCTTCGAGATGCATGACTACGTGGTTAGTATGCATGTTAGGTGAAATAAATATGTATGTGGACCCCGTTTGCATGATAGGGGTAAATTGGTAATTTTTGCCCGCTGAGGGCATATATGTGATATTTGTATTCTGTGAATTGTACCACGTGAGTGTGGTGTTATTATTGTGATGCACGTGCCGAGACGGTCCTAGAGAGCAAATTTAACTTAAGAGTCACAACGGGAATTCTATAGCCGGCTCGGGAGGAGCCTAGGGGTACCTCGGGAATTTTATGGCTAAGTTGAGATTTAGCGGGTAATGGTTATTGGTGATTGAGTAACCTGGGTAACCATTAGTTACTGCTGTGAGTAACAAGTTTAGTTGGAAAATGGTAGAATTGAAATATTAGTGAAAGGACTAGAGTGCCCTTGAGGACTTAGTTGGGAAAGGATTATTTGGAGGGGTAGCATGGTCATTTGGCAAGGGTAATATATAATTTTCAGCTGGGTTTTAGGGGTACACGGTTTGGGCATTTGGGGTCACTTGATGCTTTGATAGAAATTGAAGAGAAGAAAGAGGAGGAGAAAGAAGAGCTAGGGCAAGTAAAAAGAAAAGAAGAAGAAGGGTAGAAGGGCTGAATTGGGAGCTTAGGAGGAGATCAAGGAAGCTTGTTGGGAGGATTCTTCACTTGAGGTATGGATTTTATACACACTTAAGTTTGTTTTCTGTGTTGATTTGAGGAATTTAATGCTTGAGTTAAGCTTTTCAAGGTTTTGGGTTTAGATTTCTTAAGTTGAGATCAAATGGGTGGATTTTGAGTATGATTGTGTTATTGAGTTGGGTTATGATGTTTATGGGTTGATGTATGGTCTATTTGAAGTTTGAAATTGATTTTGGGGCTTAGGTGTGAGTTTGGGAGTGTTTTGGATGATGAAATGCAGAGGAAAAACCCAGTTTTTCTGGGTTCGCGAAGGAGCGCTGCGGCCCTGTTCTTGGGCGCCGCGGCGCGAGGATGTTTGCAGTCAAGGAGCTCTCTGACTTCTCTGGGCGTCGCGGCCCTTGCGGGTAGCGCCGCGGCGCTACGCCTTTTTCAGGATGGGAAATTTTGCAAATTTGAGCTTTTGCTCCGGGGGTTCGGGGGATGTTTCTGATGAATTGTTTTAGGAATTTGGGAGTCTCGAGAGTGTGGGATTGGTCCCGGGAAGTGGTTTTGAATTGATTAGTATTAAAGGATGTTTCATGTGTGTTGTGACTAGGATATTGGAGAGGCTCATGCTAGAGGACCGTGCTCGCAACTTTAGTGCATCAGGAAGCTCAGAGTACAGGTAAGAAAACTATAACACCCGTAGGATGGGGCATGGGCCCATAGTGTGATTGCGGGGCACGGCCCTATATTGCATGTTGCATGATGAGATGATTGCAGGGCACGGCCCTATATCGCATTACATGTTAGGGTGCAGATTTAAATGAATTGATATTTGTTTGAATGTTGTTTGATTTATGCTATATATGATTATAGTGAATTGAACGGCTATGGCCGAGGGCGGCAAGGCCGAGAACGGCAGCGGGGCCGGAAGTAACACCTAGCACATGGGATGCTTATGGTCAGGGTAGGACCCAGGGGATACGGGTGATATCCCTACGGTGAGGACCGAGACCCCAGGCTTCGGTAAGGTTTTGGGGGCGGCATGGCCGTGTTTGCTTAGTCTAATGGTTGACTTGTTTATGTGTGGATTATCTGTTATGATAAACTGTATAAATTGCATATGTTATGTTCTGCATGAGTTTTCTTGCTGGGCTTCGGCTCACGGGTGCTCCGTGTTGCAGGTAAGGGCAATGACTGAGTCAACCAACCATGAGTACGGAGAGCGTGAAGCGACGCGTACATGTTTGGCCTGCCCGACTGCTTTGGTTGGGGGTTTATTTGAAAGTGGCTGTAATAATCTATGATTTTTAGAACTGATCAACTGTAAACTTATTTCAAGATGTAAATAGTTTTCAAACCTTATTTTGGGATCCCAAATGTTTAATACTAGAAGTTTTAATGAAACAACGCATTTTTCAAGGATTACAGCCTTCACTTTTTAATTAGTCACACTTTTGTTTCAAAACCTCGGTTAGCGAGTTCATTGCACACTGTTCTGTCTTAAAACTCACTTGGTAACGGCTCTACGGTAGTAGGGCGTTACATCTGACCCTTGTACTTCAATAACCCCATCTTTGAGATAGAGAAGTCCTTAGCTGCCCCGACTTAGACATTCTCCCTATGACCTCTCAACTGGGAATCCCTCCCCTGCGCCTCCTTGATCCTCTCAAGGAGTGTAGACTGAAGAGTAATGTTGGCTAACCGACCAACCACCAACTCTATACCCGTTCTAGTCATCTCCTCAGCTAGCTTATCAGATATTTGTCTCGAACTGAATAACTGTCCTGGGCCTTTCCGACTCAATGCATCAGCAACCACATTAGCCTTCCCATGATGGTATAGGATATCACAATCGTAATCCTTAACCAACTCCAGCCACCGTCTCTGGCGCATATTCAAATCCTTCTGAGTAAAGAAGTACTTTAAACTCTTATGGTCGATGTATATCTCACACTTCTCACCATACAAATAATGTATCCAAATCTTAAGTGCGAATGACCCTTATATCACAATAGATTCATACCTGACACTGTATCACCCTTAGCTAGTCCAACCAGGACTTCCATTCGATCTTTCCTATCTGAGATTCACTTAGTCATCTTTCCTTTTAGCTTCTCTGAGATAATAATCTCAAACACAGAACTGTCCATTGTCCCACTAGAAACTTTACTCTAGTTTTGGTCAAATTATTTCACCAACGTGTTACATAAGCAATCTTTTCTCTGTATCACTGAGGTGTCATAACAACCTACCAATTGATTCTGATCTGTAAATAGAAACTCAGAATTCTTTCCACAAATCACATATAATACCATGCCCATCAAAGGACACTCCTTCCTTCTAAGGTATCCCTTAACCTTAGCAAATTTCCACAGAGAATACACCACAATACCATCGTCCTAGACGATCACAAATTCCCATTCAAATAATCCCTTGAACACTCTGTGCATCTGATCCATAAACACCTAGCATTAAACAAATTCCCAAAATATAATCCAGCACTTCCTAGTGCTCTTTATCTGATATAAACACAGCCTTTTGCATATTCTTTTCCCCTGATCCCTAATTGGTACTAACCAGATCAAATATCAACTCTTGAGAATTCCTTCTCACTCAGTATCTAAGCCTCGAGTTCTTACAACTCTACTAAGCCATTCAATACAATGCCCTCAATTCAACTCTATCCTTGGCACTAATCAAACCACCATTTTATCTCTTCATATAAAAGGAACCCCGGATAATCCCCTGAAAACCATCCAGGAACTCACAGACTAGTCCAACCTGTCCTGATCCCACTGACACAGTCTAGGTGATATCCACCACACTAGCTAAGAGTTCTATGCATCTCTCTGCCATAAAACTCTAGCTCTCTGTACAGATGTCATCAGCATGCCCACTTTATGCCTCTATATATGCAACAACAAAGGAACAACATGGTACTAAAACCAATTAGCACAACTCAGAAATAAAACTAGAAAACTGACCTGCCACTCCTGAGGAGCTAGTCTCAGTCCCAGACTCTGTCTGCTCTAGAATAAACACTCGAGCTGGAGTCGAGCTGTCTATCCTCGTTTGCTCAAGCTCCCTTAGCCTTGGGCAATCCTTCTTGAAATGCCCAACCATGCCACAAGCAAAACATGACCTTGCTCGGCATTCTCCCAAATGATGCCTCTTGCACCGAGCACACTCTGGGTAAGGCTTCCAGCTTTTCTTCTTGCTTGCTCCAATAGATGGAGATACCACTATCTGAGCTCCATGCCTCGTGGCACTCTTTTCCTCATCTCTGATGCTCTCAACAGCAAGAGCCTACTCTACCACCTGAGCATAGGTAGAGACTTCATGCACTGGGGCAACTCTGATGCCCTGAGCTATTCTAGGATTCAATCCTTGAACAAATTTTTCCTTCCGAGCCACATCTGTGGGTACCATGTCTAAAGCAAACTTGGTCAACCCATTAAATCTATTAACATACTCGGATACTGATGCCTTTCCCTGAACGAGATTCAGAAACTCATTCATCTTGGCAGCCTTGGCCACATCACAGTAATACTTTTCATTAAACAGCTGTCTAAACTCTTTCCAATCCATCGCAGCTGTGTCTCGTGTCTAGGATATCACTTCCCACCATGTTTGGGCATCATCCCGCAGTACAAATGTTGCACAGATCATCCTATCGTGACCTACCAGCCCCATACTGTCAAGAATGGAACTGATCATACCCATCCATTGCTCAGCTCTGAATGGATCTAGGCCTCCCTCAAAAACTGGAGGGTAATACTCCTGGAATCTTCCACAGAGAAATTCCCATCTGCTCTCAACCCTAGGCTGAGCCAAACCTGGTGCCACTCCTGGGACAACATAGGAAGAGGTGCTCCCCAACAGATTTTGTTGTTGCCTCAAACACCTGATCTCTTCCTCATGCCTCTGCAATCTTGATTGCAAATCTGTGAGCATCTGTTGAAAACTCTGAGGGGCAGATGAAGAACTCAACCCCTGGCTGAAACTCCCAGCCTCTGAATAACCACCACCAGGCCTCATTATCTACCTTGGCTATAAACCTACTCTGTAGTCAATAACTTGACCCATTAGACACGATGAGCATATCATGAGCTTTCCCCCACGGGATCAATCTTATCACACCACAATTATAAACTACTTGCAGTGCTAGAAACATTCCCATGGCATTCATACATCAATCAAAATCCCTGCTCTTCCAACATTCACACCATGCCTCAACTCAAGCATGCAAATATCACAATTATGTAATCGTGGAGCAGGTAATCAAATGATCATATTCATAAATATATCCACGGAGCATATAATCACATAGTCAAGAGCCAAGCTCTATTATAATCTCATGCTCCCTAATGCAATGTGCAGGTAAAGCATTCACAATCTATTTAAGCAACTAAGCACATAACTACGAAAATAGTTACCATTCCTTGAGTGAAGCATTATTCAGTGATGAGTGTACATGCCCAGCTTTTCTTCAGGAACACATAAACCATGGAATGCTCTGATACCAAAATTGTAACGCCCCAACTCCAGGGACCGCTACAGTGCACATTGCAAACAGTGCTAAACTCGCTAATCGAGTCGTTTGGCCATAAACGTGTAACTAAGCATGATTAGCGGTTTAGGGGTTAAAAACTTTGGTTAAGGTATAACGTTTCACTAGAACGTTTACTGTATACATTGGGATCCCAAAAATATAATTTCAGAGTTTATTACAAGAAAGTTTTTACAACAGGCCGTTCTAAGCGGCAAAACAGGGTTCAGCCCTAGTTCCACTTTCAAACCTTGCCCAAGTATTGGTCGAGCAACTGCATATGTACATGTCATCACCTAAGCTCTCCAACTCAAGGATGGTCCAGCTTCCTTTTTCCTTTACCTGCACCACAAAGCACCCGTGAGCCGAAGCCCAACAAGAAAACTCATATGCTCATAAACAGTCATATCATGATATCAAATCATATCTGGCATGCCTAGCAATCATAGCTCTATTCAGCATGCAAATGAATTCCAACAGATGCTGGGGTATCCAGGACAAGAAGTCCTGGCCTTCTGATTGGAGGACTATCAAGTCAGTCCTAATCAGATGAGTGTCGTAACACTTGAGGTTCTGGTAAACCATACTGAGTGACCGACAAGCGAGTCACTAATTCAAGTGGAAGGGTGGCTGTTGGGTAAGCCTCTAACCTTTAACAGGTTCTGGTACACCATGCTGAGTGACCAACAAGCAAGTCACTGGGGCCTCAGTGCCCAAAGCCATGCATATGATGATCAAAAGGATCATACAAAGCTCATAGCTCTGATCAGATGAGTGAATATCACTTTGAGGTCCTGGTAGACCATACTGAGTGACTGACAACCAAGTCACTAGGGGCCCAGTGCCCATAGCCGTGTAACAACACCGTTACCTAGGCTTTCCCGCAATGGCTCTTATCAAATGAGTGACTGACAAGCATGTCACTAAGGGGCCGGTACCCATAACCATGTGACTTAACAGTCACGGGGCTCGCTGGCCCTGGCTCTAAATGACTAGCCTTTGGCTAAATAAACGCTTGTTTATATTCATCGAACTTGAGGTCGGTCCTGCATTAATGCTCTTTGAGTCATTCAATGCAGAAGGTCGATTAGGTCCAATCGACATAGCTTGCACTAAACACACTAGGGTTGTCATGACTAGTGAGTTAACACGATGTGACCAGTGCCCAGTACCACTGCCGAACCTGACTAGTGAGTCACAGCTTCACAGTTGATACTAGCACCTTTGCCAAACCTGACTAATTAGTCAGTACCATGCACAAGTAAGCAATGCTATCAATGTATATTGTATGCCAATTATCCAAGAACAGGGCATTCAGCATGCTTACTAAACAGTTGCTAGCATAATTATGATCGTGCACAAACACAGAGACTCAAGCTCTGACCATTCTCATATTCAACATTCATGGCATGCCCTAATCACATGTTTCTCGTGCATCACATGCATCACACTTAATCACCCAGCATGCCCCAATAACAACCATATGCAAATGGGCAAGATTGCCAAGCATTCATTACGCTATCAATGTTCACATTCAACATCCAACATGCATCAATCACAGCCATGCATGTCACATATGGGGTGCAGTTTTCTTACCTTGGATTCTTGAACTTGGTATAAAGTGGATGCTCCTTTAGTCGCAGCATGGTCAGTCTTAAATGTTCCTCGTGCTCGACTTCGTGCTTCGAGTACACCAAAATATCATCAATGAACACTACGACGAATTTGTCCAAGTAATCCTTGAAGACCTGATTCATTAAGTCCATAAGTGCGGCTGGAGTGTTGGTAAGACCAAAAGAAATAACTATAAACTAGTAATGTCTGTATCGAATCCTAAAAGTTGTCTTTGGTATATCTTCTTCCCTTCCCTTGAGATGGTGATAACCTGACCGTAGATCAATCTTTGAGAATATTGTCGCTCCTCGAAGTTGATTAAATAAGTCGTCGATCCGGGGTAGTGGGTATTTGTTCTTAATAGTCACCTTGTTTAGCTCGCGATAATCAATACACATCTGCATGCTTCCATCCTTCTCCTTCACATATAGAACTGGTTCTCCCCATGGAAAATGGCTCAGTCTGATCAAACTCAAGTCTAAGAGCTCTTGTAACTGTGTTTTCATCTCCTTGAGTTCGGTAGGTGCCATCCGGTATGGTGCCTTTGAGATAGGCTCGGTTTCAGTACTAGTTTAATTGTGAAGTCAATTTCCCAAATAGGGGGTAACCCTGGTAAGTCGTTAGGAAATATCTCTGGAAATTTCTTTATAATGCAGACGTCTCCAAGATTTATTGGTGTTTCTTGTGCCACATCCGTGATGCTTGCTAAGAATGCATGACATCCTTTCTCTATCATCTTCTGAGCTTTGAGAGATGAGATAAGCGGTGTCCGTAGTCCTAAAACCTTTCCCATAAAACATAGTTTCTGGTCGTCAGTAGTTTCGAACGTCACTTGCTTGCGTCTACAGTCGATGGTTGCGCCATGCCTTACTAGCCAGTCCATGCCCAATATTATGTCAAAGTACTTCATCTCTAGCTCTATCAAGTCTCCTTCTAGTTCCGTGCCATTAACTTTGATTGGTACCCCACATACTAGTCATGATGATATAACTACTTCGCCTGAAGGAAATTCCGTATCAAACCTAGTTCTAAATCTTTCACAAGGTTTGTCTAATTTCTCTATCATTCCTAATGAGATATACAAGTGTGTTGCTCCTGAATCAAACAATACTGAACATATATTATCGAGGATAGGAAGCTAACCTTTGACCACCTTGTTACTAGCTTCAACTTCTCCCTGGGTCAAGGCAAAGACTCTGGCTGGAACCATCTTGTTCTCCTTCTTTTCTACTGTTTTGAGCTACAGACATTCCTTTTTCTGATAACCTTCCTGGCCACAATTGAAACAACCATTGGTGTTTGCACGACACTCCCCAGGATGTCTTTTCTGGCATTTGGAGCACTGAGGGTATTCCACATAACCTGACCTATTATTACTGTTATTAGATCATGATCTTTTGTCAGCGTCAGCTTGCTTATTATCAGGATGCTTTCTTTTCTACCCATTATTGCTATGCTGGTTGTTATTGTGGTTTCAACCATTCTAAGTCTAACTCTACTGCTTGGGTTCAAACTTGCTGGCCTCTTCCTTACTAACATTGGCTTGGAGCCTCTCCACCTCTATAGTCGTTTCTAAGACATCGGCATAAGAAATGGTTCCAGGGTTTGCAAGCTTAACTCCTAACTCAATCATGGGTCTGAGTCCCCTAGTGAACCTGGTAACCCCAAGAAATCAGTTGTGACCAACTCTGGTGTGAACTTGGCTAGACGATCAAATTGTCGAGTGTACTCAACTATCGTCAAATTTCCATGCTTCAGACTGGCAAACTCTTCCACCCTCGTTGCGATGACTGCCGAGTTATAGTATTTTTTGTGAAATAGCTCCACAAATCTGGTCCAAGTCATGGTGGTGACATCATGAGTCTGCTGTACCAAATCCTACCAGATTCTAGCATCCTTTTCAGTAGAGAGGAAACGCAAGATATGCGATCCGCATTGCCGATGTTCATGTGTGCTAGAATAGGTTCTACATTCCTGAGCCATTCTTCCGCCTCAAAGGGGTCAGTTGTCCCTTCAAAGTTTGGAGCGTGCTGCTTACGGAAATGCTAGTAGATTGGCTCTATGTACTGAGCTGGATAAGGCACATAGTTTGCCACCGGCCATCCCCCATATGGATATCCTATGTTCTGCCCTTGCTGGGGTGCTTGAGTGGTTGGCTGAGGCTGCGGCTGAGTCTGCGGCTGAAGCTCTGGTTGAGGTTGTGGCTGAGGTTGTTGTCATTGTTGCTACAGCAGTTCTTCCACTTGTTGCCGTAACAGGATAATCTCAGCAGTGTTGTCAACTGGTGGTGGTGCATTTCTATTAGTAGTAGCATTGGTAGCAGGCGTTCCCCTTCTTTGGACTGGAGGGGCTTCATGAGTCTCGTTGGTGGTGCTGGGGGCATTGCCATTCGTGCGTTTAAACCTTCGTAGTGCCATCTTCAGTAAAGTTCTAATAGTTGAGAAAACACGTTAGAGCTTACCCTAACAGTTTCTAAGGAAAAACTTAGTCTAAACAAATATAACTTGGACCTATCAATTATGATTTCTTATGAAAAATTATGTAAGCCATATTTTATAAAATAGGGTGTGTTTCTATACTTAGAATATTAAGCCACTTTTATTATTTTCTAAGTTTGTTTCTAATCACCCTCTATGACTTAATTCTGAGGCTCGAAACTCGTCGTTGTTCCAAAGTTAACCATATTGAGGAATGACTGGGAACAGTAAAATCGTTCCCACTACTATGGCCTCCAAAACTCTCAGTACAGAACCCAGTCCATTGGTTTGTATCCACCCTCACTGAACTCAGTCATTATTTATTGAATTTATTTTAAATTTATTATGATTGTAGAAAAAAATCAAACTCATACATGTCATTCAAAAATAACAACTTTATTCATTTGGAAAAATGTTTTCACTTATTATAACCATACTATACTAATAAAGAAACTATACTAATAATAATCTAGGGTAAAATTTCTAAAAATCAAGATCTTCTACATCTGTCCCTTCAGCTAACATATCATCATTTATTTCCTCATAATCATCATTACTATGAGTCTCGAAACTACCTTGGAGAATATTCATTAAGATATTATGCTTTTGTTCATTAGTGAATTGAAACTCAAACCTATAGGTAAACCTAAGTATGAGAAAATAATATCTCATAGCTATCGGTAAATCATCTTCATCATCCATAATCTCTCATAATTCTTCTAATTTTGAAACTATAGTAGGAAAATTCTTAAAAAGCCTAATTACTGGGACATATTGGTCCATAGCTCTCATCATGATTTGCCTGGCGATTTGAAGGTGAAATATCTCCTTGTGAAATATGATCAATCTCTGAGTGATTCTTTCTAGCACTCCTATTGTATCCCTTGGCTCTCTAACTCTTTTCAATGCCTTAATGGCTCAGATATCATGATAGGTCAAAGCTCCATTCATTTTGACTAAAAACATAATGACTAAAACATTAGCTATTAACATAAACATAATATTTATAACACAAATACTTACATTGGCAGTTAGATCCAGAGTTTTTGCATATGTATCAAAGAGAACTTCATGCATATGAACTGTGGACTCTGATACCAACTGTAATGACCCGACTAGCTTAAAGTCCTCGAACCATTAAAACTACTAAGACAAAGCTATTATTTTCGAATACATACATAAAATAATAGAACTTTATTAGAAAATCCAAAATACGGGATCCCATTATAATTACATAAAATCATAAAGAAAACAAAAACCTTTAATTAATTGTTCAAATACTAAATGCGGAAAAACATAAATACATAATTGAAAAGACTTGAAACAAAACGTCATCCTCAATCTTTCCCATCAGTCCATTCATTCAGTTCTTATCCAATACACATGCCAAAGTTGCCATGAATCCGTCCCGTCTTCCATGCTCATTTTCCTACACCATTTATAAAAAAAGGAATGAGTCTAATGCCCAACAAGGAAAATCTACTAAAACATATCATAAAACATAAGATTAAAACATAAATCATAAAACGTATGAAATAAAAATATAAATCATAAAATATAGGACTACAATATTAATTGTCATTAACTCATTACCGTAGTATGTGATAGAAACTATCTAGGTCCTCTTGCTACTATTCGAGGTAAGTTTAAACACAATATAGTATATGATAAACCATGTAGGTCCTCTTGCTACTATTCGAGGTAGGATAAATCATAACTATAGTCTACGATAATGATAAAAATCTTGGGATTTGCTTATTCGCTATCTAAGTGTAATGCCCCAAATTTCCTAATAAGGTTTAGGACCTTGATTAGGAGGCCGGGAGGGACATAATTGATTTATTATGATATTTAATGATTATATGCATGTTTATGTGAATTATATTATTATATGATGGTGAATGCATGCATATGGGCTCATATTTTAAATGCAAGGGCATATTGGTAATTTGGCCACTGTGGGCGTAATTGTATATTTTGGGTGCATGGTTGAGATTAATTATAATTTTACCACATTGTATGTGGATTGGTTCGAGCTTTTCGACATGAGACGATCATGAGATGTAAGTGTTCAGTCTAGTCATAACGGGCTTAAGTTCGGGGCTCGGGGTGAGTCTCGGGGTGATATTAATGATTAGAGCATTACCGGGAATTAAAGGGGTAATGGGATGTGATTTATTGGTATTTGAGAATATGGAGATTAGTGGGAATCGGGGAGCGTTAATTATGATTAACGGAATAGGCGAAAAGTACCAAATTTTACCCTTGAAGTGGTTTAGAGGCTTTTGTTGGCTTAAGGGTATTTTGGTCATTTTGGGTTTTGGATATATATAACATAGGAAGGTTGTGGAAAACAGAACCAAAACAGAGCCTATCTTTATCTTCCTCTCTTCCTTCCCGTACAAGTCTTCCTTCACCCTTTTCTTTGAGTTTTGAGAGCCTATCTTGAGGAAGCAAGCTAGGGGGTCAAGCTTGGGGAGGTTTAGCTTGAGTACAGCCATTGGGAAGGATTCAAATCGTGCTTGAGGTAAGTTTCTACCATTGATTTCTGGTGCATACTCTGTTTTTGAGTTTTAGCTCTTGGCTTGTGAATCACTTGTAGAAGGTTTGAATTGATGGAAGTTTTAATTGGGGTTTGTCTTGGGTTTTGCTAAGGGTGTGGTATAGAACAAGTTTATGGATTATAATGGAGGTTTGAGTGGTGTTTAAATTGGGTTTGATGGATTGGTTCCAAGAGAAATCGTAAGGGAAGAAAAACAGGGGTTTTGGCTGAACTGGGGGGTTGCGCCGCGGCATGGCTAGGGAGAGCCGCGGCCCTTGGAGTAAACTGGGTTTAGGCGCCTCTGTCTAAGGGGCGGGCCGCGGCATGGCCAAGTAGGGCCGCGGCCCTTAAGGTCATTTTTGCCAGAATGGGGTTTTTAGCTTGGGGATTCAAGCCTTAGGCCTCGGGGTTGAACCTACTACCCGGTTGAGTAGTATTTGAGGTCCCGGAGGTTAGGTTTTGGTTTGGGAACATTTTATTATTCATTTTATTAATGGTACCCTATATGTTTGGTTATGACTAGGTGACCGCTAAAGGACTAAAAGCTTATCGTTCTCAAAGGTCGTTTCTTTTATTAATTCTCGCTCGAACCCAAGGTAAGAAAACTGCACCCCGTGTGTGACATGCATGGCTATGATTGATGCATGTTGGATGTTCAAATGTAAACATTGATAGCATAATGAATGCTTGGCGATCTTGCCCATTGCATATGATTATTATTGAGGCATGCTGGATGATTAAGTGTGATGCATGTGATGCACGAGAAACATGTGATTAGGGCATGCCATGAATGATGAATATGGGATTGGCCAGAGCTTGAGTCTCTGAGTTTGTGCATGATCATGATTATGCTAGCAACTGTTTAGTAAGCTTGCTGAATGCCCTGTTCTTGGATAATTGGCATATGATACACATTGATAGCATTGCTTACTTGTGCATGGCACTGACTAATTAGTCAGATTTGGTACAGGTGTTAGTATCAGCTGTGAGGCTGTGACTTATTAGTCAAGTTCGGCAGTGATACTGGACACTGATCACATAGCGCTGACTTATTAGTCAGAACGGTCTTAGCGTGGTTCACGCAAGCCAACGGGGATTAGATCTAATCGACTGCTAGCATTGAATGACTCAAGGAGCATTAATGCCTGACCGACCTTGAGGGTCGATGAACAAATAGAGCCTGGAGGCTAGTGGCTTACCTAGCAGCCACTCTCCCGCTACAAAACAGAGCTTAGAGGCTGGTGGCTTACCTAACAGCCACTCTCCCGCTAAAGTCATGTGTTACTCATTTGTTTGAAAGCTTTAAGCTCAGTGTGGTTATAATGATAATCATTTGATAATGTTTATGAAAAGTGTTATGTTTTCTTGCTGGGCTTCGGCTCACGGGTGCTATGTGGTGCAGGTAAAGGCAAGAGGAAGCTAGACCATCCTTGAGTTGGAGAGCTTAGGTGATGATGTGTACATATGCAGCTGCTCGACCGCCACGACCGAGGTTTAAAGTGGAACTAGGGTTGAACCCTGTTTTGCTGCTTAGAACGGCCTGTTGTAAATATTTTATGTAATAAACTCTGAAATTTATATTTTCGGGATCCCAATGTATATATTAAACGTTCTAGTGAAACGTTACACCTTAACCAAAATGTTTAATCCCTAAACCGCTAATCACTCTTAGTTCACGATTTTGGCCAAATGACTCGATTAGCGGGTTTAGCACTGTTTACAAGGCACACCGTAACGGTCCCAGGAGTTGGGGCGTTACACTAAGCAACTACATTTCCCAAGTGACTACAACATAAAACATATACATACATACTTACATATACATATAGCACATAAACATAATCATAACACATAAAATCTAACATATTTTCCTTACCAAAAGTCGGGATATTGGAGACTAGAGCGAGATTGAAAACTCCTAAAACCAAAAGTAAAATCCATAAGTTTTCTAAAGAAATGGAGATGGAAAGAAGATCTAAACAATCAAGATGGAAACTTACCGAAAACCTTAAGTTTCAAGAAACTCAAACACCAAACCAAAAGTCATTACAACAAGTGAGGATTTTGTAGAAAATGTAAAGAATAAGAGGAACTAATAATGAACTAAACCTGAAGATAAATACTACCTTAGATAGATTAGAACTTCGATCTACACCTCAATACCAAAATATCACTTTATCTTACTTCCCAAGTGTTTAGAAAAACTTACTTTGGAAAGCTTTTAATCCCAAAACCCTAGTGTTTCTCTCTAGAATGAACTTAGCAGCTTGGAGGCTTTGAAGAATGCTTGAATGATGATGAAAAAGGCTGAGTGAAAAGTCCAATTTATAGAGTTCAAGGAGTAAAACTAGCCCCTTTTAAAATGAATAATAATAGAATAAATTTGAATTTTCTGTTCAATAGATGCCCAGAACTCGGTCAAAAAAGTTCAAGAGCAAGTCAAAGTTGTTGATAGCTATTTCTAACTCGGATTCCACAGAATTTCAAATATGCCAAAGGGAGCCGATGTATCTCCCCCTATAGGCGATATATCGCCTGCCTATATATCTCGAGCCTCCGTGGTTTCGTTCGTGCGACATCGACGTGTTGTCCATATCGCCCATAAGCAATATATCGGCCCCTATAGCTGCGATATATCGGCATACGCTGATATTTTAAACAAATTTTTGCACACTTTCACCACACTTGAAGTTTGTTAAAACAACTTTGACTGAATAAAGCGTGATCCTAACAGCTGCTGAAATGTTCTAGACATTCTAGATCTATCCTTTATTAATTTATTCATCTAAAATCCTTAATAAACATGCATGTGACAAGTGTCACGTTCTTAATTATTCTATCTAAACCTTATGTTATAATAAATATCATTTCCAGGACCAGCTATATTAATCAAACCTTATGTTAAAATTAATATTTCTAAACTGTAGGTTAAATTTATAAAATCCATAACTATTTCTATGAGTTTCCAACTAAATCCCGACTTGAACCAATAATCACGAAAACTAAACCACCACCACCGCCACCGCCACCACTTACGCTACATTGATAATATGTAGAGCAGCCACAAATTCAAATTGTGAGTGTAACCCTAACCCTAGTCTTTCACTTTCTCTTTATAATGACTCACGATCGCCAAATTACCATCCTACCCTTGAAACAAGTTATTCTAACAATTTCACTAAATCATTTTTAGAAATTCTCCACTAAACTTTTTGTTTTCATAATCCATAATTAACTTATTCCGCATAAGTAATATTTATTCCATTATGACCCATCTTTCAACAATCTTGACAATAATGCCCCTAACACTCGAAGGAAACCATCATTCTTCACTTTAACACATATCCTGAGCACTTTTGGTATTTTCCAATGTAAAATTTCTTACACTAATATTAATATCACATAAACATATTCATATAATCATATAATATGTAATTTCAAAAAATTACAAAAATACCCATAAAGAGTATTAAATTACCAAATTTCCCTCAAAGAAAAAAACTACCAAAATACCCATGAAACGAAAAGACGGATATTACAACTATCCTCTCCTTAAAAAGGAATTTCTGCCTCGATATTCATGTTACCGTATCATCACAAATTTCTCTCCACCTCGACAGTCATTAATAGTTCAACATTTCTTTGTCACCTCAAAATTCCATAGAATCTTTCCATTATAATTGATTTCCACTACTTATGATTATCATGATATATCTTTGCTAAGTATTGTAACCATGTCCAATTATAAACAACATATACCCAGATACATTGTCGGGTTTAAACCACCCTCAATCTGGTTTTTTCACTATAATACTTATTCTTTACTTAATTTTCAACTTATTTGCCACCAATTGATATTCTTGCCACTTCTATGTATATTCTAGTAGCATCCCATCCATACTGATTCTACTTCATACTTTCTAAACTATTGTCATATTTCCGATTTCATAATCCATGAAGTTTTCTTTACAACTCCTTAGTATCCATGACATTTACGCATATACTTCATACTTGCCTCTTTGTCTAGTATCTTTATTGACTTGCAATATATATCCTCTACATTCAACTTCTCTTCACAATTAGATCATGCAAGCACTCAATATACTTTTGATACACATTTCCATAGATTCCATCGTAAATTTATTCTAATGTTAGATGTTCAATAATTCCTTTAAGAAACACCAAGGCTCATAATGCCCAAATCCTATTTCCTTTCAACTTTCCCTTATAACAACTTTCTTTAGAGGCACTTATAGAAGTACTTGCTGCATGTTCTCATCTGTCAATTCAACTGTATTCGTCCAAATACTTAGTCCTTGTATTTGGCTTTTCTGCTAGCCCTCAGAAGTAGTCATTCACTTCTGGCCCTTATGAATTCCTTGCTTCCGATGTGTCCAATCGAATGAGTGGGTATCATCTGTCTTTATCCCACCGCTTAAGGTGTTGTTTGGCATTCATTACTTGTTAGCTACCACAGTAGCATAAAACTTGTTCATACATATGTTGCAACACTGTACGATCCAATAATTGAATATGCATCATGTTCATTAGAACGCGAGTCTATGATTCACTTATCCTCTCGTCTGTAAATATGGATAAAACTAATGGATCTAAAAAATTTTATGCAATTCCTTAAGATAGTCTTAATCTTTTACAGATCATATCCAAATCTGTAGTCCGTAAAGCTTAAATAATTTTCCTATGTTTCCAATTCTGAGATCAAATTCATCGTGATCGTCTTTACAAAAAAAAAATCAACATATTTCCATAAATCCAGCCATCTTTATTGCTAACGAATCTCCTCCATACTGATCTTACTCTAAAACTTCCATGAGTCATAACATCCCTATGTGTTACTCTCAATCATGTTTTCCCCCACACTGAGTTTTAATTCTTTGCAACGAGTCTAGAATATCTTAATTCCTTGAAAATATCGTCCATCATATCCATAAATTACCGACATATTTGTCCAATTAGTTTATCTTAAAAGTCTATACTATGCAAGTATAAACTGTTTCTAAAATATGTTCCATCCTATATCATGATTTACTAACACATTTGTCATTTCTCGTAATCGTAGTTCATTTCACCCTATCACAGTTGTAATTACTACAATATTAATTCATAACTCGTCTTCCTAAAACTCTTCATCCATTGCTCCTACATACATGTCGTATGCTCCTCTGTTCTTGTTTGGTCTCCTTCATATCTATTGTCAGAAGTAAAACCATCATGATCTCGTGCAATCCTTCCATATGTTTGTAGCCTCTGTCATGTCATCTGAACAAGCGATGCCTCCAATTCTTGAGCATTCTTTGTGTAGTCATATCAATCGTGTCATGTAGTAAGCTGATGCATTGTGCTTTACATAGTTATCTCTCCTCCAGTGTCTATCCATTATTGTCATTGTCTAGTCCGCTTCAATCGCTTGTGGTTGTTCATTGTCTTATTTGTAATGAGTGTTTTGCCCTTTCTTGTCATTCTTACCATTTCTTTCAAGATACCATTTGTCCATTTTCCTTATAAAACCTCGTAAAGTTTGTCCGTACATATGCTGTCCTTATTGATGAGCTTATAGTAGGTAAACTTTTGTTAGTGTACTCTCCATCACTACTAAAAAATTGACGTGCTACAACAATTTTAAACTGTGGTAAGAACGTTCATACAACAGTTCTGATACTTTTATACCATGTAGTGTGTGTCATGTACTACTAGGACACAACAATTCAAATAAAATCGTCATCTCATGTATCACAAGGGACAACAGTTTCTTTGCAAATGTCGTCTCCTGTAGTACATGATACAACAGTTTATGGACAACTGTGGTAACATGACTCAATAGTTTTTAAGCAACTGTCGTGCCATATGGTACACGAGACATCATAATGTTGTGAATTGATATACCATACATAGAAAATGGGAATTTGTTTTCCTATTTTAAACTACTATATTCATCCAAATTTTCATGTATAATTACAATATACTTAAGACCAAATCAAAATGCATTATTGCCTGAACCATGTAAGTGCATGTCTTAATAGTAGAAAATCAATATAACAATTAACAAAAAATAATATTTATACTTTTCTTTATTGAAACGTAGAGAGCAAAAATCAATAAAACAATTAACAAAAAATAATATTTATACTTTTCTTTATTGAAACGTAAAGCAACTTCAATAAAATGGTATCAAAATACATGAGAGTCAGGTAACCATTTAGTAGAGTTACATAATTACAATGTTTAGTCTATGAAGCTAAATTATGAGCACACAACTCACTTTTCAAATTCCTTTTACAATCATACTGCTAACGTGATAATCAGAATCCCTGATTCGCAGGGGGAAATACCGGGTAAAAGATGTGCAATCCCACATCACCTGGGAAAGGTCAAGTGTGATGATTCTGAGACTGTATAGGTATGAGACTACACAATTGAAGATGGCTTAAAAGGATTAATGGGTACTACCTATGCCAACAAGATGCATCTTCTATCTGGTAGTCCATCACTAGAGAACTCCAAAGTTAAATGTGCCTAACTTGGAGTAGTCTCATGATGGATGACCTCCTAGGAAGTTTTCCCAGGAAGCATGCGAGTGAGGATAAATCACGTTGGACAGACTCATGTTGGTGTGTAGGGCCAGTCGTCATTACAGAAAGTAGCCATAGTGATGTGGGGTGTTACAAATGGTATCAGAACCTTGATCTTGCCGGAAGTGTGGCCGAAGAGGACATCAGACCCCTAAGGGTGGGTGATTGTGACAGTCAGAATCTCGTGATCTGCAGGGAGAAAGACCGGGTAAAAGCTGTGTAATCCCACATCACTTGGGAAAGGTCAAGTGTGATAATTCTGAGACTATGTAGGTATGAGACTACACAGTTGAAGTGGCTTAAATGGATTGATGGGTACTACCTATGCCAACAAGATGCATCTTCTATTTGGTAGCCCATCACTTGATAACTCCAAAGTTAAGCGTGCTTGACTTAGAGTAGTCTCATGATGGGTGACCTCCTGGGAAGTTTCCCCAAGAAGCGTGCGAGTGAGGACAAAGCACGTTGGAAAGACTCGTGTTAGTTTCCAGGGTCAGTCATCATTCTAGAAAGCAGTCATAGTGACATGAGGCGTTACAACCAACAAGATGAAACAAAAAGGATGACTGAGTAAAGAAATAACTTGCCAATAACTTTTTTGAGTCACGTATGTGTCATTCCCCTTGAAATAATCAGAAATTTAATGATAAAAGTAAAACAACCATGGTTTTGTAATGAATTGCAGTTGGTGTCCTTGCACTAAGAAATAAAACCAAGTTCAAAAATTGTTTTGGTTAGCCACTGGAACAAAACAACAATCAAATATTTTAAAATGAATCTTAATGCCATTTATTATGGGTGATATATATATATGAAACACTAATGACTTAATCTATAATATATATATAATTTATTTGATTATATGTCATGTGAAACTATATATTTAACATTGGCAATGGAAGATATATAGAAAAAGAAAGATGGCTATAGTTGTAGAATACTAAAATTGTTTAATGCATGCCCAGAAAATAAATTACAAAACAAATTATAGAAAAAATTATGAATTGTCCATTTTCAATAAAAAAATATAAATGATATATATATTGAATATTATGAAATGGAAATAAATGATACTAAAACTCAATAAGCTAGCTGCCAAATTCATTTTCTAATATATTACACAGAACTAAATAAATTGAAGAGTCCACTACCCAAAGAATGAACAGTTTGTGGTTAAGAGTCATCATACTTTCAGCAAACAATAAATATTGATTTTTCATATTCATCAAGATTATAGTAAATACCACAATTTTCAACATCAGCACATCAATTTTTGAAAACAAAAATTGAGTAATATATATATATATAAATACATATCTATAAATATATATAAATGTATATAGATTCAAGTGGGAGAGGCATACCCAGCGAAGGTGGTGCTCAACTTCTTCGACCCGGCTAGCGGAGGCGGCATACCCAGCAAGCAGAGGTCCCGCTAATGTATAAAATAAGAACATTATGATATTATGAATAAACAAATTAAATCAAATCATTAAATGAAAGAGTTACATATAATTATCAACTGTATGTCTGACACAACAAAAATAATACTTGAATACAGACTTCTGCGACATTGGCCCTGGATATGGATTTGTTTTCTGTCTTAAGAAGCCCATCGTCTTTTCCCACAAGAAGTTGTGTAACACCACATTCAAGCCACCAGCCATGAATCAATACAAGTCTATTTCAAATTGGGTACTAAAAGAGATTCATATCATATATGAAAAAAACAACTCCATTTTGCATTTAGTACACCAACTCTTAAGGAACAACATTTTAGTATATGTACGTATGCACAAATAAAAAACATGACTCAGTGACTTACCTAATAATTGCATAGGGACATCGAAGCTAATCAAATATTGCTCAACGTTTCCTCTTCCAACTTTTACCTTTTGAGTTAAAGTATTGGTGTAAATCTGATACATAAAAGACTTTCATTTATTCTCTTGTATCCAGTCTAAACTTTCTTTTGTGCATTGCCATTTGGAATGAGCTATTCAACCATTTCATACAAGGAATAGCTTTAAAGTTCAAAAATTATATTGTTTGCTTAGCATTGTTTTCATACACACGTATCTTAAGGTACCAATCATAGACTTGAAAGTTCAAAAAAATACCTTGTTTGTCTAACCAACGCATTTCTCTCACAACTCAAATATATATACCTGAAAAATTAATAGAGTAGGCATGATGACCCTAAATTACTAAATGGTAAAACAAAACTAAAGCTATATTCAAGTAAAATAATAAACCAATAGCAACACAAGTTCCAATAAGAAATGCTCTTCATATCAACTATATGAATAATATAATAAAAGAAATGCTCATATAATATTTAATGAAATCAAGCAAAAGAAAAGACTTCACATTAGATAAGCGCTCATTGATTTGGTACCAAAAGAAAAGAAAAGAAAGATATAAACATTCAATATTATTTGTGTTGATTTGGTACCATTCAATGACATATCATACACGTATCCTTCGCGTTTGTGTTTATTTGTCCTCATGGCCATGATGGTACATATATGTGGCGGCCACCATTTGAGCATCTGCATTTGAACATACCTGAAATGGAAAACAGAGCAATTTTCTTTGAAGAAAAATACAAGTGCTCATTAAAAAGAAACAAACACAAATTCAGATTTAAGAAAAATTCTAGGCCTCCAAAAGAACTAAGAAGTCAAGCAACAAGACTCACAACTCAATTAGGAAGTAATGCAAGAACAGTTGGAGAAAAATCACGATAAATGTCACATAGCCAGTTCTTATAAATTAAGACCACTTATTCATATTTTGTTAGTCTCTTATGATTCGTCTATCTAATTCTAGTTGCAGGACTACTAATCTCTTGTGCGTATTGCATAACTTAATAAAAATACTAAAAAATAATAATTTTTTAGTAATAATATATATATATATAAAAGTATAACGCCTATGCTTTCATATTTCATGCTAATAAGCGATTATAAAACTCAAAAACCATACCATAAGAACATATGAGACTAGAAAGATAATGCATAGCATATATTTAGTTACATACATTGTTGACGGTGAGAACTTGTCAACGATCTAAAGTCGGAAAACTTAAAGCATATTATAAAAACTAGGTAGATAGAATTTACGAAATTGTAGATCATAACTATGAAGGAAAACACGCATATTGCTTAACTGCCTATGTATATAATGAATTTTCCAACCCCTTTTCTGGACGGGTGAAAATCTATTTATAGTGGAGCTCTAATGGCTCCTGATACATTGTGGTCCCAGGGGACAAGAATGTACTTAGGTAAATTGTCAAGGTAGACATAGAAGGTAGTGGTGCTGAAGGTTGTGGTGTCGACCTGGATACATGGTCAGGGGTGCTCAAGTAGTGCCTCCACTCTTCATATTGATTCATACCACCACTACTTGTCTGATACGGATGTCAGAGTCACATCTTTGTCTTGCTCATGGTCATACATCCCATACCCGTACGCGTGACTCGTACATGATGGTCCTCTTAACATTTCCAAGATACATATTTTCTTCAAGTTTCCTACATTTTGCTAAGTATAGGAAAGCTTACGAGTTATCATGAATAACATACTCAATCGTCTTCACCAATTCTAGCTTGACACCAAGTGATGATTGGGTCTCTACTAGTGTCCCTCGTACACATATTCCTGATGTTTCAGACTTTTTACATATAGTGAGAAGCCATAGTGAGGGTGTGCCTCACTGGTAGCCCCTGCTTCAAGAAGGGAAGCAAGGCTTCTTCAGCGAGGTACGAGGTGCATGTGATGGGACAAGGTGCCTCGCGCGAGTCCTTGGTCTGGTGAGATGCAAGGTCTCGCGAGGAGTCTTGGGCACAAGATAGGTGTCCTCAGACAGGCAGGGCTTCACATCTTCGGGTGTGTATCTTGGAACATGTACGTATTGGGCCTCACAATGCGAGGCCCTTATTCCTTCCGACTACATGGCATGTTAGGCCTTGCATAGCAAGGCCCTTCTGCATTTGGGACTTCGGCGTATACTCATTAGGGTGCGAGTGCCCATCTTAGTGCAACACTCATTAGGGAGAGGCGCCTTGCATATTGAGGCTCTCACATAGCAAGGCCCTTGCCACTAGGCATTCTCGTGCGCACGGATTATGAGAAGCGACATCTTCTACAAAGCCCCGAGTGTAAGGGAAGGCGCCTCGCATAGCGAGTTCAGCCTCATGAAATGAAGCCTCGTGAGTCATGCGAGTTTGGCTTAGTCTCGCATAGTCCCTTTGGTGCAAGATAAGAGGCCTCGCTATGTGAGGCCCTTATGCGAGGTGCTCATTGGCCATGTCTTCGCGTACGGGGGACACTTGGGCATATAGGTTAGTTGGATGTATGAGACGATTGGGAATATAGGGCCTCGCTATGCGATGGTCTCTTTTCCAAGAATGAACCTTATGCCTAAGGCGAGTTGGGCTTCGCTATCGAGGTTCTCACCTATACAGACATTGTGCACTTGCCTATTTTGAGGGTTCGGACATGCGAGCCTCGCTATGTGAGACCCTTTCTTCTGTTGCCTTGTGCCTTCATCGATAGATGCTTTACGGGAAAAATTCTCACATCCACACTTGCCCCCGAGTATATGGGTACACTTTCAAGGTGTCCTTGTAGATTTTTAATATGCTCTTCTTATGATATCTACGACAATTTCGCCTTCAGCTTGCTTCATGTAAGGAAACATGGAAGACGAAAGGGTCTTGTGTTAGGGGGTTGCATTACCTTGTAGTGTGTGGAGAAGCACAAAATATATTTGGGTGGTGTGTTTCTTTGTAGTGTATAAAGAAACACAAAAACCAAATAGCTAGGGTGGTGATCCAGTTGCATCCTTGAAATTGAGTGGGGGCCAATCATTTTTAGGTGCGGATCCCAAAGTTGTCAAGGCTCTTGATCTCCACTATTCATCTGGACTTGATCCAAAGGCTAGGAAGCCTTGACTCTCCTTATAAATACCTCAAGGCTTGGATTCATTTTTTCACACCAAAACTTACTTGGCCTAGTGGTATCTCAATGGCTATTTCTGACTTCTCCTTATAAATATCTCAAGGCTTGGATTCATTTTTTCACACCAAAACTTACTTGGCCTAGTGGTATCTCAATGGATATTTCTAAGGGTTCCAAGGTTCTATCCTCCATAGAAGCACTCTTGAGGTAACTTTCGCCCCTTTTAATTAAATTCATTTTTTTAACTTATTCTTCCTTGTCTCATGTTTGCATTGTAGGGGTATAAGGTGTTCTCAGATTTCTAAAGGTCCACTCTCACCTATCTCTTGACCCCTCTTCACACGCCCAAAAGCTATCCTCACACATCTATGGACTCACATACATGCACCCAGGTATACTTTGGGAAATTTGATTAATCATGCTTATATTAGCTTAATAATTAAAATTTAAACCAAAGTTAACTACCATATGAAACCAATGCTCATCTTTCATTTAATACCAAAAATACCCTTCTCATAACACATTTCCTCTCTATTCTCCCTCTTCCTCTCTACCTCTCTTCACCATACATTCTCTCTCACTCTCTCTTCACCATAAGTTTTACACACAAGATTTCCATACTAAAATCTTGCAAGAAAGATACACTTTCGGACATTGTGGATTGTTTGAGGAGAAACACTAAGCTTTGAGTTATTTTTGCTCATAGTGAAGAGATTAAATGGGTAAGTGATTTTCTTTGATTCTTGTTGTTGTTGGTTGTTTTTATGGTTTAGAATGCTGTTTAGATGTTGGATCTGTAGTTTGTTGGTATTTTTTGCTGTTTTTTGGGTGAAAATCGTGTTCTGTGAAAATCTGCGTTTTTTTTTGTTACCTGAGTTTTTTCTAAATGCCCGATAGTGTCCGATAGAGGCCCGATTTGGGCACGATAGTTGTTGAGTTTCAAGGTTAGGGATGAAGTTCCGATGGCAACCCCATGGTTGCCCGATAGTTTTGGTTACCCGATGGTCATAAAGGTCCGATGGCTACCCGATGGTTGCCCGATTATTAGTTTGAATCTATACGCCCTTTAAGTACAATAATGGATCGATAATAGTCCGATATATGCCCGATTTTTGTTTTTAAGCTACTGCGGACCTAATAGTACGATGGTACATGATGGTACCCCGATACTTGCTCGATATTAGTGTTTTAAGTGATCAAAAACATAAATAAACCTTTGCCCGATACCGCCCGATACTGGTACGATGATAAAAAATGTCGAACTAAATTTCGACATTTTGTTGCCATTTACTGATTTTTTTTTCTTTGTACATGATAGGGTCAACTTTGTTCGCGTACTTGATGTATAATGGTGTTTGGGAGCGTGAAGGTAGAGATTGAGTTTTTAATGGAGCCGAAAATTTAACGTCCGAGTTGGAGAAAGACATAACTTACTCACAATTTGTTGAACTTTTGTACTCAGAGCTGGAGGTTGACAAAGTGCAGTATGACCTGAAATTAGAAGTGAATTATAAGTACATGAAAGGGCTAATGTATCGGCCTGAACTTATAAGGAATGACAAGGGTGTAAGCTTATATTTGTCAATGCTTTTGAAGAAGCTAGATGAATTTGTTCCCCTTTTTGTGACTTTGGTGGAGAAGAATATCATTGTTGATCGTAATCCTCCACCAAGTACTGTTAAGGATACTCGTAGTGAGGTTGGGACTTATGTTCCAGAAACAAATCCGGAGATGCTGGTAGCCACTGTTGTACCTGAATCAAACCCTTTCATACCGACAGTTGATCATGTAGCACAGATGCCATTTCATGATGATTTTCCTGATTGTCCTAACCCTGAAGATGATTTTGAGGGCAATGGCGATTTTCCTAATTATCGTGAACCTGATGTTGATTTTGATTGCAATGATGATGTAAGAGACAACCAAGAAACAGAGGTCCGTTCTCAAGCTTTGAGCCTGAGTCCATTGTCGTGCCAAATACCGAGGCAAACAACATGTAGAAGTAGACCCCGTAGAGAAGATCGCCAAACACCTGGTACTAGTAGTAGTCGTCCAGACGGAACAAATGATGCTAGAGAATTTAGTGATCCACTCTCTTCTTCGACATATTATAATAAATTCAAAGCTCAGATGTTTACAAGAGAAGACATTGAGGATAATAGTCACTATATATCTATGGGTGGCACATCGGGCGGGGAGATTCATTTAGGAAATTTTTTCAGAGACAAGGAACATTTAAAGAAGGTTGCTGGCTTGTTTGCAATGAAGAAGGGATTTGACTTTATAGTTAAGAAGTCTGGTACTGATGTTTGGTACATTACATGCAAGGATCCTGATTGTGGGTGGAGGTTAAGAGGGAAGAAGAAACAACTTTCTAACATGTTCGAGGTGACAGCATTTGAAAATGTACACACATGTTCCTTCGATGTTCGAAAAAAAGATAACCGTCAAGCATCACCTTTGGTAGTTGCCGAACTGATCAAGGATAAATTCTCAGTTAACGGTTCAGATTATTTAGCCTCCAAAATAAGAGAAGATATGAAGAATTTTTTCGGGATCGAAATGAGTTATGAGAAGGCTTGGAGATGCAGAGAGAAGGCACTCCACATAGTTAGGGGTACGCCTGAAGCTTCATATTCGAAGTTACCTGGGTACTTGCACATGCTGCAGTTGAACAATCCCGATTCCATTAATTATTTCAAGGTAGACGAGGGTCGCTTCAAGTATTGTTTTTTTTCTCTGGGTGCTTGTAGGCGGGGATTCAAGTTTTGTCAACCTGTTATATGTATTGATGGGTCCTTCTTGAAAACTAGGTATGGTGGCCAAATGTTGTGTGCCGTGGCATTGGATTCAGACAGCCACATATTTCCGATTGCTTTCGCAATAGTTGACAGTGAGAACCACGACTCTTGGACCTATTTCATGAGGAAGTTGAAACAAGCGATTGGTGATGTTGAGAACTTAGCATTCGTATCGGATATGCATCAAAGCATTGTTCATGCTTTGGAACTTGTCTTCCCTGATGCACCCCACGGCGCATGCTACCACCACATTATTATGAACGTGGCTAGCAAGTTTAAGACTGATGGCTTCACGGATCATATTTACAGTTGTGCATACTCGTATAAGAAGACAAATTTTGAAAGAGAATTTGAGAAGATAAAAACAATGGATGTTCGAGTTGCACTATATCTTGAGGGCATTGGATTTGAAAGATGGGTTCGTGCGTACTTTCCAGGGGATCGTTACAATGTAATGACAAGTAATTGGGCTGAAAGTTTCAACAGCAAAACTAAGGACGCAAGAGCCTTCCCGATCACTGCTTTTGTTGAATTCATCAGGTTTACTATTCAAACATGGTTTGCTACTCGAAAGGAAAACGCTGAAAAGTGTAGCACGTCTCTATCACCAGTTATGGAGGGGGACTTGTCATGTCAATTTGAGAAATCTCGGTTCTTAAGCGTCGATAGAGCTGGACCTTATACATTTAATGTCCACCCCGGAGGAACAGTTCAGAGCTGTGGTATAGTTGATTTGGAGGCACGAACATGCAGTTGCGGCCTATTCCAAATCATGAAGATTCCTTGTCCACATGCATGTGCTGCTGCTCAAGAACGAAATATTAGCATGTACGCATTGTGCTCTCAATATTACACAAGAGAGTGTTGGAAGAGCACATATGAGGGGACAATTATGCCAGTTGGTGATGAGGATGATTGGGAATTGCCTGAATACATTAAGAACATCCAAGTTGGAGTACCGATTGAGAAGAAACCTGTAGGCCGACCGAAGAAGCAAAAGGTCGGACGAATTAGGAAAAATCGATATCCTTCTAATGGAGACAAGGTTGTGATACAACGATGTTGTAGCAAGTGTGGTGGTAAAGGGCACAACAAAGCGTCTTGCAAGTACCGAGGTTAAATTGTTTTGTTTGTATTCTAGTTGACCTATTATGTTTTATTTATGTTTGAACTAGTAATATTTGTTATGTGCTGGATTTTGCAGGTTTTTTTTTCTGTTTTTTTCTCCATTATGAAACTCTTAAATATGTAATAATCCAGTGTTGGTCCGATAGTGCACGATGTCGGTACGACAATGCACGATATCATTTGTTGTATGATTATTTAAATGTATCTTACAATATGGTACGACGTTGCTCGATGTAGTACGATAGTTAATGTACGACATTAGGGTACGATTATGTACGATAATGGTCAGATTGTGGTACGATGATATGGTTTCAGTACAGTTTCGTGAAATTTGTGAGACATGTGAGGGTACGATAGAGTACGATAGTGATCGATGATAGTACGATTGCAAAGATTAAACACATTA
Source organism: Humulus lupulus (assembly GCF_963169125.1). Lineage (NCBI taxonomy): Eukaryota > Viridiplantae > Streptophyta > Magnoliopsida > Rosales > Cannabaceae > Humulus > Humulus lupulus. The sequence goes on from NC_084793.1 coordinate 182,301,944, forward strand.
AAATGTAGTAATTACAAAAAGAGCAATAAAAAAATTATACAATTCAAAAAAATTAAGGCTGTTCAACATAAGTTTTGGTAGAATAAGTCTACACACCACCTTTGCCTAAAAATTTTCATATTATTGTCAGTTGCATTATCAAATGGTAGTTGTAGAAGCTTATGTTCGATATGCTCAATTACGTAACATCCGCAATCGCCACTGCATTAGAAAATAAACAATAATTTAATAAAGTTTTGTAATTAAGAAATAATAATTAATATGTGATACTTCATAAAATTCACCTGGATTTTGTTTGCGGTACGAATTCACGTGGAGTGAGTTTCCAATCGAAGGGTCTGACCTGGTTCTCTGATGCTGTCAACTGAGGCGCGAGTATAAGGTCATGGTTCTCAAATAAACCGGACCGACGGGAAAATGGTACACCAGTCAACCATCAAACTGATCAAATCGTTTTCGGAAATTGATCCAATACTGGAATCAAAGATGTTGAACATCCACCCATTCAGGTCTGCCTCTACAGCTACCTAATGCAATTGGTCTTTCAAGAAGATGACAAAATAAATGAACTCCTTGTTCTGCCAACTCGGTAAGAACTGGACTGCATCACCCCTAACCAAGTCCAATATACTGTCATCCCAACTAAAGCTAGAGTAGTCAGAACCTGGAAAAGCGTCCCACCGAGCCTTCAATGATTCGGGAAAAATTGTAGGCATAACAACACAGTTCTGAGAGTACATGTCAGGATAAACTTCTAGACGCCTCCTCATGAGATGGAATGCTACATCTAAATGCTACATTAAAGGAAAATTAAGTCAGTAACCACATTATCGTACCAAAATAAATAAACAAAAAACTATCAGCCATTAATATAGTAAATATCGTACCCCAATCGTATCATAATCGTACCCTAATCGTACATGAATATAGTAACTAAATCACAACAATAAAACCTTCTATCGTACCCCTATCGTGCTAATGTCGTACCATCATCGTACATTTATGGCAAAAACTACAGTACTATACACCATCGTACCCAATAGCCTCCCACTGTCGTACCATCATCGTACCATTGGCAAAGTAAGTTAACAATTTGAAACTAACTATTATCGTACTATCATCGTACCTATATCGTCCCACTACAAATTCTAAAATTACGATGTTAATAGTAACTACTTAACAAATTATATCGTATCCCTATCGTGCTAATGTCGTACCACCATCGTACCATGGACAATATTAACAGTTTATAATTTGACACTTATAATTATCGTACTACCATCGTACACCAATCGTACCTATATCGTACCACTACATATAGAAACATTTAAATAAATTTTCAACATTATTTAATTATGAAGTTATAGAAAACTTACAGAGTCAGAAAGCCATGTCCTCGGAGTATGCAGTTTCAGGAACCAAGCAGTATCGTGTGTCCCTGAGAAGCATTCCCTCGGATATTTATTCCCAATGGTGCCAAGCAACCACTTGTGAAAGGTCATAAGTAATTTACCATCAACAACCCTCAATGGATCCACATTCATTGCTGTCTTCGATTTCTTATTCCTTTTCTTCATTGCAGTGTACTCATCGAACCACCTAGGCCTCTTTCTTTCTCTCCTCTTCTCCGGTGCTGGTGGAGCTATGTCTAAGAATTGTACTTCAAAATCATCAGTATCTCCGATTACAGTAATTTGCCTATCCTCTGCTGTGCGAAAAATGTGATCATTTACATCATCAGGTTTGTAATCGTTAGGGAGAATGTCTTCATCTACAGGAAACTGAGGGCCTTCTTCAGTGGACTGAGGGTGTGGATCTGGAGCTGGCCTACTAAGATCTTCCATCATTGTGATTAGCTTCTGCAATTAACCCAAGATCTCGGACTAACCTTTAATAAGGGCACTTTGTTGTCCTTCAACCTTTTCCAACCTGGCCAAAATCATACAGTAACTTGGTTGCTCAGCTTGGGAGGAGGTGCTGGCATGAGTTGCTGATGGGGGAACCTCAGGTGCCTCAGGTGCTGGAGGTGGTGAAACCTCCTTAAAAATATTTGCTGCTTCTGCTTGCTCAGCTAACTTTTCAGCAAGCTTTTCAGTCTGGCTCTGTAAGACTTCCTGTGTAGGCTGTCCTTCGGCACCCACATCTAGTTCCTCTAACCCCATGTCCACATACAATGGGGCTTCATTGTCTGTAAGGGTCCTCACATACTGTTCTTCAGCAGGTCGGGCACACAGGTAGGGGTATACTGTCAACTGCCACAAAAAACAATGAATATTTAGATTGGAAAGTAAAACAATATAAAAAATAAGTAATTGTCATCGATGAACAATGGTAACCTATCGTACCCCAATCGTACCTCAATCGTACCATATCGTACCCATATCATGCAAATATCGTACCAATATCGTACTCATAACATAACAATATCGTACCCGTAAGTGAGAATTACTTGCTAACTATCGTACCATCATCGTACTACATCGTACCTATACAACTACTTTAATAAAGAATACAGAATACATATCGTACCCCAATCGGACCATCATCGTACCAAATCGTACCCCTTAGCCAGTTTTCAAACAGTTGACAAAAAACCACAAAATAACCCCACAATCGTACTCAAATCGTACCCTATCGTATTCCTATCGTGCAGTACCCATAGAATTGCATATCTAGAACAAAATATAGAATATTCAAAATATTTAAAAAGTAAAGTAAAAACTCACATTTTTGGCAAACAACTTAATAAGTTGCTCTTTGTGTATCTCTACTTTCTCCTTGCTCTGCTAGTTGATCATTCTTGGAATGTCTTGGCCCAATCTCACAGCATAATCCTGACCCAACTCAATGATGGACTCAAAAGCCCAATACTGCAATGCTGCAGCATACCTATAAATAGATTACTTGGCCTCCTTCTGAGTCTTTCCTTTCTCAATCTTCTTCAGTAAATGCTTCTCCATTTCTACAAAGTCTTTTTGACAAGTTTGTAACAACTTCTGGTATGATATCTTCCCCCACGGGTACTGGAAAAAGAAGTCAACGTCATCTACCATCTTCAGCATGTCAGTCCAAACCATCAACTTCTCCTCACGACCTTTCAAAACACCCTCTACTAATAAACACAAACTCATCTTGTACACATCATCAACTATTTGACAACTCTCAAAAGTTCTGCGCAGTTGCCCTATGCTCACTGGGGAGTGACCATTAAAGTACTCAAGAATCAACCGATCCGAAGTGGTCTTCGCTTTAATCTCAGCTTCAGACGGTCCGGCCTCGAAATTTAAACCAGTAACTAAAGCGAACTCCAATTGGCTAAATCTACATCGTTTTTTTCCCAATATAAAACTGGACTTCGTCAGTCTTCTCCCCTCTGAATTTGTGCAACAACAGCTGATGGACTAAGGCACCAGAAAAGTTTAATGGTTTCTCCATGAAGAACTGTTTGAAAGGAGATTCCTTCACCCAATCCAATAAACCACACTGTATAAATTTTGCTTTAATCTTTGGAAAGTACCAACTGCCGCGCCAAGTGATACGTCCCGTAAAATGTTCCTCTACTGGAACTATCAGTTGTGGAGGTCTTAAGTTCTGCATAAAACAAATAAATACCCAATTAAATAGAATAACAAAAAAAAACATCAAATTTTATATTCTGCAATCTACTATCGAGCAACTATCGGACACTATCGCACCATATCGGACACCAATGAAAAAAAATAAAAACTGGAACTATAACATTATCGTTCACCATCGTACCTCACATCGTATACCATCGGATTATAACAACACAACAATTTGTTCCCAATATCGGGCACACATCGTACCCTATCGTACCTTCATCCTCAACCTCAAGTTATCAGAAAACACAAAACTATCGTACCAACGTCAAACCACTATCGTACTCCTATCGTACAATCATCTTCAACCTGAAGTTATGAGAAAACACAAATACTATCGTACCTCTAAAAAACACATAAAAAAATTTCAAAATTTTACGGTTTACCAGATTTCACACAGTCAGATTTCACACAGTCAAATTCAATAATACATACTATAACATTTTCCAATGGAAAAGAAATTGAAAAAAACACATACCCTAGACATTTTTGCGTAATGGGGTGTCGGTTTTTCTTCGGGGTTTGAGCTTTCCTTCGTCTCCGGTGGGGGTTGGGGTTTGGGTGAGGCTTGGTCTCCGGTGGTCTGGGTTTTCCTTCGTCGGATGGTGGGGGTTTTTCAGACCGTCGGGTGAGGGGAGAGATGCGTCGGGTGAGGGTAGTTATGGGTTGCTCGATGGTTTTGTGGGAGTGAAGTTTTGGCAGAGAGGGAATGGGAAATGGGCAGGGAAAAAGTTACAGTTTTTATTTATGTTTTTTTATCACTATCGTGTACCATCGTGTACCATCGTACTATCAGACATGTATCGGGCACGTATAGGTACCATCGTACTATTAGGTTCACAGTAACTTAATACCCACTATCGGGCATATATCAGACTACTATTGTACCATTATCGTACTTAAAGGGTGTATATATTCAAAATAATTATCGGGCAACCATCGGGTAGCCATCGGACCTGAATGACCATCAGGTAACAAAACATATCGGGTAACCATCGAATTGCCATCGGACCTTCATCCCTAACCTTGAAACTCAACAACTATCATGCCCAAATGGGGCCTCTATCGGACACTATCGGGCATTTAATCAAGGAACCAAAACAAACACAGATTTTCACAGAATACGATTTTCACCCAAAAAACAGCAAAAAATACCAACAAACTACAGATCCAACATCTAAACAACATTCTAAATCATAAAAACAATCAACAACAACAAGAATCAAAGAAAATCACTTACCCATGTGTATCTTTCTTGCAAGATTTTAGAGAGGAAAGGTATGAGATTTTGTTATGAGATGTGTATTTTTGGTATTAAATGAAAGATGAGCATTGGTTTCATATGGTGGTTAACTTTGGTTCAAATTTTAATTATTAAGCTAATGTAAGCATGATTAATCAAATTTCCCTATACTTTTCTCTCCCAGTGATATGCATGTCTCTTTTATCTTTTATACGAGGGTAGGGCTATAGGTTAGTATGTACCTGTTCCTTAAGAGTTCTTTGTTCCCATGGCGTATTAGGTGTGTATACATGGATCTCTATCTTACACCCTTTACACTCATGTTGTAGATATAGGGTTGTCTTCACGCACACATGTCGTTGAGTCTTAGCTTGCCTATGGCATCTGGATGGTCTTTTAAAGTCCCACCTGATGTTGAGCCTATCGAGTTGTCATCTTTTGACTCTGAGGCCGATATTTGCAAACCCTCTGTAAATGCGGTTGTGTGAATGCTCTACCTGCAGAGGTTTTGCTACCTCTGGCATAAGGCATAGGGCCTTTAGAGTGAACTCGAATCTGTTACCAGTGGTGGGGGTTTAGGTTTCTCCCCATGGAATGAAACATGTCTCCCAACTAAAATCAACCCTTCAAGATTGCATAGTCGAAATCGCTTGCCTAGAGGAAAACCTGCCACCTGATCCTCCATCTTCCTATGGCGATCTTGCCCCAGACTCTGGGGTCCTACCCATCGAGGTGCTGATTATGATCCATTTGAACCTGAGTTTCTCTCCATGGTTTTTCCCTCGTTTCTTTGTCTGTCCACAACCGAACATAACAGGGTCAAGAAGTATGCAGGTAGACGTAGGACATGTAGAGGGTCTTCTAGGGGGTTGATGAAGTCAGTAACTCAGAAACCACATGTTTTTATCCCTATATCAAACTTGCTGAGGGAGATCTTGACAATTCCGAGAATGCAGGCATCAAGTCTACTCTTACCCGGATTAAGCTTTCTAACAAGATGAAGGCCCATCAACTATCACCGGAAATTAGCTTCGTCATTCCAACTCGTAAAGACCGTGCATCTGAGCCCCTTGAGGGGCTTGTAGCTTTTAGCGACTCAGTGATCAAGTCTGGAGGAGTCCTGCCACTTCACCCCTTCTTTGTTAAGATACTTTACTATTTCGAGCTAGCAACTCTTCAGCTGTCTCCCAACTCTTGGGTTGTGCTGAGTTGTTTGTATGTGTTATACAAGCAAGTGCACCTTTGGGGGCCATCCATGAATGAGGTCCATCATCTGTACACTCTGAGGGTGAACCTAATAGCCCCTGGCTTCTATCAGCTCCAGAAAGTTGTGGCTCCCACAGGGTACCCCCTTGTGGTGGGCTCTATTTCCAATAGGGGTTCGTGGAAGAACGGTTTTTTCTTCCCCAATAGTGTATCTACTCAGCATACGCATTTCAACACATCAAGCAAGCCTTTTCTACCTACATATATACATATATTAATTTTTTTTATGTTATACTTTACTTGTCTTTACCCACCTCCTAAGGTTTGCCTAACTATACTTATTTCTTTTCCTTGACCATAGGTCTTGAAGGGGTTGTCAGCCCTGCTTTGAGTTTGGCATCTCACGATCGTGTGGCGAAGGTCCTGGCTGTGCTGACTTCATCAAGCGATTTCCTTGTGCTCTGTCTCATCCATGTCTACCATCCCAGTGACCATAGACAATGATGACGATGATGAAGACTATCATTACTCTGACGGTGACCTTATGGATACTGAAGATGAGGTTGAGGTGGAGTGTAAGAACTATTCCTGCTTAAGATCCTTGGCTAACAGGGTCGGGGATGTTGTCGATGATGGATGCACGGACGACGTCACTTCCTCGAACCCGTCGCTGGTAGTAGGTGGCGAGTTTGCTTTCAACACCCGTCCTATTCCTCTTATCCCGAAGAGGAATTTCATCCTGCCTTCCTTTGACGATGCTCTTCCATCCTTGGGGGCGCATTTGGGACAGGCGTCTTTGGATGCCTCACTCCTAAAGAGGAGACTCCTCGCCACTCCGCTCCTCGTGCCTCCGTGGATGGATCAGGACCTTCCCGATCCTCTTCCTTATCTAGGCATGCATTAATAGGTATACGTGTCTCCCCCTGCCGAGCCCATACTTTCACTTCCCGAGGGCAACCTTTGGCAACCCAGTACGGAGAGGCCATGAGCCACTACATGGGGAATATTTCAGAAGCCGAGTGGGGGTCTTATATGATACTCAAGATGCCGAGTTGGGTGAGGCTTATATGCTAGGCTCTATGCAAGTGCATGTCAGAACACTTAATGAAATTTTTTTCAGTTTTGATATCGCCTGATCATTGATGTTTTGTTTTGTTTCTTTGTTTTTCTTAGCCTTCCATCTTGGGTCACTGTTTTTTCGCCTTGAGCTCCTCATCAATGCAACGGTTACAGTTCGAGCTTAAGGGGAGATGAAGGACCTCTCCTTGGCCAAGGTAGAAAAAGATGAGTTGACCGCATGGGTCAGTGACTTGGAGGGCCAACTTGCTGAGGCAGTCCGCCAGAGCGATGCTGCACTAGCCAAGGCCGCATCGACTTCTCGCTCTAACACCAGGTTCGAAGAAAATATTCGTACCCTAAATGAGAAGATTAATGCTCTTGAGGTTGAACTGTTGAACACTGAGAATGGCATAGTCGAGCGCACATTGCATGCCGTGTGGAGGACTAATTCTGATGTCAACCATCCCCCTTTGGAGAGTATGCGACTGAGAAGATTGCCGAGTGGAGAGGTCGGGTGGGAACCCATAGGCCCCTCTCCAAGGCTTATTATTATATTTTTTTGTTGTTGTGTAACCCTATATGTTTTTTTTTTCTTTTGCATGGAACTTCTTTTGGTTATATGTGGAAATCTTTACGTCTGAGGTCCTTTAAGTTTGCCTTTGTGTGCAGAACTTTTATATATGGGACATTTGCTTAACTTTGTACTGGTTGCGAGGATGTATTGGCCTTCTTAATCTTTGTCAACCTCTTTTAGTTATCATGCGTAAGGGGCTTTGATAAGTCCCTCTTCTTTGATGAATTCTTTATGTCTTCTTTGGACTGATGATCGTAGTCTTATTGGTGCACCTTGACTATACTTATAAGGACATGTCAATCCTGTGTTCTTGGCATCCTTTTATATTCTTTGTGCGCACTTTTTATTTTGTACGAGAATCGTCTTTCTCGTCATTATGCATAGTATTATTTTTACAAGGGTCTCTTTTAGGACCATTTTTTACTAGCGGCTTGGTGGCTGCTCTAGGCTTATTGGTGGATGCTCTCCTTAATGTCTCACCCCTCGTGGATGTATTAGCCTTTATTAGGAGTTTTTCCTCGTGAAATTTTTTTACTTCTTTTCATAAGTGTCTCTTGTCGGACAATTTTTGGCTAGACGGCTTGGTGGCCGCTCTAGGCTTATTGGTGGGCGTCCTCCTTGAGGCCTTATCCCTCATGGAGGTATTAGCCTATCATAAGGTTGTCCTTATGGAACCTTTTGGCTCCCTTGGCATCCATAAGAGTAGCTAATCCTTATGAATCCAAGAAATAATATAGGCTTATCAGGAGATGTCTTCATTGAGAGCGTGCTCCTCGTGGAAATATCTAGCCTTTGTTGCGAGGTTATCCCTGTAGGACCTTTTGGCTCCCTTGACATCCATAAGGGTAGCTAACCCTCGTGAACTGAAGAGATGCCTCACAAGGTTTTTTTTTTTTTTTTTGCAATATATATGCCTTCTATCCTACCCCCAAGTGCTTGGTGGGATTCATTCCATTGAGCACTTTGATCATTTCGCTTCAACATAGATTTTGACAATGTGTGCATATTTGTTATATAGGTGCATGCATAAAGAAGAAATGTAATATGCGAGATAGGAAACACTTTCATTGATAGAAAGCAGATTACAAAGGCACGCATGGCAACATTGCATCTACTATAAGGTTATCTGGGCAACCTCTTTGATTTTTAACTACAGAAATTAACATAAGGCAAACAAACAAGGTACAAATATTTATGCATTAGATGCGAAAGTCTTACTGGTAATATTTAATGAGATGTTCTGCATTCCATGCTCGGGGTATGACAATGTCATTCACCCACAAGTGTGAATGTGGGTTTGCGCCTCCATGTATCACCATCGCCATGGGTTCTCATGGCTTGGTAGTTGTGCGGAGAGAGATATTATAACACTCTCTTGCTTCATTTTGTTCTCCTTTTATGCTTGCTATCTCCCTAAGATTTGGGAATTTAACGGACATGAGATATATCGATGTCACCGCTAATACCGCATTGAAAGCCAAAGCGCAATCTAATACAACAAAGTTCGTCATGACAGTGGTTTGTCTGGGTTGCTCCCCCATGGTGAGGGCTAACTCGATGTCTCCTAAAGGTTGTATTAAGTTCCCAGTGAATCCATATAAGGGGGTATGGAAGGGTTTTATGTTCCTTACTCCCAATCCCATCTTCTCAAATGTGGAGAAATATAAGATATCTACAGAACTACCATTGTCCATGAGGACTCGATGCACTCTCATATTGGCCAGTTCAACAGTCAGCACCAAGGGGTCGCTGTGGGGGAAATGCACCCCTCGCGCATCTTCCTCTATGAAGGTTATCAAATCATTTTACCCCTTAAAGCTCTTTGGGGGTCGTTACTCCAGGCTCATGGTGCACGGGGGTAGACTTCTTTTTGCTTCCCTGACATATCTATCCCATCCCTTCCTCGACTGTCCACTAAATCCTGGACCTCTGAACATCGTTCTTACTTCTTACTACACCTTCGAGGCTCGCTCTCGAGCCTGTGGATAGGATGGCTGATCCTTTGGTACTGGGTTTTCCCTTCTGACATACCTGCCTAGGTGCACCCTGCATAATAGTTCCTCGATTTCTATTTTCAAATAGGTACACTCAGTTGTGGTGTGGCCAATATCCTTATGGTGCTGACAATACTTACTAGGGTCCCTTTTGGATCGGTCTCTCTTCATCCGCGGGGGTCTCTTGAAAGGCACCTAATTCTTGTTTATGGGGAAGATATGCTCCCTGATATCTGTTAGGTCTGTATAGAAGGTGTATGGCGTTTGCCTAGGTTCACCTCCACGTATGTGCTTTCTTTGGTGGTTGTCCCTTGGTCCTTCATACACTCTCTTCTTCTTTACACCATTTGAGCCTTCAAGGGTTGAGAGCTTGAAAAAGGGTTCACTTTTTCCTGCCTTAAGGTTCTCGTGGCCATCCTCGACGAGGATGTATTTTTGTGCTCTTTCATAGAAGTTGTCTCTTAGTCAGTGACCTCGCTTTTGAGCATATCGTCCCATAGCTTGCTACTTGGACGCACTCCGACACTGATAGCCTTTTTAGTTCTCCTCGAGTTAGGCTTCCCACCTTAGCCACCTCCACGTTGAATCTATGAATGTAACTTTTTAAGCTTTTGCCTTCACCCTGCTTTACATTAGCGAGGTTGGTGCCCGACATGGTGTAATCACGTACTGCACGGTGCTATTGGAGAAATTCGTCGGAAAACTGCCGGCATGACCTGATGGCACCTGGCCTTAGCCTCTTAAACCATTTGTATGTAGCCCCTTCAGCGTGACAGTGAAGCAATGGCACCTCAACTTCATCAAGTCGTTGAAGGCATCAAGATGGTACTTGGCATCCGTAATGCCTTCATAAGGGGTCATGTGAGGCTCTTTGAAGTTGGCTGGGAGTCGTTCTACTTTAATCTCCCTTGTGAAAGGTGACTCGTAGCCAAACTCTTCATCGGACGTGGTGACTAGTTTTCTTCAAAGGCTCCTCATCTCGGTGTCTAGCTCTTGCCTCCTTATATTCAAGGAGTCCCTCAAATCCGAAGGTGTCTAGCTCTTGTCTTCCAGAAGAGCCATGTGGGGCATTGTTCTTACATTTGGCCTTCTATTGAGCTTCACTCTTAGGTCAGGAGGTGTCTCTTTAGATGTATCCTCGACTTCGTTTCTACGACCCCTCCATCTTTGCTCTTGGGTGTACTTCGCTAGCCCAAGGCTTTCGTGGTGCTTTGTCCGGGGAGTATGGCTAGTGGAAAGTTGGGTTTTTCTATCGTCCTTGGGGATGGTGGTTTCTCCTCTCCCATGCTTTTCCTCCCTATGTTTGGGAAGAGGCATGCTTGACTTCCCTTCTAGTAGGTCGTTCAACACCTCCTACATGTTTTCTAACATGGTCTCCAGCCTTTGATTAATTTTGCGCAACTCTCGGAGCGGTCGATGGTCAAGGAGGAGGGTGCATACCCGGGACACCCACGGAGGTGGCTAAAGGTTTTTGGAGGATCTCTATTAGGTGGGACAGCTGGGAATGATGCCTCCTTTTCCTCTTCAGGGACTGGATGTTCCTTCAGTGCACCTCCATTCTAAGGGGGTGGAGGGTTTCTCCTGGAGGCCCTTAGTTGGTCTCCGTCCAGGTGGATCTCCATGTCTTGTGATTCCATTAGGCGTCTTGAACGCCTTGCATTTCTTCTTATCGGAATTGATGGAAGAATAGTGACTTGATACTTGTCCTTCCCACAGATGGCCCCAAACTGTTGACGGTGAGAACTCGTCGACGATCTAATATCGGAAAACTCGAAGTGTATTATGAAAACTAGGTAGATAGAATTTATGAAAATCTTGAACAAGAAGAGTGTAGAACAATAACAATGGAGGAAAACACATATTTTGCTTAACTACCTATGTATACAATCAATTTTCCAACCCTTTTGCTGGATGGGTGAAGATCTATTTATAGTTCAGCTCTAATGGCTCCTAATACATTGTGGTCCCAAGGGACAAAAATGTACTTAGGTACATTGTCAGGGTAGTGACACAAAGGTAGTGGTGCAGAAGGTTGTGGTGTCGACCCTGGTACATGGTCAGGGGAGCTCAGGTAGTGTCTCCACTCTTCGTACTGATTCATACCACCACTAATATTTTGATATAGATGTCAAAGTCCCGCCTTTGTCCTCCTCATGGTCGTACATACGCGTGACTCGTACATGATGGTCCTCTTCACATTTCCAAGATACATCTTTTCTCCAAGTTTCCTACATTTTGCTAAGTGTAGGAAAGCTTACGAGTTATCACGAATAACATACTCAATTGTCTTCACCAATTCTAGCTTGACACCAAGTGATGATTGGGTCTCTACTAGTGTCCCTCATACACATATTCCAGATGTTTCAGACTTTACATATAGTGAGAAGCCACGGTGAGGGTGTGCCTCGCTGGTGGCACCTGCTTCAGGAAGGAAAGCAAGGTCTCTTCTGCGAGGCACGAGGAGCATGTGACGGGACAAGGTGCCTCGCGCGGGTCATTGGGTTGGTGAGATGCAAGGTCCCACGTGGAGTCTCGGGCACAAGATAGGTGTCCTCAGATAGGCAAGGCTTCGCATCTTCAGGTGTGTATCTTGGCACATGTGCGTATTGTGCCTTGCTATGCGAGGCCCTTATTCCTTCCGGCTATGTGGCGCATGGCCGCGGGGGTGAGTCGCGTCTAGGCATGTTGACCTCGCATAGTGAGGCCCTTGTGCATTGGCACATTGACGTATATTCATTAGGGGGCGGGTGCCCATCTTAGCGCAACACTCATTAGGGAGAGGCACCTCGCATAGTGAGGCTTTCACATAGCGAGGCCCTTGCCACGAGGAATTCTAGCGCGCACAGATGATGAGAAGTGACATCTTGTGCGAAGCCCTGAGTGTAAGGGAAGGCGCCTCGCATAGCGAGTTCAACCTGGCGAAATGATGCTTTGCGAGTCATGCGAGTTTGGCTTAGTCTCTCGTAGTCCTTTTGATGCAAGTTAAGGGGCCTAGTGATGCAAGGTGCTCATGGGTTGTGGCTTCGTGTACGGGGGACACTTGGGCATATAGGCTAGCTAGGCGTACGAGAAACATAGGCATATATGGCCTCTCTATTCGAGGGTCTCTTCTACTAGAATGAACCTTATGCCGAGGCCTTAGGTCTAAGGTGAGTAAGGCTTTGTTATCGAGGTTCTCACCCATACAGACCTTGCACACTTGGCTTTTTTGAGGGTTCGGACATGCGGGCCTCGCTATGCGAGACCCTTTCTTCTGTTGCCTTGTGTCTTCATCGATAGATGCTTTAAGGGAAAAATTCCCACATCGACATACATATATACAAATAGAGAAGCATGGCTAAGAAGCTAATTGACCTATTGTTGGAAGACACAACTTTCGAATTGAATGCTCTGTGTCAAAACACTTAGAAGATTATACAAGTGCCCATAAATATATAAACACCTTATGAAACAACTATGCTGAGGAAAGATTAAAAAAACTGTAAAGAAAGTAATATAAATCTCGTGCCCACTAATGAAACATGTAAAATTGTTGAAACAACTTACCTTGAAATATCAAACCAGTAGGTACGCTTAAAGGAGAGAACAAAACAGAGCAACAAATGCACATCAAAGTCCCAAATCCATAATATATATCGGTACAAACTAAATAATTTTGTGACTTGTAAAACAAAATGCAAAGTGAATACACACAAAGAAATCAATAACCCCATGGCAACCACCACAACAAACACCACCATGTATTCTCCAACAGCAGAACCATATTTACGCATACCATGTGTCCATCAAATGACAAGAAGGTCAACAAATTCAATATAAATTGAGTAAATAATCAAGAGGAAAATAACAGTTCTCATGCTAAAGAGTATGGCGAGGGATGCCAAACGACATACCTTCATGTGTCTAAGCCTCGGCTTAAGGTCCTGTGATCCAGGCATAGCAAATCATATATGCAACTAAAGGGATGATATTAAAGCAATCAAACCCATAACTGAACTTGGGCTAGTAAATTTACAATAGAAAAACATAGATATAGATTTATAAAAATAATTAAAACAAAATTGCATACCCAAAAGCTTACCCCAACCCAGGACACCATCACCCACGGGAGAGAGAGAGGGAGGGAGGGAGGTTCCTGAACGAAAAGCTATTGCGTTGTCTTAGCCCAGCCCCCCGTTGCACGCTGAACTCAATGCACTTCGCACTAGCCACCGACCATGTGGGAGTAGAGAGTGGCCCTTAGGCATGTGTGAGAGAGAGATAGAAGAGATTATATTGTGTTTAGAGAGAAATAGGGGAGCGATTGATGAAATGAATGGGTGAGTTATGTGTCGGCTATGGTGCACTAAAGAGGGAAATGAGAAAGTTAATTAGTGAGTTTTTCTTTGTGAGTTAAACACACACATATATATACACATGTACATATTTTTATACCTCTGGAAAAAAGAGACGAATCAACTATAGGAAGAGAGAGAGAGAGTAGAGATTTGAATAAAGAAACAATGAGAAAAAAAAATTAAATGTATATATATAAAACATACTAGTCAAAGAGGGAGGACGCAGAGTGTACACAGAGGGACCTGAGTGAGATGAGGGCTGGGTGGGCTTGGGGATTCAGTGAGAGAAATTCAGGTCGGTGGGCTGTAATGGAGGGCTTAGGGTGGTTGGGCTTTAACGACTTTAGGTGGCTAGGCTTTGACGGAAGAAGAGAAGATAGACTGGAGAAGACATCGTCGACTGAAGAGAAGAGAAGGGGAGGCATAATCGACGGGGAAGAGACGATAGGAGGGCTAAAGTTTATAGTATATATAAATATAAATATTAAAATTAAATAATTTTTTTATTAAATATATAATAACTAATTGAATTAATAATTAATATTACAAATTATTAAAAAATTAAACAATTCTTTGAATAATTTATTGGAAAACCTTATTTTTTAACGAATAGCTATTCTATGTTGCAAATTATTAATTTATAATTTTTTATGAATATATTTATATAATATATTAAATTATACAAAAATAATAATCTTTTTTGTACTTGATTAAAAAAATTATATTGGATGAGAAAATAGTTTTTGCATAAATGTCATGTCATGTTAAAAGTAGACATGCTACGACAATCGCACCTGAACTGTAATATCATGTAAGTTTTAATTTGCAAGACACGACAGTTCAAGAACTACTCTTTTCACATGTCTATTTTTGACACGAGACAACAATTCTATGAAAAATGTTGTCTCTCGTGTGTTGCCTAAGTACAATTTTGTAGTAGTGCAAGTACAATCTTTATAAATCTAACTCTATATCCATCGTTCTTTATATGTTTCAACTTCTATGTCGTTCTTATATCGTTTTTTCTTTTAAAAAAATAAAGGTGTCAAATCCTATTTCATACTTAATGTCATTATTTGTTGGTTGGTAGTCTTTGTTTTCACCAACCAAACTCCTTTAATACAAAGAATTACCATCGTTTAGGGATTCTTTCCACTGTCACCCATCACATGCGATCTTTGCTTGATCGTCAACGAACTTTCGGGTCTTCTTTGTTCTCCTAAATTCGTGTCGTATTCCTTTCAAAGTGAAATCTCTTTCCACTCCATCATTTCTTCAACATCCTAGTTTTCAGCTTCTCCTAGAGAGCCGAACTAAATGAATAACTTTGTTCCTTATAGTCACAAAATCCTTTATGATTCTTGGCTCGTTGCCTGTCTTGAGTCAACTAACTATGGCAGTCATGCTCAATGTGGTCATCCAACTTACTCTAAGAAACCTTCCAACTAAAGCTCTCAGCTCACTAAATAATATGTATTAAACTCCATGTGAAAATAATTCTACCAAGTACCAATTAGCTTCCCATCTGCTTTTCGTGCCGCATCAAAGCATGAACCGACATCCTTTATGGATAAAACCTTTGTGTCTATCGTATGAGAGATTAGGATTTCCTTCTCCTATCAGCTAGTCCTTGTGTCACTAGATCATGGTTTCTATCTAGCCAACCAATCCCTCATCTCCCAACAACTTGACTCATTCTCGAATTTTGGAGATCAATGAATCTAAAACCTTCACGAGTGACATTCGATAGTCCTTGTGGCCTGGATAATATCAAGGCTACTTCGATTATGCTCGACCTACGCCTGAGGAGTAACTTGCCTTAGATGATTCCACCTCTCATCTTGAGTGCTAATAGTTCCTTAGCATCGGAACAACATCCCATTTTTCCTCAGGTCGTAATAGCTGACTGATCGCCTTCTCTACCTCCTTTGCAAACTCTTCTCAACCAAGACATGTTGAACCGAACACTACATGACTTCAAAAATTGTTGACAACCAACAATCAAACATACAAAAGAATCAACCAACAAACTACACAAAAGCTAGCGGTACAACAACGAAAAGCATACATGCAAAGCAATATATAACAAATATAACAGATACATACTAAAGCACACCATAAGTGTAGGGTGAAAAATAATTACGCCCATCCTCAAACCATTTCGGTCAATGTGGGACTTAGTGGCCTCACCACACAATGCACACGCTTAATTTCCTCTTAATGTCACCTGACGCATTTTTATCCATTAAATACTTACAAGTTGTCTCTTACTAACTCCCAAGCCAAAGACAACGAGCTACTATAACAAGCCTTTCCTTATCGTTTATCCTTAGTCTACCATACTGAATCACCTTAAGTCATTCACTCAATAACGACCAAACTGGTACCCCAATACCCTTTTTTTTTCAATACTCATGTACACAATCAACCTTAATATCATTAACAAGTAAAATCGTTATCTTTAGAACAATCTCGTGAAATCTAATCACTCACATACACTTGCTACCCATAACCATATATTGACAACACATCATTTTGACACCATACTTCTTTCCTTATATTATTATGAATTTCGGCTTAATTATAGCATTTCAGTTATAGAACATAACATCATATCTCATTAACTGATACAACATCTCTCTATCAAACCATCACGGTCATGTCTAAAATATAACACATAGGATAGTGAGTAGAACATAACGCGGAGTGTTAAACGTAATGTGACGCGTTGAACATAGCGTGACACATTAAACATAACGTGACATATTGAACGTAGTGCGACGAGTTAAAAGCAACTATATTCAATCTTATTCTACCAATCAAGACACCCATTCTTTCTCACATGAGGCTTCCAATCACACTAACCAGACCATCATAAAAACATGCAACTTATTGAATCTACCCTTACTAAATATGTGTTGACTAACGGCAGCAAAGTGTAAAAAAAAACTAAAGAATAATAACAAACTTAAGAACTAAAACTTACAGTACGTGAGTCGAGTCTTCTTGGTCTTCATGTGCATATCGTGAGGGTCTACAAGAATGTTAAAATCATTCTCTGATACCAAATGTAACAACCTGATATAAACTAATTAATTTACTAAATAATCCATATTTATGTAAATTAATATATTCAAAAATTTCTTTCAGAAAAACAAAACATTCATCGAAACTCATTTAAAACAACATGAATTAAATATCTTTTACATGCATATCGTAGGTAAAAGTACAAGTTATTAAAACTCAACATATAACCATGACTTGATGACTTTTAAAACCATGTATAAGTAGCAACCGCTTTGACCCCCAGGTGAACTGTTCACGATATGCACACATCTGACCGAGCTTGCTCCTTCTCACCGCCTCATCAACTACGCTTATGCCTTTACCTGTAACACAAAGTACCCATGAGCTAGCGCCCATCAAGAAGAACTATAGAGGACACAATCCCCAAAGCCCAACAATATAACATAAAAAGCATAAAACATACAAGATAGACATAAGCTAATTCATATCATCACAACCTTAATCATATGCTACTCATAGCCAATAAGTTAGCATACAATGTTCCATAACCAACATTATCATATTGTAACATAATCATAGCATAATATAACCTATCCTAACAAAACCTAACTATAGCACAACGTTAACATATCATACAATAAATATAGCATAACATAACCTATCCTAGTGTAACATATTCAATCCATAACACCTATTACTGGTGTCATTTCGGCCATAAACTAGTGCTGACCTGGTCAAGTGTGCAACCGAGCACGAGAAATGTAAACATGCTTTTTTATCATAACGTAAGCATGCAATTGATCGTAATGTAAACATTGATTTTCATAACGTAAGCATGCCACACAAACATACAACATATTCACGCATAACATAGCTCATAGCACACCCCATAACATAATTCATAATGTAACTCACAACATAATTTATATCATAGCTCATACAATAATTCATAATATCAACCATAGCATATCTTATAACATTATTTATAACATAACATACAAAGTTTACCACACTTAAGTATGTCGAGCGTACACCCTGCGTGCAGGTGTCCGCTCTTCTTACATTTGGTCTACTAGCAACGCAATCACCTCCCTTCAAGTACCTTGCTGATTCATAAATCCAAAACATACACCATATATCATTTAGAGACTCATAACTTAAACCAAAGGTCATGAACAAAACCTTATCCTTCTTAAGTCCTAAAAAGTCGCCAAGAAGTTAGGGAGGAAGTCCCCAACGAACCCCATATGAAACGACTTCAAAATGACCTTAAAACAACCAAAAAGATCCCCGTCATAATCAAGCGTCGATGCCTAATATTTAGGTGCCACAACCCTTATTTTTCCCAGTTTCTGGACATTCTGGATGCCAAAACCATACGCTAACTGATCTTCGAAAGGCCATATCTCCCTCAACATAAGTCAAATATTGACGATTCTTTTAATGTTTTTCTCGTATTGAATCCCTCTATATCTTCATACAATTCTTAGAGAACAATAAAATAAAAAAAATGCATGAGAAGTCTCTAACTTTATAACTCTAACAATCTCTTGCAACAAAACTTGTTCTTCCCCAAGCTATCTTTCCAATTATCAAAACTAGCAAGCGTAATTTAATAAATTAAACCCTAACATGTTTATAACTATTATAGACTAACAACCTAGTCTCTAACTTGCACATAAAACCAATCATCCTAACCTATCATATTTTCTAATCAAATCCACCATTAACATAACTCAAAGCTTCCAGAACTATCATATTTTTTTAAAAGTGTGAGAAGTTCTTTCCAAGATCATGTGCAGCAACCTAAGCCTTGAAAATATTCTCTCAAAAATGAGCCCCCACACGATGTTCCTAGTGATCCATACGTATATGAAGAGATTCTCATCCTTCTTCTTCATTAGATCTTCAACCCTAGTATAGAGTGAGAGTGAGAGGGAGTTCTCTACTTTGATCATGTGTAGAGCAACCACCAAATTAAAATTGTGAGTCTAACCCTAACCCTAACCCTAGTCTTTCACTTTCTATTTATAATGACTCACTATAGCCAAATTACCATCCTACCCTTGATATAAACAATTCTAACAATTTCACATAACCCTTTTTAGGAATTTTCTAGTAAACTATTTTTTTTCATAATCCATATTTAACTTATTACCCACAAGTTATCTTTATTCGATTATGACCCCTCTTTCAACAATTCTAGACAATAATGCTCCTAGCACTTGAAGGAAATCGTGATTCATCACTTTAACACATATCATGAGCACTTTCGGTAGTTTCCAACGTAAAATATCTTACACTGATGTTGATATCACATAAACATATTCATATAATCACATAATACTTAATTTTAAAACATAACAATTAAAATACCGCTTAAGAGTAATAAATTATCAAATTTCCCTCACAAGACAAAATTACCAAAATACCCATAAAACGAAAAGATGGATATTACAAAAATTAATATTTACATACTAAATAAAAAAAACAGCAACATAAGAATATACCCTATTAACACTAAATACATATTATATTCATTATTAATTCAACATAAATTACACATAAATTAGATATCAAATTAACATAATATTTAATAATTGATAAATGCATAAATTCTTATTGTTTGATCACTTTAGTGACTAACAACACACACTAATTACTTTAATTCAAATGGTATAATAATAAGATAAGAAGCCTATAATAATTCAAATGCGAGTAAGTACAAAAAAAGAAGGAAGTAATGAACGACGAAAACATACCTGCCGGCTAGCGAATGAGATGAGGATATATAGTTGTCGATGGAGCAGTACTGTGGTTGGCTGAGATATATATATACTATAATAGATGTATAATGTGAAAATAAAACATCATCATCAACTTCGAATTATACTATGTATAAACTAATATACTCAATACACACGAATATATATTTAGAGAGAGATAGAGAAATGAAAAAGGAAAACAAACATGGCTGGCGACTAACTTGGTGGTAGACGGAGCAATACCATGGCCGAAGATGAGGCATCCTAAAAGTGAGAGATTTTGATAGATTACGATATATATAGACATGGAATATATATTTATATAAAAAAACATGTTGTTTGACTAGCGTAGTGGCCATGGATGTGAGAGACAGAGACTCAGAGAGAGTTTGAATTTGAGAGAAACTAGGTGTGAAGTGAACTGATAAGTGTGAGAAGTGACATCGACGAGCGAGAGAGATACTAAGTTTACAAATAAAAATTAGAAGCAGTAATATCAGGAATATAAGTCGACGTTTTGGCTTTAAAAAACATAACCAACCATTCATATTAATTACTATATTTTAACATTTATAACTACATCGAAGAAAGAAAAAAAAATAGGTGTATAAATGGTCTGGTTCAATTTGTACTAGTGGGAGTATCGCTAGAACCTTGACTGGACCACATTGGAGAAAAAAGGTCCGAAAAATCGTACCACTGGCATTGGATTCATTTGGTCCGGTCTCAAACAAATTGGCCTGGATTGGTTGGGGTTTTGAACCATGATTGTTGGATTTCATGAGCAGCCCTAGAGGCAGTGAACTAAAAATAACGACCAGGAGATGACTATTGGTAGGTGTACGTGGACCTTGAATGAACACAATGTTAGGGCATGCCTAATCCTAATAATGCTAGAAGATCACCATATCCATTGTGAACTAAGGATTGGTTTCACTGCGACAAACAATGAAGCTGTAGAGTCCAAGAACTTTACTTAGCTAAGTTAGATAGTAGTATAATAGTATTATCTTTAGGAACCTTGACTGTGGATTTTTGGTTCAGACCGGGATTTATTTGGACACTCATAGTAGTACTTATAGATTTTCTAAGTTTAACCTATAGTTTAGGAATATTAATTTTAACCTAAGGTTTGATTAATATGACTGATATTGAGGATAATATTTAGTATACTATAAGGTTTAAATAAGAACCAATAGGATTATAGCACATGTTATGTATGGGTTATTAATGATTAAGTATTTTGAGGATTAAATCTATTAAGGGTAAAATTTGAATGCTCTAAGGTCAGTCAGCAGCTTTGAAAACGTTTGAGGGCTTAGTCAAGGCTGTTTACTCAATTCAAATTAAGCTAAAAATGTGTAATTTCGTGTTTAGATAATCAGTGTATGCCGATATATCGTAGCTATAGGGGGCGATATATCGTAGTACGAAGATACGAAAAACACGAAACGATGCACGGTTGCCTCGGGCATACTGGCCCAGGTGATATATCGCCTACAGGGGGCGATATATCACCCCTCTCAGCATAATTTAAAAGTTTTTGAAATCGTTTTCCATTCAACCCTTCAACCTCTTGATAAGTCCAGCATCTTTCTGAACGAGTCTTCAGCCTCTACTGAACAATAATTCAAATTATTTTCACTTAAAAAGCCATTATTTTTATTCAAGTTAAATTAAGATCCTTTCATTCCTAAACTCTATAAATAGGACCTAGTACCCAGCCATTATTCATCTATTACTCTAAGTTCAGAGGCTGCAAGTTGCTAGGTTAGTGTGAGAGTGTAAACACTTGGGTTGGGAATCATAAGCTTATCAAACTCTTGGGAAGTAAGATTTTATAGCATTTCGGTTCAAGGTTTAAATCGGTCTTATAAGTCTTCAAGGTAACCCAAACTCTAGTTCGTTTATGTACTTTTTCTTTAAAAGTTCTCATAGCCTTCTACTCATTCTAACCTTATTCTTATTTTGGTTAGGAAATCTAAGTTCTTGAGCAAAAGGTTTTGGTAAGTATATTTTAAAAGTATAGTTCCTTCATCTCTTCCATCTCTTTCATCTCTTTTTTTTTCATTAGACTCACCCTTTCATAAATGGTTTTTAGGAGTGTTCCAAAGTCCCAACTCTGTCCTCATATCCCGGTATTTTGGTAAGGAAAATAGGATAGAATTTATATGTTATATGTTATCTTATGTTTTTATGTTATGAAATGTGTTATGTTATGTATGTATGTAGGCTTGGGCATATGACCCATATGACTAACAAGCCCCAAATGGATTATGGGCATATGACTTGCTTAGCTAGTAGGACCCCACTAATCTAATGGACATATGACTTGTTTAGTCTATGGGACCCCAAGTAATAATGGCCATTATAGTATGTGTATGATATAAGTGTTATGTTATGTTTTTATGTTTCTTATGAAATTTATGTATATGAACTATGTGTTAGATTTTCCTTGCTGGGCATTAGGCTCATTCCTTTTTGTTTATATGTGCAGGAAAATAGTCTTAGTGGCGGGAAAGGTTCTTGGAAGCTTGGGGAATGTGTATTGAGGCGGAATGGATTCAAGAGCCGAGCGTTTCGATTCGAGGATGTAGTTTTGATTTTATGGTTTTTACATGTATTTTTCCGCACTTGTTATGTAATCCATTTTTATTTTAAATTATGTTTTGTTTTGTTTTTAAAACAATGGGATCCCATATCCTAACCTAAATTTTATGTAAGTTTAACTCTTATTTTTACAAGTTTCTTAATAAAGTTATGGTATTTTCACTTGTAAGTTTTATTAAAGATTAGTATGTATAGTTTTCGTTAATGGTCCAAAAGTCTAGAGTAGTTGGGTCATTACAGAAGCAGAATATGAAGCATTATTAGCATGGTTACACATAGCTAGAGAATTGAAAGCTAAGTGCCTCAAGATCAGAAGTGATTCCCAATTGGTGGTCAACCAGATACTTAGCAGTACTAGGCTCGAGGGATACCATTGATCGCCTATTTGGCTAAGGCCAAAGACATGCTCGCTTAGTTTGACCATTACACAATTGAGCAAGTCCCTAGGGAGCAAAACTTGATCGTTGATGCATTAGTGAAAATGGAGAGTGAAAAAGATGAGGAAACCCTTAATGTCATTCCGATTAAATTTTTGGTGGCTCCAAGCATCAACCCTTCTACAAATGGTGACCACTCAAATGGTGACCTCGACATTGGAAACACCAAGAGAGGAAACCATGAGGGAAATCACCCCATAACGTTGATGTTGAATGACGAGGAAGATATGTGGATGACTCCCATCATCATGTATATAAGTGAATTCATCCTCCCACTGGAATGAAACTTAGCTAGAAAGATACTTTACTAGGCACCGCGCTACGTCATCCAGGATGGTCGCTTGTACAGAAGAGGTCATTCTATGCCACTACTTAAATATGTCACAAGCGAGGAGGCTCACACTTTGTTATGGGAACTTCATGAAGGACCTTGACAAGATTATTTTGTTGCCCACCAAGAACGAGGACTCAATGGAGTACATGAGAAAGTGTAACAAATGCCAAAGGTTTTCCAATATCTTGATAGCTCCTCCAAATGAGTTGAAGCAGATGAAAAGTCTATGGCCCTTCGCAGATTGGGGGATCGAACTGATAGGTTAACTCCCCACGGGTCGTGGAGCAGTGAAATACACAATATTTTATGTTGAATACTTCACTAAATAGTGTGGGGATGAACCATTGGCATCCATTTCTTCCAAAAAAATGATGGAATGTGTCGGAAAGAATATTATCTACTGCAATAGGCTATCCTACAAGATTGTATCCGATAATGGAAACCAATTAGATAAAGAACATTTCACAACTTTTTGTGTTCGCCATGGGATTGTGGAAAGCTTCTCTACAGTGGCACACCTGCAAGCAAATGGGCAAGTATAGGCAGTCAACATGACCCTCAAGGAAACTTTAAAAAAATGCCTAGAAGAGGAGAAATGGCTAGACGAACTACCGGAGGTACTATGGTCCTATAGAACCATGACCAGAACATCCACCAAACATACACCCTTTGCGCTCGCCTTACGCTATGAGTTATGCTACCACTCTAGATAGATGTGTCGTCGCACAAAAAGCTTAACTATAATCAAGAGAAGAACAAGGAATTTCTTGATGAGTCCCTATATCTTGTTGAGGAAAAGTGAGAACAAGCTAACGTATAGGTCACTGCCTATCAACCTAAGGTGGCTAGCTACTTCAACGCCCGAGTCAAGGACTAAAAGTTCTTCATTGGTGACCTCGTCCTTCGCCATGTGTTCCTCAACACGAGATACCCGTCTACTAGGGTTTTGGATCCAAACTAGAAAATACCTTACTTGGTAGAAGAAGTAATGTGTCCTATAACATTCAAATTGGCAAGGTTTGAATAGCGAGGGGGTCCTAAGGTTTTGGAAGGAGAGCACCTAAGAAAGTATTATCAGTAACATGGTCATAGCCCAACTTTTGTAATGAAAGACCAAATTTTAAGTGGTCGCTCTTAATATGATTATTTTGAGTTTCGCGATGTAAGTGCTTGTAAGCCACAATCAATATGAATTAAAAGAGACGTCCTCAAGACCGTCGTACTTTCTCCACTTCCCTATGAGGTCTACTATCGAATGGCAAAACCTGTTAGGTCAGGCCACCTGATCATAAGAAAGTGAAACTCTTACAAAAGACCCAAGGGGTTGCGGCAAGATCCAAGATCTTGTTGTAGAAACATTAGAGCCATTATAGACGAATGGGCAACCACAAAAGTTTTCCCTTAATTCATGAGAGCCACTATAGGCGACAGAGGGGCCCCTAGAGGGTTCCCTCGCTAATATGAGCACTAGCCATAATGCAAGTGACCAAGCACCCTCATTCACTTGGGGGGCATATGAGATATCACGCGCATGGAAAAAAGCATACAAGCAGACAACATCTAAAACGAAAAGTTCATGTAATGTGCATATGGAATAAAATGTGCAAGCAGATAATAGCGAAAAGGAAAAGTTTTTGAAAAAAACAACTTTTCCAAATAAATTAAGACGTGGTTATGTAAAGTAAGCAAGGCCATCATCAATAATACATCAAAAGGGCCCAGAGAAAGCCAATGTTCATACAAAGAGAAGAATAACTGAATATACACAGAAAAGCTAAAGTAAGGACGATGCTCGAAGCTCATATTCATAAAGGTAGTTAATCCTTATTATAATTTACATCTTTAATTGTGTTTGTTATTGTTAGTATTGATGATTAAATGTTTCTAATATATGTTATAATTATTTAATCACTTAATCTTTGATTATCAAGACTTGTATTCATAGTTTGAATATGGTTCTTTAATAATCAAGATTTGCTTTCATACATTGAATATAGTTCTTGAATAGCCTCTGGGGTTTGTAATATTTTATTAATTCCTATTATCCATTGTTGATTTAGAAGTGTAATCCATAATTCCCAAGAATCAAAATCCCTATTTGGGATCATTCTCTTCTTGTGTGTTTGCATAATCAACAATGAGGGAAATTTGTTTATCTTCTACAATACTCAAATCTTTGCTTCAAGATTTTTGTTAATCTGTAGTTTGTTTGTTTTATGTTAGTTTCAGTAGTTAAGGATCAAAGTGGTCGCCTAGTTAACCTCACAAGATAGTAGATGCAATATTTCCATACATGCCTTTGTACTCTACTTACTATCAATGAAATTGTTTCCTATCTCACATATTACATTCCTACCCTATACAAGCACTTATATGACTCATGTACACTCATTTTCAAAGTCTGTGTTGAGAGCAGAATGAACAAAGTGCTTAGTGGAATAAATCCCACCAACCACTTGGGGAGCAGGATAGGAGGAATATATATATATATAAATGTGCAAATTATCTCTTGGATTCATAAGGATTAGCTACCTTTATGAATATGAAGGGAGTCAAGAGGTTTCCCAAGGATAACCTCCTAACAAAGGCTAACACCCCCATGAAGGGTAAGGCTTCCAGGAGAGTATCCACCAATAAGTCTAGAGTAGTTATCAAGCCTTCTTGCCAAAAAAGATCCTAAAATAGACACTTGTAAGAATAGTACCATGCATAATGACAAGAAGGACGCTTCTCCCTCAAAATAACAAGTGTGTGCAAAGATTATAAAAGGATGCGAAAACCCAAAGGGTTAATATGCCCTTATACAAGATAATATAGTCAATGTGCCCCAAAAAGACAATCATCATCAGACCAAAGAAGGCATAAGGGGTTCATCATAAAAGAGGGACTTATCAAAGCCTCTTACACACAATAACCAAAAGAAGATGATAAAGGCTCGGGAGGCCAATACATCCTCGCAGCCACTAAAAAAATAAACAAGGATCCTAGATATAAAAGTTCCACATATCATAAAGGACTTAAGAAATTCCATGCAAAAGAAAACATGTAGAGCATTACAGAACACCTCTCTTGAAAAAATTAAAAGATAATCCATGAAGATGGCTCTATGGATTCCCACCTCGACCTTTCCACTCGGAAATCTTCTCAGCAGCATAGTAACCAAATGGGGATAGGTTGAAATCATGATTAGTCCTCCATACTTCATGGAACATTCGCTCAGCTATGCTATTCTCAACATTCATCACTTCAACTTCAAGAGCACGAATCTTCTTATTGAGGGTCGGGATGGTGGCTTCGAGCCTGGTGTTAGATCGAGAAGTCGAGGTGACCTTTGCTATTGTAGCATCCCTCTAGTGAACCACCTCAACAAGCTAGCCATCCAAATCACTAACCCGTGTGGTCAACTCATCTTTATCTGCCTTGACCAAGGAAAGGTCCTTCATCGCCGCCTCCAGCTCAGATGTAATTGTTGCGTTGATAAAGAACCAGAGGTGATAAAATGGTGACCCAAGATGAAAGCCTAAGTAAAAAACAAAAAAATGAAACAAAACGTCAATGATCAGGCAATATCAAAATTGATAGACACACAATAAATGTTTAAACACTTATCTACATAGAGGCTCACATATAAGCCTCACTCAACTAAGCATCTGGAATGTCATGTATAGACCCCCATTCACATTTGGGGATCTTCCCCACGTGATGGCTCATGGCCTCTCTGTACAGGGCCGCCAAAGGATTCCCCCAAAGAGTGGAGGTATAGACTCGATGGGGTGAAGCGTGCACACTTATTGACGCGTGCCTAGATAAATAACGGTAGTGGGAGGGTCCTGATCCATCAATAGAAGCATGAGGAGCAGGAGGGCATGGAGTCACCTCTTCGGGGAGTGAAGAACCCAAGGACATCTGTCCTAAGTGCGCCCCAAAGGCAGAAGTGCATCATCAAAGGAAGGCAGGACAAAGTTCCTCCTCAGAATAGAAGAAGCAGGAGGAGGAGCGATGAAGGCAAATTCACAGCTTGTTGCCGACGACGAGATTCAGGAAGTGACATCATTGGTACATCCATCATCTGCAACTTCCCCATCCCTATTAGCCAAGGATCTTAAACATGAGTAATTATCAGACTCCACCACAACTTTGTTCTCTATGCCAACCATATCACCCTCAGAGTAGTGGTATTCTTCATCATCATCTACATCCTTCGTGTCAGAAGATATAGATGAGATGAAGCATAAGGAAATTGCCTGATCTGACAACTTAGTCGAATAGAGGTTGCCCTCAGTAAAAAGACTGCTAGCCTGCTAGCATGTGGATGGCAAGGCGAGGAACTTTCCCACACGGTTGAGGGCTGCAAAAGTCAAATCGGGGCGGACTACCCCTTCAAGAGCTAAAGCCAAGAAAAAGAAAAGATTATAGTAAGACAAACCTGAGAAGAAGGATAAAGAAAAGAAAAAGGCAGAAAAAGCTTACGTGATCGGTTGAAATGAGTATGTTGTGTAGACACGCTGTTGGTAAAGAAAAAAAGACTTTTCCATGATCCCCTATTGGAGATGGTACCCTCTATTAGAGGGTACCATGTGAGGGCCACAACCTTTCGGAGCTACCGATGGGTTCACCCTCACAGTAAACAAATGATGGACCACCCTCATAGAGGGCCCACACAGGTGCACTTGCTTATAAAATATATACAAACAACTTAATACTACCCAAGAGTTGGGTGACATTTGAAGGGGTGTCAGATCGAAATAATTAAGCACCCTAACAAAAAAGGAATGGATTGGCAAGGCACCCTCAGACCTAATCACCGAGTCACTGAAAGCTACATGCCCCTCTTGCGGGTCAGATCCATGATCGTTGCAAGATGAAATGGTGCAGCTGATGTCTGGTGACAATTGATGGGCCTTTAACATGTTAGAAAGCTTGGTCTGGGTATAGGTGGATTCGATGTCCATAATCTCAAAATTGTCGAAAATCATCATTGGCATGTTTGATACATGAATATAAACAATATGCGGTTTGTGAGTGACTAACTTCATCAACCCCCTAGAAGGCTCCTATGTGCCCTATGTCTACCCACATACTACTTGACCCTATAACTTCTAGTCGTTGACGGGGGAAGAAACGAGGGAAAGACCATGGAAATAAATGCAGGTTCAAGTGGATCACTATCAGCACCCCCATGAATGGGATCCGCATTTGGGGCTCTAACACAGTAGGGGCGAAGGTTTAGTAGGCAAGTTTTCCTCTAGGCAAGAAATTTCTGCTATATCGTCCTGAAGAACCATTTTTAGTTGGGTTACATATGTCTAACGCCATGGGGAAAAACCTAAACCCCAACCACTAGTGACGAATTCGAGTTCACTCTCAAGGCCCCATACCTTTTTCCTAAGGTAGGATAACCGTTGTAGGTAGAGAATTTGCACATTATTGACATTGGCTTCAGAGTTAGAAGATGACAATTTGATAGGTTCAACGTCAGTCGGGACTTTAAAGGACTGTCCATACGCCACAGGCAAGCTAAGACACGATGACGCGTGTGCATGAAGACAACCCTATATCTACAACATGTGTGTAATTTAAGTAAGACAAGGATCCATATATACATGCCTAACATGCCATGGAATCAAAAATATACTTGAATCACCCGCCTAATTAGTTTTTTTTTTGTGTTTCTTTATAAACTACAAAGAAAAACACAACCAAAGTGCATTTTGTGTTTATTCATTCATCACATGAAATCCCTTCAAGGGTGAGCCTTCCATATCCCTTGGAGCAAAGTGAAGTAGGAGTGCCATACATACCATGCGAGGAACATAAGGAGGAGTCTACTAGAACACTTTAAAGTATACTTCTAGTCTCGGGGGCAAGTGGGAATATGGGAAATTGTCCATTCAAGCACCCCTCACCAAGCCACTAAAATAGATATCAACAAAAAAAGTCTTTTAAGAGGGACCCTAAGAAAGTCCTTGCTAGATGTCTAAATGCTGAGACATAATGGCCTCACTATGCGAGGTCCGTCTCAAATTGCCTTGCTCGCTTGTCAAGATACAAGGGCCTCACTATGTGAGGCACGTCTCAAGTTGCCTTGGGATGCTCCAAAAGGTTGCAGACCTCACGCAAGTGCGTGCCAAGGAAGCATGCACACCTCGCGTCGAACACCCGTCAAGGGTCTCGATATGCAAGGCCTGGGAGAACATCGAATGATTGCGCAGGTGAGCACCCAGGAAGCTTGAGGACCTCCCGTCGAGACTCAAGGCACACTTGATAAGTGTCTCACTATGCGAGGCCTAGGTGTACGCTGAATGGTCCTGCCAGTGCATACCAAGGAGGCTTACGAGCCTCGTGCCAAATGTCCGTTAAAGGCATCACTATGCGAGGATTGGGGGTACACCGAAGGGTCGTGTGGGTGAGCACCAAGGAGCTTGAGGACCTCCCATCGAGACACAAGGCACACCCAATAAAGGTCTCGCTTTGCGAGGACTAGGGGTATGCCGAAGGGTCCCATGAGTTCAAACCAAGGAGGCTTGCAAGTCTCGCGCCGAACACCTGTTAAGGGTCTCGCTATGCTAGGCCGCGGGGTACGCAGAAGGGTCGTGGATGCATGTACCTATATGATCCTAAGGAGTTACGAAGCTAACACTAAGCCCAAAAGTATGCCATTATGAATATGGGTCTTGTTATGCAAGGCCCGACACCCTTCAACACATCAAAGGCATGACTCTAACATCCGTATCTGACAAGTAGTGGTGATACGAACCCGTACGAAGAGTGGAGGCACTACTTGAGCACCCTTGAACATGTACCAAAGCAGACACCACTACGACCTGCACCACTACCATGAAAATGTACCCACATACCCTTTTGTCCCTAGGGACCACAATGTATCAGGAGCCATTATAGCTCTCCTATAAATGGGTCCTCAACCCTTCAGCATAGGGGGTTGGAAAACTGATTGTATACTTAGGTTATTGAGTAAATATACGTGCATTTCCTCCATTGTTGTTCTGCACTTTTCTTATCCAAGTTTTTTCTAAGTTCTATCTACGTAGTTCTGATATTATGCTTTGTGCTTTCCGACCATATATAGTTGATGAGTTCTCACTGTCAACAACATCTATAACTAACTTTTATAGGTCTAAAGTGATACAATGAGGTATCTAAGCATACCCCAAAAAATTGGGAGCATTTGGAGGAGTTTAAGATCACTTTTGAGAAGTTAAAATTGTAGGAAAACACATATACAAGATCATGCTTATTAGCATGTGATTTCTAATTTAATCAAACATAAATAGAAATCCTAGAACATGCATCTATTGAAATTCAACTATAAACACATAGATAAAGTAAATTACTTACTTATGTACAGTGAAATTAATAAGACTCCACCCTTTCAGTTCTGTATCCTTTTGTCTTTTTCTCATTGTTAAGAATTGCAAAGAACTGAAACACAAACACAATCAACATCTTCCTCACCAATCTTTGATCAAGCCTAACTAGTTTGGTGATTTTTCTCAACACATGAGATAGAGATCTAAAAGAGAATGAGAGATAGCGTCTAGAAGAGTGTAATCTAGTGTTTTCTTTCACATAGCCCTTACCAAGAACTTGTCTTATGAAAAACATAGCTATAACATTCTATTTATAGACACATCCATGGGCTTATTTTATTAATTAAAAAATGTAAATAAAGCGCTATCATGGCTGGCCCATACCATGTGGGTTGGACTCATGATGTGTGTCTGAAATTTAAGGACCAATGGATTCAAATTCAAGACCTTTTTATTTATACCTTTTATAATAAATTAATTAAGTAAATAAATCCTTCTTCAAATTAACTTTTTATAATTTGAAACTTTATTTATGTTGACGCCGTTTTTCGTCAACTTAAATCGTAGAGCAATTAAACAATGTGAACTATGAAGCGAATGAATAATGAAGAAAAACAAGAAGGTTTTTACGTGGTTCAACAGTTAATTCTGCCTAGTCCACGAGTCTATGTTATTAAGACTTAGAGCTTTTGGAAATTCTTCAGAGATGAATTACCCAGAGCTTTCTCTCAAGCAATCTAAAATCCATCCTTTACAAGTGGTCATTCCTCCTCTATTTATAGGGAGGGTTACAAAGTTCATTCCCACATATTTTGGGAAGATATTCTGTGTATCAATTCAAATACTGACATTAATTGCAATATCTCCTATATACATGGAAACGTCCCATAAGAATCGGGAACAGATAACAGACTAAATAGTATCCCTTAAATATTGGGATTACACAACAATAAATATGTTCACACGTAATGGGCTATCCCAGGTGACTCATCAGGTCTTCGAGATCAACAATCAGTGTTGTGACTGTCAAGACTTATGGAATTGTTACGAACTTGTCACCCAACTTCAGGACATGCTCGGAGTATATAGATA
The DNA here is from genome assembly GCF_963169125.1 of Humulus lupulus. Lineage (NCBI taxonomy): Eukaryota > Viridiplantae > Streptophyta > Magnoliopsida > Rosales > Cannabaceae > Humulus > Humulus lupulus. Next base: position 182,333,570 of record NC_084793.1, read on the forward strand.
CTGTCGAAGCTATCACACCCGAGCTTGCACTTTCCAAGCTCAGACTGTTTTATCTGAAGACAATTAATAATAGATGTATCCCAATGTTGTGCCATTTCAAACTGAGAAAATATCCCGAGGTTACACATCTTCGAGGTCGTTGTTTTACTTAAGAGATTTTACAACTGGACCATACAATGTTTTCATACCTTTCGAGCTCACACATGACGAGCCCAGCTTTCGGGGTCATAACCTCTTATCTCAAAATCTGGGTGTAACAATTTAATATTATTTATTAATATTAACACCAATATATCATTATCAATAAATATGCCCAATATTTTACAATAACTCTTATTTTCTCTAATTCACAATTCATGTAAATATCACAAAATTGACCTAGTTAATTGGATATTCTAAATTGATAATTAAAATATTTATTTGAGACATTATTTAATCAATGAGTACTCAATCATTTAACCATTTGAATTTATCTATTAAGGAAATCATCTTTTCACTTCTATTAAAGAAACTATAGATTTCATGTATATGATAAATACACTAATTCAATTACATTATTGAATCTCCAAGATGTAAGTATAGGTTATTCTGTAGAGTAAGATTTTAACCAACAAGTCAAAAGATTCAAATAATATAATTAATAGAAATATTATCACACAGAATTAAGATTTGATAATAATGATTCTTACTTATCTATTAATAATCAATGGCGATCCTAGTCCAATGTAACTATATAAATATGATCTTATCTACTTGGTCAATGTCTTGGATAAGACACCACACCATTGCAAAAGTAGATCATATATTAGATTACTAAATTAGTAAAAATTATGTGCACTCATTTAATCTTAGGACTAATTCTTTTGAACATATAATTATAATTATAATCCAATGTGACCTAGTCACTATAATTTTGAATAGTTACAAATGTTCATAATTTTATAAAAGTTTGTATTAAATAAATAATCATGTAATAAAATACGTGAACAATGCAATTGACAAACAAAATGAATTCTATTATTTATTGATAATAGAATGTGTTACATAAGAAATATAGTTTTACAAGGGAATAAAACGCAACAAACTCCCACTTGTACTTTTAACACAAATTAGACATGTCTCTTAAACCCATTCCCTCTATATGCTTCTCAAAGGTGCTCTATGCAATTGTCTTTGTAAAAGAATACACCATATTTTCTTCCAATTTTATCTTCATTACCTTTACTTCGCCCCTTGCCACATATTCCGGGATGATGTGGTATTTCCTTTCTATATGCTTACCCCTCTTATGGCTCCGAGGTTCTTTTGAAATATTTATCGCTCCATTATTCTCACAATACAAAATGAGGGGTTTATCCATTTTTGGAATAACACCAAGATCGGTATAGAACTTCCTCAGACAGAATATTTCCTTAGCTACCTCAAACGCAGTTATGTACTCAGCCTCCACGGTGGAATCTACAATCGTGGATTGATTAACGCTTGTCCATGTTACAACTCCACCCCAAGAGTAAACACCATTCTAGAAGTATACTTCCTGTCATTGACATTAGTCTAAAAATTGAAATTAGAGTAGCTCAACAGGTTCTAAAATCCACTCGAATAGACTATCATATAGTCTCGAGTTTGTCGAAGATATTTCAAAATGTGTTTGACTGCAACCCAATGTTCCCTTCTAGGGTTTGAATTGTACCTTCTCACAACTCCCACTGCATGGCAGATGTCTAGTCTAGTGCACAACATTGCATACATTAGACCTCCAACTATTGATGCATAAGGAATTCATCTCATCTCATCTTCCTCTTTAGGAGTCTATGGAGACTGCTTCTTTGAAAGATGAATTCCATGTAGGGATGACAAACGTCCTTTCTTGGAATTTGTCATAGATAAATGCTAAAACACCATATCTATGTAGGCTTCTTGAGATAGAGGCAAGAATTTGTTATTTCTATCCTTCATCTAGAATTGAGTTCCCCACCAGTCCTACATTAGGACATGTATTTCTATTACTATGAAATTCATAAATGAAGTAGTTAATGGTGGGGTTACCATTATCCTTTTTGTAGTGACGAATCTTGTATGTGTTCCTAAGAAAAGGAATTTGTCCATTTTTCGGGGTCTCGAAGGGGCGTGGAAACACATAAGAACTCTTGAATGGAAATTTCTTTATGTTTGAAAATTTCTATACATTGTTTACAATGAGCAAGATATCATTTACATAAAGGATTAAGAATACCACAATGTCAGTTTCCTTTGGCTGGTAAATGCATGGCTCATCGACATTTGGCTCAAAACCATAGGTTTTAGTGATCTCATTAAACCTTATTTTCTATGAACTTGAAGCTTCCTTAAGTCCATGGATTGACTTGTTAAGCTTGCAATTTTTTTTTCTGCCCAGCTACTTTAAACCCTTCTGGTTGATCCATATAAATAGTCTCGTCAAGATTCCAGCTAAGAAACGTTGTCTTGACGTCCATTTCCCAAATCTCATATTCAAGAGTTGTAATATTCACTTCCATTAGTAACGAGTATTTTTGTAATTTGGCTTGGGTCAGGGTATTATGGTACTTTTATTTTTTTATGTGTTTAATTAAATGACCTATGAAATGTATGATTAATTATATATGTTTTATTTTATAAAATTGTTAGTCAGTCCACACATATGTTCAAGCTTTAGGGGCTAATAAGTGATAGTAGTTGAGATATGGGCGTTAATAAAGTAGAAATATGAGCTTTTTGTGGTAGACAATGTAATTAGGGAAAAACAAAACTATTAGCTTAAGTAAAAGGATAATTATGGGCTTAGGAAATCATGTTACAAAATTAAAGTGTTGGGGATAGCAGTGTAAATAGGCTTTATACGATTTATTATCAAAACTAAAATAAATAAGGGAAATAAGGTTTAGACTTCGTATGATTGACACACGAAGCAGTTTACAAATACTTTAGGCTAACAGATCAAAGAGACCACTCATCTTTGATCTGAATCTTGAAAGCTTAAGGATTTGGAGAAGAACGTTGATCACTGTTGACGGGCTCAGAGTAACCATCAAGAAGCAAGGATCAGGATTATTGTCATTGTCATTGTAATTTTGTTTGGTAAGTTCGTTAACACTTTACTGTTTAAGTTTGATTATAGATCTAGGGTTTGAAAGTGAAAAGAGTTAATCAATTGTGTTAAAAGAAGAATTTAGGCTGTTTGCATGTTAAGAGTCGATTTATTGTTTGTCACTGATGTTTGAAACATGATAGGTTTGATTTGGTAGGGGTTCAAGGTCGAATGTTTGCGAGTTGGGCATTTATGGGTTCAACTGGTCGACCAGCTAGTAGGGATCGGTCGACCAACCTTCTATTTCTTGCAAGTTTAATTTTGCTCGACAAGTCCACTGGATGCTAAGAATCAGTCGACTGACTTGCGATTTTTGGGGGATTAAATTTTGAGCAACCGGTCGACTGAATGCTATGAACCGGTCGATCGGCCTCTCACGGAGAGGTACATATGTTTTCTAAAACGAGGAATTTTGGTCTATAAGTTATGAAGTTCATAATGTAATGTCTTGAGACTTCTAGAAACCTATTTTTAAGGTTATTTGGGTCCTAGGAAGGTAGGGTATCTATTATGAGAATGTTAAGTTGTTGATCGTGGATTATGATGTTGTAAGATTAGGGGCTTGCTAAGGATACTTGAAGGAACGTGTTAGTGTGTGGATTGCTACCGCTATCTAGGTAAGAAGAGTGGACACCTACACACAGGGTGTACGCTTGATGTACTTAGAATTGTACAATTTTCATGGTTTATCTATTTATGGTTGATGTATGATTATCTTAGCACATGTTTATAAGTGAGGAAGTTTATATTAAATGTTGCTTATGTGTGTACATGTATGTGTGATACCTTGATGGACATGCTTATGTTTTTAAATGCATCTCTACCTTACAAACTTGCATGCTTAATATATATTGGAAAATGCATGCTTATGTTATTATGGGCATTATGGTTATTTTTACTTTGGCATTGACCTTTTGTTTTATGTTAATGTTTATAACTTAATTATTTACTGTTGTATTTTATTTGAAGTATGGATACATGTTCCTGGTTAAGTTTAAAGGGGTTGTGTCCTACACAACTCTTCTTGCTAGGCCTTGGCTCACGGGTACTCTGTGTTGTAGGTAAAAGACGAGGAGTTGGTTATAGGGCAATGAGTTGGAGAGTTTCGGCAGAGTGCGTACTTGGGAATTTGTTTATTGGTCAATTTTTAAGACTTGATTTATTATAAGTTTAAATGATGCTTTAAGTTTTATTATAAGATTCAAATGTTTGATTTTATTTAATGATGACAATGAAACTCTGGAGTATCTTTTACATTTTAAACATTGGGGTTTTTATTTATGTTCAATTTCTTTATAACAAAAGGCGTTTTACTTCACATTTATTTCAACTTTATTATTTTTATAGGTCATGTTGACGTGGTTTTTCAACAACAGGGGATTTAGAAATTTGACAATAGAGTGAATAGGATTTTTGTAAACCAAATATATAAGAAATGACAAAAATAAGAACACAAAGCACTTGCTTGATTTTACGTGGTTCGGTGGTTAAAATCTACCTTGTCCACGAGTCACTCTTATTGATCTGCTTAGAACTCTTGGCAGCAGAGTTTATGCATACAAAAAGTTGATCCCTTTTTTTGTCCATTGCCCTTGTATTTATAGGAGATTCCCATGGACAATTTTGGGTAACCGTATGTTAATACGGCAACTTACAAATTTGGGTAACTTCCCATTTACATAAATACATGATTTCCTATCAATTTGATATCTATTATATAGGGTAATAAATACATAATAAAATATGGGCCTTTATGAGGTGTATAAAGAATCTTTGAGTCTCTTGGGATCCTTCACTATGCATCACGGCCAGGATACCACGAGCTGAACACATTCTTCGACTTGGGTGTTGTAGGACTAATCCGAACTGACATGGGTTACATTAAGAGTTTCATGAAGGCGATCCGGGCAATGTGTACCTCAAACTAAATTGTTGGCATAAGAGGCGATCAAGAGACTATCTGGTTGTTTTATGATGTCAAGTTGACTTGAGCTGCTCACTCCAGAGTTAAGAAGATACATTATGTATACTATTTTTCATACGCTTGTCTGCCACCTGTACCCAGTGCTGAGTAATTTAGCTAGTATTTTTTGGGGAAATTTTTTTCCCTCCAAGCTCCTGCTCGTACATGACGTCACTTCTTACATGCACAATATGGGCATTTTGACTTCTGTTATGAGAAAACATGTCCACCCACTCACTCGAGTGTGGGACACGTGTCTATCTGTCATAAGGGCATGTTCAGGTTTCGAGTACTATAACAATTGTCATGTCAACTTTTTACCGCTGATTGGTTTATTTAATTCAAGTCCTTGGATCTCGAATTGATCTAATCTAGTGGCCTATATTGATTCCTGTATTTTTCATATAAGTAGAGGAACCAAGCCTGAGCCTTGCCAACTTTGCATTCAAAATTTTCCTCTCCTGTTTCTCCCTTTTCCAAATACTCAAAGCTCTCTCAGTTCCCTTGTTTTTCATAAACTTTCAGACTACCACTTCCGATTCTTCTATTATTTTGTTGACCAAGAATCGAATCTGTAAGTATTTTTATGCCTGGTTAAAAAATTTTTTTTTGTTATTTTTCAATAAGTTTTACGAAATTTTCCAGTATTTTTTTTACCTGTTTCGTTTTGGTATGAGTTTTGGATAGGTTTTATATGTGTCCATAACTGATAGCATTAGGAATGGCTATGAACAATGCACCAAAAAAATGGGTCAATGTTTGGGTTTTCTGGGTTTGAGAGAGGAATGTTTGAATATGTGAACTTGAAGATTTGAGATACCGAGGCTAAACATTAGGTAGCTTAAGGTTCATAGTATCTTAGAGTGGTTTTGCATTAAATCGTTTTCTAGAGAGGTACTGAGTCTGACATGTGAATCCTGCAGTATCGAGGTTCCTGAGGTTATGGTGTGTGATTTTTGACCGTGCATGCACTCACATAATAACATCAGGTGGGAGCTTAGCTCGTGGATAACTTAGGTCGAGTAGACCGAATCCAAAACCCCAGGTTTTCCTCACTTTTATTATCAAGGTGAGGTTATATCTTAGGTCACCTCTAACATGCTACTTTATCACCAGTCATATTAAATTATGGTGAAATCCTCCTCTCAAAACAAAAGTGAAGATAAGCAGGTCACCTCCGAGACCCCCATTCCCCACTTTGGCCTAGTGGTGGATAAGCAAGTCAAGGTTGGCCCTGACGCCTTCTTTGAGGCCGAGCACATCGAGTCTCGGATAATGACTCAGGGCAAGGTGAACAATATCTTACAGAGTCATGGAATCGAGATAGGTTCCAAAGTACCCGTTTCCCGCACTCCATTGGATGGAGAGCAGAGTTGCACCCCGCTTTAGAATGCCTTTGGGGCTTGGAGTGATGAGAACCTAAGGGCAGGTGCCTTCATTCCCTTGGACCCATACTTCATGGACATTTTAAACTACATTGAACTTGCACCATTCCAAGTCCCCCTGAACTCGTATTGATTCCTGGTGGGGTTGAAGTATTTATTTTTGAATCACAAGTGGGAGATCCCAACCCCTACCAACAATATGTATTTCTTCTGCCTCAAGGTCAATCTAGAGTCAAAGGGTCGAGGAGATGATTTCTACTACCTCACCAGATTCCCCACCACTGCCCCATCATTGACCTCCCCAACCACCCGAATGACTATAAGGACCAATTCTGTATGTCAAATGAGTTCAAGAACGGAACTCATCGATACTTCAATCGTCCTCGTAAGTTTTGGAGCTCTTTAAACTTTATACTTGAATTCTTTATCATAACTAAGTTAAAGCTTATGCTAATTGAGTTGTTACTTTGTGCAGCGATATATAAGAGAACGGGGCAATCAGAGACCCTCGGAGGTCAATATCAATCTCAATCTAGAGCACCCACCAAGGAGAAAGAGTTCCGAAGGGTGGTGAATGATGCTACCATGGTGGCTTGCAAGCTGATCCACGAGGATCAGACGCTGGCCATCAATACCCGAGGTCAGGAGGAAGAGATTTTCCTTCTGAGGGAGCAGGCTCCGCTAGGGAGTGGTGCACCTAACTAGCCACCTATTGTGGTGCTAGTTGTACAACCGCTTGACATTGGAAACAGGTGGGAGCCACTTTACGAAAGATTTAGGAAGCAGCATCCTCTAACTTTTGAGGGAGGACCAAATCCACTTAAGGCTGAACGGTAGATGAGTTTGATTACCTCCATCTTGGACTTCATGAGGGTGGAAGGTAAAGACAGGCTGGCCTATGCCACCTATATTCTTCGAGATGATGCCCGCATCTTGTGGGAGGTAGCATCACAGACTCGAGATGTTTCTACAATGACTTGGGATGGGTTTTTATAGACTTGTCCAACCAGAAATATTACAATATTGTGGTCAGGGCAGAAAAGGTGAATGAGTTCATTGGCTTTGTATAGGGCAGCACGATAGTTATTGAGTATGCCCTGATGTTTGACAAGCTAGCAAAATTTGCACCTGATCTAGTGCTTACATATGCAGCTAGGTAGGACAGGTTTGTTCGAGGGCTTAATGCTATGATAGCTCGAGACCTAAGGAGACAACTTATGCTCAAGTAGTTGAGAAGGCCCTCACTATTGAGGAGGCAGAGAACAATATTTGGAGGGATAAAGTTGCGAGACGGGATGTTCACAGGACAGTGCCTCCACTTACAGGGTCTGGTAGGGGCGGAGGCCTCGGTGATTAGAAGAGGAAGACCCTTGATACCTCGACCACTGCTGGTCCTGATAGGAGGGGCTGGGATGTCCAGGGTGGTCGCCAGGGAGGCGGTGAGACATGGGGGAGCTACCCAGAGTGTGCTAGATGAAGGAAGCGCCATCTGGGTGAATGTCGGGCAAAGGTCTGGTACTTGTGTGGGGGTGGTTGGACACCTCAAGAAATATTGCCTGACTTTGAGGAAAGAAGAACCAAGGAAGGCATACAACTTGACTCCAGCTTGAGTGTTCGCCTTGACATAGGCAGAGGCTGAGGCTAGTCCCTCGGTAGTGACAGGTTAGATTTCTAGCGCTGGCTCTTCATATACTGTATTGATTGAATCTGGTGCTACACATTCATTTTTTTCTAGTAAAGTGATTGATAGATGTAGGCCTAGTGAGCATTATATTGTGGGGTTTGGGACTATACTGCCTACAGGGGAACTGGTAGTTTCTAGTAGATGGATTAGAGCACTGCCAGTGATGGTGGACAGTAAGGAACTATCAGTAGATTTAATTAAGCTGGGTATGGATGATTTAACATGATTTTGGGGATGGATTGGCTAGTAAGATATGGGGCCACTATAGATAGCAGGAAAAAGATGGTGACTTTCAAGCCAGAGGGTGAGGATCCCTTTGTTTTCGTGGGTACTATGCATGGACCCCAAATTCCTATGATATCAGCGTTGAGGGTTAGGGACCTATTACAAGGATGATGTATAGGTTTTCTAGCCAGTGTGGAGGATACCACTAGATTCATGCCGGTGGGGCCAAGAGAGACTAGACTGGTATGAGAGTTTTTGGATGTCTCTCTTGAGGACTTACCGAGACTGCCGTCGCACAAGGAGATTCAGTTCGTCATTTAGTTAGCGTCGGGTATAGAACTCGTGTCGAGGGTACCATACAGGATGGCTTCGGTAGAGCTAAAAGAGTTGAAGATACAGTTGCAGGAGCTACTAGATTTAGGATTTATCAGACCTAGCTTCTCGCCATGGGGTGCTTTGGTTTTATTTGTGAAGAAGAATGATGGGACTCTGCGGATGAGTATAGACTACTGGGAGTTGAATAAGTTGACCATCAAGAACAAGTACCCACTATCGAGGATAGAGGACATGTTCAATCAATTGTAGGGTAAGACAATATTCTCAACGATTGATCTTCGATCTGGTTATCACTAGCTGAGGATCAAGGATGAGGATATTCTGAAGATGGCCTTCCGTATAAGGTATGTGCATTATGAGTTCTTGGTCATGTCGTTTGGATTGACCAATGCCTCAGCAACATTTACGGATTTGATGAACAGGGTGTTCAAGGATTTTTTAGATCAGTTTGTGATTGTCTTCATCGAGGACATTCTGGTTTACTCTTGTTCAGAGGCAAAGCATGAGCAGCATCTCCGACGGGTATTGCAGAGATTGAGGGAGCATAAGTTATACACTAAATTTAGGAAGTGTGAGTTCTGGTTACTAGAGGTAACATTCTTTTGACATATTGTTAGATGAGATGGGATTAATGTGGATCCGGCCAAGGTAGAAGTAGTTAGGGATTGGCCAAGGCCAAGGAATGCCTCGGAGGTTAGGAGTTTCCTTGGACTAGTTGGATATTACTGATGGTTTGTGGAAGGGTTTACGAAGATTGCCACACCGTTGACTGAGTTGACGCGGAAGAATTTGAAGTTCATATGGTCACACAAATGCGAAGGTAGTTTCCAGGAATTGAAGCGACGATTGATTACTCTCCAGTGCTGAGTCTTCCTTCAGATGGGTACAGGTTTGTAGTGTACATCGACACATCAAGACTGTGATTTGGATGTGTGTTGATGCAGAGTGAGAAGGTTATTGCCTACGCGTCTCGAGAGCTGAAGGAATATGAGTTGCGATACCCTACCCATGATTTGGAGCTAGCAGCGGTGGTATTCGTACTAAAAGTATGGCGACATTTTTTGTACGGAGAGAAGTGAGAGATATACACCGATCATAAGAGCTTGAAGTATTTCTTCACCCAGAAGGACCTAAATATGAGACAGAGATGTTGGCTAGAGCTGGTGAAGGATTATGACTATGACATCCTTTATCACCCAAGAAAAGCCAATGTGGTGGTAGATGCTTTGATCTGGGGGGGCCCAGGACAATTTTTTAGCTCGAAGTAGATATCGAAGAAATTGGCAAAGGAAATGACTAGAGCGATGATAGAATTGGTGGTGGGCCAGTTGGCCAATATTACTTTACAGTCTACCCTCTTGGAGAGGATAAGAGAGGGCTGGATGGGTGACATAGAGTTGCAGGAGGTTAGGATGGATGTCCTAGCTAGAGTGGCTAAGGATCATTCCATTTCATAGACGGGTTTGTTGAGGTAGAAGGATCAAATCTGTGTTCCGATGGATATGGGTATTAGATGAGAGATTCTTGATGAATCCCATACTGCACCATACTCACTCCATCCAGGCACCACGAAGATGTATCAAAATATACTGACTTTGTATTGGTGGCTTGGGATGAAGAAGTACGTTGTTGAGTATGTAGCCAAGTTTTTAATTTGTCAGCAGGTAAAGGCTAAACACCAGTGACCAGTGAGGTTGTTACAGCTTTTGGGTATTCCCAAGTAGAAATGGGAAGATATTACCATGGATTTTGTAGGAGGTCTGCCTAGGACGGTGGGGCAACATGATTCAGTATGGGTGATAGTAGACAGGTACACCAAGTCAGCTCACATTCTGCAAGTGAGGATGACCTATACTGTGGATCAGTATGCGGAGCTGTATGTGAGGGAGATTGTACATCTCCATGGGGTTCCAAAGTCTATAGTATCGAACTGGGATCCCATATTTACCTCCATGTTTTGGGGTGGGCTGCAGAAGGCTATGGGAACTCACTTGAAGTTCAGTACAACCTTTCATCCTCAGATAGATGGCCAGTCTGAGAGGACAATTCAAATATTGGAGGACATGCTTAGAGCATGTGTGCTAGACTTCGAGGGGTCTTGGAGTAAGTACCTCCCGTTAATTGTGTTCTCGTACAACAATAGTTATCAATCAACGATTGGAGTAGCTCCATACGATATGTTGTATGGAAGGAAGTGTAGATCGCCCATTAATTGGGATGAGATGTGGGAGAGGAAGTATCTGGGACCGGAGATGGTTCTGAAAACTAATGAAGCTATTGAGAAGATCCAAGCTCGAATGCTCGCTTCACAGAGTAGACAGAAAAGCTACGCTAATCCTAAGTGTAGGGACATGGAGTTCTAGGTAGGGAACCATGTATTTCTGCGAGTTTTGCCATTAAGAGGGGTAATGAGATTTGGGAAAGGGGCAAGCTGAGCCCTAGATTCGTAGGACTTTTTGAGATCCCGGAGAGGATCGGGTAGGTAGTTTATAGGTTGGCTCTACCACTGTCAATATCGGGAGTTAATGATGTGTTTCACATCTCAATTCTTCGGAAGTATATATGAGATACAACCCATGTATTGGGGTATGAGGATCTAGAGCTACAAACAGATTTGTCATATGAGGAGCGACTAGTTCAGATCCTAGACAGAAAGGATAAGGTCCTAAGGAACAAGACGATTTCTCTAGTCAAAGTCCTATGGAGGAATATTAGGGTCGAGGAAGTGACTTGAGAGCTAGAGTCAGCTATGCGGGATCAGTACCCCGAGTTATTCAGGTAAATCGAGGAAAAAAATTCATTCGGAAGGGATAGTTGTAACATCCCAAAAATGCTAATAAGGATTAGTTCCTTGATTAGCGTGCCGAGAGGGCATAATTGGATATATGTGTGATTAATTAATTAAATGTGTGACTACGTGGCATGCATGATTTATATGATAATATGAGCATATCTATATGCATGTTTATGAGTATAAAATATGCATGTGGGCCCATTATTGTTTATAAGGGCATATTTGTAAATTTGGCCCATCGTGGGCATAAATTTGATTATATGTGTTAGATGATTGAGACCACATTATTATGTGGATATATTCGCAGTTTATGGCTCGAGGCGATCCTAGTGAGCGGACTAGAGGAATAGTCACAGCAGAGTTTAATACCCGGCTCAGGGTGAACCTAGGGGTATTCTGGGAACCTAGTGAGTATTTGGGGATTTATTGTGTAACGGGTAAGTATATGGTAATTAGTTGGGCATGTTGGGATTAATTGGGAATTTGTAGGACAACTCGAGGAATTAGTAGGAAATGGGGAAAATGACAATTTTGCCCTTAAGGGAAACAAAAGGGTTAAGTCATCTTTAGGGGCATTTTGGCCTTTTGGTTAAAGGATATAGTCAGATTAAACTCTAGAAAATAACCAAAACTCAGTAGAATACTTCTCAACTCTCTCTCACTCAATCACATTTTCTCTCTCCCTCTCTTGTGCCTTGAGATCTTTGAAGCTTTGGAAGAGAAAGCTTAGAGATTTAAGCTTGGGGACTAGGGAATTAAAGCTAGGATTGACTGAGGTGCAATTAGGGGGCAGAGTCTTCATCAAGGGAAGGTTTTAGCTGTGAATTATGGTAGAACTTTGATGTTAGTTTAAGTGTTTGTAAGCTTATGAGTTTCAAAGGAGATTTTGATGAATTATGGGTTTAGGTGGTTGTGTTGCTCTAAGGGTACTAGTAAGGTTTAGTGGTTCAATTTTTTGTTTTGGTGCATGTTGGACGAGATTATGATGAACTAGGTTGGGAGGAATCATAGGAAAAGACAAAGGATTTTTGTGTCCACAGGGGCGTGCTGCAACCCAGTTCATGGGCACTGCGACCCACGTGACCCTAGAAGCCCTGCGGCTTGTTATTTCTTGAGTGCGTCGCGACATTAAAGGTGTAAGTCACGACTCGCATGTCTGTAGGAGTTGGGGCTGACACCTCTGGCTTAGGGGTGCGTTGCGACCCTTAGGGCCAGGTCTCAGCCCGCTTAGGCAGCCTTAGCCAAAGTTGGTTTTTCGGCTCAGGGACTTAAACCTAAGCGCTCGGGACGAATTCTACTACATGGTTTAGTAGAATTCGAGGTCTCGGAGGCTAGTATTTTATTCCAAAGCATTTAATTGGATTAGGTTTTTATATTTATTCATTTTCTCTTATGAATAGGGTTACCGTTAAGGCTCGGAGTTGAGGATCGTACTCGGGACCGCTATATCTTCAGCTCGAGATCCGACGTAAGAAAACTGCACCCGAGTTGTGATTGGGGCTGAGATCCCCTGTAAGTGAACATATGTGAGATTATAAATGTAATTGTAATGGAGATATTTGGATAGGTAGGTTAGCTCGTGCTACTCTCGATTGCATGCTTTGCAACTTGTTTGGATGCTATGTTTGATGTTAAACTCCGACCCAAGGGAGTTGGAGCTAATGTTATGCGTACTGAACACAGCTCAGCCTAAGCGAGCCAGGATCAGCTAAATAATTAGAGGGCTCGGTCTAAGGGCGTCAACACATATTTAATTGTATTAGGATTGAGTAATATGTTTGTATTCTGCTGTTGATTGAACTGGTTGATCTAAAGTTTACAATGCACACTCTGTTGTTATCTATAGTTGTTGAATTTAGTTTTCTTATTGAGCCTTGGATCACGGGTGGTACGAGGTGCAGGTAATGGCAAGGGAAAGCTAGACCAGCCATGATTTGGAGAGCTTTGGGGATGGTGTGTTCATCGACAGCCTCTCGATCGCTACAGCCGAGGAATTTATAGGGACGAGGGAAAAAATTTGTATTTTGCCATTTAGCCTGGCTGCAGTTGTATTTACTTTTGAGTGTTGTAACCACCATGTAAACATTAGTTTTGGGATCTCATGTATCAAACTCTTATTTTAATGAAAGTCAACCATTTTATGATCAAAATATTATAACCCTAACCTGCCAGTTGACTTTAGAATCACATTTATGTTCAAACGACTTGGTTAGCAAGTCATGCGCTATCTTAACCACATAGTGTAATGGTATTGGTTACCTAGGGCATTACACTCCCCCTCCTTTGATAATCCAAGAGTTAGAGGTTTTACCCAGCCCAGCCCATAACCTGGAGCCGGTCATACAAGTTTCCTCCTCTAGTTCGGAGGGTAGGGTTCTTGTTAAGTTGTTCTTTACTTTGTGTTATCTTGACTAATCATTCCTTGGGTCTGACTCTTCTGTTCACTCTTTTTGCAGACAAAAACATGGTCTTTAAGAGAACCTTCAAGCCTGCTTAGGCCGGAGTTAGGCCTGTCTTCAAGAGGCAAAGAACATCATAGAAAACCACCTACGGAGTCGGAACTGCCACTGGGTCCCCTGCAAAAGATAAAGATACCAGCTCCACCGAAAAGCAGCACCAAACTTAGCAGCAACTAGCTTAGGTAACAACAGTTACCATTCATAATGCCCCTCTGCCTGCTCCTCATGACTCTGCTTCGATACCTCAAGTTGTACATGGTGAGGCCCTATTTGTGCAGCTTCAGTTATGTTGCTCGAGGTTAGAAGGGTTTTGGAGGCACTTCGGGGGCCCTCCATGAGAAGAAAAATCACCTGGTGAGCCATGCAAATCAGATGAACAACAAGGACGTGAGATCACAAGAGGAGCATTCATCGGAGCATGTCTTGGAGTCGGCCTTTAGAATGACTCTAACCAAAAGTTATCCCTAATTTTTTGCACACATTTTTTTGTTTATCTCCTTTTCGCAAGCTAAACCTACTAAGTTTTTTTTTTTTCTGTAGTCTTATTTAGCCCAAATCCACGTCATCACCCGAATCTGAGCACAAAGGAACGAGGCTAGGGCCGCCCATGTGGCATCCCAGGAAAATGAGTGATTCTCTAAGGGACAAGTCATCGAGGTGTGCAAATCTCGAGATCAGCAACAGGTCTAGGTCGACAACCTCAACAAGAGACTTTAGGAAGTCATCGTGCTTAAAAAGAGGCTGTCCGAGGTCGAGAAGAGTGCCAAATGGGAGGCTGAGAAGATGAAGCAGGACGCTGAGAAGGCGAAGCAGAAGGTTTCCGAGGCAATGGGCTCTCTGAAGGAAATGCTTTATCGGTGTTGGGCATAAAACCAGTAAGGAGACTTCTCAATCATGGACGAGGTACTCTGGGGATGATATCTTGCCAAGTTCTAGAACTAATTATCGTAACTGTCCTCCATGATCGTAGAGGCTTCTGGGGTTGCTGAATGGGGTGATGAAGAGGCAACGTCACATGGGCAAGTTGTCGGAGCTCAATGATGTCTAGGGCATCCTTTTTTTTAATGTTTCATACTGGGTTCTTTGAACCCTATGTAATTAAGCTTTCAAGAGCTGAGACAATCGCCTTCGAGTTCTATTCGAGGTTATTTTTCCTCGAGTTATTCACATACTTACGTTCGTACATGTTTATTAATTTCTGATCTATTTTTTGTTCCCCTCAATCTATTATCTACCCATGTTTATGAACTTTAAAAAGATCCTTGTACATTTGCATATTCATAGGGGTTAATTTTAGATCGAGATAAGTGCCTGATGGCTCGACCAGTTGATTCTGGTCGATGGCCTGGTTATATCCAGGAGTTTGTTCAGTCTAATAGTTTTACACCTATTAAGAATCAGGCCCTTGACTTGGTTATAACATGGAGTTTGTTCGCCTAATAGTGTT
Organism: Humulus lupulus; assembly: GCF_963169125.1. Lineage (NCBI taxonomy): Eukaryota > Viridiplantae > Streptophyta > Magnoliopsida > Rosales > Cannabaceae > Humulus > Humulus lupulus. The sequence continues at coordinate 182,348,972 of NC_084793.1, forward strand.
ACACCTATTAAGAATTAGGCCTCAAACCTAGTTATATCCAAGATTACCTAGTTGATTTATGGGGGGGTTGAATTTTCTTAACTTAGTTCGTGTTAAGAATTTATTCGAAAGCTCGAGCTTTAAAAACCCATAGAATAATCAATTTTCCAAATTCTAAGCTATGCAAATTTTATCAAAATTTTTTGAATACTTCAAAGAATTTTTTAGGGTTATATGCCCCCCAAGCGATCAGAATTTATGAATACTCTAGATCACTTTTTTCAAAATGAGCTCATGATACATTACAAGAATAAGATAAGATATTGGTCCCATGTTTAAATTACATAGCAATCTTGTGTTATTAAAATAAAATGACTTTTATAAACAAGCCTTACACGGAAGAAAAAATGCCAAAAATATTAAAATCTAACAAAGTTGTCCTATTATTGATAGTATTTTTTGAGATGTAGAGCATTCTAGGTCCATGGGACAAATTCTCCACTCAACCGAGCTAGTTTGAAGGTTACTTCACGCAAGATTTCCACAATCTAGGTTGCAGGTTCTTTGCCTATGTAACGTCACTTGAGCCTCTACTAGGAGCATAGCCTCACTTCCAAAGATTAGAGAGAAGGGTGTATGCCTACTAGAAGTGCGATGTCAAGTCATGTAGGCCCATAGCACTAGCGAGAGCTGTTCTAGCCATAACCCTTTAGCATATTCTAGTCGCTTCTTTAAGCTCACCTTTAGCGTTTTGTTTATTTCCTTAACCTTCTCGCAAAAGGTTATTTATAGATAGGTGTCAAATTGAGTCTCGTTATCAAACACAATCTTCTTTGGGAGTCCAAAATGGCATATGATGTTTTTCTCGACAAAATGTAAGACACCCTTTGAGGATATAGTCGCCAGGGGCTCAAACTCAACCCACTTAGTAAAGTAGTCGATGGAAACTACTGCATAGAGAACTCCTCCCTTTCCAGCTGGCAATGAGACGATTAAGTCAATCCCCATACAACAAATGGTCAAGGTGATGAAATCATGGTCAGCTCCATGCCTGTTGCTCGAGCAATGGTGCCAAAATGTGGGCACTTGTCACACTTTAGGACATATGAAGCTGAGTCTTTCTTGAGTGTAGGCAAGAAGTAGTCTTGCCTTAATACCTTCAGAGCCAAGTTTTGCCTCCTAGCATGGTCTCCATGTTGGATTAGCTTATACAGGATCTTTATTTATTTTCATGTATATCTAATATTAAACAAATTAATACGAGATAGCCTAAAACATGTTTCTCAAATTGAATTCAAAGAGAAACAAACAATATAATACTTACAGTATACGCAGCGGAATTAAGGAGTCCTTCCTTCAGTTTCTCTAACTCTTGTATCCTCTCTGTCGCAGAGTATTATCAAGAAACTAAATCGATCTTCTATTTTCTTCACGATCTTTCAATGTATCCTTAGAACCACCTAGACTAGTGTGGGAAATTCTCAACACATGAGATAGATATAGAGAGAAGAAGAGAAAATAACAAAGTGGCTTAGAAAAGGACTTGTGTTTAGAGAGAATATAAAACTATCAGAAAATCTGACTTGTGACTTATCAAACTTCTTCTTTTTGACTTCTCTATAAGCACTCCTTTTATAGACTCAATTAGGCCATTTAATTTAATTAAAAAATCAATAAAATAATAGCCATTTTGAAGCCTTAGGTCGAACTTATCATGGGCTATAGGCTCGTAAAATTTCCCATTTGATTATAAGCCCATTGGACTTAAAATCAAGGCCTGTATTATTTTCTATTGATTTAATTAATTAAATAATTATTTAAATCCTTTATCAAATTAATTATTTATAATTTGAACCTTGATTTAAATTTATTTATTAATTTAGATACCAATTTATCTTAATTAATAAATCTGAAATAATTTCTCTTTTCTTCTCAAAATTACACAACTCTGTGAAACTATCCAAAATTGACCTGGTCAACTTTGATAATTCTAATTGATGATTAAATCAATTAATTGAGACTATCTGGATGATTTTATCCAAGGTACAATGGGTGGGCCTATGAAATCAAGCTCCAATAAGTTATCATAAATCTAACAAATAAATTTACTAACTTATTAATTCTTCGTGACTCCACTATAGACTTGGAGTTGCACTCTTGAATTCATAGAACGCTCTATAACAAATATAGATACGCTATTAATTATCCATTGTTACAACCATAATTTTCACTCAATCCTCTATAGACGGTCTACAATGAGATAGGACTAAAATACCATTTTACCCCTCATTGTATTTTATCGTTAAAACACTTAATTCCTTGTAAATGATATTTCAGTAAACTAATTTAATTACTGAAATGAGATCTCTATCATTTAACACCTTGAACCAAACTAAAAGGAAACCATCATTCACTTCTTCATCAGAAGCTATAGATGTTCATATCTATGATTAACACTCCCACTAAATTATACTACCGAGTTCCCAAGATGTAAGTATGTGCTAGTCCGTAGGGTAAGCTGGTAACGAACAAGTCAAAGAACTCAAATAATACAATTAGTTAGAATACTAACCACTCAGAATTGAGATTGAATTGACCTATGGTCAACTATATGATATGACTAGAATAGATAATAACGGTATGTTTACTTATCTTATCAACTGTCAATATCGGTCCTGTCCGATGTAACAAATACATCCGATCTTACCTACTTTTCTAATGTTCTGGAAAGAACATAACACTGTAATGTGTAAGTAGATCATATCGTAGATTGGCAAGTCAGTGTAAATCCGGTGCACTGACTAATCTTAGGACTAACTTATTTTGAACATATAATCATATTTATATTCCACTGTGATTATGTCATTATAAATAAGATTAGCTATATGCTTGGGATTTAATAGAAGTTTATATTAAACAAATAATCATGAAAATAAAACATGTGAGCAAAGTAATTGACCAAGTCAAAAAAATGATTTCTATTCTTTTATTGATAATAAAATGAGATTATAAAGAATTTGGGTTTTAATTAGGGCATAAAACCCCAACAAACTCCCACTTGCACTAATTGAAACTAATGCATTAATTCTACTAATCCCATCTCCTTGATATGCTTATCAAATGTAGATTCTTGTAGTGTCTTTGTAAACGGATCTGCAAGATTGTCTTCAGTTTCAATCTTCATAACCTTCACATCTCCCCTGGCCACATATTCTCGAATAATGTGATACTTCCTTTCTATATGCTTACTCCTCTTGTGACTTCGAGGTTCTTTTGAGTTGGCTATCGCTCCTGTATTGTCACAAAACAACACAAGCGGTTTATCCATTTCTGGAATAACACCAAGATCCGAATAGAACTTCTTTAGCCAGACTATTTCCTTAGCTGCTTTTGACGCAGCTATGTACTTAGCCTTCATGGTGGAATCTGAGATTGCAGACTTCTTTACGCTTCTCCAAATCACAGCTCCACCCCCAAGAGTAAACACCATTCTAGAAGTAGACTTTCTGTCATCGACATCAGTCTGAAAATCTGAATTATTGTAGCCTACAGGGTTCAGAACACCACCCTTGTAGACTAACATATAATCCCTAGTCCGTCTCAAATACTTCAGGATATGCTTAACTGCTATCCAATGTTCCGGTCTTGGGTTTGACTGATACCTGCTCACTACTCCCACTGCATAGCAGATATCTGGTCTAGTACACAACATGGCATACATCAGACTTCCAACTGCAGATGCGTAAGGAACTTCTCTCATTGCATCTTCCTCTTCAGGAGTCTGGGGAGACTGCTTCTTTGAAAGATGAATTCCATGGCGGGACGGTAGACGCCCTTTCTTGGAATTTGTCATTGAGAAACGTTCAAGCACTTTATCAATGTAAGCTGCTTGAGATAGAGCTAAGAGTCAGTTCTTTCTATCCCTGATGATCTGGATACCTAGAACATAAATTGCTTCACCTAAATCCTTCATCTGGAATTAAGTGCTCAGCCAATTCTTCACATCTGATAATTTCTTAACATTGTTTCCAATGAGTAAGATATCATCTACATAAAGAACTAGGAATACCACTCTTTGATTTGCCTTCAGTTGGTAAACACAGGGCTCATCAATATTTTGTTCAAAGCCATAGGTTTTGATTATTTCATCAAACCTAAGATTCCAAGAACGAGAAGCTTGCTTAAGTCCATAGATGGACCTATTCAACTTGCAAACTTTTCCTTCTTGTCCAGATTCTTTAAATCCTTTTGGCTGATCCATATAAATGACTTCGTCAAGCTTTCCATTAAGAAAAGCTGTCTTGACGTCCATTTGCCAGATCTCATAGTCGAGAGCGGCTACTATGGATAGGAGGATGCGAATGGATTTGAGCATGGCTATCGAACTAAAAGTTTCCTCATAGTCCACGCCTTCTCTTTGGGTATAACCCTTTGCCACTAATCGAGCTTTATAAGTCTCGATATTTCCATCAACACCTCGTTTCTTCTTTTAGATCCACTTGCACCTAATGGCCCTAAAGTCACTAGGTGCTTCCACAAGATCCCAGACGGAATTTGAGTACATGGACTCCATTTCCTATTTCATGGCTTCGAGCCATAGTTCATTTTCAGGGCTAGCCATTGCCTGTTTGAAAGACAACGGATCATCATCACTAGTGTCACCAACAACCATATTGGTTTCACCATCCAAACCATAGCGAACTGGGTTCCTAGAAACCTTCCCACTACGACGAGGTTCCATGACTGTTTGCTCAGGAACAGTGGTACTTTCTTCATTTAAATCGACTTGCGTCGGTTGTATATGAAGAGTGGGAATTTCATCATCAACTTGCGTTGATGACGATGGAACATTGGTTGGAGTCAATTCTTTAACCATCTCCTCTAAAACTACTTTGCTGCGAGGTTTAAAGTTCTGGACATAGTCATTTTCCAAAAAAGTAGCATTTGTAGAAGTAAACACTTTTTTTTCTGAATGACTATAGAAAAGTCCACCCCGAGTACCTTTAGGATAGCCAATAAACATGCAAACTTCAGTTAGCGGTTCTAGCTTTCCCTCCTTTTTCCTCAGGACATGAGCGGGACACCCCTAGATTCTATAATGGCGTATACTAGGTTCACGACCATTCCAGCGTTCTAAAGGTGTTTTGGGGATTGATTTTGACGGCACGACATTGAGAATGTCATTTGCGGTTTCAATTGCATGTCCCCAGAACGAAGTTGGTAGAGTTGAGTAACTAAGCATGCAACTAACCATTTCCAATAAAGTTCTGTTTCGGCGTTCCACTACACCATTTTGTTGCGGAGTACCTGGGGCAGTAAGTTGTGTTAAAACCCCAAGTTCAGTTAAATGATCTTGGAACTGCATATCCAAATATTCTCCACCCCTATGAGATCGCAAGATCTTTAACCTTTTACCTAATTGGTTCTGAGCCATTGCTAGGAATTCCTGAAACTTTGAAAATGTTTCTGATTTCCTATGCATTAGGTAAAGACATGAGTATCTAGAGTAATCGTCAATGAAAGTGACGAAATACTCAAAACCACCCCTGGCTTGTACATTCAAATGTCCACAAACATCTGAATGCACAAGACCAAGTGGTTCTTTGGCCCTATCACCCTTTGCAGAGAATGGACGCTTGGTCAGTTTGCCTTCTAGACAAGATTCACAGACAAGTAATTCACCTAAGGTAAGTTCCCTCAAAGGTCCATCCTTTGTAAGTCTTTGAATCCTATCATAGCCAATGTGACCTAGTCTCAAGTGCCATAAATATGTCATATTATTATTATCGGTCTTTTAATGTTTATTGGTCCTAGGTTTAGCTACTTTGAATAAATCATTGTTAAGAGCGAAGGGTTCGTTAGGTTGTAGAATATAAAGCCCGTTTTCCAAACATGCAATACACAATTGTGATCCATTGAAAGAAATAGATATATTAAAACTTATGAAAGTCATAACAAATCGTTCTAATTGCAACATGGAAACTGAAATTAAATTTCTACTAAAATCCGGAATAAAAAATAAATCTTTTAAAATTAAAAATTTATTTCCGAACTTCAGACGAGCTCTTCCTCTAGCTTGGACCGCAACGAACGCTCCGTTCCCAACTCTAAGCTTTAAGCCGCATTCGTTCACTTCCTCCCACGATTCAAGAAGCTGTAAAGAGTTACAAACATGGTTAGTAGATCTAGAATCAATAATCCAAATGGATTTATCATTCTCTAAAACACATGTTTCCAAGATAAATGAACAATAATCATTACTTTTGTTCTTCGCTGCTAGAAACTTAGGGCAATCTCGTTTCCAATGCCCCTTCTCTTTGCAGTGAAAGCACTTATCTTTACCTTTCTTGTTTTTCTTGTTCTCCCCCTTAGGCGTCTGTGCACTTGGTTGTGCACTAGTCTTTGCAGCCTTTGCAGGCTTGGGGTTGTTTATTTGTCCACATTTCCTCTTGTTTCCAGATTTCGAAGACGAAGCTTGGTTAGCTTCAGCCTTAGCTAGATGTGCAGCAACATCAGTAGTCTTATTTTCACCTCCTTTACTAGGTCCACCCATGACATGTTCAATAATCTGAAGCTCGTTCATGAGCTGCGTCAGACCATAGTTGAGTTGAGCACGAACGTGCAGACACGGCGCCATTCGAAAATTTATGGTGCCATCACAAACGTGCAGAGACGGTGCTATCCAAGCATTTACGGTATCATCACGAGCATTGACGGTGCCCTCACTAACGTGCAGACACGGTGCTCGTTCTGGGGATTCCTCAATCATGACGAATTCAGAGTTGTCACCAATCAACTCTATGTTGATATTCTGCTTCCAATTAAGGAAGTTTTCTCCAGTGAGTTTCTCCATCAAAAGTTGAGAAAGGATGGGAGTAGACACAGACACTACTTAACTTAAAACTACAAATTACCAATAAAATAGAAATCAATTACATTTGCTCAATAAAACTTCTATTCACACAAATTTCAAGAAATAGCACAACATATACCAAAAATATGTAAGATATGAGAAAAAAATACCAAAAACAATCATATCTCTATTTCTTTAGGTTTTTAACTAATCTATGATATCCTTGTCCCGGTTGGCGAGAGTCAAAAATACCACTAGTTAAATAGAGTTGTAAACTCATTTAATAATAGACACCATTATTAACAACCTACTATTCGATCAAAATAAGAAAACAAAATCTCTTATTTTATGAGCTAGACCCACGGTTTCAATAATCATAGATTTAGTTCTAGTAGTCACCGTAGGGGTGAGTCTAGTAGAATTTGACCTATAATTATCTATCTTTCGAAATCTAACCTTGTCAAAATAACTAATGAACACCTTCCGTAGGGGGACGAATCAAAGCGCCTCGAGGCCCCATTAAGCTATTGACTATGTTAAACAAACGGTGGAGATCGAATAAAATCCTTAAAATAAGTTCATTATAAAATTAAAATTAGTATTTTTATTATTTATTTTTAGAAAATTAATGACTATGGTTTTCAAAAAAAAATTAAACACATTAAAATTTCCCATTTGATTATAAGCCCATTGGACTTAAAATCAAGGCCTGTATTATTTTCTATTGATTTAATTAATTAAATAATTATTTAAATCCTTTATAAAATTAATTATTTATAATTTGAACCTTGATTTAAATTTATTTATTAATTTAGATACCAATTTATCTTAATTAATAAATCTGCCATAATTTCTCTTTTCTTCTCAAAATTTTTAAAACCAAAGTCCTATAATTTCTTATTAATTCTAAAGTGTCACATTGAAACAAATTCAATTAATTTAGAATTAATTTGTTGCTAATAAATATTTAGGTTTAACTAATATAATGAATCTATACAATTAAGTCCAACTTAAGTAAATTGACCTTAACAATTGGGCTTGTATGGAGGAGGGCTGGGTCCAGTATGTCGTTCCCACCACAAAGGCCCCCTATCTTCCATACAAGGTTCAAAAGACATGAATTTAAACCTTCGTTTTATTAATTGTTATTAATTGATTAGGCCCATTATAGTCATGCAAAGCAAATGGGCATTCACAAGTGGAATCACCCACAAGAGAGGAATTTAAACTTTACATTTTCTAATGGGCCCAAATAAAACCTATAATTTTATGAATATTTTATTTGGCAAAATACCATATATCTAACAAACATATGGGCCACTATATGCATCTAAGCCCAATTGCAAAAATACCACATATAGTGCAAACAGACATGTTATAATTGGATGGGCCTAATCATGTTACTATATGAGCAATTCTATGAATTTATGCAAAAATACCACAATTAATTATCTAGAATTTATCAAAAAAAATTCAAATTAATTAAATTTTACAAAAAATAAGTCAATTTAAATGAAATTTATCAACAATTAACAATAGTTAATTTAAATTTCATTTATCAACAATCAACTTAGTTTTAGGTTAATTTGAAAAAATATTAATTTAATTTAAATAGGATTTATCAACAATTAACCAAAGTTAATTTAAATCCCATTAAAAATAATATTTTATTAATTGGTTGAAAAAAAATGATATTTTTCAAAATTAACCAATCTTAAATTTTAAAATCAATATCTAAACTATTTTCCAAAAATATCTTGTGTTGTTACAACTATTATCTAATATTTTAACATTTAAAAATAATAAAATACAAATAATTATAACAACCCTAAAATATCTCTGTTAATGCTCAAAATCTCACAAAGGGAAAATATGAGATCGATGCCATGAAGTCCCCATTTACACGACATAGAAGCCATGGCCTCGCTCGGCCATGCTCGGCCACCCGGACGCGAGACACCAACGGCCTCGCTCGGCCAGTCAGGCACGACCACCATTGGCCTCGCTCGGCCACGCCCGCACACCAGGTGGCCTCGCTCGGCCACGCCCGCGCACACCAGGTGGCCTCGCTCGGCCACGCCCACGCACACCAGGTGGCCTCGCTCAGCCACGCCCGCACGCACCAGGTGGCCTCGATCGGCCACGCCCACACGCACCAGGTGGCCTCGATCGGCCACGCCCGCACGCACCAGGTGGCCTCGCTCGGCTACACCCGCACGCCTGGTGACCTCGCAAATATGGGCACGTGTCATCTAGGCCCGAATGGCCTCGCCCATGCCCACGGAGTGGCCTCGCCATCTAGGCCTCGTGGTGGCCTCGCCCATGCCCACGGAGTGGCCTCGCCATCTAGGCCCCGTGGTGGCCTCGCCCATTCCCACGGAGTGGCCTCGCCATCTAGGCCCCGTGGTGGCCTCGCCCATGCCCACGGAGTGGCCTCGCCATCTAGGCCCCGTGATGGCCTCGCCCATGGCACTAGAGTGGCCTCGCCATTTAGGCCCGAATGGTGGCCTCGCCATTTAGGACCGAATGGTGGCCTCGCCCACGGCCTCATGGGGGTCATATCCGCAACACACTCGTCCTCGTGAACAACCAAGAGAGCCGCGCCATCAATAAGCCTTCCAAAGGGGCCTCGCGAAGGAATGAGAGCTACGTCACCTAGTGGCCACGTGAGTAGAGCCATGCACCAAGGGTCCCATTCCTTACACCTTGAGACCCCTATGCTTAGAGGCTCCAGTACGAGTCGAATGGGACATACTTGTACAACCTAGTACTGAGTACTGACACCGGTATCAGTGGGACTGCTGGGATAAGAGTTATGGCCCGTACGTCTACAGCCAAGGGTCAGAGTTGACACCACTACCACCTGCGCCACAATGCCTGCCACCACTCATCAGACATAGGTACAGACAAGTAGTGGAGACATCCTCCTGACACCTGCTCCTGTACTGGATGTACGACCACAACCTCTGAAGCCACTCCCCTGACATAGTACTTATGTAGCACTTGGTCTTCTGGACCACCATGTACCTAAGGCCATTAGAGCCTACTATAAAATGAACTCTAACACCACCTGAGGGGGGGTTGGAAATTTTACTGTAGCAAAGGCTTGAGTGTGAATGAAAGACTGAATTCTCCATTATTGTTCTATCATTGTTCTTGAGTTATTGTTCAAGTTTCTACAGCTTTTCCATTAGTGATCTTGACTTGATAATTTTTCCAACTCAACTTAGTTGACGAGTTCTCACCGTCAACAGTTTGGCGCCGTTTGTGGGAACGTTAGTTTCAAGCTACTGTTCCACCATTATTTCCGGCAAGAAGAAAATACCAAGACGTTCAAAGCGACTGAGGGAGCCACGAGAGGTAGAGGTTCACCTGAACGGAGTCCAGCTGAAGGCCTCCATGAAGGTCGCTCCTCCACCTAGAGACGTGGAGCCCCCTAAGGACCCCGAGATTCACGGAGGTGATAGAGTGGCCTCGTCACCGGCCGCTCCACCTGGAGAAAGTCCTCCAAGTTCACCACCGGGAAATGCTACTGAGTTCCCTCCTCCAAAACCACCGCAGGTACTGAACTCCGGCCGGCAGGACTCGGGCCCTTCTGCCCGTAGGCATGATAAGCACCCCCGGGTCCATTCCGTGAGCTCGAGTTCGAAATCTCGGTTTTATGAAGAGGAAATATGTGAGCTCCACCGTAAGAATCAAAGGTTGGAAACCACCTTGGAGAACATGCAAGAGGTCCTGAACGGCCTATTGCAGGGTAAGTCGAGCGTGACCTTGCCTAAGAGGAAGGAGAAGGGCAAGGATGGGGTGGAGACCACTGTACGGGTAGATTATGGGAGAACCCGACATTCAACCAGTAACACCCCCCGAACGAAGCAACGTGATCACCCTGAACTGCCTAAGCAGGCCCAGAAACCAGCACCGAGGACCAACGTTGCCCCTCGCAATGAGGACGAGGTCACCTCTAAAAGAGCACCCTCAGACTTGCGGGAGGAGCTCAATAAAAAGAGGGCGGGCAAAGGGACCACGCCCCCTGTGGCGCCCCGAGAGGGCAAGGGGAAGGAAAATCCTAGCCCGTCCGCTTTGAGGGACTCTCTAAACAAGAGGAGGCAGGACCTGGACACGGAAATGAGGAGCCTGCGAAGCAAGATCATCACCGCATCAGGCGGCCAGGCCTCTGAGGAAGAATTAGACCATGAGTCTCCCTTTGTAAGGGAGATTCAGGCCATCCGTCTCCCTACAAACTTTAAGGAGCCCAATATGACCCCCTACGAAGGAAACACGGATCCAAAGTACCACCTGGATGCGTTTAACGATCTGATGAAACTGAGAGGGATTGGAAGCGGTGCAAGGTGCCATTGCTTCGCTGTCACCCTGAAAGGACCCGCCTACAAATGGTTCAAAAGGTTGAGGCCGGGGTCCATCAGGTCCTGGCAGCAGTTTTCTGATGAATTCCTCCAACAACACTATGCCATGCGGGACTACACGATGCTAGGTACCAGCCTAGCCAACGTGAAGCAAGGGGAGAATGAAAGCCTGAAGAGCTACATTCACCGGTTCAATATGGAGGCCGCGAAAGTGGGGAGCCTAACCTGCCGAGAGTTAAAAATGGCCATTACAGCTGGAGTGCTCCCAGGAAGCAAGCTGTGGGACAACATGTTGAAGAGGGAAGTAACTGACTTAGATGACTTCTACGAAAGAGCGCAGAAGTATATTCGTGTGGAGGATGGCCACGCAAACCTAAAGGCAGGAAATGAGGAGCCTCACGCGAAGCCCCCAGCTAACGACGGGTTGCATGTAACAAAGAAGAGAAGGGCATGCGATGGATCAAGAGATGACCAGCAAAGGAAAACCAAACAGGGGAATGATCATAGGCAAGCGACTTATACTTATTACACGAACCTCACAGATACCAGGGAGCACATTTACCTCACCAACGAAAATCGAGTCCCTTTCAAAAGGCCCCCACCAATGAAAAAGGACCGGTCTAAAAGGGATCCCAGTAGATACTGCCAGTACCATAAGGATACCGGTCACACCACGGCCGAGTGTATCAATTTGAAGGAAGAAATTGAGGAACTCATCCGGAGGGGACATTTGGGCAGGTATGTGCGCAAGGATAACCAGAGGCCAGAAGGAGGAGTGTCCCCATCGCGGGCACGTGAGGTGGCCCCGAAAGTGCAAGGAGAGGTCAGGACCATCTTTGGAGGACCAGGATTTGGAGGCGATTCTAGGAAAGGGCGAGACAGGTATGCCAAGGAGGCCCGACAAAGTCCACCACATTGCGTTTTGAGTTTGGAGCAACGCCCCCCGAAGAGCTTCAAGGGCGAGAATGACTCAATAATTTTCACTGAAGAAGATGCGCAGGGGGTGCATTTCCCTCATAATGACCCCCTGGTGCTAACCGCCCAGCTTGCTAACATGAGGGTACACCGGGTCATGGTGGACAACGAGAGCTCTGTGGACATCTTGTATCGACAGGCGCTGGAAAAGATGGGATTGAGCCTCCATCACCTAAAGCCTTGCACTACGACTTTGTATGGGTTTACGGGAGATTCGATGCAACCCCTAGGGACAATCGAATTAACCCTCACCATGGGGGAGCAACCCAGGCAAACCATCGTAATGGCTAACTTTGTCGTGGTAGATTGCACCTCGGCCTTCAATGCGGTATTAGGGAGACCCTCTCTGAGAGAATTGAAGGCGATAACTTCTGTGTATCACCTAGCTATGAAATTCCCTACCCCTGGGGGAGTAGCATGCGTGAAAGGGGAGCAGAAAGAACCGAGGGAATGCTATAACATGTCCCTCCGCGCAGCCATCAAACCATCTATACCAATGACAATGGCTGTGTATGAAGGAGCGACCCATACAAGTTAGATCCGCACAAGATTGGACCCACGGGTTACGGAGCCTCTCAAGAAGTACTACCAGCAAGGCATCAGCTCTCAGGGCCAAAAGAACCTATGTTTAGTTTGTTCTTCGTTGTTTTAGCTTAAGCAAGTAAGAATCAAAGAGGCTACCTAGGTAACCTCCTAGTTAGATGTAACCCCCTTTTTTATTTACAAAGTCAGTTGTAAACCACGTGTTATGAATGAAACTGTTTGCAACTTCATGTGTTATTTTTCTTCGCTACGCAGGCATCAGCCAAAGTGTCTGCCGAAATAAATTTCACCAAACACTTGGGGGGCAGGACAGGAGGCAATAAAATGCAGCTAGCGAGGGGAACCTAAGAAGGGCCCTCTAACGGAGGATCCTAAAAAGGACCCCTCGCCCTCCTAAAAAGGAGACTCCTAAAAAAAGAGGCTCCTAAAAAGGACCCTCTAATAGGGGATCTTAAAAAGGGCCCTCAATTAGGAAGAACCTAAAAATGACCCCCTATCAGGAGGATCCTAAAAAGGGCCCTCCATCAGGAGGAAGTGGTCCGTGAAGACAAAGCAAGCAACAAGTAGGAGAATCCAAAGAAGGACCCCTTGCACCAGGATCCTAAAAAGGATCCTATGCACCAGGAGGATCCTAAAAAGGGCCCTCCATCAGGAGGACCCAAAAGGGACCATGGCCCTAAAAAGGACCCTTTAATGGGAGGTCCTAGAAGGACCCCTTATATCGGGGCCTTAGGCGAAGTCCTTAAATACAGAAAACAGGGAGAGGACCTTGCAAGGCATCCCCTGGGTTTACAAGGATTAGCTACCCTTGTGAACATCAAGGAGGCCAAAAGGTCTTACGAAAGAAAAATATATAGTGACAACACTAATAAGTCTAGAGCGGCCACCAAGCCGTCTAGCCAAAAAGGGTCCTAAAAGAGACCCTTGCAAAAATAGTACTATGCATAATGACGAGAGGGACGCTTCTCGCAAAAAATAATAAGCGCGCGCAAGAATATATAAAAGGATAGCTAGGACCCAAGGGGTCAAAATATCCTTATAAGAGTAATCAAGAGGCACCAAAAGAGGTCCCAGTGAACCCTTTCACATGGGCTCCCAAGGACCTCCAGCCTGGTAAATAAAAGAGGGGAACCAACCAAACCCCATCATATAGGCTCAAAAGGGCCTCGAATGCAGTAGAATAAGAGACACTCCACATGGCCGCTCGAGCGACGGCATGCTCACCAAAAGAAGAGAAATTAAAATTGGGATCCCGCCTCCATACATTGTAAAGGGCGCGGTTTATGGACCTGTATTCAATGACAGTCTTCTCTGCCTCCAAGGAAGCATTTCTCTCCTGCAAGGGGTCCTGGTAACCTCGACTTCGGCCCTTGCAGTCTGGAGTTCGACCCTGATAGACTCGACTTCGGCCTCTAAATAAGTAACCCTCTCCTGCGACACCGTCACGATATCCTTGGTCGCTTGGAGTTCGCTCTTCAGGCTGGCAACTGAGTCCTTCAGCTCCTTGGCCTTGGCAACCGCCTTCAGCTTCCTCCTCGACGAGGTGGCAAGTTCGGCCCGAACCTTCTTTAGCTTGAGCTCCTGGACCCGAGCTGTAAGACAGTCCCTCTCAGCAGTAGACGCAGAGAGGTTGCTAGACGAGTCGGGAAACCGTAGAGCCACAGTATAGGTCTGCAAAAATAGACCAAAAGGATGTGTTAGTCTCCAAATAGATACCCCAAGAAAGTAGACCATACTTAAAAAAAAAAAAAAAAAACTATGGTAAAAGTGAGGTGATGGGGGATTGAACCCCTTACCTCTTGAAGGGAGTATGGGTTCGGATACCACTAAGCTAAGGAAGTAAGGTGTACATAATGAGCCTTGCATGAGGGCCTATTTACAAGAATTGATGAGAATAGTCTACAAAGCACCTAAAGGTACTCTCCTAGACTGGGGGGGAAGTGTTGATGCTCAAAATCTCACCAAGGGAAAATATGAGATCGATGCCATGAAGCCCCCATTTACACGACATAGAAGCCATGGCCTCGCTCGGCCACGCTCGGCCACCCGGACGCGAGACGTCAACGGCCTCGCTAGGCCTCGCTCGGCCACGCCCGCGCACACCAGGTGGCCTCGCTCGGCCACGCGCGCGCGCACTAGGTGGCCTTGCTCGGCCACGCCCGCGCGCACCAGGTGGCCTCGCTCGGCCACGCCTGCACGCACCAGGTGGCCTCGCTTGTCCACGCCCGCACGCACCAGGTGGCCTCGCTCGGCCATGCCCGCACGCACCAGGTGGCCTCGCTCGGCCACACCCGCAGGCCTGGTGACCTCGCAAATATGGGCACGCGTCATCTAGGCCCGAATGGCCTCGCCCATGCCCACGGAGTGGCCTCGCCATATAGGCCCCGTGGTGGCCTCGCCCATGCCCACGGAGTGGCCTCGCCATCTAGGCTCCATGATGGCCTCGCCCATGGCTCTAGAGTGGCCTCGCCATTTAGGCCCGAATGGTGGCCTCGCCCACGGCCTCATGGGGGTCACATCCGCAGCACACTCGGCCTCGTGAACAGCCAAGAGAGCCGCGCCATCAATAAGCCTTCCAAAGGGGCCTCGCGAAGGAATGAGAGCTACGTCACCTAGTGGCCACGTGAGTAGAGCCATGCACCAAGGGTCCCATTCCTTACACCTTGAGACCCCTATGCTTAGAGGCTCCAGCACGAGTCGAATGGGACATACTTGTACGACCTAGTACTGAGTACGGACACCGGTATCAGTGGGACTGCTGGGATAAGAGTTATGGCCCGTACGTCTACGGCCAAGGGTCAGAGTCGACACCACTACCACCTGCGCCACTATGCCTGCCACCACTCATCAGACATAGGTACAGACAAGTAGTGGAGACATCCTCCTGACACCTGCTCCTGTATTGGATGTACGACCACAACCTCTGAAGCCACTCCCCTGACATAGTACTTATGTTCCACTTGGTCTCCTGGACCACCATGTACCTAAGGCCATTAGAGCCTACTATAAAATGAACTCTAACACCACCTGAGGGGGGGTTGGAAATTTTACTGTAGCAAAGGCTTGAGTGTGAATGAAAGACTGAATTCTCCATTATTGTTCTATCATTGTTCTTGAGTTATTGTTCAAGTTTCTACAGCTTTTCCATTAGTGATCTTGACTTGATAATTTTTCCAACTCAACTTAGTTGACGAGTTCTCACCGTCAACAATCTCGAATACTTAAACAAATTCAAATATCCATAAAAATATCTAACTAACAATATTCAAATTTCAAATAATTTAAATATTAAAAAAACTATAGAATAAAAAGATATTTATATTTTCAAATAAAGATTCAATTAGAATATGAAGAATTTAAATGAAAATATCTTAAATATCTGATATCATAATTCTAATATTTTAATATATTAAAAGATTTAAAATTAAGTTGTTAGTTTATTTTTAAATTTGAATTTGAATCTTTGTAGAAAATATCTAATTATTTAAATCTCAACTAACAAAAATATCTTTTCAAAAAAGAAATAATTTTAAATGATAAAACAAAAAAAGATATTTTTAGTTTTGATAATAAATAATGTATTTTCACAATTAAAATTTTTTTTTTTCAAAAAAAAAAAAATTTAATTATGGATGAACAGTACCCGTATCGGGTACTGTTCACCCAATTGCACTGGCTGCTGAGGCGCGCGCGCGCAGGAGGAATTGGCCAGGGATGCGCGCGCATGGTGTGCGCGGTGTGCGCTGGGCGTGCTGTGCGCGTGCGCATGGCAGCCAGAACAAAAAATTTCGAAAATTTTTTTTGTGCAATTTTTTCAACCAAAACCATTTTCTAATTAATTTTTAACATGTTTTACACAAAATAAATCATATATAAAAATTAATAGCATAGAAAACACAACAAGATATCCTAAAAATTGCTAAAATTCACATAAAATCAATATGTTCATAAAAACATGAAAAACCATCCAATTATTCAAACATATCAAATAATCAAATTTTAAACATGGTCATGCATGAAAATAAAGATTACCAAAGTCTCTGAGGCCAGTTGTTGGATTAGCTTATACAGGATCTTTATTTATTTTCATGTATATCTAATATTAAACAAATTAATACGAGATAGCCTAAAAAATGTTTCTCAAATTGAATTCAAAGAGAAAAAAATAATATAATACTTACAGTATACGCAGCGGAATTAAGGAGTCCTTCCTTCAATTTCTCTAACTCTTGTATCCTCTCTGTCGCAGAGTATTATCAAGAAACTGAACCGATCTT
Source organism: Humulus lupulus (assembly GCF_963169125.1). Lineage (NCBI taxonomy): Eukaryota > Viridiplantae > Streptophyta > Magnoliopsida > Rosales > Cannabaceae > Humulus > Humulus lupulus. The sequence continues at coordinate 182,365,963 of NC_084793.1, forward strand.
CTATTTTCTTCACGATCTTCCAATGTATCCTTAGAACCACCTAGACTAGTGTGGGCAATTCTCAACACATGCGATAGATATAGAGAGAAGAAGAGAAAATAACAAAGTGGCTTAGAAAAGGACTTGTGTTTAGAGAGAATATAAAACTATCAGAAAATCTGACTTGTGACTTATCAAACTTCTTCTTTTTGATTTCTCTATAAGCACTCCTTTTATAGACACAATTAGGCCATTTAATTTAATTAAAAAATCAATAAAATAACAGCCATTTTGAAGCCCTAGGTCGAAATTATCATGGGCTATAGGCCCGTAAAATTTCTCATTTGATTATAAGCCCATTGGACTTAAAATCAAGGCCGTTATTATTTTCTATTGATTTAATTAATTAAATAATTATTTAAATCCTTTATCAAATTAATTATTTATAATTTGAACCTTGATTTAAATTTATTTATTAATTTAGATACCAATTTATCTTAATTAATAAATCTGTCATAATTTCTCTTTTCCTCTCAAAATTACACAACTCTGTGAAACTATCCAAAATTGACCTGGTCAACTTTGATAATTCTAATTGATGATTAAATCAATTAATTGAGACTATCTAGATGATTTTATCCAAGGTACAATGGAGACCATGGGCCTATGAAATCAAGCTCCAATAAGTTATCATAAATCTAACAAATAAATTTACTAACTTATTAATTCTTCGTGACTCCATTATAGACTTGGAATTGCACTCTTGAATTCATAGAACGCTCTATAACAAATATAGATACGATATTAATTATCTATTGTTACAACCATAATTGTCACTCAATCCTCTATAGACGGTCTACAATGAGATAGGACTAAAATACCGTTTTACCCCTCATTGTATTTTATCGTTAAAACACTTAGTTCCTTGTAAATGATATTTCAGTAAACTAATTTAATTACTATAATGAGATCTCTATCATTTAACACCTTGAACCAAACTAAAAGGAAACCATCATTTCACTTCTTCATCAGAAGCTATAGATGTTCATATCTATGATTAACACTCCCACTAAATTATACTACCGAGTTCCCAAGATGTAAGTATGGGCTAGTTCGTAGGGTAAGCTGGTAACGAACAAGTCAAAGAACTCAAATAATACAATCAGTTAGAATACTAACCACTCAGAATTGAGATTGAATTGACCTGTGGTCAACTATATGATATGACTAGAATAGATAATAACGGTATGTTTACTTATCTTATCAACTGTCAATATCGGTCCTGTCCGATGTAACAAATACATCCGATCTGATCTACTTTGCTAATGTTCTGGAAAGAACATAACATTGTAATGTGTAAGTAGATCATATCGTAGATTGGCAAGTCAGTGTAAATTCGGTGCACTGACTAATCTTAGGACTAACTTATTTTGAACATATAATCATATTTATATTCCACTATGATTACGTCACTATAAATAAGATTAGCTATATGCTCGGGATTTAATAGAAGTTTATATTAAACAAATAATCATGAAAATAAAACATGTGAGCAAACTGATTGACCAAGTCAAAAAAATGATTTCTATTCTTTTATTGATAATAAAATGAGATTACAAAGAATTTGGGTTTTAATTAGGGCATAAAACCCCAACACTCCACAAATCCCTTCGTGTATTTCTCAAAGGATGGTTTGTGCTTCCTCGAGTAGAATACATTGCAGGTGGGGAAATGAATGGCCTCGCCTGTAGAGAATTCCTTTGACCATAACATATCGTGGGACCTGATAAAATAATTTTCTTGCATCCTCTCGATCTTTTGGCAGTTTACCTGTCGTAAATTACTCGACAATAGGAATCATCCAGGTCATTTCTATGCAAATTACTCTAACTTCCACTAACTTTTTCTCGATACTTGGTTGTTCCAAGAATTCTACGGGACCACATTTAATGGGTCCACTTACTTGGTGGGTGACGAGTACGGTCAACATTATTGTTCTGTTTGTGGGGGACCTGCTCGATGGAATAGAACTCGAATTTAGACTGTTCACCATTAACCTTAGCTAGATATGCTACCATTTTGATTCCTCGAGCTTGGTACTCCCCTAATACATGATTAACCATGAGCTGAGAATTGCTAAAGCATTGAATTGTTGTTGCTTTAAGCTCCTTTGCTATCTGAACACAAACCAATAATGCCTCGTACTCCACCTCGTTGTTGGAGGAGTCAAAACCAAATTTGAGAGCCATATGGAAGCGATGTCCTTCCGGTGAAATTAAAATTATTAAGTCTCTAAACCCGTTTTCGTTTGATGTTTTGTCAAAGAAGAGTTTCCATAACTCCTAAATAGTTTTTCTCATTTGTTCGTCCTAGAACTCGATACATTTAGCCATGAAGTCAGGGAGCACTTGTCCTTTGATTGTTGTTCGTGGTTTGTATAATATCTCGAAGGGATTGAGTTCAATGGCCCACCATAACAAACGCCCCAATGTCTCAGGTTTTTGCATGACCTGCCTTAAAGGTTGATCGATTAAGACATGTATAGTGTGGGACTAGAATCACGACCTGAGTTTTCTTGAGGACATGATCAAACAAAACATGTTTTCTGTTACAACTGGGTATAAGTATAGACCTTCCCCAGCAGTTTGTTTTGATAACACAGGGGGTTCAGCTAGATGATTCTTCAGATTTTGAAATGCCCGTTCGCATTATTCTGTCCATTCAAACTGTCTATTTCCCCAGAAGCATGTTGTAGAATGGAAGACATTTGTTCGTGGAATTTGATATGAATTGGTTTAAGGGCGTGACATTTTTGGTTAAGCTTTGTTCATCTTTTTGTGACCTTGGTGAAGGCATTTCTAATAGCGACCTGGTCTTCTCTGGGTTTGCCTCGATCCCCCTTTCATTAATTAGGAAGCCTAAGAACTTCCCCGATGACACCCAAAAGGTACATTTCTGGGGGTTCAACTTCATGTTATATTTTCTTAGCATGCCAAAACATTCCTCCAGATCCGATACATAATCATCGACAGTCTTTTACTTGACCAGCATATCATCAACATACACTATAATGTCCCAAAATCCCTAATGTGGCTTAGAGCCTTGATTAGGGGGCCAGGAGGGCCATAAATGATTTATTATTCAATTAAATGATTGTATGCATGATTATGTGAGTTATATTATTATATGATGATAAATGCATGCATGTGGGTCCACTTTTCAATATAAGGGCATTTTGGTAATTTGGCCTGTTGAGGGCATATTCGTATAATTTCATGCATGTTTATGATTTATGGATGAGGCCACATTATTATGTAGATATGTTTGAGCTTTTCGGCATGAGACGATCTTAGAATGTAAGTTAGCGGTTTAGTCATAACGGGGTTATTTATCGGGCTCGGGGTGAGTCTCGTGGTAATTTGATGATTAGTACATTACTGGGAATTAAAGGGGAATGACATATGATTTAATTATTATTTGAGAATATTGGGAATAACGGGAATTGGAGGACGTTAATTATGATTAACTGGATTAGACGGGAAAGGACGATTTTGCCCTTGGGAGCTGTTAAGAAAATAAATTTGGCTTGGGGCATTTTGGTCTTTTGACAAAGGGATATATGTGAAATTAGATGGATGTAGAAGAAAGTAGGCTGAAAACATAGACTCTTTTATTCTCCATCACTCGATCATCTCTCTCTCTCTCTTTCTCTCTCTTTCTCTATCTCTCTCTCTCTCTTCTTTGAATTTCTTTGGTGGGAAAAGCTTGGATTTGAGAAGTTTAAGCTAGGGAATTGCTTGGGAGATTGCTAGGAAGCTCTTGAGTTCTTGAGGTAATGATTATCCAAGCTTCGATCTTAAGTTTTTCCTCTGTTTTTGCAATTTTACAGAGTTTATGGTTTGATGCTAGTTTTTGGAATCAACGAGATTTTTGTGAAAGTTTGATTGGGTTTTGATGTCTAAGACATGTAGAATTGGTTTTTGGGTTCATTTGTGGGTTTGGTTGAGGTTTGGAGTCAGTTTTTGAGGTTTGAAACTTGGAGAACACAAAGAGAAATACTTAGAGTGTGGGAACTATGGTTCTGGCGCTACAGCACCCAGTATAGGGTGCTACAGCATTGGTTAGGGGTTGGCAGCTCTGTCTGTAGCGCCAGAGCGCCTAGAAGGCAGTGTTGTAGCGCTACCCTATTTTTCCAGGGCATGCTTTTGGGCACTTTTTAGGGTTTTGGTCTGAGGGCTCAAGGGCGATTCCACCACCTTATTTGGTGGAATTGGAAGTCCCGAGAGCGCGGGATTGGTCCCGGGATTGGGTTTTGGAATTCAAACTTAATGAGACACCATTTATATTTGTGACTAGGTGACCATTAAGTGCCTAAGGACGGGATCGTTCTTAGCCTATTTTGAGCTCAAACCAGAGGTAAGAAAACTGCACCCAGTATGTGACATGCATGGTTATTGATGAGGCATGTTAAGTGTTCTATATGTGGACATTGATTGCATTGTAAATGCTTAGCAATCTTGCTTATCTGTGAAGACTGGTCGGGCATGTACACTCGCCACTAAAGACAAGCTCGACTCAGGGTTCAGTAACTATTTATGTGGTTATGTGCTTAATTGCTTAAATATGATATAAATGCCTTATCTGCGTTCCTGTTTAGGAAGCATGAGATAATCTAATAGGGCCTAGCCCTTGACTATTGCATGAATGATAAATAACGTGACTATTGCATGAACCACTTATTAGCGTTATTATGTGGACATGCAGGTCAAGATACGCTTATTAGCGTTATTATTTGTATACAGGCCAGGAAATGCTTATTAGCATTGTTAGCACTGGCAGGGATTAAAGAACATGCTTATTAGCATTGTTATACATGTGGAAATGTCTGTTTATGACTATGTGCATTGTTTATTTCTTATGAATTCCGCAAGTGCTTATTAGCATTGTCATTTGCTGATGAATATCAAGAAGTGCTTATTAGCACCATGATGAGTATATTATGTGTTGGAATGCTTATTAGCATTACACCTGTTTGTTTGTTTGTTTAATCTTGGACAGTCAAGCAGCAAGAGGTATGGTTATTACATACCTAAAAGTTGATTTAATTACTGAGAGTGGGTTAGATATCAGTATGAATCCTTGAAGGTCAGAGAGGTTGGCTGGTCAAGAGATACAGACCAGGGAAGGGAATGACCAAGGTCAGGCCCCACTGCCAGCTCCAGAAAACTGGCAACAAGTACTTGCTGGTATGCAAGCCAAGTTAGAGAGGCAGGAAGATGAAATTCGCCTCTTGAGACAGCAATAGGTTCCAGCAAGGAACCCACAACCCACAGTACCGGTAGTGACACAACTAGAGGTACCAGCGGTAGTGCAGCCCCAGGCAGGGGGAGATAGATGGGAACCCCTGTATGAGAGGTTCAAAAAATAGCATCCTCCAGTTTTTGAGGGCAGCTTAGATCCACTATAGGCCGAACAGTGGATGACCATGATAACCACTATTCTGGATTTTATGAGGGTAGGTGGTAATGAGAGAGTGGCCTACGCCACTTACATGTTTCAGGATGATGCCCGAATATGGTGGGAGGTTGTATCCTAGACCAAAGCAGTAAATATAATGGAATGGGAAGAGTTTAGAACTTTGTTTAACAAAAAGTACTACAACGACGCAGTTAAAGCTGTGAAGGTTGAAGAGTTCAGAAAATTACTTCAAGGTAACATGACAGTGACTGACTACACCCTGAAGTTCGACAAAATGGCAAAGTTTGTCAGAGATCTGGTGCCCACTGATGGGAGCAGAAGAGAGGTTTCTCTAGGGGCTAAAACCTATGATAGCTTGGGTTGTTCATATTACTACTATGCCAGGATTGACTACCTATGCACAAGCTATGGAAAAAGGTGCATACAACTGAGAGTGCATAGAATAAGATCTGGCGTGACAATGTAGCCAAAAGGGATTCTAGGAGACCAGGACCTCCATTTATAGGTTTTGGTAGGGGCTGAGGCCCCAGCTGGAGCTGGCGACCCATCTGTAGGCCCCATGGCCTCCTATTTGGTAGGTTTTGCTCTGGTTCACCTGCTGTGCATCAGGAAGGAGGATGTGCTGAAGACAGATTGTTGCACCAGGCATAGGCATTATGAGTTTTTGGTAATGTCATTTGGACTGGCTAATGCCCCAGCATCATTTATGGATCTGATTAACAGGGTGTTCAAAGATTACCTGGATCGGTTTGTGATCGTCTTTATCGATGATATATTGATATACTCTCAGTCAGAGACAGAACACGAGCAGTACCTCAGATTGGTACTATAGAGGTGGAGAGAACACAGGTTGTATGCGAAATTCAAGAAAAGCGAGTTTTGGTTGCCACATGTGACTTTCCTAGGTTACATAGTCAGTAAGGATGGAATTATGGTGGATCCAACAAATATGAGGCGGCCAGAGATTGGCCAAGACCGAAGAACGCTTCAGAGATTGGCCAAGACCGAAGAACGCTTCAGAGATTGGCCAAGACCGAAGAATGCTTAAGAGATAAGAACTTTCTTGGGATTGGCAGGTTACTCTAGATGCTTTGTGGAAGGGTTTTCAAAGATTGTGTCACACTAACAGAGTTGACACGCAAGAACCATAAGTTCATATGGTCAGACAAGTGTGAAGACTACTTCCAAAAGCTGAAGAATAGTTTGATCACCACTCCGATTCTGAGTCTTCCTACAAATCGAGATAAGTTTGTGGGTTACTGTGACGCCTCAAGGCAGGGATTAGGTTTTGTCCTTATCCACACAAGGAAGGTGATTGCCTATGCATCACATCAGTTGAAGGATTATGAGCAAAGGTACCCCACATATGATTTAGAACTTGCAGCAGTTGTTTTTTCACTGAAGGTGTGGCGACACTACTTATATGGTAAGAAGTGTGAGATATACACTGACCACAAGAGTTTAAAATACTTCTTCACCCAGAAGGATCTGAACATGAGGCAAAGCTGGATGTTAGAGCTAGTAAAGGATTATGATTGTGAGATCCTCTATCACCCTGGGAAAGCCAACGTGGTAGCAGATGCGTTAAGCTAGAAGGGACCGGGATAGTTGTATAGTGCCAGGCAGATATCTAAGGAGTTGGTTGATGATATGACTAGAGCATGAATTGAGTTAGTGGTGGGCTAGTTAGCCAACATCACCTTGAATTCTACTCTTCTGGAGAGGATTCAGGAGAAGCAGTTAGATGACCCACAGTTGGGGAAGATTAGAGGGGACGACCTAGCTGGAGTAACTAAGGACTATACAGTGTCAAGCATGGGCTTGTTGAGATATAAGGATCAGATTTGCATTTCGATGGACACTGGGATTAGATGGGAGATTCTGGATGAATCTCATAGTATCCCTTATTCTCTACATCAGAGCACCACGAAGATGTACTAGGATCTGAAAGTTTTATATTGGTGGTCTAGGATGAAGAGGGGCATGAGTGATTATGTGGCAAGGTTCTTGACCTTTCAGTAGGTCAAAGCAGAGAATTAGAGGGCAGTAGGGCTGTTACAGCCTCTGAATATCCCAGAGTGGAAGTGGGAGGACATCACGATGGATTTCATGTTAGGATTGCCCAGGACGGTGGGCCATCGTGATTCAATTGGGTCATCATGGATTGGTATATGAAATCAGCTCACTTTCTACCAGCGAGGATGAATTACACGGTTGACTAGTATGCATATCTCTCTGTGAAAGAGATTGTTCACCTTCATGGGAATCTGAGGTCTATCGTGTCTAATAGGGACCCTGTCTTTACTTCCTAGTTTTGGGGAAGTTTATAGAGGGCGATGGGTACACAGTTGAAGTTCAGTATAGCTTATCATCCTCAGACAGATGGTCAGTTTGAGAGGATCATCCAAATATTGGAGGACATGCTGAGATAATGTGTATTGGACTTTGAAGGGTCATGGAGTGAATATTTGCCTCTAATAGAGTTTTCCTATAACAACAGCTACCAGTCGACTATTGGAGTGGCAACTTATGAGATGTTTTATGGTAGGAAGTGAAGATCTCCCATTCATTGGGATAAGATGTGTGAGAGGAAATATTTGGGTCTCGAGGCAGTTCAGAGGACAACTGAGGCTATTGAAAAGGTTAGAGCTTGGATGCTCACATCTCAGAGTAGGCAAAAGAGTTATTCAGACCCATAGCGGAGGAATGTGGAGTTTCGAGTGGGAAACTATGTCTTCCTTAGGGTGTCACCATTGAGAGGGGTGCAGAGATTCAGGAAGAAGGGCAAGTTGAGCCCTAGGTTTGTGGGACCATTTGAGATCCTGGAGAGGATCGGTCAGGGGGCCTATAGGTTGGCCTTACCCCCTACATTGTCTAGTGTGCATAATGTGTTCCATATTTCGATGCTGAGGAAATATGCATCAGATGGGACTCATGTACAGAGATATGAGGATCTGGAATTGGAGGCAAACTTGTCTTATGAAGAGCAGCCAGTTCAGATTTTAGACAGGAAGGACAAGGTCTTGAGGAACAAAACTATACCATAGTTAAGGTACTATGGAGGAATAGCAAGGTTGAGGAAGCGACCTTGGAGATGGAGGCAGATATGTGGAATCAATATCTCGAGCTGTTCAGGTAAAATTTTGAGGACGAAATTTCTGTAAGGAGAGGATAGTTGTAACGTCCCAAATTACCTAATAAGGCTTAGGGCCTTGATTAGGGGGGCATGATGGCAATGCATGGAATTATATGCTTTAATGAGTTATGTTTGTGTATAATTATGTGATTATGTAAGCTATATGAAAATATTAAATATGCATGTAGGCCCGTATCTTATTAGAAGGCAATTTTTCGTAATTTGGCCCGTTATGGGCATAATTGTATATATGTACATATATGTGAGAGACCACATTATTATGTGGGTTTATTTGGGTTACTTGGCACGAGACAATCCTAGGGAGCAAGTTAGCGGGAAAGTCACAACAGGACCTAATACCCGACTCGGGGTGAGTCAAGGGGTATTTTGCGTATCTAGCTCGGTATGAGGTTATCAGATAACGGGAATGAATAATTGAGGATACATTTGGAGTTAGTGAGATTAGGAGGGGATATCAATGATTTTGACCATTTTGCCCTCGGGGACATTTTTGGCACCTCGCGCCTCGGGATTAGCTTAAGATTACTTAAGCCTTAAGAAACAAACATAAACTCAAAAATACTCAGCTCATGGCAACCGACTCTCTCTTTCTCTCTCATTCTCTCTCAATTTTCTCTAAGTGAATTGTTTGGAACTAAGGTGAATTCTTGGTTGAAAGCTTGGTTGAAAATTATGAGTAAGGTCTATTTTCTTTTTAAAACATATCATTTTATCCAGACTGTTAAGTGTAGCGACACATAATGATAGAGGTGTCATATACAATATAGATTGTATTTGACTAGGACATGATGAAAGAAAGAACTTATGATAATCTCCATTGAAATATAGAATATCAACATTCATCAATCGATGGTAGTTTGAGACTTAACCTTAATCCTAAAGTGAGTAATGAACTCTTATTTGTGCTTTTATGACTTTTTACTTACCGGGTAAGATTCAATATTCCTACGATCGAATTCCTGATATCTTCGAGTCATAAAACTACAAGTGGCTGAGAACATACTTTACAGATATGAAATTTGCTCCTTACATAAATGAAAGCAGATTAGTTGTTTCGTTTAGTGTTGATTCAGGACTTGAACATAGAGCGCTCAATTTCTGTTAGAGAACATAAATTTCATTCTAAAATTAAATTTATAGAATAATGTTCATTATAGGATCAATGGAAATAATTGAAAAAGAAATAATAAAAGAGGTTAACAGACATTAAGACCTTGCTTTAATAATGAACAACTAGCAGAGAGTCATAACTCATACAATGGACCACTTTATAGATGTATCTTCTAATAATATAAGATTGTAGTTTTGAGAGTCCAACTATGAATTTCTAGTGGAATAATTAATTGTTAATAAATAAATTAATTAATTAAACTAAGATTTAGTGAAATTAATTAAATTATTGGAGCTTAGAAATATGGGTTCATACTATCCCCATACTAGCTCGATAACACAGATGTAGGATTTGATATTAAATGATAATAATTAAAATGAATAAAGTATTATTTTTAATCTCATAAACAAATATTATTTGTGAAATAATATTTAATGGCAAATAAAATTATATTGATAATTATGTGACATTAATTTTTATTGAAAAATAATTTAATCATATCTAATTTTGTAGTGTAATTGTATACTACATAAAATAATATGATAAATTCCCAACAAATAGTCTTTTATAGTGATAAAATATCATAGGGCCCAAAGCCCTATAGCTGGCACCAACCACATTCCAAATGGATTGTGGCCCATGTAGAGGCCCAATGAGATTAGGGCTAGGGAGATTTACACTCACACACCTTATAATATAAATAATTACTAATTTGAAATTGATATTTTAATATACCCATATTATAATATTAATTAACCAAAACAACAAACAATCAAATTTTATTTACCTATTTATTATACCAACTTTTTTTTATCATAATATATCACATTCAATATATTTCCTTATATAACATTATATTTTTATAATTATATACTTACTAGTATCAAACTACATTACTAATTTAAACAAGCATATCATTATAATTATTCAACTATCGAGTATCAAACGATATTGATGTATAAACATATTCTAATTAAAGATGACACCAAATAAGTTTGATGGTTTAGCCACTATAGCAAATAGCCACTATTCATATAACAAATGTTATCATTAAAAACAATTTCAAGAAACATAAGAAATGGGTAAGGTCTGTAATTTTGGTATTAGATTGGATGAAAAATAAAAAATAAAAGTAATAGAAACATTAAAAAGCTACCAAATGGTACCCAAATTGATTGCTTTGCTCAATATTGGACTACTTGGTGGCAGCTTATGATCTTCAGTCTTTATATTACTCTTCAAGTTGGTTACTAGTTGTTTACCGAGTTTTTCGGAAACGAATACAAACAGAATAATAAAAAGATAAGAACTGTAAAAGTGCTGAAATATAACTAAACAAACACTGTTTTTACGTGGTTCAGGCGTTAACAAGCCCTAGTCCACGAGTCGATGTTATTATACTTGGAAAGGATTACAGTAAGATGGCTGGTGTACAAGAACTTCACACACTCACAGTGTTTCTCTCGGGTTCTCTTGAAGAAGATGAAGCTAGAGAGATTTTTGTAGAGTTTTTGCTATGTGATCTGTTGGCCGTCCCTCTTCTTGTAAAATGAAGGGGTCTTTATAGCTAGGGTTTTGGATTAGGGTTTTTCTCTACGTACATGAGTCTTAATTACTCCAGCCATAAATAGGGAATACAATTACTGTAGTAGCATGGCTACAAAACTCTATGTGGGTATATTTACATGAAAGTATGGGGAACACACAAAGTCAGCCGTCTTTTCCAAGTTGTCAGCGGAACAGTAGGCGAAAAGGTACCCTTAGGCGTGCTGGGATGTGTGCGGCTTTGACCTGTTGGGCGTGTCAGGCGGGATCCTGTGTCAGGTGGATATCATTCCAAATATGCCTCCTCCATGACTCGATCGCTTGGTGTTGTTCCGTGCGAGGCACGGAACCGTTTCCGCGAAGAACACTCGAAGAGCTTCTCCTGGAAGGAGCTTCCCCGAAGGATACTCCTTCGGGTGTCCGAGAGGGTTGACGGATTTCCGTGTCGTGTTTGCTTGGAAGAGTAATCCGGACACTAAACAGGAGAGGCGAAGCCTTTCTGTCCATCCGCGAGCTCTGGTCACCTACCGTGAAAGACATCGATAATTCTTCTTCCCCGAGGACATCAATCTAAACGCTATCCGGAAATCTGGATAACATTTACCCCCCAAGGTCACGGAGCTTTGAGAGATCCGAGAGCTTGTACAGTCCTCCGGGTATTTCGGTCTCCTAGATTAGGCGAGGGGCCACCTTCTGTGTTCCCGGAAGGGTTCATTTTTCCCGCCTGAGTGTTAGTATGAAAAAGAAAGGGAATTTCTTCTGTTTGAACTCAAGTACTCAAGTGCGGCAAGGACCACGTGTCATGCTGGGAATGGTTCTGCGACCAAGACGTGTGCGTGAGGCGACTGGTTGAGTATGCGTGCGTCAGTCATCTGAGTAATGATTTGACGGTTTTTAATGGTGCTCCGGGCCCGAGGTGGTGTAATGATGGGAAATAAATACTTTATTCCCATCCGAGGAGTCATAAATAGGATCGTCGCTTCATCTCCAGCCGTTGGATCTGATGCACACGGAATGGGAAGATCGGGACCGTCCATTTGAGGAATTTGAAACGACTTCTTCCCTGCTATAAAAACGAGGGAAAGGACCTTTCTTCCTCTTTACGCTTTCAAATTCTCTATCTTTCGGATTTTCAGATTTCCAAACCTTCGAACTCTCAGGCTTCCCAGCTTCCGTTCCTCCGAACTTGCCACTTCTTTTGGTAAGGATCTGGAAACTTTTCTTTTGATTTGGCAGTGGGTTTATTCGCCGAAGTTCCTGGTTTGAATCGCCGTTCGTCTTTGCAGCTTTTACTTCTCGCGATCGTGCTGTGCAGTGATCCAGTTACTCCTTCAACCTCCAACTACCCGAATATCAGTAAGTATTTCTACTTTGTTCTTTCCTCCCAAACCTTAGGTTGTTGGTAGTTGTTAGAGTAGAGGTTTCTGCCATTATCGCTTATGTGCATGCGTGAATAGGGCTTTGGTAGGCATGTGATTGATGTGAGTCGATAAGTAGCCTTTTTTGCATGCTTTGGCGATTTGCGTTTGGAAAGTCGTTCCTTGTTTTGCTGTTTTAGGGCATAAGCATGAACGCCTTTAGGGTGTCTTTCTCTGGAAAAACACTTCTTTTGGTGGGCTTAGGCTCGGAGTCTGAGTCTGGTTCCTTGCTGCCCTTCGGGTGGCATGGTGCCAATCCCTCGGTAAGCTCGGTGGGAGCCTCTCCAAGCAGTTTTCGGGGAGGGTCTCCCCGACGCCTTTGATACCACTAGGGTATGACAAGGGTGCTGACTGCTTAGAGTGTTTTCTTCTTTCTTTCTTTTGTCCAGTGACGAACATCTCAAAGGAACAAATCCTTGCTGTGGGGGAGGCTGATTCTGCCCAGGAGAAGGGTTCCCCTGTCGCTGGTGCAAAGGGGAAAGGAAAGGCGAAAGTGGTCGCGGCTAGCCCACCGACTTCCAATAGTTCCATCTGGGAGATGGACCAAAAGCCGAACCTTTTCAGGAATTATGGCATGCTAGAGCTGTATTCCTCCGAGGCAGGCCTGAAGAACATCCCAGGTCTGATGTGGCACCGTCTGTCGGTGCTGGGCGAGTCGGCTAGCCAGAGACACGAGGGCTTTGGTGCCTGGAGCTGGGCACACATAGTGTGTGGGGCGCACTTGCCCCTAAGGAGTTATTTTGCCAATTTCTGTGTGAAGGCGGGGATTGCCCCCTTCCAGTTGATTCCTCCCAGCTACAAGCTCCTAGCGGGGTGGTTCATCTTTTGCAAGTCCCGGAAACTGGAAGCTCCTACCCCGGAGGAGGTGCTGTACTTCTACGGGTTGAAGTCTCAGCCTATGAGGGGTCATTCAGACAAGGTGGGGTTTTACAGGCTGGAAAGGCACCCGGACGTGATGTGCCCCACCTGTCATACCGCGAGGGTTCCAGACCTCTGGGAGTACTGGTTCCTGACGACTGGCTTTCCGCTGAAGAGGGTGCCAGCCCTATCTTTGGACTTCAAAATCCCTGGTAAGTGCTCCTTCCTCTCCTTTTCAACTTTGTTTCTTTGCGTTTGATTTGCCTTTTGGTAGGATCTCTAACGCTCGTATTTGAATTTTGCAGAAGTCGTTCCGCGGACACCTCGCTGCGCGGAGATGATAAGGAGGTCCAAGTTCTACGAAGGGCTTTCTGAGGAAGAGTTGAAAGTGGAGGGACTTGTGACCTCCGAATCGTTGAGGGAGTATGGGCTACTCGCCTCTTTCCAAAACATCGAGCCAGTGAGTGGCAGGGGGCAAAGTCAGGTGTCAGCTGACATCCGGGAGCAGATTTCCCTGGAGCTGTCCAAGGTGATCACCCAAGCAGCCCGGGACGAAAATACTTTATCTCCTAGTTGGGCGGAGAGGTTCCCCGACCCCCAGCCGGAGGAAGAGGAGATCGAGGCTCGCCACGCCGCGGCTTACCCTAACAAAGGGGCTCCGGGGGCTAGTACCTCGGGGAGAGGTAAGACTAGTTTTCGATTGATCCACACCCCCAGCCTGTCTGAGGTTTCCCGGACCTCTCAGATGGGGTTTGATCCCCGTTTCCTTAGGCTAGATCCGCGTAGGATACCCTTCGACAGATATTGCGATAGGGTAGATAAGCTCCTCGGGTGTCTGAGTGACGGTAGTCTGCCAGAAGGTGTCATCATGGTTGACCCTTCTTCCCTCAGCATGTCATTCCCGGACTTCAAGGAGTACGGGAGCTTCCTGGAGCAGGAAGCGGTGTTTTGTTTTGCTCGGGGAAGGCCATCCACGTTTCTCGTGCATGGTCGTCCCTTTCAAACTTTTCTTTTTCATGTTTCTTGTTCCCTGCTGGCGGGCTTGCTTGTGCTTTTATGTTGTTGATTGTCTTGTCTTCCGCTTATCTTCTTTCTCATTGCTTGTTGGTTCGTTAACCTTGCTTTGTACGTTTCTTGCAGAGTATCCAGAAGCCAAGATGTTGGGGAGGGTTACTTTGCTCATTAAGAAGGCTGCCACCAGCCAAGACCCATCCACGGGGAAAGGACGGAAGACCAAGGCTGGTAGGGGAGGTAAAGCTGCCTCCCCCAAGAAGACAAGTGGCGAGGCGCAAGCGTCTCCGGGGGTAGAGAAGTCTCCTGCTGACGGGCCTTCCGAGACTATGATGGTCTCGAGTAGCAGCAGCGACGGGGAAGGGCTTGTGTTCCCCGTGAAGACAACTGGGGTGAGCAAGCGTCCCGGAGAAGATGCTGAGGGCGCTAAGAAGAAACGCCTTAGACACTCTTCTCCTGGTCGAAGGCAACAACAACAGCAATGACCGCAACCACAACTACAACAACAGCAGCAACAAGAACAACAGAGACAATCACCAACGTCACAGCAGCAGCAACAACAACATCCAAACCAGCAGCAGCAACAAGGGAAATTACTTCCGCTGTCGCAGCAGCAAAAGCAACAGACCGGGGCCTTAATACCCCGTCTGCCTCCTCCTCCAGCCCAAAGGGGGTCCACCCTTCTGGGGTCTCCTTCTTCTCAGACAACCAACCTTCCTCTGCCTGGCCTGAAGTTCCACTTCACGCGGAAGCCAACCAGTTTCCCCGCTGCCCTCCTGGAGGGTGTAAGACGGGCCGATAGTTTTTTGAAGAGGCGGTTAGAGGCGGAGAAGGCTGTTACTCAGGGAAGGGCAGATAACTTGTCTGCCGTGAAGAGAGCTGAGCTGGCCGAGGGGGTGAGATCCCTTCACCCGGCCGGAGCGGTTTTGGATGGTCCAGCCTTGGAGAAGAGGCTGGTGCCTAGGCTTGGACGTGCATTGGCGCCGTTCGGAGCTGAGATGATGGAGTACATGGCCCTGAGCTTGTGCGAGCTCAATTATGAGAAATGGGCCATCAGTAGCAGTAAGGATCCGCTGTTGCTGACACACGCTGTGAAGCAGCAACTGTCCGGGGTAAGCCGTCAGTTGTTGTTTTTTGGGATCATCTGTCTTTTGGTCCGGCTTTAGCTCATTCTGTTGTCTTTCCTTGCAGGCCTCTATGATCGCGGAACGCTCGTTCCGGGAGGTTGGTGCGTTTCTGGTTCAGCTGGAGGAGAGCCAGCTGGCTCGCCAGGCTTTGGAGGCGGAGAAGCAGAAACTGACCCAACAGGCCTTGGAGGCTTCGGAGAAGATTGATCAGGCCCGGCGCACGGCTGAGGAAGAGGCAGACAAGAAATATCTTGCCAAATATCAAGAGTACCGGGCCAAGGCAGAGAATGAGTTTAGACAGCGGTCGGATGGGATGAAGGCCGAAAACTCCAAGCTCCGGGAAGAGCTGTCCCAAGCCAGGGTGGAGAAGGATACCTTGGAAGCTCGCTTGCAATAAAAAAATGATCTCCTCCTTAAGCAGCAAGAGGAATATTCCACTCTTCAGAGTAAGCTGCACGAGGAGGAGCAACTCCATAAGAGGAGCAGGGATCTCGTGTCTATGCTGCAGTTGGGGCTCACCGAGAAGGATAAAGAGATCGGGGCCTTGCAATTCACTGCCAGGGGGCATGTGACCGAGAAGCAATCCGTGCTGAACCAAAATAGGGAGCAGCGCAAGGAGATTGATTCTCTTAAGGGGGAGCGGGATGCCTCCAAGGCCGAAATGGAAAAATTGAGGGCTCAACTAACTGTCGCGGAGGCACAGCTGGCAACCTCCGAGGCGGAGCGCTTGAAGGAGAAGGAGGATGCTGAGGTGATACTGAACAGGACGATTAATATATCGCATGTGGTCCTCATGCATCAACTCTGGAAAGTGAACCCGGAGGTATTAGGCTATCTGGGAGATGATGCCGAAGCCATGAGGGAGAAGCTACTCGTGTGGGATCAAGGCCCAGAGGCGTACGTCCAAACTTACAACATTGACGAACGTGCTGGAGCCCCTGAGGTGGGAGATCCCGGAGAGGCGGGGACCTCTGAACCTTCTCATGACAAAGTTCCGCCTTCCAATGAGCCGACTCCGCCAGCCTCAGTTGAAGCCGATGCCCCCGAAGCCGCGGTCGTGGAAGCTGCAGTTACCCCCAATGCTTGAAGGGGTTTTATCTTTAATTGTTTTTCATTTTGAGTTTTTCATTGCGGACATATTTGCCATAATTATAGCATTCTCCTTTCTTTTCTGTGGAGTTCTTTATTTATCTTTGCGCTTAGGGTAGACTTTTATACGGTAGAAACTGTTGTAGGGGCGTATGAGGTTTTGGTTCCAACGGCCAAAACCTATGCACTTCCCACTTGAAGCTCTAACGGATGATGTCTTTTCCCATGTAGTTTCTAGGTTACGAAGGTTTCCTGGTTCCAACGGCCA
The DNA here is from genome assembly GCF_963169125.1 of Humulus lupulus. NCBI lineage: Eukaryota > Viridiplantae > Streptophyta > Magnoliopsida > Rosales > Cannabaceae > Humulus > Humulus lupulus. The sequence goes on from NC_084793.1 coordinate 182,383,004, forward strand.
TGCTCCTTTCACCGTATTTTAGCTTTCCTAAGGCAAATAGCCAATCCCGGGACTTGTAGTTATACTGTCCGCTGGGATTGCTAAGGTGAGCCGTTCCATGGTTTGGAATGGGAGTTCTTTTGGTGAGAGTCGCTAGACTTAAGGTTAGATCTTTGCGAAGCAAAACTAACTGTTGTTGCGAACCTCATGGTGGCTGACTTCAGGGACCTGGCATGAGGCCCTGCGAGGCAAGGCTCGTTGCTGTCGGGGAAATCGCCACGCCCACCAGGTGTGATCCCGGAGCAGGGGATTTGCGAAGCAAGGCCTGCTGTGAGTGGGGGATCGACCATGTCTGCTCCTGGAGCTGAAACTTGCAATGGTCGAGGAGCTCGCCATGCATTATTTTGTGAGATCCGGAGCTGGAGCCTGCGAAGCAAGGCTTACAACGGTCGCGGATCTTGTCATCTTTCGCCTTGCGGGACCCGGAGCTGGAGCTTGCGAAGCAGAGCTCTACAGTGATCACGGATCTTGCCATTTTTCGCCTTGCGGGACCCGGAGCTGGAGCTTGCGAAGCAAAGCTCTACAGCGATCGCGGATCTTGCCATCTTTCGCCTTGCGGGACCCGGAGCTGGAGCTTGCGAAGCAAAGCTCTACAGCGATCGCGGAGTATTCTGCAAAGGACTTGTCAGGGAGTTGGGGGTGTTTTGGCGTAGCTCTATGAACGTGCCTCAACCCCCAGTCCTGTCCATCGCTGGGCTACACAGGAGATAATTTTCATGATACATACTGGCAGGCATTTCCATGGCAATTTTCACATAAGCACATAATGCACATATGACACGTAATGCAAGCATGTTCATGGCAACAAATAAACCTAAGCTTAACAATTTAAACATTTCAAACAATTTAAAAATTTCAAACACAATGCTAGCACATAAGTGGTGTTCTGTGTACGTTTTGTTCAAGGGGCGTATGGCTATGCCTTAGCCATGTATACCCTCCCCAAGTGAGCGTGGGATCCGGACGTCTCCGGACCGCGTGGTCACTTGTTTAAACGCAGCTTTGAACACAGGGATAAAAAGTGCAGTAAAAGCGGAGTGAATCTCTCCGTGTTTCATTAAATTATTCTGCTTGGCGTGAGTTTTACAACAGGGAGGATTATTTCCACATTTTTCACTTTTGCTAATTTCACCAAGGACTTCCGACTGGATGGTCCGGGGCCTACTGGTAGTAACGGCGGAGGTGCTCCGCGTTCCAGGCGCGCGGGACTTTAGATCCGTCGAGTCTCTTTAAGTGATACGTCCCATGGCCCACTTTTTCTTGGACTTCGTAGGGGCCTTCCCAGTTGGGTCCGAGGACTCCCACTCCCGGATCCTGCGTAGCAGGAAATACTCTCCGTAGGACAAGATCCCCAACTTCGAATGTACGGCTCTTGACTCTCGTGTTAAAGTGTCGGGCTATCTTGCCTTGGTACATTTTTAGTTGGACCTGCGACTGCTCCCGGAGCTCTTCGATCATGTCCAAGGACTCCTGGAGAAGGGCATGGTTCCGGGTAGGGTCGTAGGTATCTTGCCTGTGAGAGGGGATCATAGTTTCTACTGGGATGACGACCTCGCAACCGAAGGTCATGGAATAAGGCGTGTGCCCCGTCGAAGTTCTCTCTGTTGTGCGATAGGCCCAAAGTACTCGCGGAAGTTCTTCCGGCCAGTGAGCCTTGCAGGCTTGGAGTTTTTTCTTCAACGTGGTCTTTAATATTTTGTTTACAGCCTCCACTTGCCCATTAGCCTGGGGTCTGGCGACTGCGGAAAAGCTTTTGATAATTCCATGCGAAGCACAGAAGTTCGTGAAGTGTTCACTGTCAAATTGCTTTCTGTTGTCGGACACAATTTTTCGTGGAAGCCCAAAACGACACACTATATTCCTGATGACAAAGTCCAGTGCTTTTTTAGATGTGACCGTGTTCATAGGTTCAGCTTCAGCCCATTTGGTGAAGTAGTCTACCGCGACTATGGCATACTTCACTCCACCCTTTCCAGTTGGGAGGGAACCTACTAGGTCAATGCCCCAAACAGCGAACGGCCAGGGGCTGGTCATTAGGGTAATTTCTGTAGGCGGCGCTCGCGGAACCTTGGCGTACCTCTGGCACTGCTCACATTTCCTGACATAATCCACACAATCCTTCTTCATGGTGGGCCAGAAGTATCCTTGTCGAAGGATCTTTTTGGAGAGGCTCAGCCCGGAGGTATGATCGCCACAGAAGCCTCCGTGAACCTCATGGATGATGGTGCTGACTTCGGTTCCGGCAACACACCTAAGGAAGGGTATGGACAACCCCCTGCGGTAAAGCTTTCCATCCATAACCACGTATCGGGGAGCTTGATATTGGAGCTTCCTTGCGTCAGCTTTATCAGTGGGGAGCTCTCCGGTGGTGAGAAATCTGAGGATGGGTCCTATCCAGGAGTGGGAATGGTCGATGATGGCGTTTATCCTTCGTGTCTCAGTACTGGGGGCTTCTAAGTGCCCGATGGGGACTAAGCCATACTGTTCAATCTCCGGGTCCGTTGCAAGCTTGGCCAGCGTGTCCGCGAGTGAGTTCTGGTCCCGGGGGACCTGGCGGATTTGGTAGCCTTTGAAATGCTGCAGTAGGTCGCGGGAGAGAGACACGTAGGCAGCCATCCTTTCGCCTTTCGTCTGGTATTCCCCGGATATTTGGTTTACCACAAGTAGGGAGTCGCTGTATACTTCGATTTTTTGGGCTCCGACTTCTCTGGCCAGTCGTAATCCAGCCAACATGGCTTCGTGTTCTGCCTCGTTGTTGGACGCTGGGAACGCGAAACGGATGGCGCTCTAGATCTGATGCCCTTGGGGAGATATTAGGATGACCCCTACTCCAGCTCCTTTTTCATTTGAGGCTCCGTCTACGTAGACCTTCCATGCGGGAAGTTCCGGGACAGGATCTTCCGGGAGGTCATTCATTCCCGAGCATTCCACAATAAAGTCCGCGAGAGCTTGACCTTTTATGGAAACACGTGGTTGGTAGTGGATGTCGAACTGGCTCAGTTCCATCGCCCACTTAAGCAATCTGCCAGAAGATTCGGGCTTCTGCAAGACTTGTCAGAGAGGGTGGTTGGTGAGTACTTTGATGGTGTGCGCCTGGAAATATGGCCTCAGCTTCCGTGAAGCAATTAGCAAGCAGAGGGAGAGTTTCTCGATCATTGAATATCTGGACTCGGCGTCCAATAACCTCTTGCTTACGTAATACACAGGGAGCTGGATACGGCCATCTTCCCGGACGAGAGCGGCACTCACTGCGTGCTCAGTCACAGCTAAGTATAAGAACAACGCCTCTCCTTCGACAGGTTTGGACAGAATGGGAGCCCGGGTTAAATGTTCTTTGAGGTGTTGGAAGGCTGCTTCGCATTCGGGGGTCCACTCGAACTTCTTGTTTCCTCGCAACACATTGAAGAAGGGGATACACTTGTCAGTGGCCTTGGATACGAAGCGGCTGAGAGCAGTTATCCTTCCGGTAACGCTCTGGACATCCTTATGTTTCCGGGGGGAAGGCATATCTATGAACGCCTTTATTTTCTCAGGGTTGGCTTCCACTCCGCGGGAGCTGACAATGAAACCGAGGAACTTCCCAGACGAGACCCCGAAAGTACATTTCTTTGGATTCAGTTTCATCCCGTACTTTCGGATCACGGCGAAAGCTTCCTCAAGGTCGTCACTGTGGTCCCCGGAGGTCTTGGACTTTACCAACATGTCGTCCACGTACACCTCCATGTTCCTCCCCAGTTGGTCCTTGAACATTCTGTTTACTAGATGCTGGTACGTCGCCCCAGCATTCTTCAAACCGAAAGGCATGACCACGTAACAGTAGACACCCTTGTCCGTGAGGAAGCTGGTGTGTTCCTGGTCCGCGACATGCATCTTGATCTGGTTGTATCCGGAGTACGCATCCATGAAGGATAAGAGTTCGTACCCGGAAGTAGCGTCTACCATCTGATCGATTCGCGGAAGAGGGAAACAATCTTTCGGGCAGGCCTTGTTTAGGTCCGTGAAGTCAATGCACATTCTCCAGGACCCATCGGGTTTCGGGACCAGAACTGGGTTGGCCAACCACACGGGATAGTGCGACTCCTGGAGAAAGCCTATGGACATTAACTTGTCCACTTCAGCTTTGACGGCTCCGGCCCTCACTGGGTCTAACGGCCTCCTCTTTTGGCGAATTGGAGTTGCAGATGGGTCTATGTTGAGTGCGTGGCACGCAACATTAGGATTAATCCCCGTCATATCAGCGTGGCACCATGCCAGGATATCCTGATTATCCTTCACAGTGGCCACGATCTTATCTCGAATGGCCGACGGCAGGTTTCTCCCCACCTGAATGACTTTGGTGGGTTTTCCCGGGTTGAGGATCACCTCTTCGACTTCCTCCATCGGCTCTATTGCTTTCTCGATTCCCACTCTTGGGTCGAGTTCGTCAAAGTATGCCTCCTGAGCACCCCCAGTTTCTGGTAATTCTTCCGCCAAAGGAATGGCAGCAAACGTCTCCTGGACCGTGTAGACGGATCGGACGGAGACGTAATAACAGCTCCGTGCACTTCGTTGGTCTCCTCGGAGGGTGCCAATACGCCCATCGTCGCATGGAAACTTCAAACATAAGTGGCGTATCGAGGTTATGGCCCCACAATCGATTAGGACCGGTCGGCCTAAGATGGCATTATACGCCGTGGGGCAGTCGACCACCACGAATGTGCTATGCTTGAAGGCGCAGGCGTCGCTTTCTCCTCTGAGGGTGACTGGAAGTTGAATTTTGCCTAATGGCATGAGTGCGTCCCCATTGAACCCTTGAAGCTGGATGGGGCATGGGGCCAGGTCTGTCTCGGTTAATCCGATCGCGTTGAAGGCTGCTTTGAAGAGGATGTTTACGGAGCTTCCGTTATCGACCAAGATCCGTGAGACCTTCTTATTGGCAATCTGGGCTTCCACCACGAGGGGATCGTTGTGGGGGAAGTGCACATGTCGAGCATCGTCCTCCGTGAAGGTGATGGGAAGATCCATCATTCGGGGACGTTGAGCAGGTGATTGAACCAAGGCGCACATCTCCCCGGTGTGTTCTAACTCCCTCAAGTACCTCTTCTGGGAGTTGCGGGTGCTTCCGGCAAGGTGCGGTCCTCCGGAAATGGTGGCTACGTGTCCGTCAATGGGTGGCGGAGCAAGGCCGGGCGGATATGGGTTGCCAGGCCCTGGAGCCAACAAGGAAATTGGTGCCGGAGCGGCTGGAGCAGGAAGCCCTGGGAACTAAGACCCGGGAGCTTGGGGGTGACCGGCTCCAGGAGCGCTAGCGGTCCCCCTCTGTCCCGGGGAATATGCAGCTCCGTGAACTACCCCCTGTCCGGGATAGATAATGGGTATCCTCACCCACTGACCGAGGTGTCCCGCTCTTGCCAGGGACTCGATCTCATCCTTCAGCTGAAGGCACTCGTTCGTGGTGTGCCCCACGTCTCCGTGGAACTCACACCTTTTATTGGAGTCTCGCGGACGCCTTCCTCCGTGAGACACTTTCGGGGGCTTCCTGTAGTTGACCATATTACAGGTCGCCCGATAGACATTCTCTCGTGAGTCTATCAAACTGGTATATTCCGTGAACTTGGGCTCATAGTCCTTCCGGGGCTTCTTTGAATGGTCTCCCCGGTTGGAGTTTCTTCCGCTTCGTTTGCTCCGCGATTGGCTCAAATTTCGTTCTGGGGCTTCCGCTTGCGGCTGCGGCATGCCAGGAGCGATACTACATCCGGTTTGTATAGCTCCGTACCCAGAGAAATGGGTTTGACTCGGCGTCCGAGCAGACGCGGAAGGCCCATACACACTTGGAGTGAATTGGGCTCCTGGAAGCGTGAGGGCTGGTGTGGGAGCTTGCGAAGCAAAGCTCGGCGCAGTCACGGAAGGCGTTGGAGCCGGGGGAACTCCAAAGGCCTGCTGGTAGGCATCCTCAAGGTTGATGATTCCCTGAGCTTTTGACATGAATTCGGACAGCGTTTCTGCCCGTCTCCTTTGCATTTCCCCCCATAGCAGGGAGCCGACAGTAAGGCCCGATTGAAGGGCGATCAGCTTCATGTCATCGCTGACCTTGGTCTTTGCAGCAGCTTCCATCATTCTCTGAATGAAAGCTTTGAGGTTCTCATTGGGCTGCTGCTTGATGTTGGTTAAGGAACCAACCTCCATGTCGTGGTCGCGGGCAGCAATGAACTGCCTCCTAAACGCGGACTGTAGCTCCTTCCAACTGTGGATTGATCCGGGAGCTAATCTTTTCCACCAGTCCTCTGCGGACTTGGTAAGGGTGAGTGAGAAGCACATGCATTTGGCGTCCTCACTGACACGCGCCACTTGCATCATTTTGTTGTATTTAGCTAGGTGGGTATGCGGGTCTGTCCTCCCATCATATAATTCTATGTGAGGCATTTTGAAGTTATTCGGGAGGGACGTTTCCGCGATCCTCTGAATACATGGTTCCGGGTCTTCCTCCTCAGAGTCTGACAGGGCCCCACTTTGCTTCCGGACCAGCTTGGTCAAGGTAGCAATCTGTTCCTCGAGCCTCTTCGTATCACTCTCCGGGAGGTCACGTCCCCGGAGCTTGTCATTGATATGATTTCGGAGGTCAGCTCCGCGAGGCCGGGCCTTTTCTCCTTTGGCCTTTTCATACTTGGCCTCCAACTTTCTTCTTAGGTCCACCGTGGACCAGCTATCTTCGGAGTGCGAGTTCGCAGCCCGACCGTCCTGGTTGACGGAATCACTGGGGCGGTTGTTCCTTCCCCTAGGCCTGGGTGCCTTAGCACTGGGCCCTTTAGGCACAAAGTGCCCCCTTGGGGCTGAAGGACGTCTGGGCTTAGGAGCGCCAGAGACCTTCTGCGCGCGGGGGGGGGGGGGGGGGCAGTCGGCCTGGTGATTCACGCCTTTAGGAGGTGCAGGGGCGTCAGCGCGTACAGGCTCTCCAACTTTTTCTTTGCCCTTGTTAGGGGCGGCTTTGGATGGTCCAGCAGCGGCTGGATCCGGCATAGCGGCATCAGCACCACCTAAAACAGAGGCGTCCTCGTCCGAGTCGTCTAGGTCTCCGAACTTGCTTTGGAGGCGCTCCATCATGCGCTGCATTTTTTCGGAGAGGGGCTCCTGCTCAGCAAGCTTGGCTTTGGTGACCTCCAGTTCTTCGGCTACTTGGACCAGTTCTGGGTCCTTCTCATAGTAGCAGCCGTCCTTGTAATAACCGTCTTGGACATACTCTTCTTCGTCTTCTAAGTATGTCGTATCTTCAGTACTGACCCGATCCTGGCGGGATGTCGGGTCTTCACCTTGGTAGTCCAAGGGTTCGTTTTGCACCGCATCTTCCATCACAGTATCGGGGTTGACCCTAGAATTTTTGTCAACCGCGGATTTTCTCGTAGTCACCATCTCTTCAGCACGAAGTGAATACAAAAAACGTACACAGAAAAAGAGCTGACTAACAACTTCCTACAGCTCTCAATGAAAGCACCAAAATGTTTACCGAGTTTTTCGGAAACGAATACAAACAGAATAATAAAAAGATAAGAACTGTAAAAGTGCTGAAATATAACTAAACAAACAGTGTTTTTACGTGGTTCATGCATTAACAAGCCCTAGTCCACGAGTCGATGTTATTATACTTGGAAAGGATTACAGTAAGATGGCTGGTGTACAAGAACTTCACACACTCACAGTGTTTCTCTCGGGTTCTCTTGAAGAAGATGAAGCTAGAGAGATTTTTGTAGAGTTTTTGCTATGTGATCTGTTGGCCGTCCCTCTTCTTGTAAAATGAAGGGGTCTTTATAGCTAGGGTTTTGGATTAGGGTTTTTCTCTACGTACATGAGTCTTAATTACTCCAGCCATAAATAGGGAATACAATTACTGTAGTAGCATGGCTACAAAACTCTATGTGGGTATATTTACATGAAAGTATGGGGAACACACAAAGTCAGCCGTCTTTTCCAAGTTGTCAGCGGAACAGTAGGCGAAAAGGTACCCTTAGGCGTGCTGGGATGTGTGCGGCTTTGACCTGTTGGGCGTGTTAGGCGGGATCCTGTGTCAGGTGGATATCATTCCAAATATGCCTCCTCCATGACTCGACCGCTTGGTGTTGTTCCGTGCGAGGCACGGAACCGTTTCCGCGAAGAACACTCGAAGAGCTTCTCCTGGAAGGAGCTTCCCCGAAGGATACTCCTTTGGGAGTCCGAGAGGGTTGACGGGTTTCCGTGTCGTGTTTGCTTGGAAGAGTAATCCGGACACTAAACAAGAGAGGCGAAGCCTTCCTGTCCATCCGCGAGCTCTGGTCACCTACCGTGAAAGACATCGATAATTCTTCTTCCTCGAGGACATCAATCTAAACGCTATCCGGAAATCTGGATAACACTAGTACAACAATAGAGTTGTGTTGCTAATAGCCAAACTATATGTAATAGCAACAATAAAAACTACCTATTAGTATCCAACATTTAAAAACGTTGTAGTATAAATTCAACAATAAATTTATATTTATATACTCAGTGATATATATTACATAAAAAAAAAACTACCTATTAGTATCTAACATTTAAACATTATAAACTACCCTTTGTTATCATACTTACAAGAGCTATTGTTTAGTATCCAAGAGAGTCTCAAATACTACTTTTTGGTATCAAAAGATAATAATATTATAAACATATTCTTAATAAAAATGAGACCAAATAAGTTATATATTATATCAATGATAACAAATAGGATATGCTTAGAATAAACAATAAACAACTATCAAACAGTATCCAAAATGCTTGTTCTTCACCTCCTTGGATTATGTAGTCGATGACTACTTATTTTTTAATTTTCTACTAACCTTACAGTATAACCATGGTGTTTCTTTATTAATAATAAAATCAAATAAAGTAAATAATTGGTTATATGAATTAATAATAAGTTGGTTAATTATGTTATTTTAAGAAAGTTGGTATGTTAGTGAGTATTTTAAGAAAGTTGATATGTTAGTGAGTATTTTAAGGAATTAACCATGGTATGTTAGTTGGTTATATATAAAAATAATTAATATGTTTTGGGTATATATTTTTATCTCTAATAAAGCTGCAATTATTCAATTCAATGTGTATAGATATGTAAAGTCCCCTTCGGGCTAGGTCTTCTTTTGATTGTTATATTAATAGAACATAACATCATGAGAAAAATAGATCATATACATTTTAACGTTATTTTCCAAGAGAGAAAAATAATGAATTTTTGTTCTCTCTGAATTGTGAGAAGAACACTCTCATTTGTTGAGATTCAAAAATGTGTTCTCTTGTATCCTACCAAATAGCATAAACATCAATGTGTCTCCTTCTTTTTGTGCGAGCCATAGTATGGAAGACGGTGGGTTAGGAGGCTAAGACGTTATTTGATCTACACGTGTTCTACATCTAGAAAAGATATTTGTAATTGTCATTTTATTGAGATTCATGTCGCATGAAAAATATCTTATTCTACTTATGGTTTCTAGAGTGATTCGTTCTTATGCTTTAATAATTGTTATTATCGCATTCAAATTGTAACGCCCTTATTTGCCCATCTTTAATAAACACTAATTTTAATAATAACTTAAAAGACCACATAATTTTTCTGAAAAATACAGTGGGTCTTTATTGGAAATAAATGCAGAGTTTTGGATCCAATGTTCATACCAAAAAGATTTTAATGCAGTCATAAAAGTAAAAACATCCCACTGATAGTTTAACATAATAAAAGACTCTAAGGCACTATAGCGTTCTGGATCGTTTCCTCGTTCACTGGCTTCCCGCAGCATACACACATACTTCTTGAAAACTGACTCAGCTCAGCATGCGTGCCTAATAAGTCTACCTAATGTCTACCTGCACGGGGAAAAGTAAGGGGGGTGAGCTAAAAGCCCAGTAAGGAAGTACAAACAATAAAATAGCACAACATACAAGCATAAGCAATGTATCTCATAAATTCATAGACTACTTGTCTTATAGCAATCATTTATCAACACAATTCATAAGAAAGCATAACCAAAAAAAAAAAATTCATAATAATATCTTGAGATCACATGATACATAATCACATTCATACAACATAAGATCATGGCACCCCTATTGTCCATGTCACACGTGACTCTTCTCCTTGGTCACTTACATGGCGCCCCTATTGTCCATGTTTTACCTGGCACCCCTATTGTTCAGACTTTAGGTACGTCTGCCTTGATAATGCTGCAACACTAGGTTAAGCAAACACAAACAAATCCATGCATATCTTATCCTGTAGTCTATTCAGAAATAAAACAGGAATCTAGCTAACTTCCTTACCTAAAGTCCAAGCACAGTAAATATCCAAGTGTAGGAGCGCTTCACAAAGGGCCCAGAATTGTACCTAAATAATTTTTTTTTAAAATTTTCATTCCATCCATCATTATCTTTTCATGCAAAAATGTATTGTCATGCATCATTCATGTATTTCAACACCACACATATTTTATATCAATCATATTGGCCAAAAAAGAACCCCTAAACTCATGCACCAGTACAAAACAACTAATAACTCATAGCACACAATTTGATAAACCTAAAATGCCAGTCTAACCCGTGTCCTCCATTTAAAACATACATATATCCCCACTACACAAAATCAACATTTACAAAATAATACCCTTTTTTTTATACGCTAGCTGTGAGTACAATAACAAAAACTTCACATATAATACACCAATCTAATATGCTTCCTAGATATGCAAGGATGATCATCTTGTATATAAAAGAATAAATAATATTTTTTTTAATTTCTACATGCTTGCATGCACATCAATTAATTCAAAAGCAAAAGAGTAAAACTTGCATAAAACTTACGAAGTTTACATATGAAGCTTTATGCATATATGATCAGTGCAAATGTAAATTATATATATGTTCAAAATACTGCCATTGAATAGAACACATCAGAATATATATATATATATAAGGTTAATTCGATAATAAAATATTGTAATCACATGCATGTATTTATATAATTATACGTAAAACTATATAAATAGATTTGGTAATAGCATGAAGCAAGCCTATATAAAACCTTTTACATATAATCACATATATGAATTAGATAAGATTTGTATTGAAATAAATGTTTAAAAAAAAAAAAAACAAAAAACAAAGCATGCCTATATACTCAAAACAACCCTAGACTACATGCTTGATAGATAATCTAACAATAAAATACATATATTTTTATATATATAATAAATAAACATATATGGACTACCTTAATAGATTCACAAATATACATCTCAACAACAAAATATATCAAGATGCATCCTAACACGTGTCTTAAGAGAAGATGGGTACCAAAACAGAAATCAAACATGCTTACCTCTTGAATATTTGTTGGCCGATCTTAGCACTAGAAAATTTTTCCTTGGAACACTTGCTATAACCTCAACAACCACACCAAGTCTAAAATCTTGGTTCTTCTTTCTCTTCCCTCTAGCTTACATGTACACTCACACACACATAATATCACACTCTGCTATATGGGTGGCGGCTCAAAGTGGTGAAATGGAAGAATAAGGCTCAATACATATTATATATGGGGACCTAGCCGAATACCTAAAACATAAACAAGGTAATTCTCTTTTCTTCTTTATTGCTCTCCTAAAATTTTAATAATGAGATATTGGACCAAGCATAAAAAAATCTCTCTAAAATTAGAAATACACTCCTCCCTCCTAGTCTGAACACGTATACACACATAAAGGATAATTCATCCAAATTTACTCTTAGCCATTAAACAATTGATACCAATCCAATAATTACTCACTTCACAAATATAATAAATTACTCAAAGACCATAACAACGTATATATATACGTTTTGATATATATACCCGGACTAATGGATTGGGCATGTAACGTTACATAGCCAAATAAGGGATTATCAACAACAAATAACACGTGGCTTGTTTATCATAACAAAATAAGGGCGTTACATAGCCTCTTATCAATTCGTTAGCCTTTTATGGATTATCAATAATTACTCCACTTCATATATATATATATATAACGTGCGCATGAAATAAATTAATAAAAGAAGACCATAACAACTATAGAAATCAAAGACCACAAATTACTCATAACTAATTAATAAAATATCAATTCAATTAAGAACAATAAATAATAATAATAATAAAAAACAACTATTCTAGGACACTACACAAATATAATCTCATGCTTCTGCTGTACTGTTGATCACATTATCAAAAACAAACAATTGGTATGAGAGCCATTGTTGAGATCATGTGTCATGAATATGATAAGTGTTTATTTTGATTGTATGAACACCTAGAGCACATATTTTATGAGTGGACTTAAGGATTGTTATTATTTATCTTATATTTTTAATACGTTGAATGGATTTGATAAATGTGATTGATCGTTAACTATATGATTCTCTTTGTTTTTGGTTTTGTTCTTATATCTGAACTAGATTCGATGTACACCCGTATTGTTTTGTTGGGTATAGGTTCTATGTAATTTTAGATTTTGAGTAATTTAATTTAAAGAGATAAAATAGAGTAATGAAAAATCATCAAAATCGTTTTGGTTGATTTAAGTTATATAGCCGCGAGTCACAAAATTGTGTGGCAGCCGTGATCCTTGTTTGGTCATTAAGCCAAGTGTGCAAATATATGCACAAGGCATATTTTTTTTTATTTTTTTTATCAAACATGGTGAAGCCGAGAGTCACCCCAACTAAAGGCCAAGCCTAATATTCATCAAAGGTTTTGCTGCATATTGATCAATTGATTAATGCAATTGATAGATGGACTTGCCGTGAGTCACTGTTTGGTTGTTTCGCACACTTAATTGATCATAGAAAAAAGGTTACTGCAGTGATATCAATATTGTTGCCGTGATGCAACAATTAAGGAGATTTGATTTGTTTTATTTATATTATTTAGTTAATATGATTACTTATTTAATTTAAAATGAATATATATTTTAATATTTGATATTAAGATATTTATTGAGAATAATTGGCTTGTTAGTTGAATGATCCAATCATTTTGTTTAATAAATAAGAAAAGAATATTCTCTTACTTAAAAATAGGGAAGATGGCCATAGTTATCCAATTTAAATTTGAATTAATTAATTATCTTACTATTAATAAATTTTAAATTTTTAAAAAATTAATTATATTTATTAAAATTTTTAATTAATTAATTTATTACAAAATAAATTGTTAATTTTGGGAAACAAACTTTTTATGTTCTAATTCAAAATTAAGAAAGTGAATTGTTTACTTTTCTTAATTTTATTATTGTGAACATTTGGCTATTTAACTAGTCAAATATTTTTTTTGCGAAACAAGATAATTAGTATTCAATTTTAAATGAAAAATATTTGATTTGTTGAAATCTATATTAGTTTAAGAAACTACTAATAAATTTAATAAGTAATTTCATTTAGAGAAATGTAAATTTTTGAACACCTTAATTAGAGTCAAAATTTAGTTTATAGAAACTAATAAATTATTAATTAAATATGATTTGATTAATTATAATCCCAATAATTGTAATTATAATAGTTGTTTAAGAAAATATATATTATAAATAAAAATAATTATGAATTATTTTTCCCCAAAATTTGAAAATAGTATTGAAAACTATTAGTTATAAATTAATAATTTATGAAATTATCATTTCATTTATCCTAATTTTGGAAATTAGGTTATCTTATTTAGAACCTTGGCTTAGCTTTGAGTATGCAATTCCAAAGGCCCACAACAAAGGACGAAGCCTATGAAGATTACAAGAGGCTTTGAAGCGCAAGGAATGCCTTGGTGTATTTTGTAATTTCGTTTAACAAAGTGTAGCACACAATTTTTTTTAATTTTTATTTGTCTGCATTCTTATTTTTATTATTAATTGTTAAGTGTTAGAATTTTATTTTTATTATTTGAATTGTTTGGTAGAAATTATGTTAATTATTTTATTTAATGGTTTTATTTTGTGAATTTGCTTAAGTTTTGGTTGTGTGCATTAGGGGGCATGAGTAGTAGAGATAGTCTTGAGTACTTATGTGTGTGCATGTGCATGGTATGCATGGTGAGCTTGCATTAATTTCCATACTTAGCAATTTTTATTCTCCATTTATTTATTTTATTAATCAAGAAAAAGGGAAAATTAGAGAAATAAAGACGGAATGTTCTAAAAGGCTTGTGTAATGAGCCAAAATCACTAACAAGGCTTAAGGGCCTTGATTAGTATGTCGGAAGGGCATAATTGGCTTATGTGTGATTTAAATGATTAAATGCATGATTATATGGATATGTGAAATGCATTTTTACGAGTATTAATATGCATGTGAGCCCTATTTAGCTTATAAGGGCATATTTGTAATTTTGGCTCGTTGAGGGCATAGATGTGATTATTTGTGGTTAATTGTTGAGACCACATTATTATGTGTACGTATTTGTAGCTTGTGGATCGAGACGATCCTAGTGAGCGGTTTAGCGAAATAGTCATGGCGGGGATTTATACCCGGCTCGGGGGAGCTTGGGGGTATTTATGGGAATTTGGGAAATATATTGGATATTTTTAGACATTGGGGAAAAATAATTGGTGATTCATTGGATGACGGGAATTAATTGATATATATTAGGAAGACTCGAGGGATTAGCGGGAATTGGGAACAAATGACCAATATACCCTTAGATTAATTAAAAGGCCTAGTTTTAGGTTGGGAGGGTAAAAGACTCTGTTGGTTATTAGAGGGGATAACTGATATAATCTGTCTTCCTTAGACTATAGTAGAAAGAAGTAGAAGCACTGAAGGAAAGAAAGAAAAATAGAGAACACTCAGCTCACTCTTTCCCCTTTCTCACGATTTCTTTCTCTCTCTCTCTCCCTTGAGAATTTTGAAGCTAAGAACTCAAGAAGAAGTCTAGGCTAGGTTTTGGGGCTTTGATCCTTGGAATAGCTAAGGAGTTCAGCTGGAATTAGCTTCCAAATTAAAATAAGGTTTAAGGTTTTATCTGAGTTTGCTGAGCTTTGTTGAGAATGATTTTTGAATTTGGTTTTGGATGGAAGTTTAAGGATTTAAACTTGGGAATTGGAGGAATCAAAGCTGGGAGGAACATTGAAGGAAACCTAGGGTCGGATTTATTCATAAAAGGTAACAATTTCTGACCTTGATTATCTGGCTTCCTGGTTTTAGATGGTGTTCTTGAGCTTCAGAGCTCAAGTTTTATTTTTGTGTTTGATGAAGTTGTTAGCCAAGTATTGGTGTTATGTGGGTGTTTTGGTTGAGCTATAGTGAATTGTAGGTTCAATTTTGAGTTTAGTTGAGGTTTGGAGTGGGTTTTTGAGCTTTGGCTCGAGAAAGTTCCATGAGAAAAACCCAGAATTTCGCATGTTATGGTTGTAGCGCTAGGTTGGGAAGCGCTACAACGCTAGGCTGCATTTTCTGGGGGGCTTGGGTTTCTGTCTATAGTGCTGTAGCGCCCACCATTAGTGTTGTAGCTCTCCTCAGCCTTCTGAACTTGGTTTTTGGGAATTTCTTTAGGGTTTTTGCTTGGGGGCTCGGGAGTCGATTCCACCACCCCGTTTGGTGGAATTGGGCTTCCCGAGAGCTTGGGATTGGTCCCGAAGTTGGGTTACGGAATTGAATTTTAATGAGGGTTCTATTTAACGATTTGTGACTGAGTGACCGCTTGGATTTTGGGACAGGATCGTACTCAAGGGGCTGACTCTTGATTTTAGTGCAAGTATAAAAGGTAAGAAAATTGCACCCTTTTGTGTGGCTGTGATGGGACTAAGGGCTCCCTATATTTGAATACAATTGTTGTATGATTATGATATTCCATGAGAGGATGAAATAAACAACCTAAGAGTGCTGGAACTGGTATTTGCGCACATGATGCAGCTCGGCCATTGGTAGCCGAGGATAGCTTAATTGTCACTGAGCTCGGCTTAAGCGGGCTGGAGTTAGTGGGTTAAACACTGGGCTCAGCCTAAGTGAGTTGGAGACAATGGGTTAAATGGAGGGTGCGCCCTAAGGGCGTCGACCCTGAGTATTGTATGATGAATATTGATATATTATTATTGTTGTCTGTTGATTACAATTTGTTTAATAATGAGATGAATGGCTTATGAATAATTGTTTGACCTCTCTGAGTAGATGACTATTATGGCATGCTGAATACCTAGTTAACAACTTTATGGATTATTTGACTGTCTGTATCGTTTATGCTCTGCATTATGGTTTTCTTAATGGGCCTTGGTTCACAGGTGCTACGTGGTGCAGATAAAGGCAAGGGCAAGGTAGACCAGTCTTTAGTTGGAGAGCTCTGGGGCAGAATGTACAAAGTCAGCTGCTCGTCCGCCACGGTCGAGGATTAGTGCAGGGACAGGAAAACCTGAAATGCATATTTTGCCATTAGAGTGGCTTATGGTTGTTGTTGACGGTGAGAATTCGTCAACGAAGTTAAGTTAGAAAAATCAAAGTATAGAGATTATCAATGAAAAACTTCAAAAATCTAAACCGAAACTTAGAGAATAATTGCAGAAAGAAAATGGTGAAAAGAACTTGTATTTCTTGTGGTATGATGCTACAGTGTTTTTTCCAACCCCCTTCCATGTGGAAGTGGGGTTCCTTTTATAGGGGGCTCTAATGGCCCCTGATACATTGTGGTCCAGGGGACCAGATGGTATGCAAGTACACTGTCAAGAGAGTGGTCTCAGGGGTAGTGGTGTTGGCTCCAGTACGTGGTCAGACACTGTGAGGATGTTTCCACTACTTATTTTGTACGAATTTTAGAGGAGTGGCACCAAGCGTAGTGGTGCTAGTGGTGGTGTCGACTCTGACATCTGGTTAGAAGCATACAGGCCATGTCCCCTCTCCTAGTACTCCCACTACTTGTTTGGCATGAGTATTTGGATCAGACATACGGGGTCTTACAGGTTGTACCCCGTATGAGCTCTGTACTTGTACAATCTTTTCGAATTATACTTGTTCTTTTACCTCTAAATGTTGGAGTTTCTGCAGGTCCTCATAGGATACACCGCCTTAAGGTGCCAGGTGCAAGGCCACCTGGGATGCCTTGGGCGCACGAGGCATTGGCCTGGGCGAGGCACGAGAGGGAGCCCTTGGGTCGTTGGTGTGTGGAGCGTGTAGGCGAGGGCGGGGAACCATCTCGCGAGGCCCATATCGCAGTCGATGCGCGGGGCGAGGCGAGGGCGAGACAACGTCTCGCGAGGCCTTGGGTGTGCGACTGAGGTGTGGTGAGGCGCGAGACGCTTCTAGGCGCGAGGAACCTCCTTGCATGGGGCTCTTCCTGGCGTGAGGTGCCTCCTTGCGTGGGGCTCCTCCTGGCGCGAGGCGCTCGTGGGCCTTGGGTGCGCGACCGAGGCGTGGTGAGGCACGAGACGCTTCCAGGCGCGAAACGCCTCCTTGCATGGGACCCCTCCTGGCGCGAGACACTTGTGTGGGGCTCCTCCTGGCACGAGGCGTCTCCTGGCGCGAGACGCTCGTGGGCGAGGAGCATGGCGAGGCATGGTGAAGCCATCCCTCGCGAGGCCTTGGTGGCACGGCTGTGTAGACTTTTCGATATGGTGTCTTGAAAACAAGGGTGGTGTTAGTGGTGATCCTTGTGATTTCTTGAGATTAATCGTGAGCCTATCGTCTTGCTTGGTGGATCTTAATCTAGATGCCAAGTTCCCTTCTTAGCCACTGATCAGTCTTTAGGTTCGATGGTTGAGATGAGCCTGTGGCTCCTATAAATAAGCCTTCATATCTAGCCTATTATTTACACTCCATCTCTTTAACTTAGTGGTTTTTAGATCCTTGCTCTTTTCAAGAGGTAAGGGGTTCAATCCCCCACGACCTCACTTTTGCTATCTTTTATATATATATATTTGAGTTCATTTCTTATATGTCTATATCCATGCAGGCATTTGAGGACTAAAACACATTTTCCCTTTGTTTTTGCAGACGTGTACTTTCGACCACTTGCCTCTATTTGACCGTGACGGTGCTTTGGGCCCTCGATCTCCTTTTGACCACGACAGCGCCCAATTTTACTTGCTTGAGGTATACTTTGTTTCTTCATTATGTTTATTGGGTCCAAATTAGCGCCATTCGGGATGGGGTACTTTGACCTGAACTCGTCGTGAGTTAACCCAATTGCATGTCCTCATTTATACCCCGTAGTGGGTTATTTAGAGCTCTTGAGCCTAGAGGTTTTGAGCCCATTCCTTTGTGTTTTTGTAGCAATCCTCTCATTTATTCGTGAACCCTTTTTTCGTTTGGGACGAGGTCTCAAGGCATGTGAATGTCCATTCGACGCTCCTCCGGGGGTTGAATTTGTTGACTTGTCTTTAGACTCGGAGTCCCTCGAGGACAATCCTCACCATGACTACGACACCTTAAGGCAGCCCCGTATTTGTCATCTTGAGCATATGGCTGAACTTAGGCGTAAAATTTGGGTGGTAGAGAGCAAAATAGACTCGGTTTTGAGGGGAGACGGAGTACCTTTCCCCCTTGACCTTAACGACCATGTAGCGAGCCTTAAGGTGACCCTTTTAGATTTGCAGATGGAGTTAGATTTTATGGAGGTAAATCTCCCTCCTGAGCCTCCTACCCTGTTTTCCCCTAATGACTGTCGTGGGGCCGTCCTGTCTTCTCCTCAACCCTTGTTCTCGATCTACCCTTGTTTAGTGCTTTCAGATTCGGCGCCTCGATGGAAGAACCTTGCTAGGAAGAAAAAATGGAGGGTAAAGTGTCCTGTTTCCACGTCACATTTTTCTTTTGGTTTTGCAGATATGCCGAAGAGAGAGCGACCATAGGTGACTGTTGATGATCAAGACACTGGCCCCCTGTTGGCATCCACTTTAGTGTCCCATGTGTCTGAAAATAAACTGTTGGAGATAATGGGGAACTACCATGTTGGCTCAGAATACACGTTATATGTTCCTTCGAACAAGTGCCGGGTTGATTGCCCAAGTCCGGGCAACGTGGCCATGAGCGAGCATATCTTGAAAGTGGGTGGCACAATCCCATTACACCCGTTTTTCGTCACGGTTCTCAATTATTTTGACCTTGCTCCGCTCCAACTGGTGCCCAACAGCTGGCTGACCTTGAGTTGCCTCTTCATCTTGTCTATGGAGCGTTTCGAGCGTGCTCCTACGACCCAAGAGGTGCATTTCATGTACAACCTCACGCCTTCTCCTAAATCCAAGGGCTTTTATTTCCTGCAAAAATCCAATACTTCGGTCTCCTTGATAGAGGGCTTTGCATCCAACCCAGGATCTTGGAAGCAGGACTTCTTCTTTATGAAGGGTCCCCTCTCTGTTCGTGAGCACTTTTGCTCAGCTCCTAGTAAGTATTTCAAGCTTCTTTTTTTTGGAACTTACTGTTTTGGAACTTATGTTTGTGTCAGCAACTGTGTTGATTGTGCAGAGCATTTCGCCGCGCCTGAAGTTTTTGGGGCGGAGGCGAATGCAGTGGATAAATTTCTTGAGGCTGAACCTTTCAAAAAAAGGGTTGTACACCTCTTCATCGTGGCCAACCTCAACTTTCACAAGCTGTCCCCAGTTTCGGAGCTTGAGTTGTTGTGGACTATTTCTGGAACAAAGAAGAAAAAGGCTGTTTTGGCTGAACATCACTTGGATGGTGGTTGGGCTGAGCGTGTGCCAGAGGGGGTCTCCCCAGGACATGGGCAACCCTACCAACCATCTGTGTCTCCCATGGGGTGCCCTCCTTTAGCCCCTACAGGCCATGACATGGCCTCCCACTCCCAGGATCAATAGGCCATGCCGATGGGTTTTGTCTGTCCATTTTCTGAGGATTTCGATGCTTTCCCTCACGCTCCCCTTGATCCTGGTCCATTGGGGGCTCATTTTTCTAATCTTCCTGCGCCCCCTCCTCCTTCGGCGAGCGGGTCATTTGTCCCTACCCAGCCAAACGACCTTGGCTCGGAAGGGGCGCCCTGGTGGGTCACATGGCGGCCTCTTATGGGCGAAGGTATGTCCAGGTCGCCATGGATCTTCCTGAGGCTGATTGAAGTGGTCTTGGGAGGTTTGCCATGTCGGAGCTCGGGGAGACTCTTGCGCGTTTCACCGCTTGGTTGAGTTTATGCATCTAACATCGACCTTATCCCTTTTCTCTCTTTTTTTTTTCTTATCATTTCTATTGTTATTTTTCTTGTGTAGACCTATACAGTGGCTCAGCGATTTGCCGACTCGGCTCAAGACCTCTCCACGTCAAATGCTGAGAGGGATCATCTTACGGTCCAGGTCCGGGGGCTCGAGAGGGAACTTTATGAAACAAACCTTAAGCCAGAGAAGGCCCTGGTGAAGGCCTCTTCCTCATCAAAAAAGAAGAAAAGGGAGATTTCCAAGGCCACGATGCTGCAAAAAAAGGTCACTTGCTTAGAGACCGAACATGAGGGTGCAAAGGCTACCATCGCAGCATTGCAGGGGAGGGTCGCTTCCTTAGAGGTGGACAAGGCAGATATTGAGTATAGATCCATAGAGCGTGCCCTCTACGGAGTATGGAGGTAGAATCCTAACTTCGATTTCTCGTCCTTTGGTGAGCACGCTGTTGCCTGGGAAGTTGAGTGGAACGCCCATGGCAGGAGGCCTTGAGATTATCATTCTGCGATTTTCTCCAGTTAGTCCAATGGGGATGTATGCTTATTTGAGCCCTATTTTTCTTGTAATTTCTCCGAGTCCTGTTATGTTATCAAAACTCTTTTTTATATATATATGTGATCATTCTTCTTTATTCCTCTGTGTTCGAGGTCCTTTTGAGCCCGTACGATGGGGTTCGATAGGTTCTCTTTTTTATTTATCAGGCTTGAGGTCCTTTGGAGCCCATGCGAAGGGGTTCAATAGGTCTCTCTTTGGTGCCTCTTGATTGTTCCTATAAGGATATATTGACCCCTTGGGCTCTAGTTATCCTTTTATATATTTATTTCTTACAAGAATATCCTTCTCGTCATTATTCATAGTTCTATTTTTGCAAGGGTCTCTTTTAGGACCCTTTTTGGCTAGACGACTTGGTGGCCGCTCTAGGCTTATTGTTCCTGAGGCCTTTCATCTCGTGGGAGCATCTGCCTTTATTTGGAGGCTTTTCTTGTAGGACCTTTTGGCCTCCTTGATGTTCACAAGGGTAGCTAATCCTTGTGAACTCAAGTGATGCCTTGCAAGGTCTTCTTCCTCGTTTATAAGGGCTCATCACATTTATATATATAAGGGCCTCGTCTAGGTTTCTGATATAAGGGGTCCTTTTAGGATCCTCCTGATAAGGCGTCCTTTTAGGATCCTGATATAAGGGGTCCTTTTAGGATCCTCTTGATATAAGGGGTCCTTTTAGGATCCTCCTGATAAAGGGTCCTTTGAGTACCCTCTTAATATAAGGGGTCCTTTTAGGATCTTCATGATAGGGGGTCCTTTTAGGATCCTCCTTTTTGCTATATACTCTGCCCCCCAAGTGGTTGGCGGGATTTATCTCGGCAATCACTTTGATCATTCCACTCACATATCTTGATAATCATCTTGCTTAAACCAGAAATTTTACTACATGTTCGACTAATTGTCACATGATATTCATTGGAAGCAAGTGAAATACATGGTAACTTACTGTGACTTTGTTCTTACAACATATTAAGAAATCTAATTTAGCCTCCTACGTCATAGCTATTACATTAGACTTTCACGTTAGAACAATAACACCCTTGCCTTAGACATGGGAGTCTTACTGATAATATTTCTTAAGATGTTCTACGTTCCATGCTCTAGTTTCTTCCACGACTCGCGGGTCCTTTTTGTGTGGGTTCGTGCCTTCATGCACAACCATTGCCATAGGCACCGATGGTTTTGTGGCTGCGCGGAGGGATGTGTTATAACATTCCCTCGCTTCCTTCTGTTGTCCTTTCATGCTTGCTATTCCCCCGGGAGTTGTGAATTTCATAGCCAAGTGGTACACATAAGTTATCGCCTTCAATTCTCTTAGGGAGGGTCTCCCTAATACATCATTGAAGGCTGAGGCGCAATCCACCACAACGAAGTTTTCCATTATGGTGGTTTGTCTGGGTTGTTCCCCCATGGTGAGGGCTAACTCAATTGCACCTAGGGGAAGTATCGAATCCCCTGTAAACTGGTAAAGGGAGGTATTGCAGGGCTTCAAGTGCCAGATGCTCAGTCCCATCTTCTCCAAAGCAGGGTGATGCAGGATGTCTACATAGCTTCCATTATCCACTAGGACCCGATGCACTCTCATGTTCGCAAGCTGGACAGTCAGCACCAAGGGGTCATTATGAGGGAAATGTACACCCTGCGAGTCTTCTTCGGTGAAGGTTATCGAGTCATTCTCGCCCTTGAAACTCTTCAGGGGGCGTTGCTCCAAACTTAAGACGCACGGTGGTGGACTTTGTCTGGCCTCCTTGGCATATTTGTCTCGCCCCTTCCTTGAATCGCCTCCGAATCCTGGCCCTCCGAAAATGGACTTGACTTCTCCTTGTACCTCTGGGGCCACCTCTCGTGCCCGTGGCGAGGATACCCCTTCTTTCGGTCTTTGGTTCTCTTTGTGGACGTATTTTCCCAAATGTCCCCTGCGTATAAGCTCTTTGATTTCTATCTTCAGATGGTTGCATTCTGCGGTGGTGTGGTCGATATCTTTATGGTATTGATAGTATTTACAGAGGTCTCTATTTGACTGGTCTTTTTTCATTGGCGGGGGCCTTCTGAATGGGACCCAATTTTTATTTGTGACGAAAATATGTTCCCTAGCGTGGGTGAGATCAATGTAAAAGTTGTAGGGGCCTTGCCAGAGTTCATCCGTGAGCTGGGGCTTCTAAGGCCGATCCTCTCTTGTCCCTTCATAGACCCTCTTATTCTTTGCATTGCTTTGGCTCTCCCGGATTAAGGGCTTAGGTGGGGTCTGGTCTTTTCCGGCCTTGAGGCTTTCATGACCATCCTCTACGCTAATATATTTCTGTGCCCGCTCGTAGAAATCATCTAGATCCTTAGCTCTCTCTTGAGCATGTTATCCCATAACTTACTTCCCAGGCGTACTCTAGCCGTGATGGCCATTTTCAGCTCTCTACGGGTCAAGCTCCCTACCTTCAGCTCTCATTTTCTCCTTTCTTCACATTAGCAAGGCTGGTGCCTGGCATTGTGTAATCGCGTACGGCGTGATGTTGCTGGAGAAATTCGTAAACAAATTGTTGCCAAGATCTGATGGACCCTTGCCAAAGTCTTTTGAACCATTTGTACACAGGTCCTTTCAGGGTGACAGCAAAGCAATGGCATCTGGCTCCGCCACTAATCCCCCTTAACTTCATCAGATCGTTAAATGCCTCCAGATGATACTTGGGGTCTGTGTTTCCTTCATATGGGCTCATATGAGGCTCCTTGAAGTTGGCTGGGAGCCAGATGGCTTGGATCTCCCTGATGAAGGGTGACTCATGGTCGAACTCATCCTCAATGGCTTGTCCTTTAGAGGCGGTGACAATTTTGCTCCTTAAGCTCCTCATTTCTCTGTCTAGGTCTTGTCTCCTCTTGTTCAAGGAGTCCCTCAACGTGGATGGGTTAGGATCTCCCTTTCCTTTTCCTTCTCGGGGCACCATAGGAGGAGTGGTCCTTTTACCCGCCCTATTTTTGTTTAGTTCCTCTCGTAAATCTGAGGGTGTTCTCCTTGAGGTGACTTCGACATCGTTACAAGGGCAAGTTTTGGTATTCGGCTCTGGCCTCTGGGGCTGCTTCGGTGGTTTGGGACATTCGTGCTGCTTCGTCTGGGGGGTGTTACTGGTGGAGAGTCGAGTCCTTCCGTCGTCTTCTGGGACGGTGGTTTCTACCCCCTCTTGACCTCTCTCTTTTCGCTTAGGGAGTGTTACATTTGATCTCCCTTGCAACAGGCCATTTAACACCTCTTGCATGTTTTCCAAGGTGGTTTCTAGCCTCTGGTTCTTACGGTGTAGTTAACATATCTTGTCTTCGTAGAATCGAGATCTAGAACTCGAGCTCACGGAGTGGACTCGAGGGTGCTTGTCAGGTCTACGTGCCGATGGGCTTAGATCCTGCCGGCCGGAGTTTGGCACCTGCGGCAGCCTTGGAGGCAAGAACTCATTGGCATCCCTTGCTGGGGCTGCCGTTGGCCTTGGACGATCCTCTTCAGGTGGGACTGTCGGGGAAGAGGCTTCCCTTTCATATTCGGGAACCTCAGGCTCCTTTGGGGCCTCCACGTTTGCACGTGGAGGAGGATCCTTCATAGAGGCTTTCAACTGATCTCCGTCGAGATGGAACTCCATCTCTCGCGGCTCTCTCAATCGTTTCGAACGTCGTGGCATTTCTTTCTTATCGAAATCGATGGAAGAACAATGGCTTAACAATTATTCTTCCCACAGACGGCGCCAAACTGTTGACAGTGAGAACTCGTCAACGAAGTTAAGTTAGAAAAATCAAAGTATAGAGCTTATCAATGAAAAACTTCAAAAATCTAAACCAAAACTTAGAGAATAGTTGCAGAAAGAAAATGGTGAAAAGAACTTGTATTTCTTGTGGTATGATGCTACAGTGTTTTTTCCAACCCCCTTCCATGTGGAAGTGGGGTTCCTTTTATAGGGGGCTCTAATGGCCCCTGATACATTGTGGTCCAGGGGACCAGATGGTACGCAAGTACACTGTCAGGAGAGTGGTCTCAGGGGTAGTGGTGTTGGCTCCAGTACGTGGTTAGACACCATGAGGATGTCTCCACTACTTATTTTGTACAAATGTCAGAGGAGTGGCACCAGGCGTAGTGGTGCTAGTGGTGGTGTCGACTCTGACATCTGGTTAGAAGCATACAGGCCATGTCCCCTCTCCTAGTACTCCCACTACTTGTTTGGCATGAGTATTTGGATCAGACATACGGGGTCTTACAGGTTGTACCCCGTATGAGCTCCGTACTTGTACGATCTTTTCGAATTATACTTTTTTTTTTACCTCTAAACATTGGAGTTTCTGCAGGTCCTCGTAGGATACACCGCCTTGAGGTGCCAGGTGTGAGGCCACCTGGGATGCCTTGGGCGCACGAGGCGTGAGAGGGAGCCCTTGGGTCGTTGGTGTGTGGGGGCTTGTAGGCGAGGGTGAGACACCGTCTTGCGAGGCCCATGAAGTGAGGCCTTGGGTGCGCGGCCGAGGCGTGGTGAGGTGCGAGACACTTCTAGGCGCGAGGCACCTTCTTGCGTGGGGCTCCTCCTGGTGTGAGACGCTCGTGGGCCTTGGGTGCGCGGCCGAGGCGTGGTAAGGTGTGAGACACTTCAAGGTGCCTCCTTGCGTGGGACCCCTCCTGGTGTGAGACACTTGAGTGGGGCTCCTCCTGGCGCGAGATGCTCATGGGCGAGGAGCATGACGAGGCATGTTGAAGCCATCCCTCGTGAGGCCCTGGTGGCACGGCCGAGGCTAGGCGAGGCCATCTCTCGTGAGGCCCTGGTGGCACGGCTGTGACAAGGCAAGGTGAGGGCATATTAGCCTCGCGGAGATATGGGGGTGACGACCTCATGTAGGTGCCTGAGGAGCTCGTGTGGCACACCTCCTAGGCTTGCGGGGCGCGAGACGGGGGGTCCTGGGTGGCACAGTTACTGGGGCTACGCTTGTTAATATTTCCCAATACACATCTAGGGACATGGGTCCTAAGCACGTACTTTGAGTCTTTCATCAGCGTGGAATTTTGAACATCTACAATTGTATATAACTCTGAAATTTTGTAAACTGTCCTTTAAAACCTATTTTTGGGATCCCATGTACTAAACGTTTATTTAAATGAGAAATTTCCAGTTTATGACCAAAATCTTTTAACCCTAACCTGATTATGACTGTAGGATCACGTTTTCAACTATATGACTTGATAAGCAAGTCTTGAACATTTATAATCACACTATGTAATGGCCTTGGTTATCCAGGGTGTTATTGTGACAGTTAGAATCTCGTGATCCGTAAGGGGAAAGACCGGGTAAGCTGTGCAATCCCACACCGCCTGGGGAAGGTCAAGTGTAATGATTCTAAGACTGTGTAGGTATGGGACTACACAGTTGAAGAGGGCTTAAATGGATTGATGGGTACTACCTATATCAACAAGATGCATCTTCTTTTCGGTAGCCCATCACTTGAGAACTCCAAAGTTAAGCGTGCTTGGCCTGGAGTAATCTAGGGATGGGTGACCTCCTGGGAAGTTTTCCCAGGAAGTGTGCGAGTGAGGACAAAGCACGCTGGAAAGACTTGTCTTAGTTTGTAGGGCCAGTCGTCATTCCAGAAAGCAGCCATAGTGATGTGGGGCGTCACAGTTATAGCATTTGTTCACACTATTGAGAAATGGGAAACAAATGGTAAGAAGATAGTTGCTTTTTTTTTTTCAAGTTCTGGTATCTTTGGACCCAGCCTCAGTAAAACAATCTTAACTTGCACTGTAGACGTCAAATTTAGGTAAACTTGGTACCGTTAAAAATCTAATTAAATTTTCTACAACATTTTAGAAATAGTATTTTTCCAAAATCGTGGTGTAACCGGATGAAAAATTGGTCTCAAGTTATAGGAATATTGGGTTACTTAAAACCCGCTTCGAATTTTCATTCTTCTTTTTCCCTTAACCAAGATATCACCTATAAATAGGTCCTTAAGTCTCTTCCTATCAGTATTGAAACCCTAGCCACCTATCTAAAGAAATAAAGGAAGAGGGGGAGAGAGCTTGAGAAAGGAAGAGGGAGAGAATAGAGGGCTTCGAAATCCCTATGGTAAGCTTTGAGATTCATACTCTTCATCTTCTTCTCCTCTTGGTTCAAAGTGTTTTGGGATGCAATGGTGGTGATAGGTTTAATTTCACAAAGACCTAGACGGGGAGTTGGATAGATAATCGACCTACACATACAAGGGTAAGATTGTTTTTTTATTTCTTATGTTTGATTGATGGAAATCAGGTTTTGGGTTGGTCTAATGGTTTGGTGATAATACAATGGTGTTAGAGTTAGCACTCAAAAGGAGAGACCTTTATATTTTGGCACTTTGGTGTACTCAAGGTGAGGAAGGACCTTGTTTCGGTGTTATATTGATCTTGGTTCACCTATGTAAGTGTTGTATTAGATGTGTTAGGGTTCTTGTATGAATTGAGTTTTGTTTGTTTTGATATTTTCTTCCTTGTTTGTGATTTTGAAATATTGGGAGGAAGGACCTTGTTTCGGTGTTATATTGATCTTGGTTCACCTATGTAAGTGTTGTATTAGATGTGTTAGGGTTCTTGTATGAATTGAGTTTTGTTTGTTTTGATATTTTTTTCCTTGTTTGTGATTTTGAAATATTGGTTGATGTTTGGCAAGAAATATTATGTTTAAATCTTTAGCTTTGAAGAGTTGTTGTTATAGTCTAGAGGTTGTTTATTGTTATTAAATTTATCTTGATATTAGAAACATGATTATATATTGGTTTTGAGGTTGTATCTTTTAGGGTTCAAAACCCTTATGAGAATTATGATACTATTTGAAATATTAATTTTTGGGTCTTGAGCGTATCTAATTGGTGGAATATTTTTCTTTTCTTGTTGATTTATTATAGGTTTTGACAAGCCTTGTTTTAGGCTTAAGGTTTTTATTTTATTTATTTTGTTGTTTCTTTGAGCATTTATAAGCATGATTAGTTTAGGTATTCTATTGTGAAAGAAAAGAAGCACGACTAGTTGTATTTTATGTTTAATGGTACATTTGGTTCTGGCTTTATATTGGAGTTTATGTCTTTAAAACAGTCTAAATTATTGGTGCATGCTAATTGGATTTTTGAATGCATAGGACCTATAGAAATATGCTAGTGTTTGGAAGATTTGATATTGGTATAAAGTTCTTTAAAAATCTTAATTGTGTTTTGTATATAGAAGAATTAGATTCTTGATGCTTGAATAGTTTTGTTTCTTGGAATAATTGAATGGTAGGAACATGTTAGGTGATAATATAAACATGATCAAAAAGTGTGTTTTTTAAGTAATTATCTTTGCTGTAATTTTTCTTATTTTGATGGTGATGATGAATCAATGATTTCAAAAATACACAAGTTACGCCTAAATTAATATTTCATAACTTATGTAAACAAGATATATTTTTGTTCATTTAAATGAGACTTTTTACTTATTAAACACATGCATTTTTTTTTAATTTTGTGAAAGAAAATTTGTTTCGTTCAATTATGTGATTTTAAACAAATAAAAGTGCTTGCTCGAGTTTTTATTTTATTGAAAGAAAATGTCTTTTTAAATACAATATACAAGGTATATGCTCGTATAGATTAAACCCCAGAATGTAATTTTTATACTTTAAAATATTGAATATTTTAATTAAAATAATGAAGCTTTTATTTGTAAAATAGTTAATTAAATAAAATTATTTCACAAGTCTAAGTATTTTTTTTTAGTAAAAGACGGTATAAAAAAAACTTTTCCAACTTAATTAAAATTGTGTTTTTTATGAAAATGTGGTAATCTTGAGATATCATTTTTATTTTTTTACAGAGTTAAAATTGTAATTATTTTACTTATCTATTTGGCAAACGGAGTGAGTACCAATTTGTTTTATCTTAAATAATTACGACAAATTATATACTAATAATTAATTTTTTTACATTATTAATTTTGTGAAAAAAAGTAATAGAAAGAGGGAACTATACACTTGTGATTATTGTATTTAAGTTGAGAATAGTAAATAGGATTAATATTTAGAAAATGATAGCAAAAAAATAAAATGATTCTTTTAGTTATATTTTAAAGTACGATTTTAGTATATAGCCTTACGATATGAATCAAGTTAGTAAGATATTTGTTTAACAAAATCTTAAGCGAATTCTAAGAATTAAAAATGTTAAAATCTACCAGCTTCCACACACTTCTAAAGACTTTCCCACGTACGCGTGTCGCGTGCAAATTTAGTTTTACGTTCAAATGTACGCCATTTTATTAAGTACATGAATCTTGTTTTGCTAACATTGAGGATTCACTAGTCGATTTGAGATTATACTTTTATGATTTTATGTGAAATTATTGAATGTTTATAGTGTGGTGCAACATGTGCCACGTGTGCATGACCCATGCACACGTGGGGTATGTATAATGGGCATCTGTAATCTTACTTGATATTAAGACGAGTGTTTGATTGTGATTCTAGGCACGTTGTGAAGTACCCCGCACTTTATTTTTGCTTGGACTTGAGGTATGGAGGTTAGTTAGAATTTCTATGAATTATGTTATGAAAGGTATAAACTATTATGGTATGAGATGAATGAGCTATTATGTTATGAGATGACTAAGCTATTATGCTACGAGATAAGCTGCTTGTATATGTGCTTGTATGTTATATGAAAAGAAGTAGGTTGTTAGCGTGTTGAACGCGACACAACAAATGAGTTACTAAGGATATGACGTAACTCATAGGGCTGACGCACCGAGGTTATTCGAGGATCAGAATTCCTCTTAACCTCACAGAGGAGGCTTTACTAGTTTATGCTTTTTCTGGTTACCTCATGATGTGACATGGACAATAGGGATGTCATGATCACATGATATATGCTTATGCTTATGTTTATGGAGTCTTATGATTTATTATGGTGCGCCATGAGTTTATGATATGTATGTAGATTGCTTTATGTTTCTTGTAGATTGTTGTATTTTGTTTGTACTTCCTTACTGGGTTTTCAGCTTACCCCTTACTTTCCCCTTTTCAGGTAGGCCATAGGGTTTATTCTTGGCACGCACTGTGATGTGAGGAGTTCCAATGTGTAGGCATGTATGATGCGGGGTGTCCATGAGCGATTAACGATCTAGTTAAACGCCAAGAAAGTTTATGAAGTTTTATGTTATGGTTTATGTTTTCATTACGTCACAGTGGGAATTTATTTTTTATTTGATTTTCAAGATTGCATAAAGACACTATATTTTTATTTTAAACTATTGGGACCAAATTGCGTGTTTTGACAAGACTCCACCGAACATTTTCTCTAAAATGGTATTTTATAATAAATATGTATTGAGCGATGTTTTTACAAAGTAAATAGTTTAGGGCGTTGTTACAAATGGTATCAGAGATAGTCGACCCTTTGCATACATGCTAAAGACTGGGAAAACCTCATCTCACCGTGTCATAAAATATTTTCTACTTGTGTTATTTGCTTTACTTTCTTTTAAGCTTTAGTACTATATTTGTAGACAATTTTATTATGCCTCCAGTAATTAGAATTTCAAGAAAGAAACTTCTCGAAGGGATCAGTGGGATTTCAAGGCTTCATATGTATGAGGTAAACGTCAGAGTCGAAATGAATTCAGTTCTTCGAAAGAAATCTGTTACAAATGAACGCATCAAATGGATGATTTGCGTCATAGTAAATCGCAAGTATGACACTATCAAGATGAAAGGACACACATGTTTTAAGATGCAGTCATTAATAAGATAAAAGACATAGGTTAGGGAGTTTACTCCATGACATTATCTTGCGAAGTGATGTTGCTAAGGAGTCTTCAGCGGAGGAACATACAAAATGGACATGCCACAACATTCGATAGCGAACAAGAACAAACCCTCTATGGAGTTCATAGAGACTAAGGACATGTTAGGCGAGTAAATCCATGACAACGGAGTTCAACATAGAGGATAACGACAAGCTATTAACCAAAGCAACAATGAGGACAAGTAATGAGTTGCGACATGATGAAACAATACAAAGGCTACTGGTACAACCTAAGGATTACAAAGGACAACAAGATAATCAGAAATCCTAAAGATAAAAACCAGAATTTTGTGGGACGTGGTTAAGTAGACACGAAATTTAGATACCATGACGTGGGCTGACTCTGTCCAAGTCTTTAGCAAAGAGTACTATAGCGTTGTAGTGCTAGCAAACAAAGTTGATGAGTTTGTGACGCTGGAATAGGGTAGTCTTTTAGTCATAGAGTATGCCCAGAAGTTTGATAGATTGGCAAGGTTTGCATATGAGGTAGTCCAAACAGAGGCCATGAGAGTTCAGAGATTCAGAAGGGGACTAAAGCCCATGATTGCCAAGGATGTCAAAATGACCAGTATAGAGCTAGTTAGGTATGCTGAGATTCTGGACAAAGCTTTAGAAGCCAAGTACATGGAGAACCCTATATGGAAGGACGGTGCTACAATGAGAGAGGCTAAAAAGAGTGAAGCCTTGTAAGAGAGTAACAAGAGGAAGGCCCAATAGGGTCAAAACAATGGCACTGACAAAAGGCCCAAGGTCTAGTTCCCAATGGTAATCACAACAACCACTACAACAATCATAAACGCGGAACAATCGGAACTGTAGGACCAATTTCCTCAATTACCCCAAGTGTTCACGCAAATATTTAGGAGATTTTTAGGCATGCTCTAACAAGTGTTACAAGTACGGTTAGGCAGGCCACCTAAAAAAAAGATTGCCCACAGTGGAGAGCGGGAGTAGGGCAAGGCAACAATGGCAATCTAGTGCTAGCCAGAGTCTTTGCTTTGACTTAATGGGAAGCAGCCTACAGTAATATTGTTGTCACAGGTCAGCTTCCTATTTTTGATATGATATGTAATGTCCTCATTGATTCAGGAGCGACTCACTCTTATGTTGCTATAAATGTAATTGGTAAACTGGGATTTCCTTATAAACTATTTGAGCAAAGTTATAGTATCATGTTACCATCACGAGAAATTATGTCATCAACTAGGTAGTTACCATTAGATTCTACAGTAGTTGAGGGTAGATAGTGCCCAACAAACTGCATAGAGTTAGACATACCAGATTATGATGTTATATTTGGCATCGACTGGTTAGCCAAATATGGAGCAATGATAGACTTTTGGAGAAAGATAGTGGAGTTCAGACCTGAGGAAGGGGAACTCTTTTCTTTTAAGGGAGAAGTGAGGAGATTCCGCGCACACATTGTGTTTCGCTAGAAGCTTGGAACATGATGCAACATGGGTGTTCAACATTTTTGGCAAATGTGGTGGATAAGTCTAGAGAGACCAAGCTAAAACTAGAGAATGTTCACATTGTTTGTTAGTTCCCAGAGGTGTTTCCCGAGGGCTTACCTGGTTTACCCCCAGACAGAGAAATTGAATTGTGATCGAGTTTGCACCAGAAACAGCACCAATATCCAAAGCACCCTACCGAATGGCACCTGTAGAGTTAAAAGAAATCAAGACCCAGCTAAAAGAATTGTTGGACAAAGGGTTCATACAACCTAGTCATTCTCCATGGGGAGCACCAGTTCTGTTTGTGAAAAAGAAAGACGGAAGTATGAGAATATGCATCAATTACCGAGAACTCAATAAGGTCACCATTAAGAAAAAGTATTCTTTGCCTAGGATAGATGAACTATTAATCAACTGTAAGAGGTAGCGGTGTTCTCAAATATTGATCTGCGATTCAGGTACCATCAGTTGAAGGTGAAAGAGGGAGATATTCCCAAGACGTCATTTAGAACCCGCTATGGGCACTATGAGTTCTTAGTGATGTCTTTTGGATTGACTAATGCCCCTTCAAAATTCATGGATATGATGAACAAAGTATTCAAGGACTTCTTGGACAAGTTTGTAGTGGTGTTTATACATGACATCCTAATATAATCTAAGACTAACGAAGAGCATGAGGAGTATTTTAGACTGACACTCACCAGACTTCGAGAACATCAACTTTATGCTAAGTTTTTGAAATGTGAATTCTGGTTAGAATAAGTAACCTTCCTAGGGCATATAGTGTCCAAATATGGAATAGTAATGGACCCTGCTAAGATTGAAGCCATAAAGGATTGGTCACAACCCAAGAATTCCTCTAAGGACCGAAGTTTCTTAGGGTTAGCGGGTTATTACTGAAAGATCATTGAGGGTTTTTTCAAGGTCACAATGCCCTTGAACAATCTGACACACAAGCACCAGAAGTTCTCCTAGACTGAGAAATGTGAAGAGAGTTTTCAAACCATAAAAGATAAATTTATCTCGGCAACTATTCTTTGTGTTTTAACCGAAGGGAAAATTTGTGGTGTATTGTGAATGCATCCAAGAATAGGTGGGGATGCGCGCTGATGAAAAATGGAAAGGTAGTGGCTTATGTGCCAAGAAAACTCAAGGATTATGAATAGAGGTATCCTACACATGACTTGTAGCTGGCAGCAGTAGTATTCACACTCAAGATATGGAGACAAGTGTGAAATTTATACCGATCATAAAAGTCTAAAATACTTCTTCACTTAGAAAGAATTGAATATGAGGCAACAGAGGTGGTTAGAACTAGTAAAAGAATTTGATTGTTAAATTCTATACAGGGAAGGCCAATGTAGTGGTTAACACATTGAGTAGGTGGGGACATGGAGGTGTCTTTGCCCAGAGTATAATAAAGGAATCATTGCAGAGAGAGATCATCAGTGCTAGAATAGAGTTGGCCATTTGAGGCCTAGTGAATCTCACCCTACAGTCCACCTTGCTATATTAGATTAGAGAAGGGTAGAAAGTAGATGAAGACCTAATGATGCAAGACGCTTCGGTACAAGAAAAATGTAACGGTGACATCTCTATGACCAAGGGAGGGTTTCTGCGATGCAAGGATAGAATCTGTGTGCCTAATGATGATGAGATTAAGACAAGTTTTATGAAAGAGGCACACACGACATCCTATTCCTTACATTTGGGATCTACAAAGATGTACCAAGAACTGAAGACTCTATATTGGTGGTTGGGGATGAAGAAAGATATCGATGAGTTGTCGCCAATGCCTAACTTGTCAGCAAGTAAAGGCTAAATATCAAAGGCCAGCAGGGTTACTACAACCACTTTACATTCCAGAATGGAAGTCGGAGGAAATGGGAATGGATTTTGTGGTAGGGTTACTTAGGACCACAAAACAGCATGACTATACCTGGATAATAATGAATAAACTCATATAGTCTGCTCATTTTCATATCTGTCAACAAGACCTATTTAGCGGACTAGTACGCAGAATTGTATGTTAGTGAGATAGTGAGACTTTATGGGGTACCAAAGTTGATTATCATTGATAGAGGGTCAGTATTTACATCAAATTTTTTGAAGGGATTGCATAAAGAAATGGGTACAAGCTTGAAATTTGATACCGCTTTTCACCCCAGACCGATGGGCAGTGTGAAAGGACTATCCATATTTTAGAAGATATGTTGAGATATTGTGCTTTAGACTTTTCAGAGTCTTGGACCTGATACATACCCCTTATGGAGTTCTTCTATAACAATAATTATTAGTCCACTATTAAGATGGCACCCAATGAGATACTTTATGGGTGAAAGTGTAGATCTTCCTTGCATTGGGATGAGGTTGTGGAGAAGCAGATTTTAGGACCTGAGGCTGTTAGGGAAGCCAGTGAGTTGATTGAGAAAATTTGCTGAAGGATGTTTACTACTCAAAGTAAGCAGAAGAGCTACGCATACTACTACAAAAAAGGACATTTGTGTCAGTTTCTAACTGCCGCAATTGAGTTTTTGTGTCAGTTTTATATGTGATGCAGAATCCCATGACGCAAACCAGGTTAACATTTATATTAGTGGGGAACTGTCATAAATGCCAGATTTTTCATAGTTAGGCACTGACGCAAATGCTACATTAAAAAAAATGCTACGCAAATACTGACCCAGCTCCCAACCAGCCACCCTATGCGACCCTTGCCCCTAGCCACCCCCTCGACCCCTGCGACCCAAGCCACTCCCACGACCCCAATGACCACTGCGACCACCAGCAAGCGCCTCCTGCAAAACGAAACTGAAGCAGAGAAAAAAAAAGTAACAAACCCCAACCCCCATCAAGAATAAAAAATCTACACAAAAATTAAAAAAAAACATATATAAGGTTCATAATCATATTATATTCATCAATTTAACCTTAAATATGAAAAAAAATAAAGAAAAAAAACTCACCAAAATGGTCAAGCAAGTCGAAGGCCCCACTAGTGTGGAGGGTTTTCGCGTAGAGAATTTTTTTAGAATTTTTATGTCAAATGGAAATTGGGAACGAAGCTATGTATTATTGGAGTCTAACAACATTTGCAATAGTGCCTAACTAACGTTGAAAAAAGGTTTGCGTCAGTGCCCCACTGACGAAAACCTTCCATTAGCGCCAGTTAGGTACTGAGGCTAATGTCCTCGTTAACAGCGTCATATTGCCATTGACGCAAATTTTCCCCATTAATGTCATCAATGTTAGTACTGACGCAAATGCCCTTGTATTTGTGGCAGTGCCCAACTGACACAAATGCTAATTCTCAGTCAACGGCATCAGTCAACTGCATTGACTGACGTGTTTGACTGACACAAAATGGCATTTTAGTGTAGTGGCATACCTTAAGAGAAGGGACATCAAATTTTTAGTTGGCAAGTTTGTGTTCTTTAGAGTCTTGCCAATGAAGGGTGTTATGCGTTTTGGGAAGAAATGAAAATTGACTTGAGATTTATAGGTTCATTTGAGATTTTGGACAGAGTTGGGCAAGTTGCGTACCATTTAGCAGTGCTCCAACACTAGCTAAAACGAATAATGTCTTTCATACCTCGATGTTGCGTAAGTACGTGTCAGACCTCTCCCATGTTCTGAGTTATGAGTTGTTACAGCTGAAGCAGGATCTGGGTAACGATGAAAGGCCTGAGTGTATCATCGAAGAAGGAGTCAAAGAGTTGAGATCCAAAAAGATTCCATTAGTTAAGATCCTGTGAAAGAACAATACAGAAAGAGAGGCAACATGGGAGTTGGAGGAAGACATGATAGAAAGATACCCCAAATTATTTGGTAAAAATGAATTTCAGGACAAAATTCACTTTAAGAAGGGTATATTGTAGCGCACCAATTTTTTTTTATTAATTATTAAGTGTTAGAATTTTATTTTTATTGTTTGAATTGTTGGATAGAAATTATGTGAATTGAAATTTTCAATTGTTTTATTGAATGATTTTATTTTGTGAACTTGCTTGAGTTTTGATAGTGTGCATTAGGGTGCATGAGTAGTAGAGATAGTCTTGAGCACTTATGTGTGTGCATGTGCATGGTGTGTATGGTGAGCATGTGTTAGTTTCCATGCATAGTAATTTTTATTATCCATTTATTTATTTTATTAATCAAGAAAAAGGAAAATGGGAGAAATAAAGAGGGAATGTTCTAGAAGGATTGTGTTCACACTAGTGAGAAATGGAAACAAATGGTAAGAAAAGATTTGCCTTTATTTTGAGTTCCCGTAACTTTGGACCCAATCTCAGTAAAATAATTATAACTTGCTCTATAGATGTCCGATTTAGGAAAACTTTGCACCGTTAGTAATATAATTAAATTATCTACAACATTTTGGAAATATTATTTTTCCAAAATCGTGGTTTAACTAGATGAAAAATGGGTCTCAAGTTACGAAAAGCCCACTTCGAATTTTCATTCTTCTTTTTCCCTTAACCTAGCTATCACCTATAAATAGGTCCTTAAGTTTCTTCCTATCAATTTTGAAACCCTAGTCGCCCATCTAAAGAAAGAAGGGAAGAGAGAGAGAGAGAGAGAGAGAGAGCTTGAGAAAGAAAGAAAGGAAGAGGGAGAGAAGAGAGGGCTTCGAAATCCCTAAGGTAAGCTGTGAGATTCATAGTTTTCTTCTTCTTCTCCTTCTTCACTATGATTCTAAGTATTTTGGGATGCAATGGGGGTGATAGGTTTAATTTCACAAGGACCTAGAGAGGGCATTGGATAGATAATCGACCTACACATACAAGGGTAAGATTTTCTTTTGTTTTCTTATGATTGATTGATAAAATTAGGTTTTGTGTTTGTCTAATTGTAGAGCATCAAATTTTTTTTAGTTTAATTAATTTTGTGTTTTATTTTATTATTAATTTTTAAGTGTTAGGAAATTATTTTAATTGTTTGAATGGTTTAGTAGAAATTATGTGAATTTATTTTTGATATTTGTTTATTTTAATTATTTTAATTTGTAAGTAAATAAGATTTGGTTGTGTGTACCAAAGCACATGGTTAGTAGAGATGCACTTGTACACTTATGTGTGTGCATGTATATGGTATGCATGGTGTGCATGCATTAGTTTCCATGCATAGTTATTTTTAATCTCTATTTATTTATTTTATTAATCAAGAAAAAGAAAAAATGTGAGAAATAAAGAAGAAAATGTTCTAGAGGGCTTGTGTTCACTCTAGTGAGACATGGGAAACAAATGGTAAGAATAGAGTTGCTTTTTTTTTTTAAGTTCCCGTAACTTTGGACCTAGCCTCAGTAAAACAGTCGTAACCTGTGCTGTAAATATTTGATTTAGATAATCTTGGTAGCTTTAGAAAGCTAATTACATTATCTACAACTTTTTAGAAATAGTATTTTTCCAAAATCGTGGTGTAATCAGGTCAGAAATGGGTATCAAGTTACATGATATTTGGGTTACGAAAAATCCACTTCGAATTTTCATTGTTTTTTATTCCTTTCCCTAGTTATCACCTTTAAATATGCCCTTAAGCCTTTTCTTATCCGTTTTGAAACCCTAGCCGTCCATCTAGTGAGAAGAAGGAGAAAAGAAGAGAAAAGAGAAGAAAGAAATAAAGAAGAGGAAAAGGAATAGGGTTTTGTTTTCTTCGAAAAATCTTTAGGTATGTGATCTTGTATTAGTGCTTTGAATCCTATAAGGTATCATTCTTCTTCTTGTTTTTTTATTCATTATTTACAAATAATTAAGTAAATTTATCATTTAAAAGGTGACCAAAAAATTTATTTAATAAATGGGAATGTAGTTGGACTTAGCCCACTTTTATATATTTACGATATAAATGTAAAATTTTGTGATCTAGAAATGTTATTTAAAAAAAATAAATTAATATGTCACGTTTTAATATTGATTTAAATTTCCAAGATAAATAGAATTTTTGTGAAATAAATTAATCAGGCCAAATTAACTATTTTATAAGTAACTATAAATTTTTGTCACATTCTTCTAATTGTTATTAAATAAAAAATAAATTGTTATTTTATACAATTAAAGCTAAAGAATTATTTTAGTAAATTAAATAAAATTTATGAATGGCAAATGTTTGACTTAAAGGAATAAAGTAGTAATAATCAAATTGACAATTTATTTTATGCTTAATGAATTTTTGTGAAGTTGACAAGAAAATAAAGGAGTAAATATTACCAACTTCAATGCAAGTTTTAAGAACCATCTCACGTATGCATGTCACGTGCAAGCTAAGTTTTACGTTAAAAAATACGCCTATTATTCAAACATATGATTTTTATTTTGTAACCATGACAGATTGATGGGTAGAATTAGCATTATTCTTTTATGATTTTTTGTTAAATTATTGTATGTTTGTAATTGTAGTGCAACTTGTGCCACATATGCATGACCCATGCACACGTGGGCTATGTATGTTGAGCATGAGTATTCTTACCTGATTTTAAAGACGAACATTTGATTATGATTATAGGCTTGATGTTACGTTTTTGCACTTTATCTTGCTTGGACCTTAGGTAAGGAAGTTAGATAGAATTTTCTATGCATTATGCTATGAACGGTGTGACTTGTTATGTTGCAAAAAATGA
The DNA here is from genome assembly GCF_963169125.1 of Humulus lupulus. Classification (NCBI taxonomy): domain Eukaryota; kingdom Viridiplantae; phylum Streptophyta; class Magnoliopsida; order Rosales; family Cannabaceae; genus Humulus; species Humulus lupulus. The sequence continues at coordinate 182,421,610 of NC_084793.1, forward strand.
AGTGTTATGAAAAGTGTAAGTTCTTTGTTTCGATATGTCATGATGAGCCAAGTGTTATGAAAGGCTTAAGTTCTATGTTTCAATATGTCATGATGAGACAAGTGTTATGAAAGGTGTAAGTTCTATGAATGATATGCCATGATAAGATAAGTGTTATGAAACATGTAATTTCTATGTTTTGATGTGAAATGTATTACCTGTGCTTGTATGATGAATGAAAAGAAAAGGTTGCTAGCGTGCTGGATATGACGTAACTCTGTCACGCATGTGTTTGTATGATGAGTGAAAAGAAAATGTTGCTAGCGTGATGAACACGATGCAACAAAGGAGTTACGAAGGTTATGATATAACTCAAAGGGTAGACGCGTCAAGGTTATTCAAGGACCTGAGATCCTATTTACATCAGAGAAGAGGTCTTACCAGCCTATGTTTTTACTGGTTCCCTCAAGACGTGACATGGACAATAGAGGTGCCATGATCACAAGGAGTGTGTTTATGATGTGTGATTGTGATGCTATGATTATGTTTATGATTATAAATAATGAGTATGAAGATGATATGCTTTGCTTTGATTTACGATACATGTTCTTCTTGTGTTTTTCTTCGATATTGTTGTATTGTTGTACTTCCTTACTGGGCTTTTAGCTCACCCCCTTACTTTCTCCATTTCAGGTAAATAATAGGATTTCTCTTTGGAACACATTGTGATGTGGGAGGTTCCAACATCTGAGTATGTACGGCGTGGGGTGTCCTATGAACGAAAAAATGATCAATATGAGCGTCGAGATTATATGAACTTAGTCTAGGAACTTGTAGATCCGCCTCAAGATGTAAAACCCATTGGGTCCAATGGATATACAAGAGAAAGAGAGGATTTGATGGGAAGGTAGAGACTTTCAAAGTGAGGCTAGTAGCAAAAGGCTACACCCAAAATGAAGGTGTGGATTATGAAGAATTTTTTTTTCCTGTGGCCATTCTAAAATCCATCAGGATCCTCTGATCCATCGCCAATCATTTTGACTATGAGATTTAGCAAATGGACCTCAAAATGACTTTTCTGAATGGCTACCTTGATGAAAGTATCTTTATGGTACACCAAGAGGGTTTCATAGAACAAGGCAAAGAGCAAAAGGTTTGCAAAGTGCAAAGGTCCATTTATAGACTTAAGCAACCGTCTAGATCATGGAGCATAAGATTTGAACAAGTTGTTAAATCTTATGGTTTTGATCAAAATATCAATGAGCCTTGTGTATACAAGAAAATTGACAGGGACAAAATGGTTTTTCTAGTTTTGTACGCAGATGATATATTACTCATTGTGAATGATGTGAATAAATTATGTGATGAAAATTTTGGCTAGCCAACCGATTCTAAATGAAAGATTTTGGAGAGGCAAGCTACGTTCTTGGGATACGATTAATTCGTGACCGCAAAAAGAAGTTATTGGCATTGTCTCAAGCATCTTATATAGATAAAATACTTGCTAAGTATGCGATGCAAAACTCCAAGAAGGGAAACCTCCCATCTCGTCATGGTGTTCACCTCTCCAAGAACCAATGTCGTAAGACACCACAAGGGGAATAGGAAATGAGATGGGTACCTTTTTCCTCTGTAGTAGAAAGCTTAATGTATGAAATGTTATGTACCAAACTTGACATTTGCAACATTGTGGGTATAGTCAGTAGGTACAAGTCAAATCTAGTATTTGATCACTGGACATCAGTTAAACACATTCTCAAGTACCTGAGGAGAATGAGATACTATATGCTAGTATATTCAGGAGATAATTTTATTCCAAATGGATATACAGATTCTGACTTCCAAACTGACAAAGATTCTTGAAAATCTACGTCAGGATCTGTTTTCACACTTGGGGTGGAGCAATTATATGGAGGAGTATGAAGCAAGCTTGCATCGTTGACTCGACCATGGAAGCAGAATACGTAGCTGCAAGCGAAGCAGCTAAGGAGGCTGTATGGCTTAGGAAGTTTTTGGGTGATCTAGAAATTGTTCTAGACATTGATAAAAAAATTGTACTCTATTGTGATAACATCGGAGCCGTTGCCAATTCAAGAGAATAGGGAAGCCATAAGAGAGTCAACCATATAGAGCGTAAGTACCACCTCATAAGAGAGATAGTACAAAGAGGGGTGTAATCGTTCAAAAGATTGAATCAGTAAACAACCATTTAGATCACTTTGCGAATACCCTGCCTTCTACGAGTTTTGATAGTCATTTCTTTAAGGCAAGTGTGAGATTGTTGGGATTTGTGCCCTTAAAGCGTATTTCTTAATGAACAATTACTATTAATTGAAAAAGTTAATATTTTGCACTCATATTTGTATTTAATTATACATTTCATTTATCATGACGATCTAATATTATTGCGTGGTCTTGAATTAAGTATATGTATAATGATTTAATTCAAGATAATAATATAAAAGTTGTTCGTAATCACTAAATAAAGTGGTTTATGAGTACAATCTATCTTCTGTTTAAGATAGAGCAGTTTATCCAGACTGTTAAGTGTAGTGACCTAAAATATAGAGGTGTCGTATACAATATAGATAGTATTGGATTCGGAAACGATTAAAGAAAAAACTTATGATAATCATTGTTAAAATATAGAAGTTCAACATTCATCAATCGATGGTCGTTTGAGACTTGACCTCAATCCTAAAGTGAGTAATGAACTCCTATTTATGATTTTATGACCTCAATATTCCTACGAACTAATTCTTGATATCTCGGAGTCATAGAACTGCAGATGGCTGGGAACATACTTCCCAGATATGGAATCTAATCCTTACATAAATGAAAGCAGATTAGTTGTTCCTTTTAGTGTTGATTCAGGATTTGAACATAGACTGCGCAATTTCTATTAGAGAATAGAAATTTCATTATGTAATTAAATTTATAGAATAATTTTCAATAGAGGATCAATGAAATAAATTGATAAAGACATAATTAGAGAGGTTAACAAACATTAAGACCTAGAATTAATTATGAACAACTAGCAGAGGGTCATAACTGATGCAATTACTAAATCAATGGATGATTTTATAGTTATAGCTTCTAATAATATAAAACTTTTTTTTTAAGAGTTCAACTATGAATTTCTAGTGGAAAAAGTCATAGTTAATTTATTAATTAATAAAACTAAGAGTTAGTGAAATTAATTAAATTATTAGAGCTTAGAACTATGGGTCCATACAATCCATTGTCACTGGTAATGATCTAATCCATCTCTTGGAAACCACTAACACCCAAGTAGGCAGCAAAGTACAAAAACCCCATAGGATAAAAGTCACAAGGTCTACATCGTCTATAAATAATCCTACTAGCAACAAAAGAATGTGTGGCAACCAAATCAATCAAAACCGTATAAAGGGTCCCAGCACTAGAAAGCTGATCTGTAACCACAGAGGGACTAGCCTCGACCTCTGCCTGAGTCAGGATGAACACATGAGACGACGTTAGGCTATCCACCTTCTTGGGCCCTTCCTTCTTGGCTTTTAGCCAATCCTGCTTCAGGTGTCCCACAATCGCGCAGACGTACCACGCCTTCGGCCGATATTCCCCAATATGGCGCCTCTTGTGCCGAGTACACTATGGGAATGCTTTCTTGGTATCATGGCCACCACGGCGGTGCATCTATACGCCTCGGGGCCTCCTATCTGGCCCTGGAGATGAAAATGTATCTGGAGCCTCTGCCTCTACCAAAACCTGCAAATGTAGGTCCCAGCCTCCTAAATTCCCTTCTGGCCGCACTCTCATGCCAGGTCTTGTTCTTTGCGCTCTCGGATGTGAGCACCTTCTCAACAGTGCATAAGTAGACACTCCTGGCACAGTAGTGATGTGAACATCCCCAGCTATCATAGGTTGTAGCCCCTGAAGAAACCTCTCCCTTCTGGTCCCATCAGTGGGCAGCATATGCCTAGCAAACTTCGCCAATCTGTTAAACTTCAAATCATAGTCAGTCATTTACATGTTTCCTTGAAGTAACTTTTTGAACTCTTCGGCCTTCGTAGCTCTAACTACGTCATTGTAGTCTTTCTCATTAAACAGAGTCTGAATTCTTCCCACTCCACAGTATTTACATTCCTGGTTTGGGATACAACCTCCCACCATATTTGTGCATCCTTCCGAAACATATAAGCGGCACAGGGCATTCTATCATTACTGCCCACCCTCATGAAATGCAGGATGGCGACTATCATTGTCATCCTCTGCTCAGCCTTCGCTGGGTCTGAGCTCCCCTAAAAAATCGAAGGGTACTTTTTTCTGAACCTCTCATATAGGTGCTTCCATCTGTTTTCCACTGCCTGAGGCTGTACTACCGCTAGTACCGTTGGCTATATTACTACCGCTAGTACCGTTGGAACCTGTTTCTGTCTCAAGAGGTGAATCTCATCTTCTTGCCACTGTAACCTAGCTTTCATATCATCAATCACATGTTTCCAGTTCTGTGTAGTTGGCGGTAGGGCCTGGCCCTTGTCATTCTCTTCCCCAGCCTGTATTTCTTGGCCAGCCAACCTGTCTGACCTTCGAGGAAGCATACTAACAACTACCTCACTCTCCAGTGATCAATTCAACTGTTAGGTAAGTAATAACTATACCTCTTGCCGTCTGACAGTCCAAGACCAAACAAATAAACAAATTCAATGTTAATAAGCATGCCAACACATAATACATTCAACCACGGTGCTAATAAGCATTTCCTGATATTCATAAAGAAATAGCGATGCTAATAAGCAGTTCTTGCATTCATAAGCAATTAACAATGCAAATAAGCATGTTCAATGCTAATAAGCATTTATACATGTATATCAATGCTAATAAGCATGTTTTGTAATCAATGCTAGTATTCACATTCCTAATAAGCATTTCTTGGCCTATATGCAATTAACAGGGGCAATAAGTGTTTCTTTAACATTTATAATCAATCATAGTGCTAATAAGCATCTCTCTATAATGCACATCACAAGCAAGGGGCCTGGCCTTATTAGATAAACTCATGCTCCCAAATAAGGCTTACAGATAAGGCATATACATTCATTTAAACATTTAAGCACTTAATCACATAAATAGTTACCAAATCTTGAGTTGAGCTTGTCCTTAATGGCGAGTGTACATGCCTCGCTAGTCTTCAGGAATCGTTAAACCTTGGCAGCTCTGATACCAAGTTGTAACGCCCTGGATAGCCAAGACCATTACACTATGTACTTTAAATAGTGCCAGACTTGCTAATCAAGTCTATTGGTTATAAACGTGTAACTAAGGTTAATGACAAGGCTTAGGGTTAAATTTTTTTGTCAAAAGGAAATGTTGACTTTTCATTCAAAAGTGTAGTGTATACAGGGGATCCCAAAATAACATAAGAGGTGTTTAAAAGGTTATATACAAGTCAAAATAAAAGCCTAGCTGACCTAGGAGGTAAAATAGAGGATACAACCTTAGTTCCTCAAAGATAACCCTAGTTCCTCCAAGATAACCCTAGTTGTGGTGGTCGAGCAGCAGCATATGTACACGCTGCCACCGAAGCTCTCCAACTCAGGGCTGGTAAAGCTTTTCCTTACCCTTAGCTGCACCACACAACACCCATGAGCCAAAGCTTAGCAAGAAACTATAAACAAGTGCATGAGTAGTAAATTACAAATTCCAGATGCATATCTAGCGTGCTCTGCAGTAATAACCTACTCATGCATGCATACGATTACAAATAAATGATTATAGGATCATCCTGGGGCCTGCTGCCTTGAAAAGACGACCATAGAGTCAACACGGGGCCCTATGCCCTAGCTTAGAGACCATAGAATCACCCAGGGCCCTTTCCCCTAGCACTGAGTAAATAGACATAGAGCTAGCCAAGTGCTTTGTTTTTCCAAACGACCATAGGGTCGACCAACATAATAGTATGCCCCTGATTAGGCCAAAGCCTTTCGACTAGCACACAACACACTATTGCTGCCCTTGACTAATAAGTCATGTATAACGCCCTGGATAGCCAAGACCATTACACTGTGTATTTATAAAGGTGCATGACTTGCTAATCAAGCCAATCTGTTAAAAATGTGAATTCTAAAGTCATTAATGTGCTAGGGTTAAAAGGTTTTGGTCTCAAAAGATACTTTCATATAATTAAACATTTACACAGGGGATCCCAAAAGAAATAGCGTTGAAAAGTTTGTTTACAAAATTTCCAGTGCACAGACAACCACCAGCCTTTCTAAAGGCAAAACAGAAGTTTATGATTTTCCTGTCCCTGTCTCCCCTCAACCGTGGTGGCTGAGCAGCTGATCATGTACATTCCGCTCTCAGAGCTCTCCAAATCAGGGCTGACCAAGCTTGCCCTTGCCATTACCTACACCACGAAGCACTCGTGAGCCAAGGCGCAGCAAGAAAACATATCATATTACATAACAAGCAGTAATAACATTTGGGTAACCCTTAAGCACATTCATAAACTTAACATACCACAATATTAACAAAGCATGGAGATTCAACCAAAGAGTCAGCTAATCATCACCAAACAATAATAACAAACAAATCATATATTAGTCAGGGTCGACATTTTAGGTCGCACCCTCTGTTTACCCAACTGACTCTGGCCCGCTTAAACCGAGTTCAGTGCATAACAAGATGTCCTCAGCTACCAGTGGCCGAGCCTCGCCCTGTGCGCTAGTGTAAACTACGACACTCTTAGGTCGTTGGTTTGCTGTTTACATGGCGTAATACCATCCTTTACAAAGCATACAAAATAGGGAACCCTTAGTCCCATTATAATTCCACAACCGGGTGCAGTTTTCTTACCTTTAATTCCCAAGTTCACTGATTACGAGCGACGAATCTCAAGCACGATCCGCTTCCCTAGCCCTAGCTTAACACCTAGTCACAACCAAGATAGGGAGTGCCATTAATAATCGCATTGATATTTCCGGGTGGAGTTCTAGCTTCTGGGACATTGAATTCCACCAATCATGGTGGTGGAATTGATCCCGAGCACCCTAGGTTAGGTTCCCGCTCTTAAAACCCCCAAAAGATCAAAAATTCCCTTAAGGGATGCGGCCCCTGAAACCAAGCTGTGGCCTGCCCCTGAGATAGAGGCTAAGCCTCTCTGAAGACAGACATGCGTCGCAGCCCTGTCCTATGGCGTCGTGGTGCTTCCCCACTGTAGAGCCTCCTTGGCTCTTCCTTACTTCGCAAGGCCGCGACACTCTAGAACAGAGCCGCGGCCCAACCCTTCGTGCCCAGAAAAACCACAATTTCTAGGCTCCTAACCTTGCTAAAAACCATCCCAAAGAACCCTAATTCCAAAACGCATTGATCACAAGACTCCCAACATGGTTCCAACAACTCAATCCAACAGAAACCTAGTTTAAAAACTCATTAAAATCCCATTTTGATTTCTGAAACCCAGTAGCTCAAGAACTCTAAAACCAGTCATGCAACCTCAGATTTTAGACTCTAAATTACGAATTGAAGCTTACCTTCTTTGATGAACCACTCCGTTAACAATTTCTGAGCTAAAACCCAAGCATCTCAGCCTCAATTCAACCCTTAAACATCAAAACCATAAACACTTTTAATACTCAGCCAAAACTCAGAATTCTAGTGCTCAAGAATGAAATTCAGTTCTTACCTTGGTCCTGGTTGAGTGTCTCTTAGTTAGAACTAAGCTAATCCTTCACAAACTCAGCTCAAAACATAGAATTCCAGCTGATTCTCCTTAGGTTTCTATAGCCTTCTTGAGAGAGAAAATAGAAGAGAGGAGAAGAGAACGTTAATGGGTCGATTTGGGTTTTTGTTCTACTGGTTTCTATTTTACTTAGTATAACCTTGATTAATTAAGTTAATTCCGGGGCTCGGGGTAACGAAAACGTCCCCGAGGGAAAAATGGTAAAATTACCCAATATTCCCTCCTAGGCTTTCCTAACCTCAAATATATCTCCATATATTTATTTCCATAACCCGATAACCCAAGTAATCATCTAATACCCGAATTACCCCTTGACTTGTCCCAAGTCAAAAATTAAGCCCCGTTGTAACTTCCCGCTAACTAGCTCCCTAGGATCGCCTCGAGTCGCACGCTGCAGATTTATCCACATAATAATGTGGTTCTCACAAATATAACAGATAATCACATTTACATTCATATAGCCATACAAGCTTGTTTATCACATAATCACACGTTAATTTAATAAATTCACACATAAACCAATTATGCCCTCTCGGCACACTAATCAAGGCCCTTAAGCCATATTAGTGATTTTGGGTCGTTACAACTATCCCCTCCTACTGAGAATTTCGTCCTCGAAATTTACCTGAATAGCTCAGGATACTGATCCCGCATCACTGTCTCTAGCTCCCAGGTCGCTTCCTCAACCTTGCTGTTTCTCCACAACACTTTAACTAATGGAATTGTCTTGTTCCATAGAACTTTATCCTTCTTGTCCAAAATCTGAACCGATCGCTCCTCATAGGACAAATCTGTCTGCAACTCTAAATCCTCAAATTTCAATACGTGTGTCGGATCTGAGACATACTTTCTCAACATAGAGACATTGAAAACATCATGAACTCGCGACAACGATGGTGGCAAGGCCAACCTATAAGCCACCTGTCCAATCCTTTCTAAAATCTCGAAAGGTCCAACAAATCGAGGACTCAACTTGCCCTTTACTCCAAACCTCTTCACCCCTCACAACGGTGAAACTCGCAGAAACACGTGGTCCCCAACCTGATACTCCACGTCTCTACGCCTAGGATTAGCGTAGCTTTTCTGCCTACTCTGTGAAGCAAGCATCCTAGCTCGAATCTTCTCAATAGCTTCACTTGTCTTCTGAACCATGTCTTGCCCCAAATATTTTCTCTCACCCATCTCATCCCAATGAATGGGAGACCTACACTTTCTTCCATATAGTAACTCATAAGGAGCCATTCCAATCATGGACTGATAACTATTGTTATACGAGAACTCAATCAACAGGAGATACTTACTCCAAGACCCCTCGAAATCAATTACACACGCCCTAAACATATCCTCCAACACTTGAATCATCCTCGTAGACTGTCCATCCGTCTGACGATGAAAAGCTGTGCTAAATTTCAGCTGAGTCCCCATAGCTTTCTGTAGAGCTCCCAGAACATGGAGGTAAAAATAGGGTCTCGGTCAGATACAATGGACTTGGGAACCCCATGGAGACAAACTATCTCCCTCACATACAACTCTGCATACTGCTCCACTGTCTATGTTGACTTCACTGGTAGGAAATGAGCTGACTTGGTGTATCTGTCCATTATTACCCACACTGAGTCACAAAGTCCCACTGTCCTGGGTAGACCTCCCACAAAATCCATCGTAATGTGTTCCCACTTCCACTCAGGGACACCCAAAGGCTGAAGCAACCCTGCTGGCCGCTGATGCTCAACCTTCACCTGCCGACATGTCAAACATCTGTCCACATATTCAACCACATCTTTCTTCATCCCGGGCCACCAATAGAATACTCATAGACCTTGATACATCTTTGTGGTTCTCGAATGAAGCGAGTACGGCGTAGTGTGAGACTCATCTAGTATCTCTCGTCTGATCCCCTCGTCTGCCGAAACATAAATCTGCCCCTGATACCGAAGCATAACAGCCTCAGAAACAAAATATTCCTTAACTATTCCTGCTAAAACATTTCGCCTAACTTCCTGAAGCTGCGCATCTACCAACTGCCCCTCCTTGATCCGTTCTAGCAGGGTCGTCTGCAAGGTAATATTGGCCAATCGGCCTACCACCAGCTCTATCTTCACCCTAGTCATCTCATCAGCTCATTCTCTAGAGATCTGAATAGAACTAAATAACTGCCCCGAGCCCCTCCAGCTCAATGCATCTGCTACAACATTGGCTTTCCCTGGGTGATACAGAATATCACAATCATAGTCCTTAACTAACTCCAGCCAACGCCTTTGCCTCATATTCAGATCCTTCTTGGTGAAGAAGTACTTCAAACTCTTATGGTCAGTGTATATCTTGCACTTCTCCCCATACAAATAATGCTGCCAAACCTTCTGTGCAAATACCATTGCTGCCAGCTCCAAATCATGGGTAGGATACCGCTGTTCATACTCCTTCAGCTGCCGTGATGCATAAGCTATAACCTTCTCATTCTGCATCAGCACACAACCCAAACCCATCCTCGATGCATCACAGTATACTACAAACTTTCATTCTTCCGAAGGAAGACTCAGTACAGGTGCAGTAATAAGCCGTTGTTGCAACTCCTGGAAACTGCCCTTACATTTCTCCGACCAAACGGACTTCTGGTTCTTTCTTGTCAACTCTTTCATTGGTGAAGAAATCCTTGAGAATCCCTCTACAAACCGCCTGTAATAGCCTGCCAATCCAAGAAAACTCCGCACCTCCGAGGCGTTCCTTGGCCTCGGCCAATCTCTCACTGCTTCCACCTTGGACGGATCCACCATAATCCCTTTTGCACCAACTATATGCCCAAGGAAAGTCACCTCTTGCAAACAAAACTCACACTTCTTAAACTTAGCATATAACTGCTGTTCCCTTAACCTCTGTTAAACCTGTCGAAGATGTCGCTCGTGCTCTGCCTCCGAACTGGAGTATACTAAGATGTCGTCGATGAAGACAATAACAAACTGATCTAAGAAATCCTTGAACACCTTGTTCATTAGATCCATGAAAGTTGCTGGGGCATTGGTCAAACCAAAAGACATGACCAAGAATTCGTAATGTCCATACCGCGTTCGGAAGGCCGTCTTCGGTATGTCCTCATCCTTGATCCTCAGCTGGTGATATCTAGATCGCAGATCAAACTTTGAGAACACCGTCTTTCCCTGCTGCTGATCAAACAAGTCATCAATCCTTGGTAGGGGATACTTATTCTTAATGGCCAACTTGTTCAATTCCCTGTAGTCTATACACATTCTTAGAGTCCTATCTTTCTTCTTAACAAACAACACTAAAGCGCCCCATGGAGAGTGGCTAGGCCTGATGAACCCTAAATCCAGAAGCTCCTGTAACTGTATCTTCAATTCCTTCAACTCTGCTGGTGCCATTCTATATGGTGCTCTTGATACTGGCTCTGTCCCCGGTGCTAACTCACTAACAAACTGAATCTCCCTGCATGGCGGCAATCCCGGTAGCTCCTCAGGAAATACATCCAAAAACTCACAAACCACCCTGGTCACTCCCGGCCCTGTTGGCAACATCTTGGTAGTGTCCACCACACTAGCCAGAAAACCTATACATCCACCCTGTAACAAGTCTCTGGCTCTCAATGCAGAAATCATGGGTATGCGGGGTCCACACATTGCACCCACACAGACAAAAGGATCCTCGCCCTCAGGCTCAAAAGTCACCATCTTCTTCCTGCAATCAATAGTAGCCCCATATCTGACCAACCAATCCATCCCTAAGATCATATCAAAATCCTCCATATCTAGCTCAGTCAAGTCAAGAGAAAGCTCCCTACTATCAACCATCACTGGCAGTGCCCTAATCCACCTCCTAGAAACTACCAGTTCCCCAGTAGGCAATAAGGTGCCAAACCCCGTAGTCCAATACTCACTAGGTCTACACAGTCTATCAATCACCTTACTAGAAACAAATGAATGTGTAGCACCAAAATCAATCAATATAGAAAAAGAAGAGCCAGCACTAGAAAGCTGACCTGTCACTACCGAGGGACTAGCCTCGGCCTTTGCCTGCGTCAAGGTGAACAGTCGAGCTGGAGTCAAGTTGTCCACCTTTCCTGCTTCCCCTTTCTTCACTGTTGGGCAATCCTTCTTGAGGTGCCCCACCATGCCACATACATAGTAAGCCTTTGCCTGATATTCACCCTGATGGCGCCTTCCACACCTCGGGCACTCCGGATAGCTCTTCCATGGTTCACTACCGCCCTGACCACCTGACCCCTCCTATCAGGACTAGCAGCGGTCGAAGTGTCAGGAGTCTTTCTCTTTAAATCATTGGGGCCTCCGCCCCTACCTGACCCAGAATAATGGGGCACCACCCTGCGACCTTCACGCCTCACTGCACTTTCCTTCCAAATCTTGATCTCCGCTTCCTCAGAGGTAAGAGCCTTCTCAACGGCCTGGGCATAAGTTGTTCCTCCAGGTACCGTTGTAATCCTAACATCCAGGGCTATCATAGCATTAAGCCCCCTAATGAACCTATCTTGCTTGGCTGCATCTGTAGGCACAAGGTCTGGTGCGAACTTCGCGAGTCTGTCAAACTTCAGGGCATATTCTGTAACTGTCATGCTGCCCTAAACCAATCCTACGAACTCATTAACCTTTGCTGCCCTGATGGCAACATTATAGCACTTCTAACTGAACAAATCTTTAAATCCTTCCCAACTCAATGCGTTGATATCCCTGGTCCGAGAGGCCACTTCCCACCAGATGCGGGCATCCTCCCTCAATATATACGTGGCACACGCCACTCTGTCATGTCCCTCTATCCTCATGAAATCCAGGATAGTAGTAATCATAGTCATCCATTGCTTGCCCTTCAATGGATCAGGTCCTCCTTCAAAGATTGGGGGTTGTTGTTTCCTGAACCGCTCATATAACAGCTCCCACTTGTTCCCAATCTCTCTAGATTGTACAACTGGTACCACTACAGGTGGTATAATAGGGGCAACACTCCATGATGGAGCCTGTTGTCGCAATAAGCGAATCTGCTCATCTTGACTCTGTAATCGCGGTTGCATATTAGCCATAAGTTGCTGCCAGTTCTCAGGGACTGGCGGAGGAATTTGGCCCTGGTCATCACCCCTGGTCCCAAACCTAGTGCCGGCTAGTTGTGTAGATTTTCTTGGATGCATGGCTATCCAAGTCAATCTGCAATCAACGACTCGACAATCAGACCATGATGATAGGGTAAAAGCTTCTCCAAAATCCACCAAAGGAATATAACCAATCACAAACAATAAGAATATAGGCATTTATCCACATGCACTGGCTGCTGATAAGCATGCCCCAACATTACCACACAACAACTAAGGTACAAGCATTGACCCATACACAATATGTAGTTAATCATCCAAATATTCATTTACATGCACAACAATGCTAATAAGCATGCCTTAATATTTTCATACAGCAGTCAAGGGCCACGCCCGATCAGTATCTCATGCTTCCTATTAATTCAATAAATAACAACATCCATGATTCATTCTAGACATACAAGCATATAAGCACACGTACACATTACCAAACCCTAAATCGAGCTTGTCTCTACCAGCGAATGTACATGTCCAGCTGGTCTTCAGGAACCCTTAAACCTAGGATGCTATGATGCCAAATTATAACGCCCTGGATATCCAAGACCATTACACTGTGTATTTATAAAGGTGCAGGACTTGCTAATCAAGCCAATCTGTTAAAAATGTGAATTCTAAAGTCATTAATGTGCTAGGGTTAAAAGGTTTTGGTCTCAAAAGATACTTTCCATATAATTAAACATTTACACATGGGATCCCAAAAGAAATACCGTTTAAAAGTTTGTTTACAAAATTTCCAGTGTACAGATAACCACCAGCCTTTCTAAAGGCAAAATAGAAGTTTATGGTTTTCCTGTCCCTGTCTCCCCTCAACCGTGGCGGCTGAGCAGCTGATCATGTACATTCCGCTCTTAGAGCTCTCCAAATCAGGGCTGATCAAGCTTGCCCTTGCCTTTACCTGCACCACAAAGCACCCGTGAGCCAAGGCCCAGCAAGAAAACATATCATATTACATAACAAGCAGTAATAACATTTGGGTAACCCTTAAGCACGTTCATACACTTAACATACCACAATATTAACAAAGCATGGAGATTCAACCAAAGAGTCAGCTAATCATTACCAAACAATAATAACAAACAAATCATATAATAATCAGGGTCGACATTTTAGGTCGCACCCTCTGTTTACCCCACTGACTCTGGCCCACTTAAACCGAGTTCAGTGCATAACAAGATGTTCTCAGCTACCAATGGCCGAGCCTCGCCCTGTGCGCTAGTGTAAACTACGACACTCTTAGGTCGTTGGTTTGCTGTTTACATGGCGTAATACCATCCTTTACAAAGCATACAAAATAGGGAACCCTTAGTCCCATTATAATTCCACAACCGGGTGCAGTTTTCTTACCTTTAATTCCCAAGTTCACTGATTACGAGCGACGAATCTCAAGCACGATCCGCTTCCCTAGCCCTAGCTTAACACCTAGTCACAACCAAGATAGGGAGTGCCATTAATAATCGCATTGATATTTCCGGGTGGAGTTCTAGCTTCTGGGACATTGAATTCCACCAATCATGGTGGTGGAATTGATCCCGAGCACCCTAGGTTAGGTTCCCGCTCTTAAAACCCCCAAAAGATCAAAAATTCCCTTAAGGGATACGGCCCCTGAAACCAAGCTGTGGCCTGCCCCTAAGACAGAGGCTAAGCCTCTCTGAAGACAGACATGCGTCGCAGCCCTGTCCTACAGCGTCGCGGTGCTTCCCCACTGTAGAGCCTCCTTGGCTCTTCCTTACTTCGCAAGGCCGCGACACTCTAGAACAGAGCCACGGCCCAACCCTTCGTGCCCAGAAAAACCACCATTTCTAGGCTCCTAACCTTGCTAAAAACCATCCCAAAGAACCCTAATTCTAAAACGCATTGATCACAAGACTCCCAACATGGTTCCAACAACTCAATCCAACAGAAACCTAGTTTAAAAACTCATTAAAATCCCATTTTGATTTCTGAAACCCAGTAGCTCAAGAACTCTAAAACCAGTCATGCAACCTCAGATTTTAGACTCTAAATTACGAATTGAAGCTTACCTTCTTTGATGAACCACTCCGTTAACAATTTCTGAGCTAAAACCCAAGCATCTCAGCCTCAATTCAACCCTTAAACATCAAAACCATAAACACTTTTAATACTCAGCCAAAACTCAGAATTCTAGTGCTCAAGAATGAAATTCAGTTCTTACCTTGGTCCTGGTTGAGTGTCTCTTAGTTAGAACTAAGCTAATCCTTCACAAACTTAGCTCAAAACATAGAATTCCAGCTGATTCTCCTTAGGTTTCTATAGCCTTCTTGAGAGAGAAAAGATAAGAGAGGAGAAGAGAATGTTAAAGGGTCGGTTTGGGTTTTTGTTCTATTGGTTTCTATTTTACTTAGTCTAAACTTGATTAATTAAGTTAATCCCGGGGCTCGAGGTACCGAAAACGTCCTTGAGGGAAAAATTGTTATATTCCCCAATATTCCCGCCTAGGCTTCCTAACCTCAAATATATCTCCATATATTTATTTCCATAACTCGATAACCCAAGTAATCATCTAATACCTGAATTACCCCTTGACTTCCCCCAAGTCAAACATTAAGCCCCATTGTGACTTCCTGCTAACTAGCTCCCTAGGATCGCCTCGAATCGCACGCTGCAGATTTACCCACATAATAATGTGGTTCTCACAAATATAACATATAATCACATTTACATTCATATAGCCATACAAGCATGTTTATCACATAATCACACGTTAATTTAATAAATTAACACATAAACCAATTATGCCCTCCAGGCACACTAATCAAGGCCTTTAAGCCATATTAGTGATTTTGGGTCGTTACATCATGCCTTAACAAGATATTCAGACAACCAAATAAACAAACAACCAGGTATATATAAGCATAATTTAGATAATACAAGTATGCATACATAGTAATCACATATCTCAACCAACTAAATACAAACACAGTAATAACCATGTTCCTTAACGGGGTCGAGCCCTAATCACACAGATAACCACATTTAACACATACTGGGTGCAGTTTTCTTACCTCAGGTCCGAGTGCAACGTATAATAAAGACGACCCTCGAGCATGACCCTAGTTCCCAGCCCCTAGTGGTAACCTAGTCACAACCATAATATAGAATTCCATCAATAAAGAGCAAATAAAGGAATCTGTACCGAGTCCTAGCCTCTATGACGTCAAATTCTACTAATTTGGGTAGTAGAATGATCCCGAGCCCCTAAGCCTGAATTTCCGCACTCAAGACCTTCTTAGGGATCAAAGCCCTTCTAGCGTCATGGCCCAAGGCTCAAGAGCCATGGCCCGCCCCTAGGCAGAGAGCCCAAGGGCTCTCCTCCATAAGATACGCATTGTGACTCTCTCTGCAAGTGTCATGCCCTAAATGGAAGTTCCACACCTCCTTCTCCCTTTCGTTCATAAGAGGAGCAGCGCCCCAAGAACAAGGTCACGCCTCGACATGAACGCCCAGTTTTTCCTAGTTTCTTCGAACCAAAACTCACCAAAAACAATACCAAACACTTCCAAATCCAAAAAAAAAAGTTCCCAATCAACTCAGCACTTCATAAGCCTAAAAGACATCCTTAAAAACAAACTTAAAACTCTTCACAAAACCAAATTCAGATTTGAGTTTTCAAAACTGTATAACTCAACTAAAACTAGAGAAAACATAATGAATTGAGGCTAGAAATTGATACCTCTACTGCCAAGAAAATTCTAAGAATTTCCCCAAGAAATCCCGATCCTATACTAGCTTCGATTCCCCTTAAATCGCAAGAAATTTCAAAGAATTAAGAGAGAGAGAGAGAGAGAGAGAGAGAGAGAGAGAGAGAGAAATAGAGTTTTTATTTTTCTCTGCTTTTCGATTTGTGTGTAGTGTACTTAGAGTTCAAGTAACTCTAAGTAAATCCTGAAGCACGGGGTACCAAAAACATCCCTGAGGGTAAAAGGATTGAAATTCCCAAAATTCCCTCTTAAACTCACTAACTCTTAAATTCCCAAAATTCCAATTACCTGATATCGCGGTAATGTACTAGATACCCAAAATACCCATTGACTCACCCCGAGTTGGGTATTTGGTCCCATTGTGACTCTCCCGCTAACTTGCTCACTAGGATCTCCTTGTGTCGAGTAACCCAAATATATCCACATAATGATTTGGTCGCACACATATATCACAATATATATACATGTATATGCACATATATTCCAAATATCCTGTAACGAGCCAAATTACAAAAATTGCCCTTCTAATAAGAAACAGTCCCAGATGCATATTTAATAATCATAAACATGAATATCTAGTCATTTTATAATATAACTCACGAAATCATATAATGATACACTTATATATCACACAAACACATATTTCATAAACAAATCACATATATTCAAATAATTCTCCATAATTTGCCATCCTAGCCCCCTAATCAAGGCCCTAAGCCTTATTAGGTAATTTGGGACGTTACACCCACGCAAAGGCCCAAGGAGATTAGAGCTAGGTTTTATTTTCATTGTTATATTAATATAACATAACATCATTGGAAAAAGAGATCAAATACATTTTAATGTTATTTTCCAAGAGAGAAAAATAGAGAATTTTTGCTATTCCTAAAATTGTGGGAAGAATATTCTCTCATGTGTTGAGATTCAAAAGTGTGTTCTTGTGTATCGTATCAAAGAGCATAGACATCCACCTGTCTAATTCTCTTTGTGCGAGGCATAGTATGGAAGATGGTGGGTTAGGAGGCTACGATGCTATTTGATCTACACGTGTTCTACATCTAGAAAATGTATTTGTAATTTACATTTTACTCAGATTCTTATCGCATGAGAAAGATCCAACTCTAGTTATGGTTCCTAGAGTGATTCATTCTTATGCTTTAATACTTGTTATTACCACATTGAAATATCAGCTCATGCTTCCTCTGCAATATCAATCCTATGATCAAAAACCAATAGAAGCCAACCATTTCGTTGTGGGACCAAGCAAAGATGTCTTGATTCCTTCATAAGAAGTTGACCGAATCGGCCTTCATGTCGCTTCTCAGGTTCTTTCTAACTTTCACCTTCTAAGTGGGGTCACCATCCTTCAGTTCCACTTCTTTGAGCTCTTCAACTGGTCCAATCGGTCTCTCTTCATCCCCAAAGTGAGGATCCAACTCCTCCTAACTTTGTGACTCGTTCCATTAGATGTGTGGGCTTGGTCGCCATCATTGGCGACACCATCCCTGAAGTCATCATCGCAGGTGGCGCTACTTCTCTTGTCATCATCGAAGACCACTCCAGGTGTGGTCTCACTCACCAGGGCGTTGTTATCCATGACACATCTTTCGCAGCCCTGCCCATCAGGGCCTCGCATATTGTGGCCTCACCCACCAGAGCCTCGCCTATGTCGACATCACCCTTCAAGGCATCGCCTAGCGTGGTCTCGTCCACCTGGGCCTTGCCTATGTCGGCATCGCCCTCTAGGGAATCGCCTACAGTGGCCTATCCACGAAGGCCTCACCTATGTCGACATCGTCTAGTGTGGCCTCCCCCAGCACGGCCTTGCCTATGTCAGCATTGCCAATCAGGGCCTTGCCTATCAAACTTGACTCCAACATCGTGATGGTATTCTCGTCGAATAACTCCTTCATTCCTGGAACTCCTGGGTCGTCAAAGATCATGTTGACACACAGGGCGCCTCCTTTTCTAGCCTTGCTGATTAAGGCGTTTTAACATTCTTGCGCATCTCACAGGTTCCCTTTCATGCAACCAATGCCTTCACTTATGCGAAACTTAATGGTGAGGTTCAAATGGACATTATGGCACGCATGTCAATGAGTACGGGACATCCTAACACGACGTTGTATACCAATGGGCAGTCGGCAACCACAAACATCGCCATGCACGTCACTCTCCGAGGGGGGATAAAATGCTTTGAATAGTTAGGCCTATTAGACTGTGTGTTAAAAATAGTGATTAACTCATTAAGCAAGTCGTTTGGACTTAAAAGTGTGATTAGGGTTAAATGATGATTTAAGTGTCAAAAGTTTTTGTCAAAAGTTGGAATTTTCATTCAAAAGGTTAAAGTAATTATAAGGGATCCCAAAAGTTTAAAATAAATACAAGTTCATCCAAAAATAAATACAGACTTAGCCGACCTAAGCAGTAAATTTTCAACTAAATACTCCTATTCCCCAAAATATCTTGGTTGTGGTGGCCGAGCAGGCTAAGTATGTACACGCCACCCCCATAGCTCTCCAACTCATGGTTGGTCCGACTTTCCTTTGCCCTTACCTGCACCATGAAGCACCCGTGAGCCGAGGCCCAGTAAGAAAACCCAACAATCATACACATAATCAGATAACATTATCATATATTGCATACTCTCTAACCACATCCTACTCACATAGATTTTCCAAAAATATAGTTTCCAAACAATATATGACTCATGCTGAGTGGATGAATGTCACGTCCTTATGATGACCTCGCCACTACGCCATACATTACACATGTGATGCCATCAACGGTCTCTCGACAAAGCAATCAGTACCAACAAATATGACAACATAAATTCAAACACAGTAGAAATTCAACTATAATGGTATCATGGCACACTCCCTCCCATGCCCTACAAATGGTGTTCACACCTTACCTTGGGTGCAAGAAATGATTTTCTTACCTCGAGTCCTCTGTGATAGGGTAAGGCAACAATGACACGATCATTTCCTTCTCGAGCCTTGCGGTACCCCTAGTCACAACATAATAATGGATATCCATCAAGAACTAAACCAATTAAAATCTTCAAGATTGATTCCTAGCCCCTGGGACTTCGAATTCAACTAAATTGGGTAGTAGAATCCTTCCCGAGCCTTGCGGTTTGAGTTCCCGTATTCAAAAAACCTATTTGGATAACATCCCTATTTTGAGCCGCGACGCCCCTCACAAGCGTTGTGATCCTCCTCAAGTTAGAGAGCCCACCTCCTCATTTTCCTGGACACGGGCGGTAGCGTAGCCCATCGAGCGCCGCAGCAACTTGGCGGTTCAAAGAACTCCCCAGGCCTTTGACTTCGTGCGGATTGCAGTGCACCAAGAATAACGTCGTGATGCAACCCCACAAACCCAAATTTCCCACATTTTTCTTCGAGCCAATTCCCTCAAAATCCATCCCAAATAATAATCAAACCTATAATTGAAATCTAAACTCCTAACAACAAATCTCAGACAACATATAAACCTCAAGAATTCAAGCCAAAACCTCACCAAACTCATAATTCTAAAACGTCATCAAACACCAAAAACAAAAACTAAAAAGCTTGAGAACTAAGATTACCTCCTAGAATTCGAGCTCCCCCACCTAGATCCTTAGCTTGATAGCATCTAATCCCTAAGACCTAGCTTCCGATTCCCACCAAGAATAGCCTTTAAGCTTGAAACTCAGCAAGTTCCCTTCACAAGCTTAAGAGAACCACTTTGCAAGGGAGAGAGAGAGAGAGAGAGAGAAATGGAAAGAAAAATGTGAATGAGAGGTTTGCCTCAGGCAAAGTCTGAGTTATCCCCTAGAAAAAATACTATAATTCCCCTACCTATTAAGCCTTCCCTTTAATGCCCTCCAGGGCAATTTAGTCTTTTGCCACATTTCTCGCTAAACCTCAAATTCCATCTAAAATCCCTAATTAATCACGCTAGTCTTCCAAAAAATATTATTTTCCCCCCAATAATAATTCATACCATAATATCCTCGGTAACACACACCAAATAGCTAAAATAGCCTTAGGGTCACCCCGAGCCAGGTATTAACCCCCGATGTGAATTTTTCGCTAGGTTGCTCACTAGCATCGTCTCGTGCTACACACCTAAAAAATATCCACATAATAATGTGGTCTCACTCACATATCACTTATAATTTATATTTATACCCTCAACAGGTCATAATTACGAAAATATCATTTTTAACAAAAACGGGCATATAAGAACAATTAATACACTTAAACATGCATAAATAGTCATATCATCACACAACTAATATATTTCACATAATTTCACATATATTCAATTAAATTCATTTAATAATCCATTTATGCCCTCTCGACACGCTAATCAAGGAACTAAGTCTTATTAGCGAATTTAGGATATTACAGGGGTCGGCTAGAGTCACCAATAGCTAGATGGATCCAATTGGGGCCAAGCCCTCCCCATTAAACCCATAGATTGCGGTTGAGCACGGTGCCAAGTCATGAACAGACGATTTCATCTTTTCCAAACATGACTTGTGCAGGATGTTGACGGAACTACCGTTGCCAACTAGTACCCTTAGCACCTTTAGGTTAGCGATCTGAGCTATGATGACTAAGGGGTCGTTGTGGGGATAATGAACGTGTCTAGAGTTTGCCCTCATTTGTCATTACTTCATCTGTCTGATGTTGCAGCTTGTGGGCATATCTCTCGCAACACTTGTTGCTGTCCCCTACGAGGTGTGGTCCTCCACAGATTTTGACCACAATGGTTATCATCTCTAGCACCTCCCCTACGTAGGTTGGCGATTGGAGCTAGTTTGGCAGAGATCGTTACCTTTATCTTCCACCATTTCAGCCACCATTTTTGTTCTTGAGTTGGCGGCAATCGAAAAAATGAGCCTCATGTCCTCTTCTAACCAGGAATTGGATTTCATCCTTTAGTTGGCGGCATTCATTAGTGTCATGACCATGGTTCTTGTGGTAGTGGTAGTACTTGGTCTGGTTGCGTTTGTTTTGATCCTTTCTTATAATGATAGGCTTCTTGTATTGCTCTTTCCCTTCGTTTGCTACGTAGATTTCTTCACGTGTCCAGGCCAGGGTAGTGTAGTTAGTGAAGTTCGACTTGTATAAGGGTTGTGTTCCATCTTGCTTAGGCTTCTTGCGGTCCTATTCTTGCTTGTTGGACACCTAGTGATTGCTTGCTCGCTTCTCGTTACTGTTGTTCTTGCTACCCTTCCTTTTCTCATCATTCTTTCGACCATGGTTATCAGTCTTTGCCTAGTCCACATTCTTGATCACCTCATCTCGCTTGATGAACTTGTATTCACGATTGAGGAAGTCTCGCATCGAACTAGCTACTTTTTTATTCAAGCTAGGAGACAATGGATCTAGGAGGATACTTCCAAAACCATTGCTTCGCAGCTCTGACTAGCAAGACTGGGAAAATATTGCATTAGGAGTTGTATTGATTTTTGTGGTTCTCCTTCTAAATCTCGAAGTTGCTGATGTGCTCCAAGGGGTCTCCTTTGCCATTGTAGGCCGCCATCAGTGGCATCCTAAAGTTGTCAGGTAGCTGTGCGTTGGTGACAGCGGGAGAGAAGGGGTTTGCCTTTTTGGGATTCAAAGTGGTCTCCCCATTCTTGGTCCCACCCATCTTCGTGATCGCCTTTCTCAGCTCCTCGATCTAATTGAGGACTGGGTCGTTGCCGATCAGGATGTCTCGCTAATTGGCAACTGGGACTTATCGGGCATCAGCGACTGTGGGTTGTCCATGGTTGTCTCCCTTTGAGCATTCAGATGGTCACACAAGTTGTCTCGACTTTCCATGTTCTGACCTTGGGTGTCACTTCGTCGATCGTTGTCGTGTTTCTGTAGGTGAGGCCCATTCCTAGGCCTCACTCTTTCTCCAAGGTGTGTGAAAATGCATCCAACGTGGACACTGTCGGCATCTCCTTCGTGCCTGTGGGATCAGCTGTGAAGCGAGAAGCTCGCTGAGCCTTTGCCATGGTCCCAAGCCTTGGGTGATCGCTGTCTTCATTGGCCAAGAGGTCGAGGAGGTCGTCCTACTTGGGATTGGGATCTTTAAAGATTGGCAGTGCCCCTAGTGTGATGAGCGGTTGATTGCTCCATTTTCTCTCCGTCCAAGGAGTGGAGCTGTCCTAAATAAGCTTGGCGATGTCGCACTGCCTTGCGTATGGCCGTCTCGAAGGCAAGGGTTGCCTCTCATTGTCACTGCTTCATGTCCTGTCGATTAGCAGCCATCTCAGCTACAATAGCAGTGTTCATGGCATGCAACCGTGCCATCTCTTCTCTCAGGGTGGCGGATTGGGCTGTTGGGGGAGGTGGTATCCATTGCGTTCATCTAGGTTCTCACAAGTGTCCTCATCAATGTTTTGCGACGGATGAGGATTTGGTGGGGCCGTGAAGCCGTTCTTTAGCTCGACCATGCCTAGGGGCCATGACCAGTGAGGGGGTGGGGCACTTTGGGTGGCAGGTGATAATATCTTACTTTGAAACTCACACTCTCAATGAAAGCACCAAAATGTTGACTTGTTTTTTCGTCATCTCTCACAGAGTCATAAATGAAGTGTCATTTGTGTGTAATATCTCAGAGCAGTTCTTTAATGATAAAAAGTGAGCGAAAGAAAATAGAAGTAGGTGCAGCAATAAATGACTGATACGAAGATTTATAGTAGTTCAGCCCAAAAAAGATGACCTACGTCCACTTTATTTAGTATATATATATAAATAAGAAATATATGGATGTGGTGATATGGAGAGGAGGTTGGAGAGAATATCCAACTTGGTGAATAAGGCGATGACAGCCGTGGCTATGATCGGATTGTTTGTCCTCGTCGTGAGGGGTGGTGAGGGAGAGGGAGAGATAAAGATCGAGGAGGGAGAGATAGTTTTAAGATTTTTAATTTTTTTTTTAAAAAAAAATTAAAACTAGTTCTATATTTTTATGGGGCCATCTGGAGTTCCTCATTTCGTTTTCAAGGACTGAGTCCTGTGGTGATTTTTGGTCGTTGGATGAGGTGGTTTATTAGATTGAACGACAAGATTTGAGTTGAAGCTTAAGTGGGTGTAAAATACGAAAATACCCCTAACTTCTTCCCTATAACTGACAATCGTTCCTCTTCACTAGTTTGGTTATTATATTCTAAAATAAAAAAAAGGTTGTAAGAGCCCCAGTAAACTTCATTGCCTCACCCGACTCCGAAGAGAAGTTTATGGTTGTTGATGCCGTTTTTGTTGAAGCTTGGGTACAAACTTCGGTTGGTGGACAGTTTGTCTGAGAATGGGTTTCAGGGGCCGTTTTTTGTAGTGTTCGACATTTTGGAGTTCTTCCATTGGTGGTAAGTTTTTCCCTCCTTTAGCTTGTGGAGTTTTGTTTGGGCATTACCCATTTGTTGATTATAGATTTCGCCATTTGTTTGATTAAGTAGTTTATATGCCAATGTAAAGAATATCAAAGTTAGGAAGTGTAAACTTATGGTGCTCCAATTTTTTTTTTTTTTTGAAGTTTAAACTTTAGCTATGGGCGAAATGGCATTATGATAACTGAAAATGAATTTTTTTTCCCTATTATATGAAGTTGAAGATTGGTATCGGCAATATAAGGAGGGTAAGATTTCTCCAAAAACAAACCTTAGAGGCTGAGGGGGGGTTTGTTTGGCATTTCTGCCTCGTTAGATATAATGTCAAGTGCATCATTTTAATCGCAAGAGTGGTGGCTGTTGAGATTGTAAATTTTTATGGTTTAGAACTTTGGGTCTTGTTTGGAGTTGTGTTTGAATTTTATGGTTTGGTTTTTCATTGAGATTTAGGGAAGTGAAGTTGGACTTTGTCGTGCAAAGTATCATAAAATTGATACACAAGAAACTCAGAACTAAATTCAAGGAATAAACCTTCAGAATGCAATTAGAAATTTAATCAAACAAGTAAAGAACAATCATGAGAAAAATGAATATGAAAGTAACTTTATTGATCACAATCCAATCTCGGTTACAACTCACTTTATTTCTCAAGATGAGTTTCAGATTACAGAGAGTTTTTCTAGAGAGAGAATTGAAAAAAAAATCGATGCCTAAGCTAAAGAGTAGCTGAGATATTATACTGGTTTTTAGAAATGGACAACACACTATTTTTAGTAGTTTGTTACAACTGTTTTAACTACCAACTTAAAATAGAAAAGCTTAGGAATTAGAGGCTTTAGTTATGTGGACCAACTAATCAACAAATCACCACCTTGGCTACATAACTAAGCAAAGATCAGAGTGGCTGCCCTTTTTGACATCAGACTAGCTGACATTACTTCAGTGATCATATCAGAGGGATTATGCTCAGTGGAGACTTTCTTCACAAACACAACTCCTTCAGCAATAGTCTCTCTCACAAAATGTAGCTTCACTTCTATATGCTTTGTCCTTTCGTGATAAACCTTGTTCTTTGAGAGGTGAATAACACTTTGGTTATCACAATGGACAGTGATAACTTGATCTTGCAGCTTCAGCTCTCGAGCTATTCCCCTTAACCACAGAGCTTCTTTTGTTGCTTCTGTCAAAGCATTATACTCTGCTTCAGTTGTGGACAATGCATAGTATATTGTGAAGACTAGCTTTCTAGGTAATTGCAGTCCCAAATGCAGTAAATACATAGTCTGTGAGGGATTTTCTGGTGTCCAAACAACCAGCAAAATCAGAATCTACAAGACCCCTCTATTATAGCAGTGTTTTCCTGGTGACCCTCAGCTCCTCCATATATTAAACTCTTTCCAATTGACCATTTTATGTACCTTAGGATCCATTTTAGAGCCTGCCAGCGTGCCTTTCTAGGATTTTCCATAAATCTACTTACAAGGCTAACTGAGTATGCAAGGTCAGGTGGAGTGCATACCATGGCATACACGAGTTAACCTACTGCATTTGCATAAGGAACTTCAGACATGCACTCCTTATCTTCTTTGCTTTCAGGAGCTTGATCCATACTAAATTTTAACTGTTGGGACAAGTGTGTTGTGACAAGTTTAGCATTTGACATACCAAACTTGTTTAGGACTTTCTTTAGGTACATCTCTTGAGATAGAAATAGTAGCTTCTTGTCTCTATCTCTTTTTATCTCTATACCCAATAGTCTTTTAGCTCCACCCAGATCTCTCATTTCAAATTCTCTTTTCAAGTCTGCCTTTACTTTGTCTGTTTCATCCTTGTTATTGCTGTCTATTAGGATGTTGTCTACATCCTAATAGCAATAGAATGACAAAATTATGATCCGAGGCAAACTTGAAATAGACACAGTTATCAAACTTGCTCCTCCTGAACTTGATGCGAGTTATGAACTCATCGAATCTTTTATTCCACTGCCTTGGAGAATGCTTTAAACCATATAGGGACTTGTTCAGTTTACACACAAAGTCTTCCTTTCCTTCTGTTATAAATCCCTCAGGTTGTCTCATGTAAATGGTTTCTTCCAATTCTCCATATAAGAAGGCAGTTTTAACATCCATTTGCTCCAATTCTAGATCAAACTTGGCAACCATTTATAGAAGAATTCTTATGGACCTATGCTTCACCACTGGAGAGAATACATAATTGTAATCAATTCCCTCCCTCTGAGTGAAGCCTTGAGCTACTAGCTTAGCTTTGAATCTTCCTTGTTCAACTCTAGGAATGCCTTGTTTCCTCTTGAAAATCCACTTACAACTGACTAACTTTGACCGTGCATGTCTCTTTACCAGGTCCCAAGTATGGTTATCATGAAGAGACTTCATCTCTTCATTCATGGCCATAAGCCATTTATCCTTCTCTTTTCAATCAACTGCAGCCTTGTCAGAGTTTGGTTCATCATTCAGGACCTGACTAGCTGCTACAAGAGAGAATGCCATCAAATATGCATAACCATACCTCTCAGGGGGTTTGATTTTCTTTCTGGTTCTATCTCAAGCCAAAAAATAACCCTCCTCATCTTCTTCCCCATCATCATCAATCTGAGGTTGAATATCAGATTCTTCTCTATGCCAAGTTTCAAATTGATCTATTTTGTTTTCCTCATTGAACTCCACCTCAATAATATCTTTTTCTGAGCTTGCATGGACCATCTTATCTTCTGCACTTGCCTTTGTTTTATAAGCCATTTCAGACTCATTAAAAACAACATCATGGCTTACAATGCATCTTCTATGTCCTAGCTCTAGACACAACAATTTGTACCGTTTAACACCTTCAAGATATCCTAGAAACATACACTTGATAGCTCTAGGTTTCAATTTGTCTTGCCTTATGTGAGCATAAGCAATACATCCAAACACCTTAAGTATATCATAACTTGGAGGATGCCCTGACCATACCTCTTTTGGTGTAGTCATGTTTATGGCTATTGAGGGGCACCTGTTGATTAAGTAACAAGCAGTCTGACTGCTTCAACCCATATTTTTTTTGATAGATTAGCACTCAGCAACATACACCTCACTCTCTCAAGAATGGTTCTGTTAAATCTCTTAGCCAAACCATTCTGCTGAGGTGTTTTTACTACAGTCTTGTGTTTTGCTATTCCAGCCTTCCTACGGTAGTCATTAAAAAAATCTGAACAAAATTCAAGTCCATTATTTGTCCTGAATCTTTTAATCTTGTTTTCCTGTTTGGTTTTCTAACAATGTTTTCCAGTTTGTAAAACAATCATGAACCTCATCTTTAGTTTTCAAAATGAAAATCCATAACTTCCTGGAATAGTCATCTACCGTTGATAGAAAATACTTGGCACCTGAGTGAGATGGAGTTTGAGATGGACCCCATCAATCAGCATGGATGTAGTCCAAAGTACCTTTAGTTCTCTGCTGTCCAGTACCAAACTTGACCATGCAAGCTTTGCCATAAACACATTGTTCACAAAAGTCAAGTTTCTCCACCTTATCTCCACAAGGTAGGTTCTGTTTTCCTAGTTCAATCAACCCCTTCTCACCCCACATGTCCTAGTCTTCTGTGCCATAGTTCAGTCTTTGACAACCCTTTGACAGAAACTGTAGCAGTTGATCCCATTACCACTTCTCCAATCAGAGAATATAGGCCATTCTTTTGCATCCCTTTCATGAATATCATGGAGCCCTTTAGAACTTTCAGAACTCCATTCTCCCATTTGAACACATAGCCTTGTTTGTCAAACTCACTCGGAGAAATCAAATTTCTCTTCAGATTTGGTACAAGCCTTACATTCTTGATGACTCTCTCAGAGTAATTTTATGTCTTCAATGAAGTTGAAGTTTAATTTGACCAATATGAGAAGGTTAAGATGCTTTCGAGTAAAAAAAGAGAGAGGGACGGGTGGGTTGATTTGAAAATGAAAATTTAGAAAGAATTATGTTTGGATTAAAGCTTGAAATTTGAAAAGGTTTATTGATCATATTTGAAAAGTTGATTCAAGTATTTGTCAATTGTCCCCCATTAGGTTTATTATCAAATGCACACTCTTTTGGACATGATTAATGGTTATGCACAGTGTTTCTTTTTTATCTCAAATTTGTGGTCAGGTTTGAAGTTGTGGTTCCAATTTATATTGTGGTTTATTTTTTAAAATTTGGATTTTTCTTTAGTTAGTATGTCATTGAAAAATAAATTGCACTAGATTTCTAAAGTGGACGTTGGAATAAGGTAGTTGATATTTTTTTTTATGGTAATTGTACAATTCTTTGATTGGTGAATTGTTTTCCATATTGAAAAGTAATTATTAGTTTTTATTTTTGTTTGACTATTTTACTTATGTTTCTCGTGTTACGTTATCGTCAGCTGCTGGACAGGATTTTGAAATGGTTGATCCAAAGAAATTGGATTGCAGATGCTTGCCTCATAGGCTTTTCTCAAAATTTTCCAATATGAATGGGGAACAGAAAGAGGTGGTAAAAGAAATGGGGTTCGACACAATTCTGGGGATGAAAGATTGTACTGTTAGAAGAAATCTGATAACATGGTTGGTGTCCAGGTTCAACGTTGAAGATGGGTGTTTGGATGTCCACGGCAAACAATTTAATTTGGATAGTAAAATTTTTAGTGCTACCATGGGTGTTAAGGACGAAGTTCAAGATTTAGTGGACAATGTTTGTGGCGATGAGCCGAATGAGAAGGGGGAAAGATTTTCTATGTCAGTTCTAGAGGTTAAACTGAAAGAAAATCAATCAACGAGCATGCCTTTCATTCGAGATTTCCTTTTGTTCCTTGTCTCCTCCTTTCTGATGCCGAAAAAGGGACTTAAAATTTCGCGGGAGTTTGACGGTACTATACTTTCCATAAAAGACATTGCAACTGTCTCTCAGGTTTATTGGGCCTTAATGTCGTACAAGTATCTGTGGAAAAGCCTTCGACAGTTTCGTGCCAAACCAACCTAGTTTGTGGGAGGATGCATCTACTTCTTGTAGGTAGGTTTTGTTAATAATTAGGTAATGTAATTGTTATACCATATACTAGTGTATTAAATATGTTTTTCTTTGTGCACTCTGTAGGTGTTTTATTGTCATCACGTGGCCTGGAAGGAAGGCTATGTTGATCGAAGCCTTTACCCTTTAAATGTTTGGTTCGAAGATGATTTCAAGGCCGTACTTGATTGGGTAGAGCAACAAGCGGGGTTTCAGTCAAACAAAGTAAGGGAATGATGTATTTTTCTAGGATTAGTGAGTGAGTGAGTTTTTCATTTGTAATAATTAATGCTTTTTTTTTGCTATTTATTAGGTTTTTCAGATACCAATGTTAGAATTGCAGGATGGGTTGGTTGAGTTGAAGTTGCCTACCACAATCTCATCTCTATGTACTATGGTTGCATCGCTGTAGAAGAAAATGATCGTTCAGGAGAATCAAATTGTTAATTAGAAGAGGGGATTCAAAGACAAATGTCAAGGGAATCTGAAAGATTACGTAAAAGCTTGAGTCGTCCAACAAGTTCAACTGTGGCTGGTCCTGCCATTCACGACTCCTGTAAAGAGAAGGACCCTCACGGAGGGGATGGAAGGAAGTTCATTGACGACCCTATAGAGGGGAACCTACAGTTGAATAATGGTACAAGGTGGACGAAGGTTTGGAGTCGGAGTGACCCAATGTTGATCGAGTGTGGTGCTGGTTTTATGAATGAAGTTGAAGATTCTTATGCAAAAGATCCCCTTTCATACAATGACAATAACGATGTGGAAATGGAGCATGATTTGAATGATCTTCAACCTACAGCTGCACCCCCTAGTGAACACAACGATGTAGTCGAAGCAGTTATTGAACTGGTTGATTCGCAGACTAAGTCGACATGTTCCAAGAAGGAGACCAAAGCAATGATAGTACATAAACAATTGTTCAAAACAACTGCTGAACTTGGACCTATTGAGAATGAGAGGGAAGGGGTGGACACGGGAAAAGGGAAGGAAATAGTCGTGTATAACATTATTTCTCAACCTAATATCGATGGTGGTAAGTGTGATCGTGTCATTCATGAAATAGTGGACGATGACAACTTCAAGATTGATCCTGCGATTCATAAGAGAGACTAAGACTATGCAAAATGGACAAGTTATTTCAGAATATGGTTGCCACATATATGGGAAGCGACGGCTACCAGATTAGGGCATTCAAATTCAAACAACCGGTACACGTGGCTAGTTTCCAACTCAGACTTTTCTTTTTGATAACAGTTTGTCATTAAGGTACGTGAAACTATCACATGTATTAGCAGGGTTTTATTTTCTAAACTTTTTAGTAATGTAAAAAGTTTCCATTTTGGTAGAGTTTTCTAACGATCCCACACTTTACTTTGCAGGGATGTTTTTGTGGATAGTCAAGTGGTAAAGCTGGAACGTCGGTACTTCAGAAGCCTCGGACCAGAAGGTCATGTGGATGTGAAGGTAAGACATTCTACTTATCTAAAGATAATGTCTAATTTTATGGAAAACGAGTGATTTATACCGTGTACTAATTCATTAATTCAATGAGGTTGGGATTGATGGTTGAACTCTCTCTTTTTACAACTTGGCAGATTATTGATGCTTTCGGGCCTGTATTACGACCAAGATATGCAAGTGATGTTGCCCGACTTGAATATATGAAGACTCTCATTTTGCCAACCTTTGCCCCCCATATGGTAAGGTCTAATACATATTCCTTTTGCTTCGTTCAATATTCAAGCCTTCCTTGGTTGCAACTCTTGATTTTGCTTAAATGTGAACTTTCGAGACATGCACGGTCATTTTCTCCTTCAAGTAGTCATCGTATCTACTAACTGCTTCTGCCTTAAGTTCCTCTAGTGCTTTCAACACCCTTTCATAGGCTACCATGAACGTGACATCCCTCAGTTCCTCTAATTTCTTTGTCTTATGTTCAAGGTCAGATTCCAGCTACATTATCCTGACTTTAATGGACTCGTTATCTTTCTCTAGCATGCGACAATCTAATTTCTAAAGTAAATTTCTTCATCCTTCCTCTCTAATTTGAACTTGAGATTGTTTATATAGTCTATAGGTTCGGGGGGGAGGGTCTTTATGTTGCTGTTGGTGAACTCCTCCCACTCCGGTCGATCTACCTGATGGTGGCCCCTGTCGGGAAATACCTCAATATTGCATGAGTTAAATGAGGAATGTGAATCCATGAGGTATGGGTGGAAGGAAAAATTATGGGGTGGAAGGAAAATGATGGGGTGGAAAGGATGAAGGAAGCGATGGCTGCCAAAGTAGTTGGTAGTGGTTTGTGTGATGGAGAAGTTTTGTTTACTCATTCAAAATGGGGAGTTGTTGTACGCTGTCTATATTTGAGCAGGGCCCCATGTATACATGACATTTTTGTGATAGTGTGACACACCAAAGGTCAATTTGACATTGAATGCTGAGACATATCGTAAAGATGCCTTATTTTTTGCATAAGGTACAATTCTTTGTCTAGGGAATGAAATCATGCCAGGCGGTATGAGAAAGTGAATAACTTGAGAATTCTATTTGAATTGGGGATTGGTTTAAAAAACAACTGGACCACAATGAACCACAACACAAAAAACAACATTATTGATGGTTAAGGTGTATGTGTACTTGTCAAACAAACTTAAAAAATAATCTATATGTTTAAAGTGTCATGTCATCATTAATGAAAGCACTCCAAACAAATATAAAAGACCATTTATTAGGCAACACAATTAGTTTATGTTCCATGAACATATATATTATCTCCCTATTTTGTTCTATGGATGTAATGTCCTAAATTTGCTAATAACACTTAGTGCCTTCATTACATAGTTTAGGGGTCCTAATTGGATGTCGATGTGTTAGTAAAATTTAATTGTGATTATATATGTGATGTTAATGAGTTATACTATGATGCGACTACTTATGCATGTTTAAGTGTATTAAAAATGCTTAAAGGGTCGTATCTGTTGAAAATGGTATTTATGTAATATTTCCCCCTAAGGGTATATATGTAATTTTTTGTCATTTGTGAGTGAGATCACATTATTATGTATATGATGACTTGAGATGTATGGCTGGAGGCGATCCTAGTGAGCAATGTGGCGGAAAGTCACATGGGGGATTAATACCCAGCTTGGGTTGAGCGTAAAAAAAGCCCTAAACCCCAATAAGATTTTGGTCTTAGTAAATTCAAAATCAATCTAGAGAATTAGAGATTGTCATTTTATGGTTAGTTAGGATATTTGTGAATTAAATCGTTATTTAGATAATTAAATATAGTTTTCGTAACTTTAGGGTATTATAACTTTGGACCCATTTTTGACCCAGTTATTTTATGGTATTTGAAAAATATTATTTCTAAAACGTTGTAGACAGTTGAATTAGCTTTCTAACGGTATAAAGTTTTTCGAAATCTGACTTCTAGAGCTTTAGCTATGTTTATTTTACTAAAGCTGAGTCCACAGTTACGAGATTTAGGTAGTTAGAGGTTGGGATATTTTTCCTAGTTTGATGTTAGAATATTTTTTCAATTATTTAATAATAATATTAATAATATAATGTAGAGATATTTTCTAATAAAAGTTAGGGTTCAATTTTATTTAAATTAAAAATTGGATTATAGTTAGAATGCAATTATGATTTTTGAGAGCTTATAAATATAGCTTATTCCTTCTCATTTGTCTCTCATTCACTCTTGCTTTTCTTAAGACCCTCACACAACTCTCTGTAATGCCCCAAAATCCCTAATGAGGTTTATGGTTGGATTAGAAGGCCGGGAGTGCCTAGGACTTGTATGTTGGGTATTTGGGTTCAAAAACCTTTTATTGCTCATTTTCATTGATGGTATTTATATTTGGTTATGACTAGGTGACCGCTAAGGAATCAAATGATCGATTGTTCTCAAGGGTCGCTCTTTTAACTTGTTTCATGCTCGAACCAGAGGTAAGAAAACTGCACCCAGTACGTGACATCCATGGTTATTAATGAGGCATGTTGAGTGTTATGTATGTCGACATTGATTTCATATTAAATGCTTAGAAATCTCGCTTATCTATGAATGGCACTAACCTATGAGTCAAGAATCGACAATGGTGTCAGTACTAACTGTGAAGCTATGACTCATTAGTCACACTCGCCAATAGTACTGAGCACTGGTCGTATTGTATTGACTTAGGAGTCAATAATGGTATTAGAGTGTTTAACGCAAGCCGAAAAGATTAGATCTAATCGACATAAGCATCATCATCATAAGCATGAAGAGCATGATCGACCTTAAGTTAGATGAAAAAAAAAGCGCTTGTCTAATCTAAAGACTAGTTACTTAGAGTCAGAGCCAAAAGGCTAAGGTGATCGGCATGTAACATGGCTTGGGGAGCGGTTTACCAGAGATGGACTTATTAGCCATCTATTTAGGGAGCAGAACCCTAGAGATGGACTTATTAGTCATATATACAGGGAATAGATCCTTAGAGGTTGACTTATTAGTCACCTGCCCAAGGTTATGACTCCATAGTCACTCATCTGATTAGGGTGCAAAGCCCTAGAGATAGACTTATTAGTCAACTATTGAGAGTATGACTTAATAGCCACTTATCTCATTAGGGCTACACGCCCCAACATGATTATTAGAATCTCAATATTATTTGATTAGGGCTACAAGCCCAATATGATTATCATAATCATCATTTGATATAGTATACATGCAGTAATGAGTTTTCTTCCTAAGCCTTGGATCACAGGTGCTATGTGGTGCAGGTAAAGGGAAAGAAAAGCTCACCCAGTCTTGAGTGGAGGGCTTAGGTGGCAATGTGTACATATGCGGTCGGTTGACCACCACGGCCAAGGTGTTCCTCATGGGAACTAGGGGTTAACCCTATATTTTGCCGCTTTGGTCGGCGAGTTGTAATTTCGACACTGTAATGACCATTTTGAATTGTAAACAACTTAGTAAATGCTTTTCTGGGCCGATGTACAGTTTTATGTTTTAAATAAAATACATCCTTTCCTTTTGATCGAGATTTTTCACGTTAGCCTATTAATAACACCTAGATTCACGTTTATAACCAAATGACTGGTTTAGCGAGTTAAGCACGGTTTAAAGCTCACAGTAACGGTCTTGGAGTAACCAGGGCGTTACACTCTCTTTCTCTCACTATTGTTGTCGTGCACCACCATCAAAACACAAACTCTAAGGCCAAAATCATCATCACCATCACCTCTTCAAATCTCCAAAGAGTCCACATGACCAAGGCTATCTTTCTTATTGTCGAAACCCTACAAGCAACATTTTAAGGATCTAGGAATTCTATTCAAGATAAAGGTTGAGGTACAGTTAAGTTTTGAATATTTTGAGTTTTAGATCTATTAGTTTATGTTTTAATAATGGTATTATGTTTATGAAATATGATTTTAAGCGGGATTAGCATATAAATGTTAAGCATGTTGTATATGATTTATATTATGTTGGTTAACTATTTATGCTTAGGTGGTTTATGGGTGCTATGTGGTGCAAGTAAGGGCAAAGATAAGTTGGACCAACCATGAGTTGGAGAGCTCTAGGGGCTGTGTGTACATATGTAGCCTGCTCGACTGCCACGGCCGGGATTTCTTTTAAGGATTTAGGGTTATGGTGTAGTTTGCCACTTACGGTGGCCATTTACTACCCTTTTACTTTTGTATTTTGTTACAAACTCTTTTTTGATCCTTTTACATAATGAAACTTTTTTAATGGAATATATTACTTCTTTGGCACAAATTAATGAACAAACTTTTTTTATTTCTTCACCACTATTCAATTGTCATTATGCATTAGAGTCCATATCAAACGTTTAACTGGAAAAACTGGGTTATATTGCAACATGTAACAGTGCTGGATTTACTACGTCGTTAGACACATGGTTGAAGTCTCATGTATTTACATTTTCAAAGGAAGAAAGAACTAGTGAACATATGAAAATCATAAACACACAAAAACGATGAAAGAAATTGGAATATAACGGTGTTTTGATTCTCTCGATTTAGTTTGAGGGAATTACGCAATATATTATCACAATTATAGAGGTTCACTCTCTGCCATTGATTATTTTCAAAAATGAAAATCCATTAATTTCATGATCTTTTGGATAGAAATTACAAAATTAGTGGCTGCTTTTGAAATTAATGAAAAATAATGTAAAACTTTAATTTATTTTAAGCATATATAGGAAAATAAAAGTTTCAATGCCTAAATCTTTTTTTTAGTTGCAATAAATAGGAAATTTTTATATGAATATATAACAACACTCATATTTACGATAATTAACTGATAAGCACAATTTTCAGTTATAAATTTAAAGATGTGGGGTAATTTACCATAAAAAAATTCAATTGTCACCACCTTTTTAATATATACTTTATTGGTTTTCTTATCGTAAACTTGAATTAAAATACTATTAATGCACTGAAAGTGAGAAAATTTTTTCCTTCTTCTACATAATTTTCCTTAAATCTTCTTATTTGTGGTGTATTTGAATTGAAAGACTCAAATCTAAATTGACATGACTTGGAGAATTACTTTTATTAGGATTTAGAAGCCTGAAATGGTTTTCAAACTTGGGACCTGAACCCATTGTAGTTGACCCAATACAAAAAAGTAATTGATTGGGAATATACCAAGGCATTTGCACTATATTTTTTCTTTAAATTTAGAAAAAAGTGTGAGGAAAAATTTAGCAAATCATTGTCAGGGCATTGCGTCTTTTAGTATATCACCACGTTTGGCAGAAGTGAGGACAATGTGCCTATGGTACTACACCTATAGGGACTGTTCAGTTTCTCTGTGTGAAGACCAATGCTTCACATTACTTAATAAACTTGAAAATGTACTCATGAATTCTTTCCCTCTGGACTTTACATTTTGAGTTCCCACTCCAAACAAGATGAGATACAAAGCCTTGGCCACCCGCTCCCTCGCAATGACGGCCGAAAAAGTCGAGGAGTCTCACAGGCCTTGTTCCCTCCGACGGGTGGCTCGTCCCAGGAAAATGACCATCAAAAGTGATGCAAGCCCAGTGGAAGAGGGCGTACAGCCACAGAGTGTGGAAGGTGGCGAATTCCAAGGGCATCCTTCCACCACCCAACCATAGCGTAAGCGAGGTAAAAGCTTTATGTTAGAGCTCCCCTTCCTCTTGCTAAAGAACATCTTTTTTTCAAAGAGAAGAGGGTATTCAATGCACGTTAGGGTAAACTTCTTTTTTTCACATACTGACATTTCTATTTTTTGTTTGCTATAACAAAGGACGACCCTGAAAAAACCCCATCCGTGCGAGTTTTGTTCGTGTTGCAGGGGAAAATTCAGATGCAAAAATGGTGCCTTCCTCCTCTTTAGAATCAAAGATCTCAGACCCTGAGATTTACATGAGCAGGAGTACATTCCAGAAAGTGGCTTTCGGCATGTTGTTCAATCTCCGAACGGACATTGACAAGATAAATAAGAGAAGGTTTTGCCATTGTTTCCAAGGGTCCAAAATTAAGAGTGTTGACTTATTCAGGGAAAAGTCTCCAAGTCCATAAAGTCGATCTAGCCCTGAGTTGGAAGGTGAGTCGATGTTGAATTTTTAAAGTACTGTACTTTCATGTAGCCTTCACTCATTTGGTTTAGTTATTATGTTATTAGTTCGAAGTACAAACCAATAAATGATGTTGTTAGTTATTTTTGAAGTTTAATTTTGAAGTATGAGAGTGGTTGATCATGTTTCCAGGTTCATCAATGGGTTATTTCGCCCGTGTTTGGTCAAGTAGAACTATCACATATTGTGACGTTGTTTGGTTCCTTTCCTTTCAAGTAGAATTATCATATATATTTTCATGTTCTTTGTTAAGTTTAAAGTGTTTAAAAATTCATACTATCTTGTGGGTTTCTATATGGATTCCCTTAAAAAAAATTCATCTCTGTTGCTGAGGATATTGGTAAGCGTTTTGATCTAATGATCAGTTTAATAAGAATGGACGAATAAGAAAAATTATTTTTTAGAAAAATGATTAGCATGTGAATTCGAGGATGACTTGTACTGCATTAACTGGAAAAATAATACAATGGCATACCTAATTTTACTGGCAATTTATTCAAGAATTATTGTTATTCAAATACAACCTGCACATGTAAGTTTGAAAGTAATATTTTTATAAATCAACTAGAACCATAACATCAGTTTTTGTTATGTGGGCCTTGTGCATTTATTCTCGACCAACAAAGAAAAATTATCTGCGCGTGTATAAATTTTGACGTCCATAATATGTTCATTCCGCTTTCTAATATAATTTATAATGGAAAATATTACCCAAACGTCCATAGTTGCACTAACTTTTTCAATTAGAAGGATAATTAATTAGCGTAATACATGTGGCAACTTACAAGTCTTTCATTGGGACTGTTGATGTACAAGCAAAACCATGGAATCAGTTTTTGTTAAGTCGATATTTATGAAAAGTTATGTTGGCTCATTAACATGGTTATGTGGACAATTAGTTCATTCTTATAAAAAAATGGGTAATTAAAATTCAGCAACCCTCCCATCAAAGAACTTGCATACGACCTCAGACTTTTTTCATGCAACTACAAATTATATGTGCCAAAGCCAACTTCTCTTACTCCATTATTGAAGTAGAAAGGGTACACACAAAATTATTGGACATATGCGGCTGCTCGACCAACACGGCCGGGGTATCTCATAGGAACTAGTGTCAAATCTATTTTGTCCCTTAGGTCGACTGGTTGTAACTTTTCACCTTTTAAACGTTATTTTTGGACCCCATGTATGAACGTAAACATTTTAGTGAAAAATTTATCTCTTTTGACCAAAATTTTTAACTGTTAATCACGTTTAGTTATACGTTTATGACTAATAGACTCATTTAGAGAGTGTAACACTATTTAAAACACATAGTGTAACGATCTTCACTGTGTTACACAAACACTATTGGCCAAGGTCCCCACCTTTTGTTAATGTACAATGATCATTGCAAAACAAAAAGGCAATGGATTTGGAATATCCTAATTTTCTTAACAATATAAAAAAAAAATAACTCTTCAAAAACGTGTTAGCCAAGATTGAAATTTAGAATATTTTTTCAAAGCCTTGCATCTCTTACTATCTTACCATGTTTCACACAGTACTCATAATGAACCTATGCTACAAGGCCTATAGGGACTATTGAATTTCTTTGTGCCATGAGCATGGTCATTAAATTTCAATATATCATTTATAAATCTAACCCTTTTTTCAATGAGCACTTTCATCTCCTAAACATTTCCCTAGTTGGAAGATGAGGAGATACATTGCCTTGGCAAGCCGACCCTCTTCAATAATGGGCGGCAACTCTCACGCCTATGAGGAGTCATCTCCCCCGGTAAGAGGAACAACGAAGTCCATAAAAGGCCAGCGAAAGAGTTCGTACATCTACAATCTGCACAAGGTTCCACAATCAAACAACATCATTCCACCAGACAGACACCCCAGAAGGGAGGTGATAAGTTTATGGACCAATAGTACCTCTTCCTTTTGTTAATGTGTTTGCATTGCTAAAGATAATAGGGTTTTAACATTACGTTAGGAATGGTTACAACTTTTCAGGCACTGACTTTAATATTGTGTTTATACCATAATGAAGGACGACCACACAAAAATCCTTTGCCTGACACTGATGGAACTGTCAATGAGGTACTGCTGGTGGAAAGCAAATCATATTTGCAAATGGGCCCCTTCACCTCTTTGGACTCCAACATCTCCAAAATTTGGCTTTGAGCATGTTATTCAATATCTGAACTGACGTTGACGAAATAAAGGACAGAGGGTGTTGCCATTGTTGCCACGGGGACCAAAATAACAGTTCACCTCATCATTCCAGCCCTAACTGGTAAGCCAAGAATACTGAAGGTTCTATTTTGTATTAAAAGTACCCTAGTGTTTAATTAAGCTCTTTATTATGCTACAATTTTAAAGTACAAACCAATCAATGTGGTAGGTAGTTCTTGTTGTTTAATTTTTCATGTGCACAGTGGTTGGGTTATGTTTTCTTTTAGGGGAAATGGCTCCTTCACCTCTTCTAATCCCGTGTATGAATTAGTATGTATTATATGGTAATAATGACTTTCGTTACAGAGTTTGTTTTTCACAAGTAAGGAGCATTTTATTAAGCAAAAGAAAAATTACTAACAATATGATTCTTATGCCTATAAACGATACAAATCTATGCCTAATATAGATGGAAATATAATATTCAGTTTACTATAAATGTTCCTTGATTGACTGAAACACATCCAAGTGGACTATGTGGAAAATGGCATACTATTTAACACAAGGTTGTACAAGAAATAATTTGTTAATTACACTTATGATGAATTTACTGTCATCGAGTTCTAGCTTAGCTAGAGATAGGTTTGCCACTAAAGGTCTTCCTCTCCGATTTCGATCCTCTCATATTAATAAGAATCGCCACAAGAAACAAACAAAGTTGTCATAAAAGGTAAATATTTCCAACAAGTAACGACTTCTAGTGAATCAACCCAAAATATGATACAATCCCAAAACTAATTTAATTAGGAACACATTTAGTGAAAATTTTAATTGATATATGACCTGATCGTTTTAGTTTAATATAAACATGTTTTAGAAAACAGACAACCATTAAATAAGTTTATGTTATGTGGAACTTTCGTTTTGTTCTCCAATCATTAAGAAAAATTATTTAGTCTAATCGTCTTATTTACGTGGATAATTGTACAGTTTGTTCTCAAAACTAGCCTTTAACCTAAAAAAAAACAGCTATAACTACTACATTAAACCAAGCTTGACATATAACCTGTCTATTGTTATCACTAATCCATAGTTGATTTACATTGAAATGAGATCCATTTTCTCACTCACATACGTGGTTCAACACCAATCATGTGGGACCCCATGAGTATCCTACCTCTTAAATTACATCACTAGTGTTGACTATGTTAGAGAAGGGGTAGATGAATACAATCCAAGCCAAAGATATTAGGGAATGTAGTTATGAGAAGTAACCAAGAGAATATTCTAAACGAAGATCCTCAAATCATTTAGTGCAATCTTTTGTTCACCTAACACTGATACTAAATTCATTTAAGAAGAGAGGGTACAACACCATAAATATTGGTTAGAATCACTTCTGTCTGACCACCTACGGAGTTAGCCTCCAGCTGACAAATAGTCCATCATACTGTAAGAACTACATACATGTCTCCATGTTCCCCTCTCATGCATGGCCGACGATCTTTCTTCTAAGGAGGGGTACTGGACACTTTCTACCACTATAAGAGTCAGATGATTTGGAAAACAATCAGAGCAAGCACCATTTAGTGAAATCGTTTTGGCTCTTCCACTAATAGAAATAGATACATCCATTAAGACATATCTTCTGAAAATAACCCGATGGCTTGCTCGAAGGAGGATGAAGAGTTACACATCCAGTGGATCCAAAAACAATTTAAAAACAACCACAACTTTAGCAAACCGACTATATGAGTTGTATCATAGGCCCAAATCAAATGGTCTTACTGTTTGCGAAGCCTAAGGTCCAAACTCACCCCATTTTCACTCAAAGAAAATTAATATGCATGTGCCAGTACACCAAACAAGAAAAATGAACGATGCATTAAGGAAGTATAACAAATGGTGAAGCAATAAATGTACATTAATATGGCTTCACCGATTGTGCTGTACTATATGAAATATAACATCATCTCAATGCCCCATGTTGTTCCTCTGGTTGTTAGGATGAAGGTCATTCACATTCATACCAACTTATATAGTGGTGGTGGATGATCTCCACTTCGGTCTCACAAATTTCAAAGCAATACCCCGTCCACCAGGGTGAAAACCGGTAAAAATTTGAGCTAGTGCAGCGGCAAAGCCAAGGACCCTGTGGTGAAGTAATAGAAGTTTTTTTTTTCTACCATGGTAACTAACTAATTTAAACGGTATTATGTAATGGTTCATAGTACGTGTACTTCTCTAAAAATAGTCGTTCAACTAATAGAATTCCACTATAAGTAATTCATTAAACACATTTAAATTTCACTTGACTTTGAAATGTGATTTAGTACTCCAAAACTTGATCTATATTCAAATAAATTTCATCATCTCACTCTGCTGTTTTTTTAAATAATTTGGGCCTTTTTTTGGTAACCCACATATAAGTGGCTTACTTCATTTCCTCAAGGGGGTCATATTTTTTTTTGAATGAAACTACAAGATTCATTGTTTCCGAAGTTGGAAAAAAAACATGTAATCGTAATAGTAATATTCTAAAATTTCTCACTGCACTAATTAAGCTTTGTTATTAGCTTAAAATAATAATATAACTAATAATATTTTCATAACAAACTTTCGGAGATCCTTATAATCACATCAACTTATGCAATAAATAGGGGAGCCAGAACACAAATAATTGGAAACAAAACAAGCTTGTGTAGTAGGCAATATCGGAAAATAAAATTGTGCTTACCACCCACAGCGAGACAAGATTCCAACACACCTACTACGCCATGTTTCACTTCCAAACTGCCATATAGAACCAATTTCTCTCCCATTTCCACAATGAACAAACTCCAAATTTATAAATACAAATGGAAACCTTGCCATGATTGTGTTTGACGAAGGACAGTGCGTTGTATAGAACATTATCACAGGATCAGTAAGTCCTTCAATCTAGAAATTGAGATTCTATTAATTCAATTTTAATATCTAATTTTCTTTAACCTGTCTATGTACTCATTTATACAATGCTCCTTGTAAGTTCATTTATGACTTACGAGGAACATGGAGACAAGGTTGTGAATATAGATATAATGGGTGGTAGCAAAATGACAACTTACATACTCTCAGGATCCCCAAAAGACTTGCAATTAGATACAAGAATCAAGCAAGTGTGATCATATAGTAAAAAACTATTACCACTAAACCCGAAGGGTGTCTATGTTTATGATCACTCTTGCATATAGTACAAAAGCATGATTTGGGACGTCCTACTGCATCCAATATGACATACTCATACAATCGACACTTCCCAGTTGGTTGACCCCATCTTCACTGCAATCAATAACAAAATAATAATTTCCTCGTCACCTAAGCTACCAAATGTGGTGTGCACTTTAACTCACATATCTCACTATGCATTTCAGCTAAACCAAAAGGAGTGTATTAGTGATTATTTTTACAACCATTATCTCCTAAATGTTATCACTCTTCTTTGTTTCCACTAAATTAACTAGAAAAAAAAAACACAAGCCAAGTATTATTATTTTCTTTAAATATTGTCACACATAAAATTAGACGTAGATTATGAAGTCATCCAATACTAGAAGAAAAAGGGCTTCAAACAAAAAACCAAAGCATTGAAACTTAATAGAATTTTTTTTTTACAAACTAACACTAAAATATATGTTCTCGTTGCGTTGTACTTTAATTTTCTCATTTAACAAACACTCAAAAGTTACTTACTAGAATGAAACTTCTTACGTAGCTAATACATATACCAATATGCCCAATATTCAAGCAAAATAAAAAGTCCATGCAAAAATTAACTACTAAATGGTAATGCGGTGTGTCATTCAATAATCCATACATTTTTAAAAAAATATTATTAATATTAAAAACTTTCCACCACATTATATTCATTTCTTATAACGCATTAAAAAAATAAAACAGCTTCAGTTTTTATTACGTTATTTTATTATACATTTGTGTAAGTCAATTATAATAGTTACTTAGCAACAGTCAAATATTTACGTGTCCACAATCGTAAATAAGTCCCAACTTCTATCTAAATTGACTATAAAACCCTCAACTGTACAGTTTATTAGATCTAAAATTATGCTTCTACCCCCACTTATTTAAACTGTGTCAGCTAAAAAAACACAGCCGATTATACCAAGTAAAAATATTAAAAAGTCAACATTTTAACACCAATCTAAAATTGACACTTGGCAAAAATCTAGCCCCATATAAAGGACTCAGTCCTATGAGGGACGTCAGAATTCTCCTATTTATATTTATTTATTTATTTTTAAAATTCATATATATTATTTTAATAATATAAATTGATTTTTTATTTTAATTTAAATTTTAAAATCAATTAAAATTAATTTTTTGAAATATTATTGAGCTGGACCAATCACGGAGTGACACGTGTTGGTTCAATCATCACGTAACGAAGACCTAACAAAGGAGCCTGACGGAATTACACTTTTAGTGACTTTGGGTACTTTTCCCACTAAAAAAAAGATTGGGTCCATGCCGGGTATTTTCCCCAAACATTGGGTACATATGCCGCAAATATCCCAATAATTTTTTATTGGATAAATAATTAAAACATTTAATTTTAAAAACTATCAACATATATTCAAATAAATAACTAATGAAAAAACAAAAATCTGAAAGAAAAGGTGCAATACAAATCAATTGAAAATCGTTGTCGAACTTTCAAAGTAACGGTTGCCGAAAATCATATCACAATTTCAAAATTATGATCAAACATAAGCAC
The DNA here is from genome assembly GCF_963169125.1 of Humulus lupulus. Classification (NCBI taxonomy): domain Eukaryota; kingdom Viridiplantae; phylum Streptophyta; class Magnoliopsida; order Rosales; family Cannabaceae; genus Humulus; species Humulus lupulus. The sequence goes on from NC_084793.1 coordinate 182,465,099, forward strand.
AATACATATGTTTATAATCTAATTTGATCATTATAATATGTTGTTAAAAAACTAGTCGCACTCTCACACCATCAGAAATATCGCTTTATAACACTGCGTAAATATCATTTAATTAAGTACGACCATCACTTTAAGGATGAACATTCTTTGACCAAAACAAGTATAGGAAGAAATGGCTCCCATGATTAAAAGATGTATACATAAGTTTATATATAAATATTTTTCTTGATTGTACCCTGGTTAAACAGGTTGTGTTCAACAATGAAAATGTGTGTTTAACAAACACAAAAACAGAAAATCCAAGAACAACAAACCAGAAAAAAAAAACATAGGAAAACCATTTGAGTTTCTTGAGAATAAGAAGAAAGATTCTTTTCGTATATATGTTGTGGCAAAATTGTGTGTATATATATATCTATATATGTTTATAGGGAGCGACTACAATACATCCCTTTTTTTGCAATACTGTGCATCCTTTTTCTATTTCGGCACCTGAATATTTATAATCCCAAGTTTTATAGGATGGTGTACATTATAGCTATCTAGAACATCCTACAAATTTTCAAGAAATTCTGAATAAATTATGGTACCGAAACAGGGTCTACTCTTTGTTGCACGCGTGCCTGTTTTTTTGTGCACGTGTGTAAAATTTGACAGTTTGAGCTCTATTTTCGGCTTCGTAAACTATTCAGAATTTATTGAAAATTTACAGGATATTCTAAATACATACAATGTACACCGTCATATAAAAAAAATGGGATTATATCTATCCAAGTGCCGAAAATAGAAAAAGGATGCACCGGTGTTGCAAAAAAAGGGATGCGTTGTAGTCGTTCCCTATGTTTATATAGGATGTGCAAATGCAATTTAAGAAAACGCCAAAAGTATTTAAATTTTGATATTTTAAAGATTGAAATGACTATTAATCAGGAGTTCATGTAACACCATGCGTTTCGATTACCTTTAAACGACACAGGTCGCGATTGTTTTCCCCAAGTTAAAAATATTATTTTAAATAATATTATATTTATTTGGAATTTATTTTCATGAGTTATTGTTAGCCAAATTATGAATTGTATGATTAATAGTCAAGATAAGACTTTCGATCTTGGATCGACACAAAAACCCTAATCGGGTAAAAATCTTAGAAAAATAGAATGATAAACTATGACAAATATATTTTAGGCATAAAATACATTTATAAAACTTAAATTTTGGTAAAAAATAATAAACCTAAGAGGAAATGGAAATTTTAGGACATTTTGTGTTAAATGCTTAACTTTTTGCCTAATTATGGAATTTTATTCCACAAATGGACCTTAGGTTACGTTGTATTGTGTCATTAAATAAATTAAATGTGAGAGACATTTAATTTAATTATTATGTGTTCTGTTTTTTTAAAAAAAATTTATAAGAGTGAAAAATGTTATAGAAAATTGATTTAAGTTTTAATCACATCAAATTAATGTTAATGACACAAAGTGACATAAAGTAAAAACACTTAAGTGTTTTAGATATTTTTGTGTTGTCTATGTTCTTCCACCCTCCCCAACCGACCCCCTTCTCTTCTCTCACCCTCATCTTCTTCAAAAAAAATTCTCTCAAGTTTTCTCATCATTTTCAACTCCCAAAAACACTAAGAAACCTTGGAAGCTTAAGCCTTGATCTTGGAAGAGTTTCCCTAAGGTAAAAGTTTCAAAAACTTGACTTTTATAAAGTTTTTAACCATAGATATTTCAATAACTAACTATATATGTTGTTTAGGGTGATGGTTTAAGGTGTAGAAAGAGTTTTGAAGGTTCTAAAGCTAGTAGAAACATCAAAACCTAAAGCAAGAACAAGAAGAGGTAAAAAGTTTACCTAATATGGTTGTTTTTGTATGGTTTTTATTTTTAAGCATTATTTTATGTATTTAATGCTTAAAGTTTATTATTGATGATGTAATAAGGATATGGAATTTTCTTGATAATCTTTATGATGCTTGTATGTTGATTGTGAAAATAGGGACCCAAAATCCCTAAGGGTTTTGTTAAAAACCCTAAAAAAAAAGTTTTGGACCTTGAATTCCAAGGGGTCAAGCATCCACTTTTTAACTGATTTTGTAAAAGTAAATTATACTGTGATGTTTATGAGATGGATTAAATGAATTTGAGCTTTTGAAACACTAAAAAACGTTTAAAAATGAGTGAGTTATGCTATTTCAAAGTTTAGCCAAAAAACTGTTTTTTCGTATTCTTAATTTCGAGACCAAGTTTGGACAGTCACTCTATAAGGAAAATGAACTCAGATTTTGCTAACATTTGGTGGAGATGTTCTTGACATACCCTAATATGCCTCTGTAAAATTTGGTAACAAAATACTTAACAGTTTGAGAGTTATTAAGTGCCAAAATTTGGAAAAAATAAGGACTTTAAAATAAGGTCATTTTTACCTCAATGTTTGGAAAGTGTTTTCACCAATCAAAATTGCTCATTTTGACCTAAGATTTTATAAAGCCCTAAATGGCATACCAAAGATTGAATTAGAAAATTTGGTAACAATTTGGTAAGTAAATTTCAAGTTATGACCTCACAAAGTATCCTGTTAAAAATGTGAAAAATGAGGTTTTCACACTTAGTGTAATAATAATAATATACATTTTTGTGCATATTGCAAGATAAAGACTTGATAAGTCTTAAAAATATTTTGACCTAAAATACCACTTTGAGATTATTGACAATTATTTTTATTATTTCTAAAAATAAAATATTTAATTTATTAATAAATTTAATTAATTAAAAGAGTATTTACAACCCAATATTTTGAGAAAATAATTAAGTAAATTATTTTTAGTAAGTAAACTTGATTAATTGACTTGCGAGAATTAACTAGTCAAGATAAGAAATTATTAATGATTTTTCGTAATTAAGTTAAAATCAGCCTATTTTCTTAAAACTATTTTTAGAGATTAAAACCTTAAGAAAAATAAATGGAAAATTAAGAGATTATTTTCATGAAAAATAATTGAAGAATTTAATTAGTATTTTCTGGATATTATACCAGCTAAAATCTTTTATATATATACCTGATTTGTTGAAAGTACGGGTTAATACAGAACTTTTAAATAATAAGATTTTTAGCGGATTATGGGAAATACTATTACGATACCAGAGCCTAGGTATCAAGACCCTAGGATAGATCTCCCCGAGACATAGGGTTTAGTCTCAAATATTTGCGTATGAATTTTTTGACTGATTTTTAAACCAAATAAGGATCTTTAAACCTTACTAATGAGTTTGAAAATGACAAAACTGCCCAAAATAATAATAATGAATTATGAGTGCCATAATTAATCTGAGCATATTGTATGGATAATTACAGTATTAGCTAAGCATAAATGGAGTGTACTTTGGAGGGTGAAATCCTGCTAAGAGTTAAGGACTCCATGTAAGTCAACTTCTATTGTGTGGCTACAACATGAAACGATTAGTGTAATGTATGTTAGTATAGAGACACATGCGCAGGTATACACTATCGTAGACAGTTTACATAGAAACGCTAGTCTAGTAGGCGCTGATTCAAAAAATATGACTAGTTGGTATTCGTCATATCCTAAACGGCTGATCCCTGTCACACTGCTTGTTTGGTTTGATTATGTCTTGTTCAATACCTCGACGAGTGGCCAAGAGCTGAGGATTGCTGGTTTAAAACTAGGGGCGCCAAAACGAATGGGACCTAGGTGCCCTCATGCTTACTTAATCATTGAATGGTTAGAACACGAGCAAGTACTCTGATGAGTTATTCCACAATAGCCGCCATGAATATTGGCCATTCATTGAGAGTGCCTAGAGATACTAGAGGTGGCCGAGTTTGAGTGAGGATGAACACCCTAGGGGCAACTGCTGGCCAGCACTACTAATTAACATAAAAGTCTCTGTAAACCCATGCATCTTCGATTAAACTCTTTAATAGTAGCAATGCCGTAGGTAACTTGATGGTTACCCTTGTGAGGGATTTACTTTTGGATAAGTAGCGATGCCCTAGGTAACTCGATAGTTACCCTTGATGGGGATATTTATTGGCTAGATCTCAGTGTTGAGACTTGGTTCTCCCCTATCGATTAGCAAATATGATGGATGGCGTGGTACGCCCGAATTGTCGAAATTTGTCAAGCGTTGGTCTCAAAATATATTGTTATATATTATATTTGTTTGCTGTAGGATTTTCTAGGTGCAAGGATTTATTTGTTTATCTGAAATAGTTTGCCAATTGTTATTAAGCATAACCATAGGTTTGCTAGGACGCTTTTGCATTCTTGAAATTGATTGCTAAGGGTCCGATTGTATTTGGAAGCCTAATTTTGTTGAGAGCTATTGTTATCATTGGTCAATGACTTGGCCAGTGACCACCTGTCTTCTCTACATACTTTTGTTTCAAAGTTGAACTTACTAAGCGTTTTCGCTTTCCTAGTTGTTCTTTGATGTAGGTAAGAACAAGGGCAAATCAGAGTAGTGAGTGCTGGAGTCTACTTTGTGGATGTACAAGTTGTAACGACCCGGATTTTCAAGACTCTATAATGTGGAAATATAAATGTTTTAATTTAACAAAATGTCTCAAAAAGCCGTATAAAATTTTTTTTTGAAAAGTCGTATGGCCATACTTAACATTTAATACAAACATATTTTATAAAGAGTAGAGTGAGCCTAGTTTTGGAAAAATAAACAACATTTCCAAAAATAAAATGGCTTCCCAAAAGGTCGGTCCACATGTACATTTGCAAGGTAGACTTCAGCGCTCACTGCTCTGCCTTGCCCTTGTTCTCACCGACAACAGGAAAAAACTAGGTAAGCAAAAATTCTTAGTAAGTTCAACTTTAAAACAAAAGCATGCGGAGAATTAGTGTTTCGGATCCATCCGGGCCCTACACAATCAATTTCAAGAACGCAAAAGTGTCCTGGCAAGCTTATGGTCATGCCTGATAACCAATGACAAATTATTTCATATAAATAGATAAATTCCTGCACTCATAAAATCCAAAAAACAAGCAGATATATTCTATCACAACTATATCTTATCAACAAATAAATCCATGCACTCAGAAAATCCCAGAACAAGCAGATATATTATATCACAACTATATCTTATCAACAAATAAATCCCTACACTCAAAAAATCCCAGAGCAAGCAGATATAATATATAACAATATAATTCGAGATCAACGCTCGACAATTTCCAACAATTTGGGCATAACACACCCTCCAGCATAAATGCTAATTTGTAAGAGAGAATCGAGTCTCAACACTAAGATCTAGCCAATAAATATCCCCATCAAGGGTAACTATCGCGTTACCTAGGGCATCACTACTTATCCCAGAGTGTAATCGAAGTTACACGGGTTTACAGAGACTTCTATGTTAATCAATGGAGTTGGAGAGCAGTTGCCCCTAGGGTGTTCAGCCTCACCCAAACTTGGCAACCCCTAGTATCTCTAGGCACTATTCTTGAATGGCCAATATTCACGGCTACTATCCAGGAGTAATTATCAGAGCACTTGCTCGAGTTCTAATCGTTCACTGATTAAGTAAGCATGAAGGCCCCTAGGTCCCATTCATTTTGGTGCCCCTAGGTTTAAACCAGCAATCCTCACTTATTGGCCACTCGTCGCGGTAATGAACCAGACATAAATAAAATCAAGTAGTGTGACGGGGATCAGGCGTCTAGAATATGACGGATATCTACTGGTCATATTTTATGAATTAGCACCAACCAGACTAACGTCTCTAAGAAAACTTTCTACGACAATGTATATATGTGCATGTGTCTCTATAATAACATACAATACAATAGTCGTTTCATGTTATAGCCACACAATAGAAGTTGACTTACTTGAAGTCATTTGCTCTCAGCAGGATTTCACCCTCCAATATAAAGTTCAGTTATGCTTTTCCAATACTGTAATTATCCATACAGTATACTCTGATTAATTATGGCACATCATAATTCATTATTATTATTTTTGGCAGTTTGGTCATTTTCAAAATCATTAGTAATGATTAAAGATTCTTATTTGGTTTTAAACCCATTAAGGAAATTCATACAAAGATATTTGAGACTAAACCCTAAGTCTCGGGGAGACCTATACTATGGTCTCGATACCTAGGCTCGGGTATCACAATAGTATTTTCCCAAAATCCGCTAAAAATCTTATTATTTAAAAGTATCGCTATTAACCCGTACTTTCAACAAGTCGGTTAAATATATAGATGATTTTAGTTGGTATTATATCCAAAAAAATACTAATTAAATTCCTTAATTATTTTTCAAGAAATAAACTCTTAATTTTCCTTTTATTTTTCTTAATGTTCTAATCTCTAAAAATCATTTTAAGAAAATAGTCTAATTTTATCTTAATTAGGAAAATCGTTAAAAATTTCTCATCTTGACTAGTTAATTTTTCCGAAGTCAATTAATAAATTTTACTTACTAGAAAAATAATTCACGGAATTATTTTATCAAAATATAGGGTTTTAAACCCTCTTTTAATTTATTAACGTATTAATAAATTAATTCTTTTATTTTTAGAAAGAATAAAAATTATTTAATAAAAAGAATTCTCACTAAACTCAAAGTGGTATTTTAGGTCAAAATATATTTGCAAGACTTAACAAGTTTTTATCTTGCAATAAGCAAAATTTTACTTTTTACCTTAAGTTCCAAAATCTCATTTTTACACTAAGTATAAAAACCCTATTTTTCACATTTTTAACTACATATTTTGTTAGGTCATAACTTGAAAATTACTTACCCAATTGTTACCAAAATTTCCCAATTCCATTTTTGGTATGCCATTTAGGTCTTTAAAAAATCTTAGGTCAAAAGGAGCATTGTTTATTGGTAAAATTGTTTTCCAACAATGAGGTAAAAATGACCTTATTTTCAAGTCCTTAATTTTTCCAAAATTTGGCACTTAATAACTTTCAAACCGTTCAGTATTTTGTTACTAAATTTTACAGTATAATACTATGTTATGCCAAGAATATGTCCACAAAAGTTTAGAAAAAACTGGGTTCATTTGCCCTATACAGTGGCTGTCCAAATGTGGTCCCGAAATTAAGTAAACGAAAAAACAGTTTTTTACCTAAACTTTGCAATAGCATAACTCACTCATTTTTAAAAAAATTTGAGTGTTTCAAAAGCTCAATTTTATGTACTCAATCTCAAAAACATCACAGTATAAATAAATATTACAATATCAATATACAATGGATGCTTGATCCCTTGGAAATCACAGCTCTAAACTTGTATTTTGTTTTAGGGTTCTCACCAAAACCCTTAGGGATTTTGGTCCCTATTTTCAAAAATCAACACACAAGCATCATAAAAATTATAGAGCAACTACCATAGCCTTATTACATCACCAATAAGAAACTTTAAGCATTAAATATACAAAATAATGCTTAAAATAAAAACCATACAATAACCACCATAAAAGTAAACTTTTTACCTCTTGTTGTTCTTGCTTTGAGTCCTTCAAAACTCTTTCAATACCTTAACCAACTCCCCCCAACAATATAGATAGTTAGCTATTAAAAGACCCATGGTTAAAAACTTTACAAAGTCAAGTTTTTTGAAACTTTACCTTAGGGAAACCCTTCCTAGACCAAAGCTTAGGCTTCCAAGCCTTCTTAGTGTTCTTGAGGTTGAAGATAGAGAGAAAACTTGAGAGAGAGTTTTCAAAAAAGATGAGAGTGATTGCGCGAGAGAGGGGGTTGGATTTTTTTTTTTTTGGGGGGGGGGGGGTACAAGGGTTTAGACTACTCTAAAATATCCTAAAACACTTGAGTATTTTGCTATCCACTTGCCATTAACCCTAATATTTAAAATGAGATTTAAAAATTAATTAATTTTGTTCACACCATTTAAAACCTCACATGGCCGGCCACCTCTTTCTATTTATGCATGTAATTATATATATATTTATAAAGGTTAATAAATATTTCCCAAGAAGAAAAATCCAATTTGATTTCCTATAACTTTTTTCACTCTTATTAAGTTTTAAAAGCAAAAATTAACACATAATCACATTTAATTTAATTAATCACACAATAAAATTTAACCTAAGTCCCATTTATGGAATAAAATTCTCCAATTCGGTAAAATTAAGCATTTAACACAAAATTCCCTAAAATTTCCATTTTCCCTTAGGTTTATTATTTTTGACTAAACTTTAATTTTTATGAATGTATTTTATGCCCAAAATATATTTGCCATAGTTTTTCATTTTAATTTATAAGATTTTTACCTAATTAAGGATTTTGCGTCAATCGAAGACTGAAAGTCTTATCTTGACTTTTAAACAAAAAATTCATAATTTGGCTAGCAATAACTCATGGAAATAAATTACAAACAAATATAATATTATTTAAAATAATATTCTTAACTCAGGGAAAAAAAATCCCGACCCGAGTCGTTTCAAGGTACCCGAAACGTAGGACGTTACACAAGTGGACCGACCTTTTGGGAAGCTGTTTTGTTTTTGGAATTGTTTTGTTTTCATAAATAAGGTTGAGTTTACTTTTCATAAACTATGTTTGCATTAAATATTAAGTATGGCCATACAAATTTTTTTTCATTAAAATCAATTAATATCATTATCCCATAAGCTTGCTATACTTACTAATCTCCACTAATGTAGAAAACACATGATCATAAATCAATAGGACTTTCACAACTTATAATTGAATGGCTTAGGTAAAAGTAGATGAAAAAGTCATTTAGGCTCAAATATACCATAAGCACATAAACCAAACAAACCAATCTTTATTCACTCACAAACCCAAAAACCAATCCCAAATTTCCCAATATTTCTTATTTTTAGAGAGAATTCATAAACTGATTTTTTTTTCATTTTTTTTTCTAATGTACTACACTCCCCCAAACTTATTTCTTCGTATTTTCAATTGGAGTGTTGTTCATATTCAATATACTTTTTTTTCTTTCTCTCTCAATTTTTCTTCTTCTATTGACACAAATATCCAAATATAAACCCCATTACAAACCATCCCCCAATCACTTTTCATATGCTCATGGTATATCAAAGGGAAGGAAAAATAACAAAGTTTCAAATAAACTCAAAATAAGTGTCAAACAAAAAGAATCAAATTAGGCTCAAAATTGGGTAACTAGGGATTTAATAAATCAAGGTTGGCTTGAAAGGCTCAAACGTTCCAAAGAATTGCCTAAATCATTTTCCTAAGCATGCATCATCTAGGATTTTGTCTCAAATAGCAAGCAGACAAGTTATAGAATAACAACATTTTCATAATTTTTTTTTTATTTCAACATTCATCAGGCATAAAAATTGTTCAATTACACAAAATTTATTAAAAATCATGATTAAGTTATCAATTATTTAAGTGGACAAAGAAAAAAAATGGAAAGAACTATTCAACCAAGAACACAGATTTTTATAGCTTCATCCCCATTCAATTTATACAGCACATCATTCAATGATATTATCATTAACTAATCATTGTCAACTTGATTCGACTAACACTCTAAAAAACCTAAACAAAACATCACAAACACAACTAACAAAATAACATAATATATACAAAACAATAAATCCCTTCCCCCAAACTTAACCTTGGTTGGTCATTGAACAATTCCAATACCACCATTCATTGTATTTTGCCATGTCTTCCAACATTCAATAGGCTTCATCCAAGGATACTTGGTAGAAATTGATGGTATCATCTCCTCTTTCTACCCATTCTCTTGCTTTGACATTCACCCCATTGAGGAAGACCTCTCTAATTGACACTCTTTGAACCTCATTAGAAAAGCTTTGTATCTCCACAATGCCATGTATAAAGGCTCCAAGTTAAGATGAACAAAATTCATGAGGACTTGCATATGAGACATCTCAAGTTCCTTGCAAGACAAACAACAAACATAGAAAAAAAATAATAAATGGAAAAAGGAGAAAAAATTAAAATAAAATATATAAACCAAATTAGAATCAAGAATCAATTATATTTGATATTGATTAAATAGTCCCCGGCAACGACGCCAAAAACTTGATCGGAAAATTATGATACGCAAGTATACACAATCGATTCAAGTAATAAAATAGTAAGTAAAGTATCGTTTCCACAAAAAATATCAACAAATTACCAATAATTGCTTTTAAATTTCTATTTGGCTATCGAAAATAGAGTGATTTTTAAATTAAGACTTAAAATTGAAATAAAATTTGAAATAGTAAAGATTGATTCAAGAATTTAAAAACCTAGTGTATTAACTTCATCAACTTTTCAACTTGTTAATCTTACTAATCAGCACATATAATTTTTCAATTTTTATCATATTAGAGGGTTAACTAAAATAATCCTACTTCTTTTTCAAGATAAAAAGGTCTCAAACCCTACATATCTGTGATAAGTTTTAACATACAGCAGGCATGAAGCATAGAAACCCTAAACGCTACACAAACCCTATAGTTACTATTGTCCTATATGCAATTTATGTCTATATGAGTATAGAATATTCAACTTTCTCATCTCGGATCTCGAATCAAAATCATAAATCATGTAAGTAGTGATCAATTATCCACACACATTAAGCGCCAATCATATAGACAAAGGATAGAAGAAGAAGAAATTATATAAACTTCACAGCAAATATCCAAGTGACTGCATTAAACCCTAGAGTAAAATATTTTCTTCATGACAAACATAGCTAACACCATAAGAATAAATGTTATCATCTTTAATATCCAAAACTTGGAAAGAAATTAAAGAAGAAAAATGTAGAAAATAAGCTTAGTCCTCAAGAACTCTCTGAAAATTCCTAATTGAAAACCCTAATCAGTCCATTAATTTATAATGTTTTAAACCTAAATAAAATATTTTTTTCTCTTCATGGAGGCGCGCCGTGACTAGTGTCTTCAAAATAACCAGGAGATTTTTGCCTCCTTCTTCAAGCGCCACGGCCCTTAAACTCCATGCCGCGGCCCGTGTGAAAACCCAGATTTTCTTTGCTCTGTGCCACTCATCATGTCGCAGCCCTAAAGAGCATGCCGCGACATTAATTCTTGCCAGATTTGGGTAGTTTCTGACTTTGTGAGAGTCACGATCCTTAAGCCCATGTCGTGACTCTGATTCTTTTTTTTTACCAAACATGACCATTTTAAGTCTGTCCTTCATCAAAACTTATTCTAAATCCTCCTTGATGCCAATTTGACTCGAACAACCACCAAAAGCTCTATTTTCCCACCATTTCTTCTTCTTTTTGCATTTAGCTCATAATTCATAGCATCTTCCTACAAAAAAAAAACACAAGCGTAATCGTGCCCAAAACAAACTAAAAGACTCAAGATTACCACAAAAACACAGCCTAAAACAACACTAAAATGTAGTTATCAATTTAACAGAGAAATCCATTCTGAAGAAGTCTGAGCATGGACTTACTCACTGAACATCATTTTCGATGACATCAGTACACCGCCTATGTTTAGGGTAAGATTGGAAAGTTTGTGTCTCAGAGACACAACCTTTCTTTCGTACCAGGAGAGGCACTCGAGGTAAGCCATTCTATACTAGACTACCTTTAGGATATCCATTGAGATGATCTTTGGACTTTGGGTAGGAGTTCAAGGTGGCATATGGACTACCGCGAGCTCCTTGCTTCATAGAACGCCCAGGCACATGTTATGAGGCCCTTGTTGTAGCTGAGAAACCAACAGTGGAGGAAATGGCTGATGAGGAACTCGGCGACGGGGAACTTTCTTATGAGGAGGTGATGGACCAAATCGAGGAAGATCCCATGGATTAATCTGATGAGGACACCAACAACTTTTTGATTTTAAATCAAACTGATCGTGAAAATATATATACGCAAGTGCACGCAATCGATTCAAGTAATATAGATGATAAATATAGTATCGTTCCCACGAAGACTATTTTCCAATTACCAATAATTCTTCTTTTAATTTTATTTGGCAACCAAAATTTAGATGAATGAATCTAATTTTAAAAATTATAAATAACTATGAACAAAATAACAAAAGATGAAAATCACTATTAAAAATACCTAGGGTGTTAATTTCATCAACTTTTCATTCTAAGCATGGAAACCTAATTACTACACAAGTCATACAGGTAATTTCGTCCAATATGCAACCTATGTCTATATAATGATAGCATATTCAATTCTCATCTTTCAAATTTTGAATCAAAATCATAAATCAAGCAAATATTGATAAAGTATATACTAGAATTAAGCACACATTATATAGACTAGAATATTGAAGGAAAATTAATAGAACATCACAATTAAATTAGAGAGAAATCCAAGTGACTACATTAAACCCTAGAGAAATTTTTTAGTTCATATCAGACATGACTAATCAACCAATAATTCATAAACACAAGATTCACAAGCTTAAAAAAGAAAGAAAAATATAAAAAATGTAGAACACTAATCTAAGAATCAAAATTAGTCTCTAAAAAGTGTAATTAAAAACTGACCTAATGACCTAATTAAACCTTAAGTATGAATTTATAGTAAAAAAATTACAACGGCTGTGTTTTTCATATGCGGACCTCGACTTGGCCTTCTCTAGGTCGCGACTCGTGTCAATTTTTGAAGCCTTTCGATTCTGTGTAAGTCCTCAGGCACCGCAACTCAGACATCTCAAGTCGCAGCTCATGTCCAAAATTTCCCCTTGCTTAGCCTCTGACTTTTCCTTGCGCCACGACTTATAAGGTCAAGTCGCGGCACTAATTGCCCCCAGCAGCCATATGTTTCTGACTTGCTTAGAGTCACCACTTGTAAGCTCAAGTCGCGGCTCTAATTCCATCTTTTCTCAAATTAGATCTTTCAACTCGTCTCTTCATCAAAAACTGACTTTTAATCGTCCTTAGCATCATTTTGAGTCCAACAACCGCCAAGAGCATCGTTTTCCCACCATTTTCTTTTTATATTTTCTTATGAGTCACCGCTCCAACCTACAACAAAGACAAACAAAAGCGTAATCTTGCACAAAACACACATAAAGACTCAAGATTACCACAAAAACACATTTTAAAACGACACTAAAATGATGTTATCAAACTCCCTGAAACTTACTCTTTGTTCGCCCTCGAACAAAGATCTCAAAACAAACCTAGACTCTAACAACGTGAATTATACCAACAACAACTATTATGCCTCAAAATCATGAATGTTAATCATATAATTCTCATAAAACTACTCAACAATTTATTAAATCTAGAATTTTGATCAAAACACTCCATCTACACACTTTAGTCTGCTAACATTTTGGATTATCAAATCATGATCATTATAAACGTATTTGAAATCAATTATGCTAACCAAATTTCTTTCTAATCGATCCATTCAAACCAAATAATTCCATAAGCTCACTTACTTGCTATTCTCCACTAATATAAATAATGATATGCACAAGAATCAATTGGACTTATATAGGCTTGTAATGATGGCTTAGGTAAAGGTAGATGAAAAAGTAATTTTTAAGTTCACTTTACTATAAGCACATGACAAAATCTCACCAACTTCACTTCCATAATAATACAATCCCATAATCCCCTTTGTTGTTTTTTTTTTCTTTAGAGAGATGTAAAATATATTTATTTTTTCAATAATAACTATACTCCCCCAAACATGATTTTTCTATATATTCATATTGGGAGTGTATTGAATTTTATTTCAATATATATCTCTTTAATTTTTTCACTTTTCATTATCTAAACCACTAAAATCATAATTAAACCCCATTACACATCAATCCCCATAATTTTTCCTCAATCATATGCTCATAGTATATTAGGGACGAATATATAACCAAGTTTCAAATGTTATGCTTAAATGATGGTTTAGAACAAAAAGATACAAAGTTTGGCTCAAAAGGGGTAAACAAAGGATCAAGTAATTTAAGGTTGGCAAGAAAAGCTCAAACGGTCCAAATGATAGCCTAAATCATATTCCTAAGCATACATGATATATTATTTCGCCTCAAATAACAAGTAAGCAAGTTCTAGAATTGTAGAAAATAATCTCCACTTTCAATTCATCATTCCACTAAACAATTTCAGCAAGTATAATCAATATCCAAAAACATAAATTTAACATCATGACAAGATATTCAAGAAATGTTATCTAAACTAAAATGAACTAACAGAGTGTTCAATCAAGCACACAGATTTGGATTTCATATTTCATTTTCTTTGAATTATACTCATAACATTCACTTTATTCTCATCAACACTTGTTGTCAATCATCATTCATGTTGGTACTAAACACACTAAAACAAAACTCCAAACACTAACATAAACTAAAGAAATCACACAAAACAAAACTAATAAAAAAAATAAGATCCCTCCCCCAAACTTAAACTAAACATTGTCCCCAATGTTTAAAATTAAATAAAGAAAGAAAACTGACCTAGTGCGAATCACTTCAGAAAGGTGGTGGATCTAGAAAAGGATGCCAACGCGGTGGATGAGGAAAATACTGGTGGTCTGCCTCCTGGCTTGACCATCGATAAACCAACTCATTTTCTATGTCAACCTGAGCTCTATAATAATCATGAAGCTCTCCCAAATAATTGCGAGTATGTTGGTTCTGCCGAATGATATAATCTAATCTGGCCATGTGCGGATCCGGTGGAGCCTCAAGTGCCAAATATTGAGGATATTCTCCTCTCCTTTCTTGCTCAGCTGCCCTTGAATTGGCTAGTTGATCATTGGCAGGCGCAGGTTCCTTAGCTGCATCTCTCTCCTCTTCAACTCTCATCTACCTAGGTTTTGGTACCGGTGGCTCCAAGGATGGGTTATTGAACTTATACACCGTAGCACGAGAAATAGGCCCCATTGCCTTCCTATAAATATCACTAGGATATTTAGGTACCTCCCACACTTCACATAGATCACTATTCATTGATCCGTGCCCCAAACCAGTAGTAGTAGTCAATCGACATAAATCCCTGATGCTATGGCGGATAACTCGACCAATGTCGATAGAGAGTCCCTTCATAGCATAAACTAGAAGACACCTATCAGTTCCCACTTCAGAAAAGTGAGTGTTGGGCATAAGCCGCGCACTCACAAAGAGAGTCTAGGCTTTGGCCACACAATTCATTTGATATATTTGTAAATGCTTCGGTTCCCCATTCTGCATGAAAAAAGAAGCACTAGGAATGCCTGAAGTTTCTACCACCTCAACCCAATCAATTTCACTATTATACGCCAATTGATAATATTCATCATCTTCATGAGACAAAATTGGTAATCCATATAGATCATCAATATTATCAATGGCACATTCTACCGAAACCCCTCGCACAAACACCTTTTTATTAAATGCCCCAGGAAAATTGGCATAGAACTCACAAACCAACGAATAGTTGGCATTAAACATTTTATCATCCACAAAAAGTTGCCAACCACGGTGTTGAATCTCAGCCCTAATAATATTATAAGTTTCCTGAGGGTACGAATCTTCTTGATATTCCATTTCGTGCTCTTGAATTACCGTATGCTAAGATAACCTTTGATAGTGATCAAAGACATCCTTGTTAATAAATCACGTCGGATCAAACTCTTAAATTGGTTGAGGTGTTGGCGGGATTGTCTGAGTTTGGGGTGGTTGGGTGCGGGATGTTGAAGGGTGATTAGCGTACTTAGAAGATGCAACCCTAGTAGGTTGTTTTCTTGGACCCATACTTACAGAATTGATAAAATATGGCAACACAAAAATTTGGCCGCACTTCCCCTGATTTACTTTAATTTCCTCCATTGAATAACTCCAAAAATATCACTCAAAGACACTAAATATACTAACAAGGCAGTTCAACAACCCAATTCAATCCCTTTGCATAAAATGACTTCAATTAAAACTTCAAAAAGAGAAAACTTACAAGCCCTTGATTCTTGAAGACTGCCCACTCCTTAATGCTCCTTTCAATCTTCACTTCTTACCAATAGAAAACAATTAGGGTTAGAGGAAAAGCAAAGAAGAAAGAGATCAATATGGATTTGGAATTAGAAATTAGGAATATGGCTTAAGGGTATTTGAAATAAAAGGACAAGGGAAGAAATTTGAGAGCTTTTGCAAAAGAAAAACTGATTTGGGAGGAAAGAAAATGAAAAATGAGAGGTATGGCTGAGAAAATGATTTTTAAACCACTATTCTTCTGTCTGACACAGACGCGCCGTGTCACAGGTCGGCTATTTGGGTACTCCAAGTAGACGGAACGTGTTGCACTTGCAGACACTTCAAGCTAGCAAGTCAGCCTACAACACACACCTGCAGGCAAACAAACTCAGTGGTTAGCCACAAACACATCTCGGACATGCAACGCGCAATAACAAAGTATGAGCAAGCACGAAGAATTCATTCCTTGGAACATCCACGCAACACAAAGCACACAACAAGGCAAGTGGCATGCGATGGCCCAACAAAGATGACAAACAAGTAACACATAGGCAATAAGGAAGCGTACAAGGGCAAGTATGGATAAACATCGTTTTATTAATATATAGCCTTGATAGGGCAAGGGAGTACACAGCTTTCGCCCCTATCTGCTGGTGGCCATGGTGCTTCCCTAAGTCACCAGGTCACCTCCCCAAAAGGAGCCTTCTAGGGATACAAGGTCTTCCCAGTAACATATATGATTTTTCTCTGGGAGACATATGCATAATTACAAAATTGCCATTACCCTACCCCATGAGGTTTCTTGGTGCAAGACTTGACTAATGATCAAGCACCAAGGCATGCTCACTTACAAAATGGCCCCATGTGGGTGTGCTAAAGGGGCAGCACGCCACACTCTCCCCCGCTCAATTCTTTAGCGTCCTCGACGAAGTAGCTTGCAGATCTTTAATCTTCTGTGTGAGCTTCTTCAAGTCTTCTGCCCTCTTTCAGCTGATCTCATCATCTTCGAGCCCCTTCCATTTTACCAGATACTCCTTATGCTTTTTATGATCAGTGGTGACCGTCCTCTTTCACCAGTCTGGTTGACTGGTTGCGCTCTGGATTTGCTGGATCTTCATGATACGGCTTCAAGTTGCTGATGAGAAGGACCAGGTGTATCTTCATCCATGCTGGTAGGTCAACTTTGTAGGAAGTTAGGCCAACTTTTGAGATGATTGAGACCGGACCCTCGTACTTGCGAACGAGTCTAATGTCTTTGTCCCCTCGGAATCTCAACTGTTCGGACCTCAACTTGGATAACACTAAGTCACCTTCTTTGAACTCTAGTGGTCTGCACTTCTGATCTGCCCACTTCATCATTCTTCTTGATGCTTTTTCTAAATAGGCTCGGGCAATCTCTGTCGTTTTCTTCCAGTCTTTTGTGAAGTAAATGGCACGCGGGTTTCGATCGCGGTATTCGTCCACTGTGTGGGGCAACAGTGGCTGCTGTCCATTAACAACTTCAAAAGTGCTCTTATTCGATGAAGAACTCTTTTGAGAGTTAAAGGAAAATTGAGCTACATCGAGTAGTTACGGCCAGTTCTTCTGATTGGCATTGACAAAGTGGCGCAAGTACTCCTCCAACATCCCGTTGAATTTTTCTGTCTGCCCATCTGTCTGTGGATGGTAGCTCAAGGATATGTTCAATTATGAACCCAAGAGATTGAATAGTTCGGACCAAAAGGTCCCAGTGAATCTTCCATCTTGGTCACTAACAATGTTCTGCGGCACTCCCCAATATTTGACAATATGCTTGAAGAATTGTCGTGTTGTCTCCTCTGCCGAACAGTACTTCGACACCGGGATGAATGTTGCGTACTTCAAGAATCAACCCATGACCACCAAGATCGCACTTAAATCCCATGTCTTTGGTAGGCTGGTTATAAAGTCAAGCGACACAATCTCCCATGGTCGGCTTGGGACTCGCAACGGCTCCAACAACCCAGGTGTTTTGTTCCTTTTGACCTTGTCTTACTGACAGACGAGACAGGTCTTGGTGTACTCCACTACATCATCTCGAATTTGTGTCCAGTAGTATCCCTGCTTCAAAAGGGTATGCGTTCTCTGCCACTCTGGATGACTTGCCCACAAGGTGTCATGCCACTCGCTTAGTAATGTCATCTGCAAATCTCCAGCTTTCGGAACATACAAGCGGCCTGCTTTGGCCCACAGAAGATCATTCTCCACCCAGAACTGGTGAGTCTTGCCTTCTTTCACGAGCTTCAGGATGGTTCTGACAATCGGGTCTTTCTTCAGGTTTTCTTTGATGTGCTCCTTAAGTGGACTATTCACCACGCTAGGCGACAAACTAGCCAAGATCTTTAGAGTTGCCAATTCTGCTTTGCGACTCAAGGCATCTGCTGCCTAGTTCAAGCGTCCTGCCTTGTGCTCAAAACGGAAGTCAAATTCCGCCACGAAATCCTGCCATCGAGCCTGCTTAGGGTCCATTTTCGGTTGTGTAAGGAAATGACTAACCGTTGTATTATCCATCTTCACCATAAACTTTGACCCAAAAAGTAATGTCTCCACACTCGCAAGCAATGGATAACCATGAGGAGTTCCTTCTCCTGGGAAGTATACTGCCTCTCAGCTTCAGAGAGCTTGCGACTCTCATATGCTACCGGGTGGTCTTCTTGTACCAGTACCCCTCCCAAAGCATAATCTGATGCATCTGTCTGTACTTCGAAGGGCTTGCTAACATCTGGCAAGGCAAGAACAGGATCCTTCATCATGGCTTCCTTCAAACTCCTGAATGCTTCAGCTAACTTGTCATTCCACGCCCAAGTCACACCCTTTTTCAGCAGCTCGGTCAACGGTGTCGCTCTTCTTGAGTAGCCATCCACAAATCACTTATAGAAGTTGGCTAGGCCCAAGAATGAGCGGAGTTATTTTATGTTTGTGGGGGCTTTCCATTCTTGGATTTCCCTCACCTTCTCCAAATCCATACGAATTTGGTCACGTTCCACAACGTGGCCTAGGAACTTGATGCTCTCCTGTGCAAATGAGCATTTCTCGCGCTTCACATATAGCTGGTTCTCTCTCAACTTCTGAAACACTTGAGCCAAGTGTTCTTGATGCTCTTCAATCATGGCGCTATAAACCACAATATATTCCAAGTACACCACCACGAACTTATGTAGATACTCGTGGAATACTTAGTTCATCAGTGGCAGGTGCATTTGTCATCCCAAACGACATTACTAGAAACTCAAATGGTCCATATTGAGTAACGCATGTTGTCTTTGGTTCATCCCCATCTGCGATCCTCACCTGATAATAGCCCGATCTCAAGTCCAACTTTGTGAAATATTTGGCTCCACTTAGTTGGTTGAACAAATCAGCGATTAGAGGGATGGGGTAGGTGTTGCGAACTGTCACCTTGTTGAGAGCCCTATAATCAATGCACAATCTCAAGCTCCCATCATGTTTCTCCTGGAATAGCACAGGTGCGCCAAATGGCACCTTTGACGGTCTGATGAAGCCTGCCTCCAGTAACTCCTTTAGCTGCTTCCTCAACTCTCCTAGCTGAGGGGGTGCCATTCTGTAAGGCGCTATTGTTGGAGGTTTCGCTCCCGACACCATCTCTATCAGGTGATCAATGCCCCTTCTTTGAGGCAATGCTTTGGGGAGTTTATCTGGCATCACGTCCCCATGCATCTTCAAGACCCTCGTAATTTCAAGTGGAATAATCTCTTCCACTGTTTCTTCGAACACGGTGGGTATCGCTACATAAGTGGGCTCTTGTTTCTTCACACCCTTCTTAAATTGTAAACTTGATAGAAGCTTCACACCTGGGGGTGGTTTCACCTTTGCAGGCACCATTGAAGGGGTCTCTCCCATTATGAGCAAATTCCCAGTAGCATGAATTGGGAGGACACCTTTCTCGGTTAGGAAGTCCATTCCAAAAACTACATCAAATTCATCCATATGGACAACTACTAAGTCAGTCTGCCCCTCCCACGTGTCGATCTTAACTTGTATGCCCTTAGCCACTCCAGTTGTGGCCAAGGCCTTGGAGTTGACCACTTTCATGCGGCCTGCATCTTTCTCAAGTTTTAGTCCCAGTTGCTTGGCTTCGATTTCTGAGATGAAGTTCGCTTTTGGTGGGCTTGTCGTTGATGGTGGCGTCCACAAACATTAGCCCCTTCCCCAGGGTCTTCTTCCCTTTTTCGCCATGCTTCTTGAGAGCATTCAACAGGCGGACAACACCCATGTGCGCGTACTCTTCATCCTCCTCTTCTTTTTCGTGTTGTTCTTCTTGGCCAATGAGGGCATTCAACTTGCCCCTATAAGGGAAAACTGCCCACTTATGTGGTCCTTTGTAGAGCCAACAAGCTAGCGACTTCCTCCCTGTAGCAGCATCTGTACTGCTAGAAGAACTGGACTCTGCTGTCCACTTCTCCCCCACTCTTGTCCTGCCATGACTTCCTAGACTTCTTACTCCTAGCGCTACTTGAGTTGGTTGGAGGGGTAGCCCTCTTCCGTAAGCTGCTCTCCAGAGTGTAGTCTGTCAAGCGTTCATCAACAGCTTGAGTGGTGGCTAGGTCAGACACACGCTGTCTTTGAAGTTCTTGCTTGGCCCACGGTTTCAATCCCTTAAGTAAGCAGAAGAGCCTATCTACTTCAGACATGTCCTTTATATCGAGCATTAGTCCCAAAAACTTCTTCACATATTCTCGGACTGTCCCAGCTTGTTTAAGCTCTCTCAACTGGCGTCGAGCCATGTGGGCGACATTTTCTGGCAAAAATTGCGTCTTCAGTTCTCTCTTTAAGTCTCCCCAAGATGTGATGGTGCATCTACCATTCTCAATGTCATCATACTTTGTCCTCCACAACACCTTGGCATCCCTAGAAAAATACATGGTAGCCATGGCGACCTTTCCTTCTTCAGAATCGGCCCACACGACTCTAAAATAGTGTTCCATGTCGAAGAGAAAATTTTCCAAGTCATTTGTGTATCTAGCCCCGTTATAGGGCCTTGAACCAGGCACTTTAACTCAGCCATATTCCATGCCTATCGGCCCCGTTGCAGGTGCATTCCCAACCGCTCGCATGGTTAGGTTTACTTTTGCAGTTAACTCAGTCATTTCTTCTCTGAGCACGCCAACTTCCTCCCTGCAGTCTTCTGTAGTGTCATTTATGGAAACTTGTTCCTACAGCAAGCGCTCCACCGCTACAATGCACTCTTCCCATCGAGGGAAAACAAAAGTACCTGTTGGAGTGTTTCTTTGCTCCAACGCGATTATTCTGGATAGCAGAACATCGTTTTCCTTCTCTAGCGTAGCTATGTGATTGCTTACATCTGACGATCCAGAGTTAGGAATTGCAGAGGAAAGATCCCTGACCCTTTCGTCCAGGTCATCTAATTCCCCCACACGCTTCTCAAGTGCTTTGATCCTCTGAGTGTTGCTCACCATTAGTGTGTTTTTCCAAGCTTTCTCTAACTTGGCTCTGATACCAACTGTCATGGGGCCAGCTATTTGGGTACTCCAAGTAGACGGAACATGCGGCACATGTAGACACTTCAAGCTAGCAAGTCAGCCTACAACACACACCTACAGGCAAACAAACTCAGTGGTTAGCCACAAACACATCTAGGACATGCAACGGGCAATAACGAAGTATGAGCAAGCACAAAGAAAATCATTCCTTGGAACGTCCACACAACACAAAGCACATAACAAGGCAAGTGGCACGCGATGGCCCTACGAAGATGACAAACAAGTAACACATAGGCAATAAGGAAGCATACAAGGGCAATTATTGATAAACATCGTTTTATTAATATATATCCTTGACAGGTCAAGGGAGTACACAACTTTGGACCTTATCTGCTGGTGGCCATGGTGCTTCCCTAAGTCACCGGGTCACCTCCCCCTAAGGAGCCTTCTAGGGATACAAGGTCTTCTTAGTAACATATATGATTTTTGTCTAGGAGACATATGCATAATTACAAAATTGCCACTACCCTACCCCATGAGGTTGCTTGGTGCAAGACTTGACTAATGATCAAACACCAAGGCATGCTCACTTACAAAATGGCCCCATGTGGGTGTACTAAAGGGGCAACACGCCACACGCCACACGCCGCAACCCAGTTAGGGCAAGTCGTGACCCGCATCAAATTTCACCAAAATTCTCTTTCCTAGGCGCCGCGACTCAGCCTCATCAAGTCTCGACCTGCCTCTATATTAAAAATGCCAATGCTCTCTATTTTTGCCAAGGGTCATGACTTATAAGCCCAAGTCGCGACCCGCAACTCCTTCAATTTAAATGCATTCTTTGACTTATGTTAATGTCGCGACTTACATGTTCAAGTCGCGACTTGGCTTGGAGACTAATTAAATAACAACCTTTTCACGATTTGCACGATTTTTTTATAGACTTTATACTAAAAATAAATAAAATTAAAATAATGAAACTTTACAAATCCAAAATAAAATTAAATAAAATTATCCATCAATTAAAAATAAAAACAAAAATAAAAACTAAATAAAATATAGGAATCCCTTCTATAGGGCTGTCATTAACGTCATTTATTTGGACGCTAAATACCCCATTTAAAGGGGTTCCAAAACCATCACTGATTTGCACTTTTCAACTGGTCCTTCCAAATAATGCTTTAACCTTTGACCATTTACTTTAAAATGTCATGTTTTATCTCCATGAATCTGAACTGCTCCATAAGGTAATGAGACTACAACTATGAAGGGTCCCGACCATCTAGAATTTAGTTTTCCTGGAAATAGCTTTGTTGACCCTGATTTTGGGCAACTGACACGGAGTCAAAATACGCTTGACGTGGATGAATGCGTTGAAAAGAGCGTGATAGCAAAAATAATAAGAACACGATATTTTATAGTGGTTCGACCCCAGAATCTGGTAATAACCTATGTCCACTTAGATTGTTATTGATGTAAGAGTCAAAGGAGTGATCAAAGAACTAGGGTTCAATGAGTTTCACTAACCTCTAAAGAACAATACAATATGATTGATATGATTACTCTAAACTCCAGCGATTTACAAGTGAGGAAAAGAGAAAAAAGGTTCGATCCCCTTCCCTGAGCCCTCTTCCTCTATTTATAAGCCCATGGAAGATTTACATTGATTTGTTACAGATATTATTTCCTAAATAATTGGATACTCAGGAAATCATGGGAGAGAAATTCGGATTCCATCATAACTGCCTAAGATTTCCTCCGCGTGTTGCGCGCATACGACCAGACTGGTTGTATGAAGAGATCGACCGCATAACTCTGAACATCATCCTGGTCGATAGTCGAACACAGGTTTTGCCAGGTGTCAGCCACGTGCAATTAATTCCTGCCACGTCATTCACTTCTGATTTTTGGGATAACATTTGCCCCCCAAGTTTATTTAGTGCGACCAGTAATAAAGAAATTTAAGGGAACAACCGTTCGTCTTCCCACGTCTGTCAGAATCCCCGTGCATTTTTGAAAACTGTGACATAATTATGTCTAATCAAGTCTTTTCGATTTCCAAAAAGGAAATCTGACGGCTTGTCCACTTCCCCACGTTTTGAAAGTGGGAAGTGATGATTACCGCCTTTTGGCTACCCCCTTGATCTTCTATAAGTAGCCTTTCTTCTTTTTCAAGAAACTTTTACCCGTTATTTTCGCCAAAATTTCCAAGAACTTGCACCAGTGTTTAGAGCTCCGAAAACCAGTTCGACGTCGTGCCGCAGGTCTTTCGCTTCAAGTTTTCATTTTCTCGCGAATCCCCTCTTCCTCTCAGGTAAGGATTCCATCTTTTAAGCTTTGTACTATGCCATTCATGCTATTTTCTTGCTTTGATATGTCTGCGTTCTTGAATAGGGTTTTTAGGGTTTTTGGTATAAATTGGTAATATTCTGTAGAAGTGCATCGTCATGCCTTGTATGGGTTAGATTAGTACTTTGATAGATAGAGTTTATGATTTGGGACGTTAGGTTGTCAAAAGATTCAACCTTTAAGCTAGACGAAAAAACTGAAATTTTTTCTCGCCCTTTGGGAGTTGAAAAAAGGTTCTTTTCAGAAAACGTTCTTCTTTCCCTGCTCTTTTTTGTTACTTGCCCGCGTTGAAGTTAGCGTAGGATTAGGATGTTGCTGGCTATTTAGGCACAAGCAACGTTATCCCAGCTTCCCCACACTACTTCGCGGATTGTCTTATCTCCTCCATTGTCTGTTTGTAGTTCATATGCAAGACCCTTGGGGAGGAGAAAGACCTATCGAAGACGATCTCCTAGCCCAACTGCTTGAAGGCGAAGAGAATCCATCCACGTTAGTTCTAGAAATTCCATTCTCACGCTCTAACCCAAATCATCCATCAGCTCCTACCCAGAAAATGGCCAGAACAAAAACCAAGGCCAGAAAAAGACGCAACCCTTCTCCAAGTCAGCCTCCTGCTAACGCCCCCTCGACCAGTGGTCGACGAGAATTTCCTCCTGAGACCAAAGTTCAGGCGCGTGCCCGTCCTCATCATGCCGTCCAGCCGGCTGTCGAGTGGCACGTAGTATCTCCGAGCACGGTGACCATCCGCATGGTCTCCAATTATTTAACTAAGTACAATCTAACGGGGGTGACCCTAGTCAGGCCTTCCATCGACCAGCGAGCCAACCTGCCAAGGGGGGCTTTTAGCGCCTGGTCGAGATATCATATTGAGGCGGGTGCCTCCTTGCCTCTGCATTCATTTTTCCAAGGGGTGGCTAATTACTTCGGAGTGGCCCCTTTTCAGATTACCCCGAATGGATATAGGATGCTAACCGCGCTCTATATCCTTTAAAAACTCAAGAATTGGCCAGCCCCCTCTCCTCATGAGGTCAATTATCTTTTTGACCTTAAGTCCAACCCCAACCAGGACGGTACGGGGTTCTTCCATTTTTGCCATCAGGAGACTGGACACACGTTTCTGTCCGAGACCACCCATATCTCCAATGTGGGGAAGTATCACATGGAATACTTTCTCACACCTGACATTGCTGCGAACAACCTGGCATTCACCCGAGGAGGTAAGGGGAATAACTAGCCTTAAACCAGTAGTTCTGGACCTTTAAATTTTTTCTTGTCATAATACTCTACTGTTCCACTGTACTCCAGGTCCATGGTTGCGCCCGACCACCACTCCAGGAATGGAGTTCGAGGGTAGCACTCTTAGCCAGCATGCCCAATGCTGCTAAGAGTGTGAAAAACCTTATCACTGAGGCTAACCTTAGGTTGGCTGGCCTTAAGGGCTCCCTTCCTGCGACCAGCGAACCTGCGACGGGTGGTGTCCATGCTGGCGTGGGACGCGAGCAGGGTCTCGAGCAACAGCCTCAGTCACCCCCTCCTAGGAGGAGGCCAACTGGGGTTATAATCAGGGAACCCGCTGCTCCCCATCGAGCATTAGAACTGTCGGTCCCCAAGGGCAAGAGGAAACAAAAGGCTACTGAGCCTGCCGAATAGTCTGATGACTCGTCGGATGTATACGATACACCATTATCGTTTTTAAATAACTTGCCCATTCCCATCCACCTGTTTGATGGGGACGGCAACTTTAGGAATGCTCCTTCTTTAAATTCAGATTTCTTCCAGGAACTAGGTAGTTCAGTAGATAATGTTACGACCAGTAGGTGTAGCTCGGGTACCTTACTTTTGCATCTCTTATATTCTATCCTTTGTTTCTCTGTGACCCTTTAAACTCATCGTTTGAAATGTCATTCTTTGTGCAGGCATGGACCCCGAGGACTTCTTTGCTCATTACCAAGCTGCTGCCGAAGCTTTTGTCCCGAAGAAGGACAGCAAAAGAGCTCGCGGGGAAAGTAGCAAGACCCCTTCAAAGAAAGCCCGAACAGAAGACGCTCCCACCGACGCCCCCTCCAAAGAGAACTTAACACATTCGCCTGCCCCCGAGCAGCAAACTCCCACGCCTGCCGACCCTCGGCCTTCCTCAAAGGCCGCAGACAAAGAGACCACGGACCAATTGTCCGAAGGCTCCCTGCCCAGCCACATAGTTGGCATGGCCAGGGAGAGATTATATCGACTCTCCAAGCACAAGCGCGCCGATGTCGCCATCACTGACACTGCCACGATGGACATCAACGAAATCGTCAACAGGGGGCTGAATGAGATAGCCAATGTAAGTCGTCTTTCGCTGCTTTGTCATTTATGCTAAACTTCCTTTCTTAACTCACTTTTTTCTTCAGGGGTTTTTGTCCTTGACTGTCAGCTGGCGTTGAGCCGGGGCGATGGTTTCTTGAGAGAGGAACTTTGACTCCAGGCTTGCCCAGGCCACGCAAGCGCTTGAGGATGAGAAGGCTAAGCTGCTTGAGGATAACAAGGAGCTGGTTAAGCTGAACGAGCAGCTATGCGAGGACCAATCCACTCTTACCCGAGAGCTTCAGGAGAGTGAAGCAGCCTGGAACAAGGCCATCGACGAGCGGCACAAATGGAAGGAGAACTGCAAACTCAACACCCAAGAGTGCAAGTAGCTCACACTCGACCTGACCGCCAGCAGGGATGAGGTAAAGAAGCTTGAGGAACGGGTGCGCGAGCTCGGGGAGGACAGAGTTAAAACTCTAAAGAAGTATAAGGAAGCCACCTTCCTCAGCTTCTATGACCTCTGGAAGCACAATCGGGAGGCCGACATCAGCTATCTCTCCGAGCAGTTGCAAGAGATGCTGATGACGCAGTGTGTTGCCCGGCTGGAAGCAGAAGAGAAAGCCAAGGCCGCCAAGGCCCAAACTCCTGCTGCTACTGCTATGGCTAAACCTCCGGCTGGTCCAAACGCCCCTCATCCAGAAGGCCCTTCTGCCCCCCAGCAAAATTAATATATTTTTTTTCTTTTTTCGCTTATGTTTGAACAATTACATCCGAACAATACTGTTCGCGGTGTAAAGGTTTTTATTCCTTTTAATTCTATTTTTACATCCGAGTGCTAATGCTCGCGGTGTAAACATTTGCCTTTGATATTATAATCTTTTATTATAATACCTGTTCGCATGACCGAACTTAGCATAGTACTTTGGTTTGATTTAACAAAATCATAAATTTTGAAAAATACTCTAAGTACCGTAGCATGCTTTCACTTATTTTGTTCATGTGTTTACATACCTCATGGTATGCTTTGCTATCGATGTACCTTATATGCCCCCCAAGTGATCGAGGAGCTTTAGGTCCTGGGTCACTTGCCTTGACCACGACCTGTGCGAACATTACTGCTCGTTGAAAAATTTAACACTTGTAATACAGCAAAACAACACACGTAATGAACAAATACTTGTAAAACTAAATTTACAATAGTTGGCAAGAATGACTGGCTGCACACAGTCCCTTATAATCTCGTATTAAAAATGGACTAAACATGTCTTTACGAGTGATCTTAAAAAAGATCTTACATTTATAAGCGATTAGCCATACAACGTGGCTAACCCTTTTTGCAAAACTTGTAAAAAGTAGAATTTTAATACAAGTCAGTTCTTTAAAAAGGATTGTTCACTGATAATACTTGCGCAGGTGTTCTCCATTCCAATAACGTGGAATGAGATCTCCGTTCAGGCGTGTAAGTTTGTAGGTGCCCGGGTGAAGGACTTCTTCAATCTGGTAAGGTCCTTCCCAGTTAGGTCCGAGTACTCCAGCAGTGGGGTCGCGGGTGTTCAAGAAAAATCATCGTAGCACCAAGTCACTAACATTGAATTTTCTCTCTTTTACTTTTGAGTTAAAGTACCAGGTGACCTTTCTCGTGTCTCATCAATTGAGTCTAGGGACTCCATCATCAATTGGCTATTCTGGTCCTGGTCGTATGTTAAGCGTCGATGTGAGGGGGGATCTAGCTCGACAGGTAACATAGCCTCATATCCGTAGGCTAAGGAAAATTGGGTATGACCTGTCGCTGTTTGGTGAGACGTTCTATACGACCAGAAGACTTCAGGCAGCTACTCTGGCCATGCTCCTTTAGCGTCTTCAAGCCTTTTTTTCAGGGTGTCCTTAAGAGTCTTATTCACGGCTTTGACCTGCCCGTATGCTTGGGGATGCGCAACTGAAGAAAATCTTTTGATAACTCCGTGCCTTTTGTAGAAGTCGGTAAACAAGTCGCTGTCAAATTGGGTTCCGTTGTCTGAAACTGTCTTTCGGGGCAAACCATACCGGCAAACAATGTTCTTGATGACAAAGTCAAGAACTTTCTTGGTCGTTATGGTAGCGAGTGATTCAGCTTCGGCGCATTTGGTGAAGTAATCAACTGTCATGACTGCATACTTTACTCTGCCTTTTCCCGTTGGTAGGGATCCAATCAAATCTATCCCCCATACCGCAAAAGGCCACGGGCTCTACATCCGTTTCAACTCGTTTGGAGCTGCTCATGGAATTTTGGAGAACCTTTGACATTTATCACATTTTCGCACAAATTCCATCGAATCCTCGTTCATAATTGGCCATAAGTATCCTTGCCTTAGAATCTTTTTTGCCAAACTCTACCCCCCAGCGTGATCCCCGCAGAAGCCTTCATGTACCTCTCTCATTAGCTCCTTAGCTTTTTCTGGTGTAATACACCTGAGTAGTGGCATGGAATATCCTCTTCTGTACATGACACCATCGATCAGTATGTACTTAGCGGCCAGCCTTTGCAGAGTTCTGGCCTCGTTTCTATCTGTTGGTAATACACCTTTTGTCAGATACTCCAAGTATGGTGCCATCCATGTATCCTCAATACGAATCTCCATATTGGCTTCAACCGCTTGTATGCTTGGCTCACTCAATCTTTTTACTGGCACAATGTTCAAAGTGTCAGCATCTTTCGCGCTCACGAGTTTGGCTAAGGCGTCTGCGTTTGAATTCTGATCTCGCGGTATTTGCTGGAGGGTATACTTCGTGAATTGGGCTAGCAATTCTTTGGTTTTATTCAAGTAGGCCACCATTTTTAAGCCCCACGCTTGATATTCCCCTAGAACTTGATTCACTACCAGCTGTGAATCGTAGTAAATATCAAGCGTCTTTATTCCCATGTCTTTGGCCCTTCTCAGTGCAGCGAGGAAGGCTTCATATTATGCTTCATTATTTGACGCGGTGAAGTCGAACCTAATAGCGCAGTGAAATCGATGCCCTTCCGGCGTTATCAATATCACTCCCGCTCCTGCGTGGGATTCGTCGGATGACCCATCCGTGAATAACTTCAACGAAGGAGCTTTCTCTTGAGGCTCAGGCGCACTAGGTTGTTCGCATTGTTTGCTGTCTGGGAGTTCGGTGAACTCTGCAATAAGATCAGCCAAGATTTGTCCTTTTACTGCTGCTCGCGGTGAATATGTGATATCGAACTGCCCTAGTTCGACTGCCCATTTTAATAATCGCCCAACCGCCTCTGGTTTTTGGAGGACTTGCCGAAGGGGCTGGTTGGTTAGCACTGTGATGGGATGGGCTTGGAAGTAAGGGAGTAGCTTCCTTGAGGCCAGGATTAAGCAATATGCTAACCTTTCAATGGGCGGATATCTTAGTTCTGCCCCAATCAGCCTCTTGCTAACATAGTATACCGCTTTTTGTACGCCTTCTTCCTCTCGTACTAGTACCGCACTAGCAGCAACTTCAGTGATCGCCAGGTAAATGAACAAAGTCTCTCCTTCGATCGGTTTTAATAAAATGGGAGGCTGTGCCATATGCACCTTCAAGGCCTGAAAAGCTTGTTCACAGTCTCCTGTCCATTCAAATTTTTTATTGCCTCTAAGTAGATTGAAAAAAGGGACGCACTTGTCCGTTGATTTCGAAATAAATCTACTCAGGGCTGCGATTCTCCCGGTTAGACTTTGTACATCTTTGATTTTCTCTGGCGATTTCATGTCGATCAGGGCTTTTATTTTTTTGGGGTTGGCCTCGATTCCTCTTGAATTCACAATGAACCCCAAAAACTTCCCTGATCCAACTCCGAAGGAACATTTTAGAGGATTTAATTTCATCTGGTACTTGTTTAGTACATCAAAGCATTCTTGTAAATCCTTCACATGTCCTTCTGCCTTTTTAGATTTTACCAGCATGTCGTCCACGTACACCTCCATGTTTACTCCGATCAGTTCCTTGAACATGTGGTTGACTAGCCGCTGGTAAGTCGCACCTGTGTTTTTCAGTCCGAAGGGCATTACTTTATAACATTATAAACTCGTATCGGTCCGAAAGCTGGTGTGATCCTCGTCAGGGGGATGCATGCTAATCTGATTGTAGCCCGAATATGCATCCATGAACGAGAGGATCTTGTGTCCTGCGGTAGCATCGACCAGCTGGTCGATTCTAGGGAATGGGTAGCAATCCTTTGGGAAGGCTTTATTGAGGTCTGTAAAATCCACACAGGTTCGCCATTTGCCGTTAGGCTTGGGAACCAGCACTAGATTGGAGACCCACGATGGATAAAACGCCACCCTGATGAACCCATTCTCCTTTAATCTTTTAACTTCTTCTTTTAAGGCTCTCGACCGATCCTTATCGAGCAGTCTTCTTTTTTGTTGCACGGGTGGAAAAGTCTTGTCTATGTTTAGGACATGGCTGATAACTGTAGGGTCTATCCCAGCCATGTCTTTGTGTGACCAGGCAAAGACTTCCTGGTTTCTCCGCAAAAATTCCACAAGTGTATGCTTCGTGGTTGGTTCTAGGTTTTTCCCGACCTTCACGACTCTGGTCGGGTCTTTTTCGTCAAGTTGGACCTCTTCCAGGTCCTCGACGGGTCCAACGTTCTCTTCAAAATCCCCAAAGCGAGGATCTAGATCTCTATCCTCACTTTGGGCAACACACTATTTGGTGACTTCATCACCGGATTGGGCTTGTGTATCAATTGCCATTTGCAACCTATCTGAGGTAGTGCTCTTCGATGTTCCCTTTTTCGCCTTCGTGACTGAGGCGTTATAGCACTCTCTGGCTTCCCTCTGGTTCCCCAACAAGCGTCCTACTTTTGCGTCTGTCGGGAACTTCATGGCTAAGTGCCACATAGAGATGACGGCCCGTAGATCTACTAGTATAGGCCTCCCAATGACGGCATTGTACGCCGAAGGACAATCGACTACCACAAAAGTAGTGAGTAATGTCCTGGTAGCAGGCGTTGTACCTGTCGTCACTGGTAGTCTGATCGATCCGGTGGGGGCGAGTCCCTCACCAGAGAAGCGGTATATCGTTTGGTTACAAGGCTCCAGGTCCTTGACGGAAAATTTCATGCGTTCCAGCGAAGATTTATACAGGATATTCACTGAACTTCCTGTATCGACCAACACTCTCTTCACCATCATGTTGGCCATTTGGATATCCACGACCAGCGGATCGGAATGTGGGAACCGGACATGTTGGGCATCGCTATCAGAGAAGGTTATCTCGCCCTCTTCTGACCGAGCCATTTTTGATGCGCGTTCCTCCACAATCATCATCTCGATGTCCTGGTCGTGGCGCAGAGTCCGAGCGTATCGTTCCCTGGCCTTTCCGCTATTTCTAGCGAGGTTCGGGCCTCCACAGATGGTTAATAGCGTGCCAGCTACGGGGGCAGGCTGCAAAGGTGGCGAGCTTTGGCGTGCTGGTGCTTGCTCGTTGCCACCCGGAGCCTCTCGTTGGGAATTTCCCGAGGCCCGTACGTATCTTCTCAAGTGTCCTTGTCTAATAAGGAACTCGATTTCGTCTTTCAGCTGGTTGCATTCGTTGGTGTCATGTCCATAGTCGTTATGATAACGACAGAACTTGGTAGTGTCTCTTTTCGAAATATCCTTTCGAATGGGGGCAGGCTTCTTATAAGGCACACTGGAATTCGTGGCATGATAAACCTCTCCCCGAGACTCAACAAGAGCAGTGTAGTTAGTGAACCGAGGTTCATAACAGTTACCCTTGGCTCGTTTATTGTCGGAGGTGGAAGGCTCACTGTGTGGCCGTTTTCCACCATTCTTGCCATTGCCGTTACCGTTGCCGTTGGGTTTAGACCCATTGGCGGCTTTGGCAGGCTCAATAGCCTTCTTATCCTTGCCTGAATGCTTTCCATCATCGTCAATGGCATCTTCGAGCTTGATGTAACGATTAGCTCGGTCTAAGAATTCCTGGGTAGTTCTAACCCCATCTTTGCGAAGGCTCTTCCAGAGGGGGGAGCGACGCCTAACCCCTGCGGTTATGGCCATCATTTTGCCTTCGTCCCCCACTATTTTAGCTCCAGCTGCTGCTCGCATAAAGCATTGGATGTAGTCCTTCAGCGATTCTCCATCCTGCTGGTGAATTTCAACCAGCTAGTTTGCCTCGGTCGAATGCACGCGACCGACATAGAATTATCTGTAGAACTCCCTTACGAACATCTCCCAGGAAACTATGCTTGCAGGAGGGAACTTAAAAAACCACTCCTGTGCGACATCAGAAAGTGTTGCAGGGAAGATCCTGCACCGAGCATCTTAGGACACTTTCTGAATGTCCATTTGTATCTCAAACTTATTAACATGAGATACCGGGTCACCGTACCCCTCAAAATTCAGAAGTGTAGGCATTTTAAACTTGCTAGGAGTCTCTTCCATAACTATCCTCTAGATGAAAGGAGTACCTTTCCTCCTGTCGTGGTCGATGTAAGATGTTCTTCCCCCGACCAGCTGTTGCACAGCCTGGTTGAGGGCATCTATCTGGGCCTGCACCGCGATAGGAATCGCTGTGGCCTCTGTTGCTGGGGGGATGTTCTCGCCATGCCGCTCGCGGCGATCATTGAGCACATCTCTCAAGTCCTCGTCTCTTCTCCGCTGCTCGCTAGCTCCGAGCCGGTTGAAGACGTTATTCTGCCTGGACTGCCCCCAGCGTCCCGTCTGCTAGGTTGGTCATCCTGAGGTGGCTGATTCCTATTTCCACCTCTTTCATCATTCCTCCGACCGACATTTCCTCTGCCGGAGTCGGCTTCATTATACCCATGGCCATCTCTGAATCTTGATTGGCTATGGTCGGATCGACTGTTCCCTCGATTTCCATCCCTGGCTGAAGCGTCCCGAGCATTAGAGGGTGGCCTGCGCTGGTCGTTGTGTCCCCGTGCATTATCATGCCGTGGGGGACCCTGAACCGCAAAGCCTAACTCTGAGTTCCTCCTGTTACTAGGAGGATTCTGACCTCTGTTCGGTAGGTTCGGCTCGTCGCCCCTATGGCGTCTAGGACTACAAGGCTGATGCTCGGTCCTATTCTGCCTCTGATGCGGGGGATTGCCGCAACCAGCTTGGGATGGAGGCTGTGCCTCAGGGTCCTGTGGGACATCATCATGAGGCACCTGAGGCTGCTCGGGCCTTTGCGGGCTCGAGGGCTGGATAGGCGGGCTAGGATTGGGACCCTTGTGGGGTGGCCCATTCACAGGTTGATCAGGCTGCGAGATAGGTGCGGCCTGATTCCTAGCCAATTGCAAGGCTGCCTCTAGGGCTGCCATGGCCTCGCTCTGGCGGCGGTCCATCTCCGCCTGCCTTTCACTTAACTCCAGGCGCTGCCGTTCGATTTCCTGCTGCTGCCGCGCCATGATTTCGGCAGCACTTTCTTGACTGGCCCTCAGATTGGCCAGCTCTTCATGCAACGCCCCCAAAGTACTCTTTAGTGTTGCGTCATCCATTTCTTCCTCCTCAAAGTCCAAATGTGGCTCATCCTCAGCCACGCTTGCAGGAGGAGGCGGGTTTGATGGTGCAGCGGCAGCCGCCAGTCTAGTTTTCCTTGTAGTTTTCGCCATTGGTTTCTTCAACGGTGATATATCAAGCTCTCAACGAAAGCACCAGAATGTTGACCCTAATTTTGGGCAACTGACACGGAGTCAAAATACACTTGACGTGGATGAATGCATTGAAAAGAACGTGATAGCGAAAATAATAAGAACACGATATTTTATAGTGGTTCGGCCCCAGAATCTGGTAATAACCTACGTTCACTTTGATTGTTATTGATGTAAGAGTCAAAGGAGTGATCAAAGAACTAGGGTTCAATGAGTTTCACTAACCTCTGAAGAACAATACAATATGATTGATATAATTACTCTAAACTCCAGCGATTTAGAAGTCAGGAAAA
This sequence comes from Humulus lupulus, assembly GCF_963169125.1. NCBI lineage: Eukaryota > Viridiplantae > Streptophyta > Magnoliopsida > Rosales > Cannabaceae > Humulus > Humulus lupulus. The sequence continues at coordinate 182,499,063 of NC_084793.1, forward strand.
GAGAAAAAAGGTTCGATCCCCTTCCCTGAGCCCTATTCCTCTATTTATAAGCTCAGGGAAGATTTACATTGATTTGTTACAGATATTATTTCCTAAATAATTGGATACTCAGGAAATCATGGGAGAGAAATTCGGATTCCGTCATAACTGCCTAAGATTTCCTCCGCGTGTTGCGCACATACGACCAGATTGGTCATATGAAGAGATCGACCGCATAACTCCGAACATCTTTCTGGTCGATAGTCGAACACAGGTTTTGCCAGGTGTCAGCCACGTGCAATTAATTCCTGCCACGTCATTCACTTCTGATTTTTGGGATAACAAGGTTCAATCTAGAATTAAATAACATAACATTATCTCCTGATCGGAAATCCTTTCTAATTATCCTTTTATCATGAACATACTTAGACTTTTCTTTATAAATCTTTGCGTTTTCATAAGCCTCATTTCGAAATTTATCGAGCTCATTCAACTTTAGAAGCCTATTCTGCCCTGCCATAAATAAATCAACATTCAACTTTTTCACCGCCCAATAAGCTCGATGCTCAAGTTCAATTGGTAAATGACATGTTTTCCTGAACACCAACTGATACGGTGACATACCAATCAGAGTCTTAAAGGTTGTGCGATATGCCCATAGTGAATGTAACACCCTACTTCCTTAGAGTCGTTACTAAGTGAGATTAAAAACGTGCTTTCAACTCGTTAATCGAGGTTTTAGACCAAACAGTGTAATTAAGCCATAAATAGATGAAAAACTTTAGAAATAATAGTTTCCATAGAAAATCATTGAAGTTTTACAGTTGGGATCCCAAAATACAGTTTAGAAACATTTACAACGCATAAACTGAATCAAGTCAACTAAACGACAAAATCTAGGTTTATTTACAAACATCTCCCAAAATCACTGGCCGTGGCAGCCAGGCTGGTCCAACATGTACACGCCGCCTCACGCCTGCTGTACTCATGGTTGGTTGGCCTTTTCTTTACCCTTACTTGCACCACAGAGCATCTGTGAGCCAAAGCCCATCAAGAAAACCCACAAATAGATAACATATGCAACACATATATCAAGCATATAAACAGGCCACCAATGGGCTAAACACATACGGCCTAGCCGTCCCAAGCGTTTACCAAGCCCTGGGTTCGCGGACCACGCCGTGAGGATATCCCAGGTATCCTCTTAGGGACTCGCCCTGGCAACTCGCACTCCACGTGCTTAACGCTACTCCCGGCCCCTTGCCGTTCTCGGCCTTGCACTCACCGTGCCCAATGTCTTTCCCGGCCCTTGCCAATCATCCACAGGATAACATACATAGCATAGCAAGCAAATAGAGAATTCTAGCATATTCAGCTAAAGGGCTACGCCCCACAGTTCTAACATAGTGGGCTTAGCCCTGCATACCAATTCTATTCAAACACATTGGGCTTAGCCCTGCACACAAGCTCTATGGGAACAAGGGTTTTCTTACCTGAGTCCCGAGCTTTCCGAGCACCGATGTCCCGAGCACAGTCCTCTAACTTGAGCCTCGCCGAAACCCTAGTCACAACACATCAACAATATTCAACCATCAAGTTCTAGTCCATTAAATAACATCGAGCCAAATCTCTAACCTCTGGGACCTTGAATTCTATCAATCCGAGTGATAAAATCCATCCCGAGACTTAGCCATTGAGTTCCCAAGCCCAAACACCCTTAAAAACACAAGCTGGCACTAAGGGCCGCGGCTCCACCCTCAAGCGTCGCAGCTAGCCTCGAAACAGAGGCTAGCATCTCCCTGGAGCACACACGGGCTGCGGCGCGCCTCAAGCAACTCGGCCTCCCATGGCCGCACGCGCACACGGGCTGCGGCGCGCCCCTCACCTCCAAACCCAGATTTCTCACCCTTTTCCCTACGTTTTCTTCAAATCAATTCACCCTAAAACTTAACTAACAGTCCCAGATTATCACCACAGAAGTTCTAACACAGTCCCAATATCAAAACCCATCAAGAACCAGCTTCAAAACTCAACCAAACAATCAAGAACATCCCAACCTTAGCTAACATGCAATCTCTAATAACCAGCAAAAGTTCTAGACATAATCTCTATAATTAAATCTTACCCTTTCTGAATTAAACCTCTGAACCAGCTCCATATGCCCTAAGCTTCAAGCTCCCCCTAAATCCCAGCTGCAATCCCTTAGCTTCAAGTTGTTTCCCAAAGTTCCCTTGAGTTTGTCTTAGAGAGTGAAAGAGAGAAAAAGAGTTAAGAACTATCCTCAGCTGAAAGAAAAGAGTAAGTGTCGGTTTCTTAAGCTTCTACATAATTCTTCCTTTTTGTTTTATTCACTTAAGTCTATGTGGTTACCTCAAGGCTCGGGGTACCAAAACGTCCCCGAGGGCAAAATTGTAAATTTCCCCAATATTCCCTCCTAGACATGCTATCCTCAAATATATCTCCAAATATTTATTTCCATGTCCCGATAACCCCATAACACCTAGTACCCAGATTACCCCTCGACTCGCCCCGAGTCCGAATCTCAACCCTGTTGTGACTTTCTCGCTAACCGCTCCCTAGGACTGTCTCGGATCATGCTACACAAGCATATCACATATATATAACATTTATCACATTTATCACATTTATACCCCTAATATCCAGACGGGGCCCACATGCACATTTAACTCAACTAAACATGCATCATTATCATATATTAACATAAGTCCACATATAGGCATATTAAATCATTTATTGCCCTCCAGGCACACTAATCAAGGCCCTAAGCCCGATTAGCAAATTCGGGACGTTACAGTGAATCATCAAGCTTTTTCGACCAATCTTTCCATGACGTGTTTACAGTTTTTTCTAAAATACTTTTAATTTCTCGGTTTGACACTTCAGCTTGACCATTAGCAAGTGGATGATAAAATAGGGCATTTCGATGTGATCTCCATAATGAGCGCATAGAGCTGTGAATGATTTATTACAGAAACGATTGCCTTTGTCACTAATAATGGCTCTTGGAGTACCAAACTAGTAAAAATATTCTTATGAAGAAATTTAAGTACCTCCTTACCATCACAAGTAGGAGTTGTTGTAGCTTCCATCCATTTAGAAACATAATCTGTGTAAACAATCACCTTATTACCAATTAAATATGGCCTGAAGTTATCACATGAAAAGACTATTGCATGTAATTCCTTCTCAGTAGTTGCATAATTTAATTAAGCATCATTCAAGGTGCAACTAGCATAATAAATTGTTCAGAATACCTTGTCAACTCGCTGTCCAAGAACCGCTACTACTGCATAATCACTAGCATCACACATTAATTCAAAAGGAATTTCCCAATTTGGTGATACAACAATTGGAGTAGATACCAATTTCTCCTTCAGTGTGTTAAATGCCCTTAAACAATCAGAATCAAAGTTGAATACCACACCATTCGTAAGTAAAGTAGATAAGGGCTTCAAATTTTTTGAAAAGTCCTTTATGAACCACCTATAATGCTCCCAAATGGCATCCTCCGAAAGGAAAATGTTCCATAAGGGCATGTGAAGGTAGTTTTTTCCTGATCCTTCGGTGCTATAGGAATTTGATGATATCCTGAATACCCATCCAAGAAGCAGTAACAAGGATGGCCTGCCAATATATCTAGCATCTAATCTACAAAAGGTAAAGGGAAATGGTCTTTCCTAGTGGCCTTATTTAACTTACGTTAATCAATACAAATTCTCCACCTCGTTACCGTACGAGTTGGAATAAGTTCATTATTATTATTTTTAACCACCGTCATGCCACCCTTCTTTGGATCTACATGGAAAGGACTAACCCAAGAAATGTCAAGTATTGGGTAAATTACCCTTGCATCCAACCATTGCAGTATTTCTTTCCTTACATCTTCTTTCATTGAAGAATTGAGCCTCCTTTGAGCATCAATACCAGGCTTACTATCCTCCTCCATTGTTGAAGGACTAATACCCTTAATATCTGCCAAAGTCCTTCCAATTGCTAGTTTGTGAGCCCTTAATACCCTAAGAAGCTTTTCTTCTTCGGTCAAAGACAATGAAGCTGAAATAATAACTGGGAGAGTGTCATTCTTACCCAAATAAGCATACTTAAGATGATCAGGTAAAGTTTTTAACTCAAGAACTGGTGGCTTCTCTATAGATTGGAAAGGTCTCTCAGGCACTTGCCCCAATTCCTGATATTTCTTTTTATAAATTTGCCCTGATGAATTCAACCACTTAACATACTCAATAGCTTTAGTACCAGCGCCCTCTTCAAAACTTGCTATCAAACTCAACTCCAGTGGATCCTTAATAGACTAGACCCTTTTACTTGGTTCCTCCAATACACTAACACAAAAACAATTGTCACTAGTTGAAGGATATTTCAAAGCTTTGAAAATATGAAAAGCAACCTCATCACCTTGTAAAGCCTTAACTCTCCCTTCTGAACGTCTATCAATACTTGCCCTATGGCTAAAAATGGTCATCCCAATATAATAGGCATGTCCTCATCTTCCTCCATATCTAATACAATGAAATCTATTGGAAAAATAAACTTATCTACCTTTACTTGAACATCCTCAATAATACCTCTAGGGTGTGTTAATGAATGGTCAGCCAGTAGAAGAGTAACAATAGTAGGTCTATCTTCCCCCAAGCTGAGCCTTTTAAATATAGACAGCAGCACTAAATTTATGCTGCCACCCAAATCACATAAAACTCTCTCACAATGAAAGTTCCCTATGGTGCAAGGTATAGTGAAACTACCTGGATCTCTTAACTTTTGAGGAAGTTTCTTTTGAATAATTTCACTACACTCTTCAGTTAATGCAACAGTTTCATAATCCTCCATTTTTCTCATATTAGACAATATCTTTTTCATAAACTTCACATAACTAGGCATTTGTTCTTGAGCCTCAGCAAAAGGGATGTTAATGTGAAGTTTCTTAAATACCTCAATAAATTTGGAGAGTTCTTTGTCAAGATTAGCCTTTAGAAACTGTTGAGGATATGGAATCCTTGGTGTAGGCTCAGTGTATTTTGGTTTTTCTATCTTTGGAAGGTCTATAGTAACCTTTTCTTGTATTGGACTAGTAACATGTTGATCCTCTGTCTTCTTCCCCTTGTCATCCACTGTAGGTCCATCATCCTTAGTCCCACTACTCAGAGTGATAGCTTGACATTGCTCTTCAGGATTTACCTCTGTGGAACTAGGAAAATTTCCTTTATTTTCTTCTAGAAAACATTTGAGCCAATTGACCTATTTGTATCTCCAAAGTCCTGAGTGAAGACCTTGTCTTTGTCATGAATTGATTTAATTGGTCTGGCTGAATTGTTGGTGGGTTCATTTGAGGATGTGGTGGTGGATGAGATAGACGTGGGTTTGGATCATAATATGGTTTAGAATGTAATCCATAAGTCGGTTGATGAGGGGACTCTTGAGGTGGGTACTGTGGATATTGCAGTTGTAACCCTTGATTATTTTTCCAAGACAAATTAGGGTGATTTTTCCAATCAGGAGTATAGGAATTGGAGTAAGTGTTGGGTGCAGGTCTTGAAAAATTACCAATAACCTGTGCTTGTTCCATATGCATATTATTCACATCAGTTGAGCAACTAGTTGTGCTCGGGCATTTTTCATAAGAATGTGGTCCCCCACAAATCTCACAACTCACAACATTCTGTACTTGCATTGCTTGTGCGGCGAGATTAGTCTGTTGTAATTGCTTGGTTAGAGATGCCACTTGAGCAGTCAATAGCGTAATTGGATCAACTTAGACTCCTTCTACTTTCTTGTTCTCACGCTCAATAGGCCAATTATAGTTATTCATGGCCACCTCTTCAAATAATTCATATGCTTCATTAGCGCTTTTTCTCATAAACGCTCCTCCTGATGCTGCATCTATAATTATCCTAGTATTTCCCCTCAAACCATTGTAAAATGTATGAACTATGTAGTTGCACCAATTTTTTTTATTAATTTTGTGCTTTGTTTTATTTAATTATAAAGTGTTGTGAATTTTTATTTTATTGTTAGAATTGTTTGGTAGAAATTTTGTGTTTATTTAATTGTTAATTGTTTTAGTTATTTATTTATTAATTTATTTTTGTGAATATATGAGTTTTGGTTGAATGCACCAAGGTGCATGGTAGGTAATGATGCACCCTAGTAATTAAGTGTGTGCAAGTGCATGGTTGCATGGTGCACCTGCATAGAATTTTCTACACATTTTATTGTTTCCTTTTATTAGTTTTATTATATTTAAGTAGAAAAAAATATAAAAATAAAGGAAAAGGAAATAGAAGGTGGCGTGTGGACAATAGTGGGAATGAGGGATTTTCCTTTCCTATTTGGTTTGGTCTTACCACAATATGATTGGATGACTATTAGTTAAAATAGGAAAAGAGTTGTCACCTTTTATGCACTCTTTATTTTCCTACCATCAAGAAAAAAGAATCAAATAAGATTACAAATATATGAAAATATGGACAAATAAGAAACTTACCCTTTTTCTATTCGGACTAGTGATTGCCTTAGGTTAGATAAAAGGGGAATAAAGAAATAGAGGAGCCATTTTTTCTTGGGCTGCTGAATTCAAGAGAAGGAGAGAGAGAGAGAGAGGAGAGGCACGAATTCTAGAGAGAGAGAGAGAGAAGATAAAGAAGGAGAAGAGAAGAGGAAGAAGGGTAGGGTTTTGAAAACCCCTAGGTATGAGCTTATGTTTGGTGTTTTTAAATCCTTAGTCATGAATCTTCTTCTTCTTGAAATCTAAGAAATAATTTGTGGTTTTTCTTTCTTGTTCTTGTGATGTTTGAAATCCCTAGGGGAAGTGATCAAGGGTGGTGGCCGAATTGAGTTTTTGAACTCTATCAAGGGAGGTAGTTGATCACTAGCTTTGTTTTCATTTTGTGTTTATATCTAGTGGATTGTTGATGTTTTGATTCCTATTTGAATTTGTCTATGTGTTGATTTAGGTGGTCATTGAGATACTTGAATATGATGTATGATGATTTTGGTATTTTATGTTTGTTGACGCCGTTTTTCGTCAACTTAAAATGTAGAGCAATTAAACAATAAGAACTATGGTGCAGATGAATAATATGGTAGAACAACAAGAGTTTTACGTGGTTCAGCAATTAAATCTGCCTAGTCCACGAGTCTATTTTATTTAGACTTGGAGTTTTCTAGAAATCCTTCATAGATGAATTCCCCAGAGTTTCTCTCAATATCTCAGACGATCCGTCCTCTACAAATGTTCATGACCTCTCTATTTATACAGAGTTCTCAGAGATCATTCCCACATATTCGGGGAAGATACTTCTGCTTATTAATTAAAATGAAGATATTAAATATTGTAACTCCTATATATAAGGAAACGTCCCCTGAAGACCAGGAAACAGGTAACAGAATTGTTAATATCTCTTTAATGTTGGGATGTTACAACAATAAATATCTTCAAACGTACGTAACACATTACATCAGATGACTCATCAAATCTTCGAGGTCAGCAACCAACATCATGTCAGTCAAGGTTTACGGATAGGTTATGAACTAGCCTCCTTATTCCAAGACCAGCTCGGAGTAGATAAATACCACATTTCGAGCTTGTACTCTTTAAGCTCGGGATACTCGATCCGAAGACACCCGACAACAGATGTATCCCGATGGTATGTTCTTTCAAGCTTAGAAAGGATCCCGAGGTTACCCGTCTTTGAGGTTGCCATCTTGCTCCGAGGTTTTGACATCTGGACCACAAACATGTGTTTTATATATCTCGAGCTCACACTTGACGAGTCCAACTTTCGAGATCACAATCTTAAGTCTCGAAATCTCTGTGTAACAATGTTCATGTTCATGGGGGTTTCGACCAAGCATGATGTAGGGAATTCTTATCATTTTTTTTGTGTTGCTATGTTGGATTCATGTTCTAGGGTTTTTGTTTTCTCTTGAGCTTTGAAATCACCTTTGGAATTGAGAGATGATTATGATATTTTTTAAAGCATGATGGGTTTAAATGAGGAATCTTGTTGTATGTTCTTGTGTAGACCTAATGATTTATTTTCTTAAAAAGGGCACGGAAATTTGGTGATATATTTTGAAAATAGAACTATGGATGTTTCGGCCTTGTGAGTATGTTTTAAGGTGGTTTGATTATTTATTGTATGCTAATGGTAATATTAAATGCTTAAAAGATGTGTAGAACACATGCTAGAGTTTGTGTTTAAATTGTGTTGATTAAACATGTATGATTATTGTATGAGTTTTGTGAAGCATGATGTAAAATGATGAATTTCATGACTTAATATGCTTGCTGATTTTTGTGTTTAAATGATGAGAAATTTGGTGAAATAATGATTTGTAGGCATAAATGTTTTTGCAAGTGCTATGATGACTTTATGAAATTAAAATGATATTTTTACTCAAATAAATACCTATAGGTTTTTTTATATATTTTATAAAGAAAATATGAGTTTAAATTCAAAGATGGAGATTTTTTAGGGTTTAATTTGTTGCTGGAAGTTTTGGTAAAAATTATGAAATATCTTTTAAATGAAAGGAATTTTTTGTGCATGTTGAAAAAAATTAATACCATAAACTATATATAAATTAAAATGATATTTTAAATGTAACCTTGAATGTTCACATGTTAATAAGTATAGTTTTCTTTATTTTAATTAAGAAAAATGTTGAGTTTAGATTCACTTGTGATTTTAAACAAAATAAATAGTGGCTGAAAGTTTAGTTTACTAAATTAAAAATAATTATTTTGGTTATCACATATGAGTTTACACTACATAAATTAAGCCTTAAATAATACAAGCAAACATATATTTTTCTCACCCTTAAAATTATATTTTATATATTTTTTTCTCATATCAAATATTGTAATTTTATTCATTTAAGTAAAGTGTTATTTTCTAAAGGAAACATGATATTTAAAAGTACTTTTAGATAATTCCAAGCTTTTGTTATTTTTTTAAGAAACTTAAAAAAATAAAGGAATTATTATTTTTTTATGGCTAAATAAATTATTTTTATGAAATAAAAATATTGTCTTGAGAGATTTAATCAATTTAGGAATTTAAAATAAATAAATAATGGATAAGAAATTATGTTTCTAAATCTTTATTTTGAAAATGTTAGAAATAAGCGTGTAGGAATTATCGTTTTTAACGTCATTTTTTAACAACGCTCCCACATATGCAGGTCGCATGCAAATGCACTTTTACGTTAAAAAATATGGCTATTATTCTACCATATAATTTTTACTTAAAAGCCATGCATGGATAATAGCTAGAATTGCCATTATTCTTTTGTGATTCTATGTGAAAAATGTGCATGTTCGGAAATTATGTGTAAATTGCACCATGTGTGCATGGCCCATGCACACGTGAGATATGTGAGTTGGGCACAAGAAAATCTTTTGTGATACTAAAGAATGCTATTTGATTATGGTTATAGGCTCGTTGTGAAGTTTGTTCAATTTTGGCTTTTCTCGGACCTGGGGTAAGGAAGTTAGATAGAATGTTTTTAATTATGCTATGAAACATTAAGATTGGTTTGTATGAGGATATATGCTATGTGTGATTAAGTACCATGAGATACGAAGTATGAAATGCTATTTTGAGATGATGTGATGAATTTGATGAATCATGTATTTCCCTTTGTTTTGATATGACTGGATTGCATGTGTTTTGTATGTTGTATGAAAAAGTGAATGGTTGTTAGCGTATTGAACGCGACACAACAAAGAAGTTACTAAGGATATAAAGATACAAGCCGAGTTACTAAGAACATAAAGACGTAACTCTTAGAGTAGATAAGCCGAGGTTATTCTAGGACCATAGCCTCTTGTTTACCTCAAGATGTGACATGGACAAGAGAGGGGGCCATGTTCACAAGGATGTGATGATGATGTCTATGATGTTGATGCTTGAATATGCTAATGATGTATGATATGATGATGATTGGTCTGATAATTTTGCACGCAAGTGTATGTGGTCGTGTAAAGTAATAAATTCTGGAAGAACAGATATCGTCCCACAGAGACTATCTTCCAAGTACCACTAATTGATTTTTAAATTCTATTTGGCGAATTAAAATTATGATGAAAAGAATAAAATTAAAGTGAATACTCTAACTTCTGAAAAAAATTTAAATAACTGGAAAGAAAACAATGAATCAACTAATAAAAAATCAATAATAAAAAGCCTAGGAATTAATTTCATCAACTGTTCATTCTATTAATTTTAATAGTCAATTCTAAATCTCTTCTTTCTATTCTAATAGCAAGTTAATATAATTGATTCATATTCTTTTTCAAGATATAAGATCTCAATCAATATGTAGGTTTTCTACAATTCTGAGATAAACTTAAACATATAGAAGGCATTAAACATTGAAACTTAATTACTACACAAGTCATATAGGTACTTTCATCCATGCAACCTATGTCTATATAATGATAGCATATTCAATTCTCATCTTTCGAATTTTGAATCAAATTCATAAATCAAGCAAATAGTGATCAAGTATTTACTAGCATTAAACAAAGATCATATATATTAGAATGGAGAAGAAGTATCAATAGAATATCATAATAAAATTAAATAGAAATCTCAGTGACGACATTAATCCCTAAATAAAAGAAATTAATTCATAGATAACATGATGAAATTAATAAACTTCAAATAATTGTTCATAAAAATCAACCTAATGAATTCAGATGTAAAAGAAAAAAAACTAATTACAACAGCCTCTTCTAATCTAGGGTTTGTAAAACTCAGACTCCCTCTCAAAATTGCAGAAAAATGTTCTTAAATAGCCCTCCAATGTTCCCAAGTGAATAGACCATTTTTTCCTTCAGAAAGTGGATAAAAAATAAAGAAAACACGTTTACAGCGCTGTAGCTCTATGTATTGAGCGCTGTAGCGCTATAGTCAGAGCCAAAATCCCTTAAAACTTTATTCACCAGCGATGTAGCGCCCTTGATGTAGAGTTGGGGCACTGCTCTGCTGTTCTCGATAGCGCTGACTTTGTAGCACTGGGGAGCTACTTACAGATTCAACAACCTCCTTCCTAGCCTTCCTAGCGCTATGGCGCTCCTTTGATAGCGCTGTAGCACTATTGTCAGCATCAAAACTAGCACATATCGACCCCGAAAAACAAGATTTTCTCCAACTTAACTATATTTTCTTCCACTTTCACTCGTTTTCACTATTTTCACCAACTTAGCATGGAAAACCTGAAACATGAACTAACAAGCATAATTCTGCGATAAAATAATCCTAAACTAACGAAAACCAACTAGACCATAAACGAGCCTAAAACTCGTTTATCAAACTCCCCCAAACTACACCTTTACTCACCCTCGAGTAAAGATTCTAACTAGACTCATACCTAAACAAACTAAGTTGATATAATTAACCAATTCAAACACTCAAAACTGCTATGCATATATAATCCTCAGGAAAAGAATCATGCTATTTAAAACATTAATCTAGATTTTCAGTCTCAATTACTTCACCCTTTCACTGCAATTTATCAATACCAAAGCTCATTTATTCATAACTCGCAAATAAAATAATTAAACCACTTTATGCACATCAAATTCTCACTAACTAACCACATAGCCAAATATTTCCATATGCTTGCACTACTTACTATTCTCCATTTATATAAACAAATGCACAAACAAGAATCAATAAGACTTTATAAGGGTTGTAATGGAAGGATTAGGTATAGGTAGATAAAGAGACATTTTTAGGCTTAATCATACCACAAGCATTCCAACTAAACAAACTTTCCCAGAAATTTCACACCACTCATCCCTTGTTACCCCTTTTTCCGTGCAATGATTGAGAATATATATATATTTTTATTTTTTTTCCAATACACTCCCCCAAACTTTGATTTTTCAATAGATAATTATTTGGGAACATAATCATTTTTCCCTTTCTTTTCCTTTTCTTTCTTTACTTTTTTCTCAATCACAAGTAAATTTCTGAATAACACACATAATACAAACATCCCATTACACATTCACTCCCCTCATATAATAATTTTCATGCTCATGGTATGGGTCAAAAGAAGTAAATGGTAATCAAATTCACAAGTAGGATAAAAAGAATGTGTCAACAAAAAAACAGTTGTAAGGCTCAAAAGGGTTGACTAAGGATAAAATTTAATTGGGTTAGCTTGAAAGGCACAAACAATAAAAAAAAATTGCCTATATCATTTTCCCAAATGTGCATTGTTGACACTGTTTTTCGTCAACTTAAACAGCAGAGCAATTAAGCAAATGGAAAATGGAGCGAATGAATTTAAAGAGAAAGATAAGAAGGTTTTTATGTGGTTCAGCAGTTAATTCTACCTAGTCCACGAGTCTATGTTATTAAGACTTGGAGTTTTCTGGAAATTCTTCAAAGATGAATCACCTAGAGCTTTCTCCAAAGAAATCAGAAATTAGAATTCGATCCTCTACAAGTGGTGATTCCTTCTCTATTTATAGGGAAGGTTACAGAGTTCATTCCGACATATTTCGGGAAGATATTCTATATATCAATTGAAATAATGATATTAAATGCAATACCTCCTATATACATGGAAACGTCCCATGAAAATTGGGAACGGATAAGAGATTAAATGATATCCCTTAAATTAGGGGATTAAATAACAATAAACACGTTCACACGTAATGGGTTATTTCAGATGAATTATCCAATCTTCAAGATCGGCCATTAGCATTGACTCTATCGAGACCAAGAGTCATTCACGAGCTTACCACCCTAACTTCGTGCTATGTTCAGGGCATGTGGATGTCGACGAAGCGGCTACATCTGAGCTTGTACTTCCCGAGTTCAAGCTATCTCGCCTGAAGGCAATTGGTGAAAAATATTTTTAAGTGTCATATCGTGCTCAGAACATATTCGCGGTTACACATTTTCGAGCTTTCGAGGTCGACAATTACAGCAGAGCAGTCTGACTGAAGGATCAAATGATGATCAAGCATACTTCGAGCTCACACCCGTCAAGCCATCTTTCGGGATCAAGACTCCTTATCTCAAAATCTGGGTATAACATTTTGCCCCCTCAAAAGTATTAGTTCGAATCTCATGAGAAGGAAACTTTTGAAGTACCCTTTTGGGAAACTGTGCCATCCTTTGTACTCAAGTGTGGACACGCATCAGGTGGATATTGGAAGATCAGAATACTCGAGTGTGTTTTCACCATACCACGTCCTTTCAGTTTTCAGCTTTTGCTGCCATTATGACATTTGCACCTGACCGTTGGATCAAACACCAAATCTAGCCAAAGGCCCAGATTAGCTCGACCTTTAACCTTCTGTTGGGACGTATATATATATATATATAACAATCATCCCCTTCATCTTCATTCTTACTTCAAGTTTCAGAAAAAGAAAAAACCAGAACCGAGAACCTTCTTTTCTTTTTCCTTTTCTTTTTGCATGTTCTCTAAATCTAGAAGAGAAACACAAGCTTGGCCTTTTCAACTCAGTGAGATCATTCTTGTAACCACTTCGTCAGTTGTCCATTTCTTTGTTTCCAGCATCTTCATTTTATAAGTATTTATTTTTGGTCTCACATGTTCGTGTATATATTTTGTCTTTCCATGCATGTTTATTGTTGCAGTAGCATTTAGGTACGCTTTACCAGTTTTATGCTAGGTTGCTTAGATCAATGCCGTGTAGATTTTAGGCTCTTCTGTTAGGATTTTTCAAACCCAAAGTTTTGCATTTCAATGGGTTATCTTGATTTCCAACTATCGTATCATGTAGACCAAGAAACTAGTACAAGATTAGGGTTTTCAAATTGCACGTTTCCCAAAAATTTCACTTTTTGGGTAACCGCCAACTTCTTTTCCCTGAAAATCAGGGATTCTCAAAAAATAAATCAAAATTTTCCCTTTAAGTGGAATACACGATCCAAGCCTAATTTCACTTCTTATGATTGAGCTCGTTCCATAGTCTCGAGCATTCGAGCTCAGACTATTTTGATTTTTGCTATTATTCTTGTTCGTCTAGCCCTCACCCTTTTTCTCTCTTGCTAGATGTCGCAGAATTTGGAAAAGCAGTGGGGGTCGAAACTTGCGGTTCCCTACTCACCGGTAACTCCGAGCCTAGAGTCACCTTTTACTCAGAATTAGCGCTTGATTCAGGAGCAAGAACTAAGGTGTGAGCAAGAGGACACCTGAGCCCACTTTCGACGTCAGATCGACGAGGTCGAAGAAGGAAAAAGGAATAGACTTAGGGTCGTCATCTACCAAGATCCAGACCCTGAGCTTAGACTAATCCCCTCGATACCACACTTAAAGTGACAGTCGCCTTCAGGACCGGTGATCTCCAATTTTCACTGATGGGAGAACCCTCAAATCCCCCTTCTACCTCACAGCCAACCTCCATTCCCACCTCGAAGAGAGAATTTTTTGAGGCCGAGCATTATTGGATCTCGATTTCTTCATTGGGGCAGATCTCTGACATCTTGGCCCTCCACAATATTGGACTGTCAGGCTTGCTGAGGTGTCGAGCTTCGATCTCTTACTAGCGAAGCTGCTGCGCCCTGTGAGATGGTAATCCTGAAATTAAGCTAAGATACGCGGCTTGGAGTCAGGAGCACATGAAGGCAGGGGCTTTATTGCCCTTAAAGTCCTTTTCAAGGACTTCTTGGATTTCATCGGGCTTGCTCCTTTCCAGCTCAACACCAACTCTTACAGGGTTTTGTTAGCCCTGAGGTGGCTTTACCACAAGCTAAAGTGGGAAGGACCTTCACCATAGGAGTTCATGTATCTCTTTTGCTTGAAAAGAAATCCCTCCCGAGCTCGGGGAGGGGACGAATTCTACTACCTTTCGAGCTATCCCAAGGAGAAGAAAATCTTTGAGGATTTACCCAACCATCCCCCCGACTTCAAGAAGGATTTCTTTTGGACAGATGGCCTGGCCCCTTCCAGATACTATTCGTTCAGACGAATTCGTAAGTATAAAATATCTCTTCTTTTTGTGCTCGAATTTTTTACTTAGGCTCGAATTACTCATGATATGTTTATTTCTTCAGCCAGCAATAAGGAGCACAAGGAGGCCTTCCTCCAATTACCTTACGGTAGGCACTCCCTTTCCTATCTTCTTCATGAAGATATGCTTCGAGCTTGTAGCCTACTGGAAAAGGATCGGTCTACAAATGACTGGTCCAACAAGAAATATACCAAGTGGGACTTTTTGCCTCTCCCAACTGGAAGCCTCCCTCCAAGGCACAGTTTTAAGCCACAACCCCCAGCTCGACATCCCAGGAGTCCGCAATCAGGGAACGAGGTTAATGACGAGGCCTTGAGCTCGAGCGACAGAGGTACAGTCATCCTTAGCTCAGACTTATGGTCTCCCTCACTACTTAGACATAAGCCAGACAGATTATTCTTGTGTGAAGATGATAGGGACCACTTTTATGTATGGTCCTGGGTAGATGAGAGAGTACATAGGTTCAATAGTTGGCTAGGGAAATACGATACCATGTATAGCTTGAACGAGGTATGGCACGGAATAGTCGTTCAATACAGGACAAATGATTGTAGGGACCTTTCGAGGTTGACTTCCACATATAGGGAAGGGACTTCCCCTGCCTCTTCTGAAGATGGGGGAATTACGTGGTCATCGAGCATGAGCTCGGGGGAGAGTTCCAGCTAGGTTCCTCTTTACTTGTCTTTTATTCCGTGCTTGTCTGCATTGTGCTGCCTTTTTTGTGTCTGGGATTTTCTTATAATGTGGTGTAATTATGCAAGTGTTATGGACTCTGATCTCGATACCATCCTCGCCAGTGGTGAGGAGGATCAAAGGAGTAAGCGCCCAACGGGCTCGTGAAGGTCAAATCGGCCTCCCAAAGTCCTTAAGCGGACTAAGAAAACTCCTCCTCCTCCAGCTCCCACTGTTACGAGCTCGGCTGTGGACCCTGCTTCTCAGGTCGAAGCTTTCACCACAGATGTCCGTCCTGTGCCTCCTACTATCATGGTTTGCCCAACTCTCGGCCCTCCTCCGAAGAAGACAGTGTCGAAAGAGCACATGTTGTCGAGTTCTACTCATGTTGATGAGTATGTCATCGACAGCACTGCTGGGACTCATGGGGCTACTCTTGGCTCAGACATCTTATCTCGGGTAGGCCAAAGCATCAGCAGCTTCGAGGCTCCCGAGTGGCAGTTTTTGAATAATGCTCGGGACTGCAACACCCTTTATGATAAGAGTATCGAGCTCGCTGCTGCGATAATTTCTTTCACTTAATCATTTATTGTACTTATGCTTAGCATGTGTTCTAATTGGTTTTGTTTGTGTTTCAGTCTATTGCTACCGTTGCTCAGCTTAACTATAAGTTGAGCAACGAGGTCCACTCGAGCATGTCCTATGCCCAAGAGGCTAAGAATCTTCAGCTTAAGCTTACTGACGAGTATAAGGCCGCAAAGACGAAGATGGAAGCTGAAGCTGAGTAGATGAAGGCTAGGATAGCCGAGCTTGAGAAGATCAATGCCAAGCTTAAGGAGGAGAAAGCGGCCACTTTTGAGATAATGGAGAGCGAAAAGGCTCGTCTCCTTGCAGAGTTTAAGGAGTAGAAGGATCGAGCGGTCGACCTTGCCATGTATAGGACTGGGCCAGTAATGCCAATCTCAATACCAGCTTCCTAGGATCTTTTGAGGTAAAACTCGTTGCCAAATGGCAGGCTCGGCTCGACGTGGAGGACGCTGCTCGGGAGGAGGTAGAGAGAGCCAAAGAGGATGCTGAGAAGGCTAAGGAGGATGCTGAGAAGGCCAAGGAGGATGCTCCTCCCTCCTAAATCTCGACCCGAGGCTATGTCCCTTTCAACCTTTTGTAATAGTTTTTATCTTCTGTTTTTTATGCCCCTGGGTCCAAGAAAATTTATAGCTCGTGTAAGAGCTATTTTTTCTTTTATTTATGATATTTATAATACCATTTTTTACTTTACTTTAATATTGCTTTACATTTCTTAAGATAAAACATTTCAATCAATTTATATTAAAGAGTCCATATGTCTGTTTATTCATACAAACATGTGGTGGATTTTAAGCTCGAGCTTCGATGCATTCATGCATAGTTTGCTCGACGTATCCGTGTCCGATCTCGTTACATGTCAAGGTCGAAACTTACTTTTACCATGCACTCGAAAGTACTTATATGGCATGTAATATAGGTGGTTTAGTTATATCCTACTTTTATAGTTACTTTTCCTCGTCCTTGAGTAGCTCCCCAAAGCTATGAGGTCAAAACTATCTTTTTGCTAGATACTCCAGCTTCGATTTCGACTTAACTCGAAGTAGGTTTATTCCAACTTTTTGTCGATTAATTTTAGCTTGTTTGGTTCCAAACCTGTTTAGGTCGTGCATTTTGTTCGTAATCCATGCACAAATATTTTTTGATCTAGTTATATCTATATTGTGCATTTGGTTCTATCCAAATTATTTTGTCTCGCGCATTTGGTTATTTCCAAACACTTTTATTTGGTTATGTCCAAACTATCTTAGCTCACGTATTTGGTTATTTCCAAACACTTATTTTTTTAATAATTTGGTTATGTTCAAACTATCTTAGCTGGCGTATTTAGTTATTTCCAAACACTTATTTTTTTAATAATTTGGTTATGTCCAAACTATCTTAGCTCGTGTATTTGGTTATTTCCAAACATTTATTTTTTAATAATTTGGTTATGTCCAAACTATCTTAACTCGCGTATTTGGTTATTTCCAAACACTTATTTTTTAATAATTTGGTTATGTCCAAACTATCTTAGCTTACATATTTGGTTATTTCCAAACACTTATTTTTTTTATAATTTGGTTATGTCCAAACTATTTTAGCTCGCGATTTGGTTATTTCCAAACACTTTATACTTTTCGTATATGTTATTTTATTTTTTCAAGCTGACGGTATATATACCCCTAATGCCCCCTTAATATCCTATGAGTGTGACCATAGGTTATTAAATAAAGAGAGTTTGCAAAAAATACAACAAATTAAAACGAAAACGAAGTTTATTCGGAATTGAACAATTTATTAACAGAAACATAGCAAAGATGAACAAGCATGGTTACAAGTGTCATCGTTCCTACACTATTGATAGTAAGGTTGCAGATGTTCTCCATTCCATGCTCGTGGTACCAAATCCCCATTCAATCTTGCCAATTTGTAAATGCCAGGTTGGATAACTGATTCGATCTAATATGGTCCTTCCCAATTAGGCCTGAGCACGCCAGCAGTTGGGTCCCATGTAGCCAAGAACACACGCCTCAACACCAAATCTCCCACACCGAATTTTCTATGTCGAACCATCTTATTGAAATATTGGGTAACTCGCTGTTGGTATGCAACATTTTTTAGTTGAGCCTCGACCCTTCTTTCTTCAATCAGGTCCAGACTTACTTTCAGTTGGGATTGGTTCGAGGCTTGGTCATAAGCGTGGGTTCGAATGGTGGGTATTTTGACCTCGATTGGTAGCATAGCCTCACATCCATATGCCAGAGAAAAAGGGATATGTCCTGTTGAAGTACGAGCTGTGATTCGATATGCCCACAAAACTTGGGCAACTCTTTGGGCCATTTCCCTTAGCTTCTTCCAACTTTTTCTTCATAGAATTCTTCAGTGTTTTATTCACAGCCTCGACTTGGCCATTTTCTTGTGGATGGGCCACAGAGGAGAAGCTTTTTATTATCCCATTTTTCTCACAAAAGTTGGTAAACAAGTCGCTATCGAATTGAGTACCATTATCAGATACTATCTTCCTTGGCATCCCATATCGGCAGATGATGTTTTTCACCACGAAGTCCAAGACTTTCTTCGAGGTAATTGTTGCCAGAGGTTCGGCCTCAGTCCACTTTGTAAAGTAATCTACTGCGACTACTGTGTATTTAACTCCACCTTTGCCTGTTGGCAGCGAGCCTATGAGGTCAATTCCCCAGATCGCAAATGGCCATGGGGAGGTCATCATAGTTAGCTTGGAAGGTGGAGATCAAGGGATTGTGGCAAACCGTTGACGTTTATCGCACTTTTTGACGTAATCAAATGAGCCTACTTTGATGGTGGGCCATAAGTACCCTTGGCATATAATTTTCTTAGATAGGATATGCCCCCAGATTGGTCCCCACAAAACCCCTCATAAATCTCTTCAATGATCTTCTTAGCCTCGGGTGCAGTCACACACCGGAGTAAGGGCATAGAGTATCCTCGTCGATATAGCCTACCTTCCACAATAGTGTACCTGGGAATTTGATACATCAGTTTCTGAGCCTTGGATCGCTCTGCTTAGAGGATGCCGGTTTTGAGGTACTCAACTATCAGGGTCATCCAGGTTGGCTCAGAGTTAATCATGCAGACATCCTCCTGTTCAAGCTTGCTTATACTGGGTGTCGATAGATGTTCAGTTGGCACAACATTCAGCTCATCGACCTCGGTGGATGATGCGAGCCTGGCTAGGGCGTCTGCATTTGAATTTCTCTCTCGGGGTACCTGCTCTATCGTGTAAAACTTGAAATGTTCTAGTGCTGCTTTTGCTTTTTCCAGATATGCAGCCATTCTTGTCCCACGAGCCTGGTATTCCCCTAAGATTTTGTTGAGCACCAACTGAGAGTCAATATAGCAATGTATCGCCTTAGCTTTGAGTTCCTTGGCTATTCGAAGTCTTTCCAGTAGAGCTTCGTATTCAGCCTCATTATATGATGCTTCGAAGTCAAATCTTAAAGTGAAGTGAAATCGACTCCCATTTAGGGTGATCAGTATTATTCCTGCCCTCGATCCATTCTCATTGGAAGACCCATCGACATAAAGTTTCCATAACTCGCGGGCCGGGGTTATAACTTTGTCGTCAGTCACTCCAGTGCATTCCACTATGAAGTCTGCCAAGGTCTGTCCTCTAATGGTTGTCCTCAGATGATAAGTAATCTCTAATTGTCCGAGCTCAACAACCCATTTCAATAATCAGCTCGAGGCCTCTGGCTTTGATAAGACTTGTCGTAGTGGTTGGTTAGTCAGCACATGGATGGGGTGTGCTTGAAAGTAAGGTTGGAGCTTTCGAGATGAGTGAATTAGGCTGAGAGCCAATTTCTGCATCATGGGGTATCTCGATTCTTCCCCCAGTAACCTTTTGCGGAAGTAATACACTGGCTTTTGCACCTTCTGGTCTTCTCGGACAAGCATGGCGCTGATGGCATGTTCGGTTGTAGCGAGATATAGATATAAAATTTCTCCTGTGATTGGTTTCGAAAAGATAGGAGGCTCCGCGAGATGCTTCTTGAGCTCTTGGAATGCTAGCTTGCATTCCTCTGACCACTCGAACTTTTTGTCCCCTCTCAAAAGATTAAAAAATGATAGACAGCGGTCTGTAGATTTTGAGATAAACCTACTTAATGCTGCCATCCACCCAGTCAAACTATGGATATCTTTATGCTTTCAAGGTGAGGGCATGTCAATTAACGCTTGGAACTTGTCAGGATTAGCCTCTATTCCTCATGTGTTTACGATGAAACGAGGAACTTTCTCGACGACACTCCAAAGGAGCATTTCTGGGGGTTGAGCTTCATGTTGTATTTCTGAAGTACAGCGAAGCATTCTTTGAGGTCGTCCACATGGCTATTTTTATGTTTAGATTCGACCAACATATAATCAACATAAACTTCCATGTTATTTCCTATCTGTTCAAAGAACATCATATTTATAAGTCGTTGGTATGTGGCTCCAGCATTCTTGAGCCTGAATGGCATGACATTGTAGCAATGCAGTCCTTTGTCTGTTACAAAACTCGTATGTTCTTGATCCAGGGCATGCATGCCAATTTGGTTATATCCAGAATAGGCGTCCATGAATGACATAAGTACATGCCGAGCTGTGGCATCTACGAGCTAGTCGATCCGAGGTAGGGGGAAGCAGTCCTTAGGACATCCTTTATTGAGGTCCGAGTAATCAATACAGGTTCTCCATGTTCTGTTAGGTTTTAGATATAGCACTGGGTTATCGACCCACTCTAGGCAGAAAGCGTCTCGTATAAATCGATTTTCCTTTAACCTGTCGACCTCTTCTTTCAAGGTTTTCTTTCTGTCATCGTCCAGGAGTTTCTGCTTTTGCTACTTCAGGGGGAAACTCTTTTTAATATTAAGAACGTGGCTTATCACATTCAGACTTATTCCTACCATTTCTGAATGTGACCACGTGGAAACATCCTGTTTCTTTTTCAGAAAGAAAATTAATTGCTATTTGGTTTCTTCCAGAAGGCTTTTCCCCACCTTTATTGTTTTCGGGCAGTCTACTTCTTCGAGCTTGACCTCTTCGAGCTCTTCTAATGGCTCGAGATCGGATCTTTCCTCTACCCTTGGATCAATTTCTTCGTCTATCTCGAAGACTATCCCATCCTTGTTCTGAATTATGACAAGTGTATGTGCACTTGTCTATTTTTTCCCTCTAACAAAAATGTTGTAACATTCCCTTCCTGCGAGCTGGTCTCCTTTCAGCATCCTGATGCCACTAGAAGTCGAGAACTTGATGGCCAGGTACCTAAAAAATGATACTGCCCCCAGCCCTACCAGGGCGGGTCTCCCGAGCAGTACGTTGTAGGCTGATGGAAGATCCATTACTACAAACTCCATCATCTTGGTTGTTGAGACTGGGAAGTCTGTCAAGGTCACCGGGAGTTCAATGGATCCCACATAGGCAATCCCTTCTCCTGAAAAACCGTACAACGTTGTTGCACATGCCTTCAGGTCGCGAAGCGCGAGTCCCATCTTTTCTAAGGTTGCCTTATAAAGGATATTTGTTGAGCTCCCGTTATCAATCAGGACTCTGTGTACCCTCTTATTCACGAGCTAAAGGGTGATGACTAGTGGGTTGTTGTGAGGGAATTGTACATGAGATGCATCGTCCTCAGTAAATGTTATCGGTTGAGATTCAACCCTTTGCTGTTTTGGAGCTCTAGGCTTGGGTTAGTAAGGAGATCCATCACCTGTTTTTCAGCTTATTCACATATCATTTCTGGGCATTCCTACCCAATCCTACGATATGTGGTCCATCCGAGATGGTTATGACGTCTTCTCCATCAATCGGAGGGGGTCATTCGTCCTCCCTTGCTCGGGAGTTGCTGTTCTGGGCAGGAGGTGCTACTACTGCCCTTTGGCTGGTAGAAGCCTGATTAGGTTTTTGATTTCTAATATATTGCCAAAGCTCGTCGATTGAACTCGGTTAAGGACCTTACGGGTTTCCTCTGCATGTCCTCCCAGAGAGGACTTCCAGGCTTTACTCTGGCTCGGACAGCCATTAAATGTCCACTATCATCTACGTCACGAGCTCAGGTGACTTCCAAGTTAAACCTTGTTAGGTAACTTTTCAATGTTTCATTCGGCTGCTATCAGACATTGGTCAAGGCAGATGCCTCAGGCCTAATTCTGACCATGGCTTTGAATTTCTTTCTGTAATCTCTAGATAATTGATCCCAAGAAGCGATTGAATGTCTCTTATATTTCTCAAACCAATTTTTTGCTGGCTTTGTGAGCGATGCTGGAAACAACATGCATTTGAGCTCGTAGCCCACATTACTTGCTCGCATGATTGTATTGAACATACTCAAATGACTGTATGGATCGGAATTCCCATCAAATGGTGGGACATGATGAATTCGAAATCCCTGAGGAAACGGGGTGCTAGAAATATGGGGGCGAAAGGCTCTAGTTCTTCGTCCCGATCCCGACCTCGTTCATTTTGTAAGAGCCTAAATGCTCTTTCCAGTTGTTCAATCCTTTCTTGGACTAGATCCACGGGGGGTCTGACTTGAAACTGGTTATCATTAATCACAACCCCAATTTCGCACCTCCGCATAGGATTCTTGCGTCCATTATGGTGATCCCTTAGATCTGGATTCGAGGGGTTATCATTAACCCAATTATGGTTCAGGTGTTCTCGTAAATCTGGGTGATTCCTTCGATTCCTAGTATTTTTGTGTCCCTAGTCATACATACTGACCGATCTAGTGTCTCCTGAGCCTTCGTTGACATGGCTCACCGTGCGGTTGTTTCGAGATGGGTTCCTTGCTGGTTGCCTCGTCTCAATCGTATGAGACCAAGACATTTGGCTTCTCGTGGGTTGGGTACCTCTATGCTCCCTAGCAGTCTCCCCATTCCCATGTCTTTGCCCAGCTCACCTTTCCCTATCACCCCGAGTCAATTGCGTGTTTCTCCGAGTTGGTGAGGGATACCTTATCGGGGACGGTGGGTGCCTTATAAGTGAAGGTGGCTACCATCCATTACGAGGCCTAGAAGGTCCCGAGTTTGCTCGAACAAGTTCAGGAACGTTCTATGGGTTACCAGGATTTTGGGCCCGAGCCTCCGTGGGGGCTCGGTTATTTCCT
This sequence comes from Humulus lupulus, assembly GCF_963169125.1. Taxonomy (NCBI): domain Eukaryota; kingdom Viridiplantae; phylum Streptophyta; class Magnoliopsida; order Rosales; family Cannabaceae; genus Humulus; species Humulus lupulus. The sequence continues at coordinate 182,522,450 of NC_084793.1, forward strand.
TTCTTGGCCGGTACCTCCGTAGTTGTGTTGGCAGGAGCTCTAGCCTCCGGGGCCTTGATGGAGCAAGCTGTTCTGCTGGTTGTGGAGGTTGCTCCATTCTCTAGGTGGCAGCATTTTTGCGCGGTCGCCCACGAGGCCTGCATGGTGGAACATGAGCGTCTCGTGGAGGCGGAGCTTGGGCCTCTGGCACAGGCGGGGCCTGAGCCACCTGGGCCTCAGCAGCTAGTCTGGCCAGCTCCTCATTACGTTTCTTTGCTTCTACCAATTGCTTTCGCAATTGATGATTTTTGAGCTTTACTATTAGGACGTATCATTCTGTATTATAATACATGTCCTCATCGTCCCTGGGGGTCGGTGGTCCCCGAGAGTCGGATGACCCACTCCTCTCATTAGGGTCTGAATTCACCATACGTTGTTTTCCAGGGCGTCGGAGGTAGTTAGCTTCATCTAAAATTTCCTCCTCTGGAACGTTGGGATCATTCGTTGCCATTGTTGATTCAGGGAGGCTTTTTGACTAGACTAACACACGTACGACTTAATGCTCTCAATGAAAGTACCAATCTGTTGACGCTGTTTTTCATCAACTTAAACAGTAGAGCAATTAAGCAAATGGAAAATGGA